>NW_027309835.1:10000-610000 GCF_047496795.1 Chiloscyllium punctatum | reverse complement strand
GTCCTCTCTAACAGATGTTAGTTCTGCTGTTTGTTAATGTAAGCAGTAAGTGCGGTAGCTTGAATGGGTTGTCATCAGGTTTGGATACACATGGTTCTGACCGTGGCATGTTCACCCACACTCATCACTGAACCGGAGATCAGCTTTATGGTAATGGTAGACTGAGTGATTATATTGTGGTTGAATACAATTCTACTGCTGCTGATGCTACTACAGCTGCTATGATTTGCAGCATCACATGAATGCCCAGTTTGAGCTGCAATATCTGCAATACAATTCTGCTGCCTGTCCTCATTCGCACGGGGACCCAGTCACCCTTCTCCCCTGTACACAGTACCCTATCCCTGTTTCTGATGTGGGAACGCTTCCATTTTTAAAAATTATCATCATTTTGGGGCATCTTCATGATGCCATGCCTCCAATTTGTCGCATTCCTCAAAAGCATTTAACATTTTCACCTGAATCTCTTCCTCACCGGTAATGACATCTTCTGTTTAAAGTGAATGTGTTTCCTTCTGTTTCTCTCCATGACCATGATTAAGAGCTCTGTTGTGTCGGTGATGACAGCCGTCTGTAGTTTCAGAACAAATGAATTTGTATACCTTGCATTATCATTCACTTCCTGGTGTATGGCGCTCCATGTTGGGCAGGACGTGTGAGCAGCTTTGACACACGTTTGAAACTTGTTCAAAAACAGAAAGTGCTGAAGACACTGACAAATCTGGACAGCATCTGTGGAGTGAAAGCAGCGTTAATATTTCGGGTCCTGTGACTGTTCCTCAAAGCACCCAGTCAGTCCAACAATTTTTGTTTTTGTTTCAGATTTCCTGTATCCAATGATCTTTGCTGTATTGAAAATATATTCTGTAACTTTTCATTTTTAAAGGAACTCAGGGGTCTGGCAACATCTGCAGAGAAAGAGAAACATATTTAATGTTTCAAGTCCAGTGTAAATCTTCTTCAGAAGTGTAAAGGATGGGAAAGTGAGCGCTTTAGTATCTTTGCAGAGGTTGGAAAGAGTGTTTGGAGGCCGAGTGTGAAAGACAAATGGGCTTGAAATTGTGGTGAAAGAGACACAGATATATAATGGGTGTAAATTAATGTGCAAATATTAGAAATCGATTTTCTCTGTTGAATGCAACATAAACAAGACACGAACTTAGGGAGCCCAGGAGGGAGAGTGTACGGAAAGTGGAGAACAACCACAATGGGTTCAGGCTGTGAATTTATGGAATTGAGTATTGACTCCTACAGACTGTAACGAACCAATGTGTAAAGTGAGGTGTTACTTGAGCTTAGTTGTGCTTCATTGGAACATTGCAGCAACCTGCATTTTCTTAGAATCCCTACAGTGTGAAAACAGGTCCTTTAGCCCAACAGGTTTATACTGACCCTCCAAAGAGTATGCGAACCTATCCCATTCTCTACCATAATACTATACATAGACCCTTGACTATTGCACCTAACATCAACTTCGGCAATTCAACATGGCCAGTTCAACTAATCTGCACAACTTTGAACTGTGGCAGGAAACTAGAACACCCAGAGGAAATCGAACCCAGTTCCCTGATGCTATGAGGCACCAGTGCAAACCACTGAGCCACCGTGCCATCCTGGACCGAAATATTATAAGGTCGCAACTCTATACGAGCAGAAATGAAGCCATTCGGACCATCACGTCTGCTCCGCCATTCGATCACGACTGTCAGATTTTCAACCCCATTTTCCTGCTTCCTCTCAGTAATCTTTGATCCCCTTGACAATCAAAACTTATCTGTGTCTGTTTTAAATATACTAAATAGAACATAGAACAGTACAGCACAGAACAGGCCTTTTGGGCCACGATGTTGTCCCAAGACTTTATCCAAATATAAAATGTAGTAATTTAACCTACACACCCCTCAACTCACTGCTATCCATGTGCATGTTCAACAGTCGCTTAAATGTCCCCAATGACTCTGCTTCCACCAACAGAGCTGGCAATGCATTCCATGCTTTCACAACTCTCTGCATAAAGAACCTACCTCTGACGTCTCCCTTTTACCTTCCTCCTAATATCTTCAAACTATGATTTCCCGGACTAGTCAATCCTGCCCTGGGGAAATGTCTCTGGGTATTGACACTATCTATTCCTCTCATTATTTTGTACACCTTGATCAGCTCTCCTCTCTCCTCCTTGTCTCCAGAGAGAAAGATCTAAGCTCGTTCAACCTTTCTTCATAAAGCAAGCCCTCCAATCCAGGCAGCATCCTGGTAAACTTTCTTTGCACCCTCTCCAAAGCCTCTGAGCTTTCCAATAGTAGGACGTCCACAACTGGACACAATATTACAAGTGTGGTCTCACCAGGACTTGTAGTTCTGCAGCAAAACCTCACGGCTCTTAAAACTCGATCCCCCTATTAATGAAAGCCAAAATACCATATGCTTTCTTGACACCCTATCCACTTGGGTGGCAACTTTGAGGGATCTATGCACTTGCGCACTCAGGTCCCTCTGTTCCTCCACACTGCCAAGAATCCTGTCTTTAATGTCATATTCAGGATTCGAATTTGACCTTCCAAAATGCATTACTTTGCTTTTATCTAGGTTGAACTCCATCTGCCATTTCTCAGCCCAGCTCTGCAACCTGTCTGTGTCGCACTGCAGCCTACAGTAGCTCTCTATACTACCGACGTCACCTCCAACCTTTGTGTCATCAGCAATGTTACTAACCCACACCATAACCTCCTCGTCCGAGTCATTTATAAAAACTACAAAGAGCAGAGGCCCAAGAACACAGCCCTGTGTGATCCCTCTCAACACTGTCCTCCAAGCAGAATACTTTCCATCTAAAACCACTGTCTGCCTTCTGCCAACCAGCCAATTCTGAATCCAGATAACCAAATCTCTCTGTATCCCATACTTCCTGACATTATGAATGAGCCTTCCATGGGGAACCCTATCAAATGCCTTGCTGAAGTCCACATGCACCACATCCACTGCTCGACTGTCATCGACCTGTCTTGTCACCTCCTCAAAGAAATCAATAAGATTTGTGAGGCATTACCTGCCCCTCATGAAGACATGCTGAAATCCTTTAATCACACAATGCTTTGCCAAATAGTCATAAATCCTATCCCTCAGAAGTTTTTCCAAACTTTGCTGCCCGCAGACGTAAGACTGACTGGTCTCTAATTGCCGGGGATTTCCTTATTACCTTTCTTGAAATAAGGAACAACATTTGCGTCCTTTGAATCCTCTTGTCCGACTCCTGTGGAGAGTGAGGAGGGAAATATCCTCACCAGCGGCTTAGCAACCTCCTTTCTTGCTTCCTGGAGCAGTCTATGATAAATCTGGTCTGGCCCTGGGGACATATCTATCTTAATGTTTTCCAAAATAGCGAGCACATCAACTTCATCAATCTTTATCTGGTCAAGACTGATCTGGCCCAGCTCCTCTACGTTTCATTTACAAGTTCACTTTCCTTGGTGAAAATCGAAGCAATAAACTCATTTAGGGCTACCCGTATCTGCTCAGACTCCACGCATAAGTTCCTACGCAATCCCTGATCGGCCCTACCTTCTCCCTGATTAATCTCTTTAATCCTCACGTATGAGAAACATGCCTTTGGATTCTCCCTAATCCTTCTTGCCAAGCCTTTTTCGTGCCCCATCATGGCTTGCCTCAGTCCTTTTCTGATCTCCTTTCTAGCAAGCCTGCAATCCTATAAAGCTGTGCTAGATCCATCTTACGTTAGCTGCCTGCTACCTTTTTACGAGACGTTCCTCTGTTCTTGTCATCCAAGGTTCCTTAATCTTACCCCTTCTTACATGTCTCAGAGGAGCAATTTGTGTATTACCCGCAACAACTGCTCCCTAAATAGTCTCCACATATCTGCTGTGCCCTTTCTGTGGAACAATTGCTCCCAGTCTGTACTTCCCAACTCCTGTCTGATTGCAGCATAATTTCCTTTTCCACAATTAAATATCTTCCCTGGGAAACTGCTCCTTTCAGTCTCACAGGCTATGCTACATGTGAGGCAGTTGTGATCACTTTCACCAAAATTGTCTCCCACCGTGAGTTCCGACACTTGTCCTGGCTCGTTGCCGAACACCAAATCCAAAATAGCCTCTCCCCTTGTTGGTCTGTCTCCATACTGAGCAAGGAAACCCGCTTGAACACACCCGACAAAACCGGCTTCATCCACACCATCTGCACTTAGGAGGTTCCAGTCGATATTGAAAAAATTGAAATCACCCATAACAATAACCCTGCTATGTTTGCATTTTTCCAGAATCTGCCCGCCTATGGGATCTTCAGTCTCTCTACTGTTATTAGGTTGTCTGTCGAAAATCCCCAAATGCGGTGACTGTTCTTGCTGTACCTAACTTCCACCCATGCTGACTCAGTAGACAAACCTTCCTCAACAACCTTCATTTCTGTCACTGTGATGCACTCTCTGATTAGCAATTCTACACCCCCTTCTCATTTTCCACCCACCCTATTCTTTTTTAGATTAGATTAGATTACTTACAGTGTGGCCCAACAAGTCCACACCAACACTCCATAGAGCAACCCACCCAAAACCATTCCCCTACATTTACCCCTTCAACTAACACTACGGGCAATTTAGAATGGCCAGTTCACCTAATCTGCACATCTTTGGATCATGGGAGGAAACCGGAGCACCCGGAGGAAATCCACATGGAAAGTTTGCAAAATCCATACTGACAGTTCCCTGACGTGGGAATTGAACCCAGGTCTCTGGCGCTGTGAGGCAGCAGTGCTAGCCAATGTACCACCGTGCTGCCCCAAAACATTTTTAAACTTTCTAAACACTGGAAAATCAAGCAGCCATCCCGGTCCCTGTGAAACCTACGTCTCCGTTATGGCTACAACATCATTGCTCCAAGTACTGATCCATGCTTTAAGTTCGTCACTCTTATTTTAGACATTCCTTGCATTAAAGCAGATGCACTTTAGCCGATCCCTTTGTTTCATCGCGTGAGAAACCTTCCTGATAGATTCAATATACTCTGTCACTGTCCCGTCTGTACCTAACCCCCTCTCAGGCATGTGGTCTTATTCCTACCCCCCTGCCAAACTAGTTTAAACCCGCCAGAATCACACGAGCAAACCTCCCAAACAGGCTATTTGTGCCCTCCAGTTTAGGTGCAACCCGTCCTTCATGTACAGGTCCCACCTTACCCAGAAGGTAGCCCGATGGTCTAGTTATCTGAAGCCCTCCCTCCTGCACCAGCCTCGCAGCCACGTGTAAAGCTGCATTCGCTGAATGTTCCTCATCCCACTAGCTCGTGGCACTGGTAGCAAACCTGAGATCACTACTCTACTCGTCCTTCTCTTCAACTTCCAAACTAACTCTCTGTAGTCAATTTTCAGATCCTCGGTCCCTTTCCTGGGTATATCGTTGGTACCAAATAATCTGGTTTCCACAGACTTCTGTGGTAAGGAATTCCACAATTTCACCACTCTCTGGCGAAAGACGTTTCACCTTATCTCCGTTCTAATGGGTTTTCCCATTGCTCGAAGCCTGTGTCCTCCTGCCAGTGCAAACGTCCTCCCAGTTTTGTCTGTATCCAGGTCATTCAGTATTCTGTAAGGTTGAATTGGATCACCCCTGATCCTTCTAATCTCTATCGAGTATAAACCCAGGGTCCTCCAACGTTCCTCATGTGTTAAGTTTTTCAATCCTCGTGAACCTTCTCTTGACACACACCAAGGCTAATACATCCTTCCTGATGTATGAGGCACAAAATACTGGAAATGTGGTCTGACCAGAGCCTTAGAAAGCCTCAGAATCCCCACCAGTATATCCTACTCCTCTCGAGATGAATGACAACATTGTATCTGCCTTCTTAACTACTGACTCAACCTGCATGTTTATCTAAGGTGAATCCGGCACTTGGAATCCCAGTCACTTTGTTACTCAGATTTATGATTTTTTCCCCATTTAGTAAATAGCCCACGCCTGTATTCTTCATACCAAAGTGCATGACCTCACACTCTCCCACATGGTATTCCATCTGCTACTCTTTCTTTTATTCTGCTAAACTGTCGAAATATTTCTGCAGGCTCCCTGCCTCCTCAATGCTATGTGCCCCTCCAACTATCTTTGCATCATCTGCAAATGTAGTCAGAATGCTTTCTGTCCCACCAATCAGAGCATTAACCGAGAAACTGTAATGTTGTGGTTACAACACTGACTCTTGTGGAACACTGCTAATCACCGGCTGCTATCCTGAGAGGGACAATTTTATCCTCACTATGCCTCCTGCCGAAAGCCAACCTTTTTATCCATGCTAGTACTTGGCCTCTGACACCATGGGTCCTTGTCGTACTCTGCAGACTGCTGTGCGATACCATATCAGAGGCCTTTTGGAAGTTCAGATAGATAACTTTCTCTGGTTCAACTCGTCGTTACCTGCTTAAAGAATTCTCATTACCCTGACAGCAATGTAGGTTATTGAAATGGGGAGCAATCAGAAGGAAAGGGTCATAGAACATAGAACATAGAACAATACAGCACAGAACAGGCCCTTCGGCCCACGATGTTGTGCCAAACTTCTATCCTAGATTAAGCACCTATCCATGTACCTATCCAAATGCCGCTTAAAGGTCGCCAATGATTCTGACTCTACCACTCCCACGGGCAGCCCATTCCATGCCCCCACCACTCTCTGTGTAAAGAACCCACCCCTGACATCTCCCCTATACCTTCGACCCTTAACGTAAAATTTATGTCCCCTTGTAACACTCTGTTGTACCCGTGGAAAAAGTTTCTGACTGTCTGCTCTGTCTATTCCCCTGATCATCTTATAAACCTCTATCAAGTCACCCCTCATCCTTCGCCGTTCCAATGAGAAAAGGCCGAGAACTCTCAACCTATCCTCGTACGACCTACTCTCCATTCCAGGCAACATCCTGGTAAATCTTCTCTGCACCCTCTCCAAAGCTTCCACATCTTTCCTAAAGTGAGGCGACCAGAACTGCACACAGTACTCCAACTGTGGCCTAACCAAAGTCCTGTCCAGCTGCAACATCACCTCACGACTCTTGAATTCAATCCCTCTGCTAATGAACGATAATCCTCCATAGGCCTTCTTACAAACTCTATCCACCTGAGTGGCAACCTTCAAAGATCTATGTACATAGACCCCAAGATCCCTCTGTTCCTCAACCTGACTTAGAACCCTACCATTAACCCTGTATTCTGCATTCTGATTTGTTCTTCCAAAATGGACAGCCTCACGCTTGGCAGGGTTGAACTCCATCTGCCACTCCTCAGCCCAGCTCTGCATCATATCTAAATCCCTCTGCAGCCGACAACAGCCCTCCTCACTGTCCACAACTCCACCTATCTTCGTATCATCTTCAAATTTACTGAACCACCATTCGACTCCCTCATCCAAGTCATTAATAGAAATTACAAACAGCAGAGGACCCAGAACTGGTCCCTGCGGAACTCCACTTGTAACTGGGCTCCACTTCGACCGGTTAGCCATTTTTCTATCCAATTGGCCAAATTACCCTCTATCCCATGCCTCCTGACTTTCCGCATATGCCTACCATGGGGAACATTATCAAATGCCTTACTATAATCCATGTACACTACATCCACTGCTCTACCCTCATCCACATGCTTGGTCACCTCCTCGAAGAATTCAATAAGACTTGTAAGGCAAGACCTACCCTTCACAAATCTATGCTGGCTGTCCCTAATCAAGCAGTGTCTTTCCAGATACTCATAAATCCTATCCCTCAGTACCCTTTCCATTTCTTTGCCTACCACAGAAGTAAGACTAACTGGCCTGTAATTCCCGGGGTTATCCCTATTCCCTTTTTTGAACAGGGGCACAACATTCGCTACTCTCCAGTCCCCTGGTACCACCCCCGTTGACAGTGAAGACGAGAAGATCTTTGTCAACGGTACTGCAATTTCCTCTCTTTCTTCCCTCATAATCCTAGGATATATCCCGTCAGGCCCGGGGGACTTGTCTATCCTCAAGTTGTTCAAAATGTCCAACACATCTTCCTTCCTAACAAGTATCTCTTCTAGCTTACCAGTCCGTTTCACACTCTCCTCTTCAACAATACGGTCGCTCTCGTTCGTAAATATTGAAGAGAAGTACTTGTTCAAGACCTCTCCTATCTCTTCCGACTCAATACACAATCTCCCACTTCTGTCCTTGATCGGACCTACCCTCGTTCTCGTCATTCTCATGTTCCCACATACGCATAAAATGCCTTGGGTTTATCTGGGTTTATCCTTGATCCTATCCGCCAAAGATTTTTCATGCCCTCACTTAGCTCTCCTAATCCCTTTCTTCAGGTCATCCCTACAGACAAAGTGGAGATGTTCCTCAAAGCACTTTCTGTTTGGCTCACTAATGTAAAGGAGACTGCACAGTGAGCAGCAATGGCAGGAGACTGGATTGAAAGTGTGCAAGTGAAATGCTGCTTTACCTGGAAGGTGTGTTTAGGGCCTTGGACAGTGAGGAGGGAAGAGGTGAAGGGGCAAATGTTGCAGCTTCTGCATTTACATGGGAAGGTGCCATGGGGTTGTGGGGAAATGTTCAGGGTGATGGAGCGTGACACAGAAGGAATAGTCCCTGTGAAATACAGACAGTGGACGGGAGGGGAAGATGTGTTTGATGGAGCTGTCCTGCAGGAGGTGGTGGGAGTGGCGGAGGATGATTTTGTGAATGTGGATTATAGTGCAGTAGTTAATTAGGGCAAGGGGGTTTATCATTGTTCTGGGAAGGAGGGGATGGCGTGAGGGCTGAATTGAGGGTGATGGGACAGTCACACCTGACGGCTCAGTACATCAGAGTGAGGGGATTTCTCGTTTTAGAGAAAAGGATATCATGGAGGGAGCTCCCCACTGGAATGTGGTATCATTGAACAGAAATCACAGAGACAGAAAAACTGAGAGAATGAGTCACTCTCCATGTGTTCAGCCACATATGTAGGTTCCCCCTGAATGAATGAAAGGAACCAGGTATTTCAAATGCAGATTTATGTAATATATCTGGTCAAATACTGAGTGTGAAAATAGACACAGGTGAAGGTCAGCAGATGTGTGGGGGCTGCGGGGCACATTTAAGCAGGTACCGCTTAATAATGCTCAGCTATTATTGACTCTGGTCAAAAAGAAGATGATATGAAGATATGAAGATGAACCACCCATGATACACAAAGGCTGTGAAGGATACTAATCAATCACAAACTAAAGAATTCAAATTGGTGAATTCTAGCGTCGGCCACATTTGGGAAGTTTACTTTTGGAACAAGAAGCAGATTGTATAAAACAAAATACAAAGAAAAATATTCCAAAATTGGCAAGAAATATTTTAAAAAAACTAACCACAAGAGTTTTCCCATATCGAATAAATAACGTTCATGATGTATGTGTGACCCTTGGAAGAAAGGCAGGAATGAATATGTGGGACACCTGGAGGATGTGACTGGAGAACTGGTTTCAGGGAACATGCAGAGAATTTAAAACAGTATTTTACATCTTTTCTCTCAGGGGAAGGCACAAAGAATTTAAATATTGTAAACAAATTTGTAGTCAGATGAAAGTTTTGCATTGTCGCTAACAAAACGAACAAGACTTTTCTCAAACAGAAAAGACCAAGCGTTTACAGCTCATCAGCAATTCATAGCTTGTTTTTATAGAAGTGCTTACAGAGTGACTGGTGGCACTGCGTGAAATATTAGATAACTCTCAGGATTACAGGAGTGTTCCAGTGAAACTGGCGGAACACCAAACTGGCGCCTGTCTTCAAGAAGAGAGTGAGTCTTCATGTGTTTAGGTTCTCCCTTTGTCTGAATAGTGGAGCATATGTGAGAGGATGAATGGCCTCATGATGCACTATCATCCTGAGTGAAAAGTTAAAAATCTGCTACTTCCTCTGACGCGTTACATGCTGGGGGATGAACATTTTGCTAAAGTTGAATTAGTTTGAAAATTATGTGGAACATTGTACAAACGACATCATCCAAAGAATTCTAAAAACTGTACTCATAAGACCAGTTTATAACCATGTGGTGGTATTGCGTAGGTGAGAGAGAGAGAGAGAGAGAGAGAGAGAATGTGCTGCATTGCAGTGGTGAGAGTGATGGAGCCTTATTCTGGGGAAGGCTCTAACAGATATACAGTGAGTGTGAGAGAGTAGAAACAATACGGTGACTCTTATCCTGACAGAGCAGGGAAGGTGCTTTTCCGGTATTACTAGATTTTTTGGTCTGCAGATACTCCACTGAGCTGGGTGGTGTGCTCTGACCATGCTCGGTGCTTCTGGTTGTGCGTCTCTCTCTGGGAAGAGAATGGTCCCTCTCTGTACTGGACTATTCACCAGGACTTCCGTACCCCTGTCAACAAGCTGTGGTGTAATTTCCCCTTATCTGCCATGCTCGGTAAACTATGCAGGGCAGCTCCAAATTGAGAAAGCTCAGCCGCGTGCCCATTGGCCTTTAAATGATGTCAGCAGTACCAGGAATCATTGAATATCCAGGGGCATCCGGGACATGGTGTGTTCCTCCAGCCATGACGCGTGGGAGAATCGGGCTGGTATTGAATGAGAGAGACACCATGGAGTGAGGTAGATAGTTAATGAGGTGAGTTCGATAAGATAACACCAGGAAACTAGCTCAGCCTCGTGCAGACAATCACTATGTCACACTCAAGGAAAATGGCACTGAGACAAATTATTGTTCGATTCACGCCAATGAGTCGAAGACTCTTCTGACCCTACTCCCAGTTACAAAGTTGCAGGACAAATGCTTATCCAAAACTCTCCATCATCTTAAGTTATACCAATATCCTGCTCACCCATCATTCCTGGAAACAGTGGCCTATATTGCAAGATGCTATCGAAATGTTTTCATTTCACAATTTTTAAACCTACCATCAGATCTTTCTCTGAAATTCTCTCTCAATCTCCCCCTCTCTTTTAACCAACCTAAGCCCATTTGTTGGTACTTAAACTGATTCCCCCGCCATCTCTCTCTGGCAGTGTCTTGCCACAATGGAGATATGGAACTGTAAATGGATGGGAGCTACACATCCTGTCACTTCCAGCATGACCTGCAAGTTTCTCCACGCTGAGCAGTGATCTAACACTGTATTACTCAGCAATGCAGTGATTGGTGTACACTGCTGTGTATGCTGGGAAGGTAACTACTCCAGATTAATGGATAAATTCACTGCTATTCACTGCATAGCTTCCCCATACTGCACAGATATCCAGTCCGTGTGTATAGAACAATGCCTTTGTTTGTTTTGCACAGCGCACTGTTTATAGATCAGTGCACTGTTGGACACATTAGTAGTGAACTGGTGAGCTCTAAACAGTGTTCGACCCTGGACGGATTGGTGAGCAGTACACTAGCCTGGTCTACGCAGTACTTCATGCTGAGCAGGTATCTCATCTGGGCTTATACGTGTCCGGGCTGGATCTGAGAGGTGGATTGAGTATCCGATATAATTCCTGACATGATTATCACTCCTCCAGGTCGGCCAATTCCGCTGGTAAATGTGAGGTGATGTGTTTGAGATAGAATTTACTTGGTCAAAATATTCGACATAAAGCAAAACACAATTTATTCGAAGACTGTCGACAAAAGACAACAAAAGGAAGAGGAACTTGAAATAATTTAATTCTGTTGGAAAACTTAGCAGAATAATAGTTTATTTAACTACTATACAGTAACTGTTCCAATACGGTATCATCGAATAAGCACACAAATGTCAAAAAACAAATGCAGGAAACAGATTGTCTGACATGCAGTTCTCCAATCCAGGAAGAAAGAACATCAAAAGACAGTTCCGAGAGAAATCACAGAGACAATGTGTAGCACCTGGGAGAGATTTCCTACCTTCCAATCCTGCTGAGACACCAGCAATAACTGGTGAAAGGTAAAACTAAGAATCCTGGTTCTGCAAGAATTTGACTGTCACTCCACAGGACCAGGCCGTGGCTGCAAGAATACACGGAATGGACTGTATTTACATCGTCTATGGCTCTCAAAAATGTCTAAACCCACCTAAACCGTATAATGCTGAACAGACAAAAGTCAAAGTTAAACATAAATAAATAAAGCAAAAAGATGCAGCAGGCCTGGTGATCAGACACAGACGGCCTCGGGAGCCCAGCAATTCCTATTCTGCCAAAACACAGCATAAGCATCGAGCTTGTGAAGAGAAAGAATTATGTCTCTCCCTCACCTCGATGTTTACAACTGGAGATGTGCAATTAGACCAATAATCATCGATATAAAAATCCCACACACACCAAGTATTATTGTGATATATTTCAGAGTTGCTGTGAAATGGGTTAACTGGAGCTGTTGGTTCAGTGACTGTGATTAATATCAGTCTTTCTGGACCTAACTGGGTCACTGGAGGATTTCCCTCTTCCATAATTAGTACCTTCTTTCAACTTGTTTTGCCATAGTATTCGGCGCCGAGTCAACCTCAACAAGATTGGGATCAGCCGCTGCAGAGAAAGAGAGAGAGATCAGATTCTGAGAACATTAGAATGGGCCAACAATGGATTTTAATTTGAGAATATTAGACAGGAATGTTCCAACAATGGATCCGAATCTGAGAACATTAGACTTGAACGTTATAACAGTGGACAGGAGTTTATCCTTGGGTCTTTACTATCTTTCTCGGGATTGGGCATGGTTCGAGTTGCGGATACAAGCAGTACTGATGATAATTCAAGCTGGGTACTATCCCATCCTCGCTATTATTGGTGTTCCTGGTAAGTCTATCTCTATCAATTCTATGAATGATGCTGAATGTTATTGCTATTCTGGCTGATTATATTTAACATATATATAATCTTTCAGTCACAAACGCTACTTCATTCTCATGAATTTCCAAACTACTTACTCATAAACATCTGAGAAGGTAAAAGACTGTTCGGAACCTTCGAGTCCACTTACCGTGAACTGTTTTATGTATCCATATTCTCTCTGTCATCAAACATGCCGACGCCCACCTTCATAATATCCCCAATCTCCAGATTTGCCTGCGTTCTGTTGCTGACTTCTCCATCACCTCCCCCTTCGGTAACGACAGATTTTATGGCTCCAGTTCTCTTCTGACCTCTCCTCCAGTCAAAAATAGTTTGACCACAAACTTGTTCTTGTCTTTACAGTTACTTCACAACAGGGACTGTTAAACAGAGTAATAATGTCACTGACTGTGTAATTCAGAGGCACAGGTTATGACTCTAAACGCATTGTCTGAAATCCTATCACATCCGATGACTAAATTTAAATTCCAATATCAAAAATAGGAATGAAGCCTAATTTCACTCATGGCAAGCATAAACCATCAGGATATTTTTTCTTAGTTTTTTAATAACCTTTGGAAAAGAAACCTACCATGTTTGCCCTGTCTGAACTATGTGTCACCTCAGATCCACAACAGTATGGTTGCCTCCATATTGCCTTGACAAATGGCTGCGTGGTCAAGGGCAGTTGGGATGGACAACAAATGCTGTCCTTGCCAGTGATGCTGGCGTCCCGCGAAACAACAACATTAAAGGTGACATAACCAAGAAAATGCGGATGCTGGCGATCTGAAATAAAATTCTCCACCGTCTGAAAGAACGTTGGGGAATCTAAGCAGGTATGGCAGTATGTCGGGAAAAAAAAACACAAATAGTGTTTCGAGTTCAGTGAACCTATCAAAACTGAATGCAACTGAGAAATAATATCATTATATCAGGGATGGTTGGAAGGGTGAGCGGGAGGTTTGTGTTGAGTGGATGATGTCCAGCAAGAGAGAGAAAGTGAGAGTGAAAGAGAGACAGATGGAGAGAGAGAGAAAGGAAAAGCAAGCAAAAGGATTGCTGATGATGGACTGGAAGGAAAACAGAATGGGAAGTTATTCTACCATTTCCCCTTTTCACATATTCCTGAGTATCATATTTATTATGGGATGTCTTTGCTTACCGTGAGTTATGTTCCCTCTATATCTCGTCTCTGAGTGTGGTGATCAATTCCATTAGCAATAATTATAGTCGCTGAGATATAGAGAAACGTAATGTTCAATTGTCAACTGCTTATTTGGAGAGAGGAACTGTTACTGTGCGACTGTGTGGAGATATAAGAGCTTTCTCAGCCAGGAAAAGAAATTGAGGAGCTGAAAAATGTATTGCTGGAAAAGCACAGCAGGTCAGGCAGCATCCAAAGATCAGGAGAATCGTCGTTTCGGGCATGAGCCCTTCTTCTGGAATGAGGGAAGTGTGCCAAGCAGGCTAAGGTAAAAGGTAGGGAGGAGGGACTTTGGGGAGGGGCATTGGAAATACGATAGATGGAAAGAGGTTAAAGTGAGGCTGACAGGCCGGAGAGGGGGTGGGGCGGAGAGGTCAGGAAGAAGATTGCAGGTTAGGAAGGCGGTGCTGATTTCGAGGGTTGGGATTGAGACAAGGTACGGGGGAGGGGAAATGAGGAAGCTGGAGAAATCTGAATTCATCCCTTGTGGTTGGAAGGTTCCCAGGCGGAAGATGAGGCACTCTTTCGCTCATGCCTGAAACGTCGATTCTCCTGCTCTTTGGATGCTGCCTGACCTGCTGTGCTTTTTCAGCAACACATTTCTCAGCTCTGATCTCCAGCGTCTGCAGTCCCCACTGTCTCCTAGAGAAACTGAGGAGACCGAGGCATTTTCAATACTGAATGGATGCATTGTAGGTGTGGGGAATTCACTTGCTGCTTCCATCTGGAAAGTCAGTGGAGGCTCTGTGGATGGTGATCTCAGGATTGTGATGTTAGCTACTGGGTTCATTCAGGGAGCCCCGGTGGTCTGGGGACCCCACTCTGAATACTGCATTTACAGTGTGTCTGGGTCCATGATAAACAAATGGAGCTGAGAGTACAAAGAAGGGAAGCTGTACAAACAGGGAGGAGTGAGGCACTATATTTTCCTCTCTGGGATTTCCAGGAACATTTGTCTAAGCTGCACCCATTCAGGTGTAAGGTGTAAAACCAGCTTGTCTCAAAACTGAGGTGGTCACTGAGCTGTATTCCCTCCTTCAGTATAACCTGTGTTCTCACACCAGTAGCAGGACTGCGCTGACACTCACGATAAATTAAACTGGATTGATTCTGGAACTTTTCAGGCAGCAGTGGGTAATATATCCACCATCTCTGAAGTGCAGTCCTCCAATGTATTCATGAGTTGACTGAAACAGTCTGCCTGCTGAGAGGAATGCATTGGTTCCATCTCCACAGGGGAAGGTACAGAAACTACTTTCCACAAATATTAGGGAACAGAGGGACTGGTAAAAATTGGAAACTGCAGGAAATCAGAATTAGTGAAGTGGATGTTACTGAAAATCTAATTGAATTGAAGTTTCATAAGTTGCTGCATCTGATGAGTTACATCTCAGAGTTATTGAGATGAGAACAATGCTTGTGAAATAATTACTGATTATTCTTCAAAGCTAGATAGATTCTGGAAAGGATCCTGCAGACTGGACAGCAGCTATTGTCAACCTAAATATTTCAAACAGGATGGAGAGGGAAAACAGAAAACTAAATCATTTGATGTCAGCTTTGAGAGTAAAAAAATATTGGAACCTTTTATAAGGAACGTGACGACTAGACACTTGGAGAATAATGATATGATTTGGTACATTCGGCCTAGATTCAGGAAAGGGAAATGATCTTTGATAAACCTGTTTGTGGAGATTGTCCGTTGTGACATCGACAGTTGAGAACCAATGGGATTGGAGTATTTGCATTTTTAGAAGACGCTTGACATGTCTGAATACAGGTGAATGGGGAATGTTAGAGTCCATGGGTAGGTGGGTGTGGAATCTACACCACATGGATTAATATTTGAGAAACGGAGATACGACAAGCGTAGTGTTTTTCTCTGGACTGAAGGATTGATGGGTGGCAGCAGGATCAGTGTTTGAGCAATAGCTGTTGACAAGGTATAACAATTATTCGGATGTGAACAACAAATGTACATTTATATTTATTAAATGGTAGAGAGGTTGGCGAGTGCTTTTGTTGAAAAGGACCTGGATGTCCTTGGTCATAAGTCACTGACAGAATTCATATAGGGGCAGGATTTAAATGATATGTGGCTCTTCAGACAAAATGATTGAAGTACAAAAGTTAGAATATCTTTCCCACTGATCGTGTTTTGTTGAGATAGTATTTGGTGCTTTGTGTAAAGGTTTGGTCTGCTTTATAATCAATGATCTCTTTGTCACCGAGACAGTGCAAAGGAGTTTGACCAGACTAAACACTAGCATGATGTTACCATGAGGAGAGAGTGCAGTAACGATGTGCTTAATCTGTAGCGCTGTGAGAGAATAAAAAGTTGAAGCTTGATGGGTATGGACAGCAACTCATTATGTCCCAAACAGCTGAATGGGGTGACAATGTCATACTTTTCATTGAATGTTTAATTCACGACAGTTTACATGTATCTGCTGAACCATCATGTCAATTGACAGCGAGGTGCAGGCTCTGAATGAACTCTGAGCACTTTAATGTGTTACTGTGTGACACTGCATTGAGTGTCATTTTGTACACAATCCTGTCAGCAGCCAAAATAGCATCATTCTGAAACAGTTATTGCCCGCCGGTTTCTGACCTCCACGGAGACTCTTGGACTGCCTTCTTGGAGATGGAAGATAACTTGGAGAATGGCTAAAAAATGTTGGCTTCATTCCGACTGCCAGAAAACCCATGTTAAAGTAACACATATGTACCATGATTAATTAAGCAATGTGGATCAATTTGGAACAGTCTGTCTGTGCAGCCCCTGCTCCATTTGTTTGTGATGTTGGAGCATCTCTGACACTTTCCTGTTCCTGTGTTAGTGGCTTGATAAGCTGAATAGCCTCTTCCTGATACTGTGTAAGTGCCTCCAGGTGTGAAATGGTTCTTTCTGATCCCATGTACGTGACATGTGGGAGGGATCAGACTCCCACCTTCCTGTGCAACAGGCAGGAGGGACTGAAAGGGCTATCCTTCTTTTGCCCAGTAGGTTTGATGGGATGAATGACCTCCCCACATTCTCGTGAAACCAGATTGAGCTGCTGAATGAACCTGTCCTTTTACCAGGAAATGTACTGTGATGTTACATATATGTTACCCAGACTTAACAACACGGTCTTGAAAGTTGTCCGAGTCTTGCTATACATGGTCACAGATTGTTTCAAGAGCTGAAGAGGAACAACCTGTCCTGAAAATTTTGTAGTCTTCAGTGAATGCCCCCTCTTCTGCTGGCACAGTGAAGCAGTAGCTAACACTGCTGCCTCATAGCACAAGGGTCCCAGGTTCGATTCCAGCCTTGGGCAACTGTCTGTGTGGAGTTTGCACATTCCCCACTTGTCTGCAGGAGTTTCCTTCGGGTGCTCCGGTTTCCTCTCACAGTCCGAAGATGTGCACGCAGAGTGAATTGGCCATACTAAATTGTCCATCATGTTAGGTGCATTAGTCAGACGGAAATGTGTTTTGGTGGGTTACTCTTTGGAGGGTCGGTGTGGACTGGTTGGGCCGAAGTGCCTGTTTCCACATTGTAGGGAATCTAATCTGCTCAGTTTGGACTCAATGGGCTAAATAGCCTTCTTCCACATTGTAGGGATTCTATGATGACAAACTGGAGATGCCTGGGCTGAGGAAGCTACGCTGAGGATCTCCTGCAGATGTGCCCCACGGCTGAGATGATTGATGCCCACCAATGATAATCACGTTCCCTTGTGCCGTGAATGACTCCAAGCAGTGTAGAGGTCATAATTAATTCTCAGTAAGTGTGATTTTGTTCAGGTTCCTTGATGTCATCCTCAGTCAAATACTGCCTTGAATTCAGGGTCAGTCTCTCTTACCTGAGCCCCTGCGTTACCTCTTTTGTTCATATCAATAGGTCATGGTGCAGAAGCAGAGAAGGTCTTCTTCAAACAGAGGGTAGTGAATGTCAGGAATTCTCTTACACAGAGAGTTAGGGGAGCTAGATCACTGAAAGGGACCAGTGGTGTCCCGCTGGGATCAGTTCAGTGACCTCTGCTCTCTGTTATTTTCAAAAATGACTTGAATGTGGGTGTTGAAGAGTTGACTAGTAAGTTTGCCGATGACAGAAAGGTGGTTGGAGTGGTACAGAATGTGGAGGGCTATTGTAGGTTGCAATGGGACATCGACAGGATGCAGAGCTGGGCTGAGAAATGCCACATGGAGTTCAAACTGAAGTAATTCACTTTGCAAGCTGGAATGTGAACACAGAATACATGGTTAAAGGCAGGATTCTTGGCAGTGTGGAGAAACAGAGGGATCCTGGCGTCCGTGTCCACAGATCCCTCAAAGCTGCCACCCAAGTTGATCGGGTTGTTAAGAAGGCGTATGGTATGTTGGCTTTCAGTTGCAGAGGGATTGAGTTTAAGAGCCGCGAGATTTTGCTACAGCTCGATAGAGCCCTGCTCAGACCGCACAGGGAATATTGTGTTCAGTTCTGGTCTCCTCATTATAGGAAGGATAATGAAGCTTTTGAGAGTGTAAAGAGGAGATTTACCAGGATGCTGCCTGGACTAGAAGTCTTACGAAGAAACCGTGAGGGAGTGAGGGCTTTTCTCATTGGAGGAAATATTTCGATGAGAGGTGACTTGATAGAGGTGTGCAAGATGATGAGAGGCAGATAGAGAGTGAATAGCCAGAGACATTTCCCCATGACAGAAATGTCTATCACTATCTGCCATAATTTTAAGGTAATTGGAGGACGTTTTAGGGGAGATGCCAGAGGTAGATACTTTACACAGAGAGTTTTGGGTGTGTTGAATGCACGACCATTGGTGGTAGGAGAGTCAAATACGTGAGGGAAACTTAAGAGACTCTTGGATAGGCACATGGAACAAAGTGAACAGAAGCATGTAGGTTAGAGTAGGACAAACAACACAATGTCGAGGGCTGAAGGTCCTAACTGCATGCATTCATGTAGAACCTTGAGCTCAAAATCTGCATGAATTCATGTAAAACTCCGTTATCTCACTTTTTAGCTTAGAATCAATCTAAACATCATGGCATAGTCAGAGAACACAGGGGGCCAACACCTTGTTATCACCATTGTTCACAGCTCACCTGAGAATGCAACATTTTTGTTAAAAATGGTTTTGTGATTTACACATGAAAGAAGTGAAACTGTCACGGTATTCTAACAGATGAAAGGCTTGACAGACAATCAATTTTTCCATGTATAATTTCAGTTACATCACACTGTAAATTTTTGCTATAAATTCTGTGTTACGATCAAGCTGTCCACGATCACCTGATGAAGGAGCGTCGCTCCGAAAGCTAGTGAGCTTTCAATTAAACCTGTTGGACTATAACCTGGTGCTATGTGATTTCTAACTTTGTACACCCCAGTCGAACACCGACATCTCCAAATCAGTACTGTTCTTTGTTCTGTGTTCTATGGAAGTGCTCAAGAAGACTTGGACATTAAGACGATTTGAGACTTGGAGCAAGTCAGCCTTGATCTTAAAGAAGGGCAAGGCAGGCTTGGAATGTGAATGACCTGCCCCTGTTTCTGATGCTCTCCCATTCTGTTATTGGAAAGTTCATATGTGTTATTTTCCTGGAAGGTCTTTTATGGAATATTGCAATCAGGGAGACCCGTGGATTTTGTGAGCCATCACTGAGTGAGATTTGGGGGCTGTATTCACAGTGAATCTGGGTCTACAACATGATCAACAAATGAAGCACAAGATACAGAGAAGGGAGGTTTTGTAAAGAGAAATGAGCAACCTCTTCCATATCCAGCCTGGTTCTTCCAATTACATTTTCCAAATCTCCCAAACCGAGTGGGACAGTCTCGAGGGACCGAACTGTTTCCTCTATTTCTGTGCACCATACTATAACAATAAGTGGACTCTAACTGCTCCTGTCTAGCAGGTTAGAGGGGTTGAATGGAACACAGAAACATGGGACTGAGGAGCAGGAGTGGGTCATTAGAGAATTTGAGCCTTCTCCACCAAACATTAAGATTGCGGCTGATCAGATTGGGGTCTTAGCCTCATCG
The DNA here is from genome assembly GCF_047496795.1 of Chiloscyllium punctatum. Taxonomy (NCBI): domain Eukaryota; kingdom Metazoa; phylum Chordata; class Chondrichthyes; order Orectolobiformes; family Hemiscylliidae; genus Chiloscyllium; species Chiloscyllium punctatum. The sequence goes on along the minus strand of NW_027309835.1, from coordinate 589,956 downwards.
TCCTGTCTGTGTCCCATTATCCGTGACTCATTTTTCTGTCAAATCTTTAACTAACTCAGCTGTAAATACTTGTAATCAGAGAGGCACCACAAACTTCCGGGGAAGAGAATTCCCATTCGAATGGCCCTTTTAGAATTCTTCCTTATCCCGCTGTGAGAATAAGAGAATCATACAGCGTGGAAAAAGATCCTTTTGTCCAATTTGTCCATGCCGATCAGGCATCTTAATCAGATCTCGTCCCACTTGGCAGCATTTGGCCCACCTCACATGATCCATTCCCATTTATGTACCTGTCCAGTTACATTTTAAACGTGTAATTGTACCCGCTTTCACTACTTTCTCTGGCAGTACACCCACCAGCCTCTGTATGAAAAGGTTTCCCCTCAGGTCCCTTCTAAGACATTTCCCTGTCACCTTCACCCTATGCTGTCTCGTTCTGGACGCCCCTACACTGGGAAAAAGATCTTGTCCATTCAGACTATCCATGTCCCTCAGGACTTTATTAAATGTCTGTCATGTCACCATTCAGTCTCTGACAGTCCAGGGGAAAAAGACTCATCTTGTTCATCAACTCCCTGTAGCTCAAACCCTCAGGTTCCAGATAATCTTTGTAAATCTGTTCTGCACCCTTTCAAGCTTAACAACATCCATCCTTTAAAAGAGTCGAACTTATATGTACGCAGTTTTATTAAAGTGGCCTCACCTCCGTCCTGTCCAAGCCCCTCACGCTACCCCTACTCCAATTCTCAATGTTCTGACCGATTAAGACAAGCATGTCAACCACGTTCCTCACTACTCTACCGACCTAAACTCCACTTTCAAGGAACTATGAATCTTCACCCGTAGTTCTCTTTGTTAAGCAACATTTCCCAGGGCACTACCCCGCTTTAACTTTCCGAAATGTCAAACCTCACCAATATCTAAATTAAACTCCATCTGCCAGTCCTTGGCTCATTGTTGGTCAAGGATCCCGTTATATTCTGAGATAATCTTCTTCACTGTCCACTGAACCAATTTGGTGATGTTATCTGTAAATTTACTAACCATGCCTCCAATAATCACATCAATGTTGTTTATATCCGTGATAAAAAGCAGTGAGCTCAGCACTGATTCTTTCAGCACACCGCTGGCCACAGGTCTTCAGTTTGGAAAACAATCCACTACCTTCAATCCAATTTTGTATCCAATTGGTTAGCTTTTACTAGATTACATATAATCTAATTTTAGTAATCTGTCTACGTTGGGGAACCTTATTATATGCCTTGCTGAAATTTGTGTAAAAATTGTACACCACAGTGTATTCTTCAAACTTCTTTGTCATCTCTTCATAATACTCAATCACATTAATTAGACATGATTTCACAAATCCATATTGACTATCCCTAATCATTCCTTGTCTTTCTAAATAAATGCAAATTCCATCCCTCAGAATCCCCTCCAAGGAACTCCTCGTCTCTGACCTTGGCTGATTGAGTCGATAACTCCCTGTGTTGTTTTGGCTCACTTCTCCCTTTTCTGGCCCCACTCCTCCACTGCCCACAAAAAATAATTATAACTATGTTGGTGATATGGCCAATGATATAGTTCTCAGAGTGTGTCAGGGTCAGTGTTCGGAACAAGTCAGGCAGATTTCTTTAATCTACTAAAACAACATGTCTATGACCAAAACAAACTATGATGGAAAGTGGAATGACGAGAGGATATTGCAAATATGTACAGTGATATTTCCCTTTGAAAAATACTGAGAAACACACACACACACACACACACACACACAAACACACACACACAGACACACACGCACACACAGACAGACAGACAGACACACACACACACACACACACACACACACACACACACACACACACACACACACACGTATTGTCGATAACAAACTGAAAAGCAAAATATCTGCAAAGTTAACTTGAAAGAGCATTGTCCAAATATGATTCGAACTTATGACCTAAGGTAAAATGAGAGTTTGACCCAAATACTGTTCTATGTGTAGAGTCATCAAGTCCTACAGCATGGAGAGAGGCAGAGAGGCCCTTTGGCTCAAACTCGTCCATGCTGACCCAAATATCCAACCACACTAACCTCATTTCCCAGCACTTGGCCAATAGCATTCTCGTCCTTTCCTGTCCATGTACTTGCCCAAATGCCATTTACGTATCCTTAATATAAATGCATCAACCACTTCTGTTGACAGCTCATTCCCTTTGTGTGCCACTCTCTGTGTAAAACAGTTTCCATCAGTTTCCCTTTTATTCTTTCCCCTCTGACCTTAAACTGATGCTCTCCCCTCCTTAATTCCCCAACTCTAGGAAAAAAAGGTTGGGTCCATTCACCCTATCCATGTAAACTTCTATAGGCCCCTCTCCTGTGCTCTAAAGAAAAAAAGTCCTCGCTTGTCCAACCTCTCCCATTAATTCATACTGTTGAGTCCTGGCAACATTTTTATAAATTCCGTCTGAACACATTCCAAATTAAAAACATCCTTCCGATCGCAATGTGACTAAAACTGAACACAACACGACAAGTGCAGCCTCACCAACATCCTGTATAACTATAACATAACTTCCCAACTGCTCTCCTCCATGTCCTGACCGATGCTTGCTAGTGTGGCAAAAGCCTACTTCACTACCATATCTAACTATGACCCCACTTTCAGAGAACGGTGGACCTAAACTCCATGGTCCCTCTGCTCAACTACACTCCTTAAGGTCCTACCAATCAACATGAAACTCCTACCTTGATCTAACGTTGCCAAAATATTCCTCGGCCCACTTCTCCAGTTTGATCAAGGTCCTGCTGCAATTTCTGATATACTTCCTCATTGTCCACGATACCACCTATCTTAGTGTCATCTTCAAGTTTCCTAGCCATGCCTTGTACATTCGCAAGAATATCATTGATACAGATAACAAATAGCAACGGGCCCAGCAGCGACCCCTGAGGCACTTCATGTGTCACAGGCCTCCAGTCCGAGAGAACCCTTCCACTATTACCCTCTGCTTACTACCATGATGCCAATTGTATATCTAATTTGCCAGGTCCCTCTGGATTCCATGCGATTCTAACCTTCCAGACCAGCCTATCAATGGCAACCTTGTCAAAGGCCTTACTGAAAACCACACACTCTACCGCCCTACCCTCATCAACATTCCTGGTCACTTCATCAATGAACTCAAACAAATTTGAGAGGCATGATCTCCCACTCACAAAGCCATGTGATCTTTCCAGTATAAAAACAACTATTAATAATAATTATTAAAATTAATAATATCAAACTAATAAGATATAAAATTAATATCAAACTAATAATAAGATGACACTTTCAGTGGAGAATAAATTAACCATGGTATGTGATATTGGAACGTGCATCATGGGTGAAGGGCAGAATAGATTTTGTACCTGTGTCATTGAACTGTGTTGAAAAAAAGCAAGGGTGACATGGTAGTTCAGTGGCTAGTACTGCTGCCTCATAATGTCATGGATCCGGGTTTGGTTCCAGCTCGGGTGACGCTCTGTTTGGAGTTTGCACATTCTCACTGTGTTTGTGTGTGTTTCCTCTGGGTGCTCCATTTTCCTTCCACAATCCAAAGATCTATAGGTCAGGTGAATTGGCCATGCTAAGTTACCTATAGTGTTATGTGCATTCGTCAGGGGTAAATATAGGGTAGAGGAATGGAACTGGGTGGGTGACTGTTTGGAGGGTCAGTGTGGTCTTGTTGTGCCAGACGGCCTGTTTCCATACTGTAGGGAATCTGTCAAAAAAAATTATTTCTAAACAAACCTTATATTTCCAAATGCATGCATATCGCACCCCTCAGAGTCTTCTCAAACAACCTACGTACCACAGATATTAGACTTCCTGGTCTATCGATCCCAGATTTTTCTTTGCTTCTCTTTTTGAATAATGGCACAACATTTGCTAATCTCCAATATTCTGGAACCTAACCTGTTGCTAACGATGATGCAAAAATATCAACCAGGGTCCCCGTAGTTTCTTCTGTAGCCTCTTGCAGTGTTCTTGGAAGCATCTGTTTACAACCAGGAGATTAATCCACCTTCATACAGTCTAATGCATCCAACACACCTTCTCCTGTGATATTGACTCACCCCAAGATAACACTACGACTTTTGTCAGCCTCCCAAGGTTCATGTATTACTCCACGGTAAAGACAGAGGAGAAATATTCATTGAGAATCTCGCAAATCTTCAGGACATGCACGTCCATTTTGGACTTTGAGGGGTCATATTCTCATTTAGCTATTCTTTTGACTTTAATATACTTAATGAACCTATTTGGATTCACCCTAATCTTCTCAGCCAAAGCTATCCTGTGCCCCCTTTTCACCCTCCTGATTTCCTTCTTCCATAAACTCCTGTATCCCCTGTATACCTCCAGGTATTCCCTCGATCCCAGCTGCCTGGACATGAGCCACGCCTCCTTTTTGCTGGTCAAAGCCTCAATATCTCCTGACATCCGAGGTTCCCTCTTCCTGCCAACCTTGCCTTTTACCCTCACAGTAACATATAGACCTTGAACTGTCGACATTTCACTTTTAAAGTCCTCCCACTTGCAGGAGGTCCCTTCGCCTGCAAAGAAACTCCTCCAACCAACCCCTACAACCTCCTGTCTCATTCCATCAAAATTCGCCTTGCCCCAAGTTTGAACTTGAACATGTGGACCAATTTTATCCTTCTGCATAACTATTTAAAAATTAATAGAACTATTTTCGCGGGTCCCAGAGGGCTCCCCCACTATCACCTCAGACACCTGTCCTGCCCTAGATCTTAGAGGAGGTCACGCTTCGTCCCTTCCCGATTTGCACTCTCTACTTACTGCTTGAGGAAACTTTTCTGAACACACTTAATAAATTCACCCCATCTCAGTCCTTAATTCTATGTCATTCCCAGTCTATGTTAGGAAAATTAAAATCTCCTACTAATGCAATCCTATTGGCCCTGTGCGTCTCCCCAGTCTGTCTACATATTTTTGTTCCACTAATTCCTCGTTTATTATTTGGGGGCCTATAGTACAATCTAAATCCTATCACCATTCCCTTCTTATTTATTAGCTCCCCAGACAAATCCTCACAGGATGATCCATCAGTTATTTTATCTCTGATTACTGCTGTGTTACTCGCCTTAATCAAAAATGAAACTCTCTGTCCCCTCTTTCCACCATCTCTGTCCCGTATAAAACACCTGTACCCTGGTACTTTAAGCTGCCGGTGCTGTCCCTCCCTTAGCCATGTATCAGTAATGGCTATAATATCCCAGTCCCACGCAGCGATCCATGTCCACAGTTCATCAGCCTTACCTGTCAGCCATCTTGCATTGAAACAGTTGCGATTTAATCCAACAGGCATTCCTTGCTCCCTGTCGTTGTCTAGCCTGACCTGTCTCTTCATTTTACTGTTTCTGATTACTGTATCTCCTTCCAGCCTCGCACTTGCTTCCCTGCTGTTGAGGATCCCACCACTCCCCACCCCAGCCAATCTAGTTGAAACCCTCCCTTGCAGCAGTTGCAAACCTGCCTGCCAGGATATTGGTCCCCTTCCAGCTCAGGTACAACCCGTTCTTCCTGAACACGCCACCTTGCCCCACAAAAGATCCCAGTAATCCAAAAAACTTTGCCCCCTGCACCAATTCTTTAGCCACCCCTTCATCTGCCATATCCTCCTATTCTTACCCTCACTAGCACGGAGAACTGGAAGTAAACTGGATATTACCGTGCATTTTATCCTTTTCCGTCGCTCTCCACAATCACTCTGTAGGATGTCATCACTATTTCTACCTGTGTCATTCTGTCCTTTGTACCAATGTGCACAATGACTTCTGGCTGCTTCCCGCTCCCACCACCCTCCCCCTACTCCCGGTGAGAACGTTCTGCAGCCACTCTGAGACATCCTGGACCCTGGGCATGTGGGAGGCGACACACCATTCCGGATTCCCATTTGCTGCCACAGAATCTCCTGTCTGTTCACTATCGAGTCGAATAATTACTTCTGTTGTTATTCGAATTGCACAGCCTTATGACAATGGTATTTCTTCATGAAACAGTTGAATTTGGCTGAATTGTTTTGCTTCAGGTAATGGGGAGATTCCAATGAATCCTCATCAGGAATCCTCCATTAGTGGGAAAGACGACTGGGCTTTTTTTCACTCCCACACATTGCTGTGATGAGCGATTGGGAAGCAGAAAGAAAGCAATAGAATGTTTCTCCACAGATAGGCTATATTTTCCATCTGTAAGTTAAATCAGTAACGTTTCCAGTCCCACACTGGACTCTGTGAGCTCTTCTTGAACATTGTCTGAACTATATGACTCCATAACATTCTCGACTCCCGGTCAGTGTGTTATTGCAGAATCAATTCATTCACAATAAATGGTCCTACTTGTTTTGAAGATGTATTACTATGTGCTTGTATAATGTAAAAATAAGCGTTTCATGTCTTCACAAAGTCTGTGTTAAAATGAATATTCTTAAACATGTACAGTAATTGCTGGAAAAGCTCAGCTTGTCTGTCAGAATATGTGGGAAGAGAATTCACAGTTCAATTTTACTGTCCAATGACCTTTCCTTTGAAACTGACTTATTCTTAAATTATTTCCCCAATTTTATTCTCCCACACTAGAAGAAATATCCATCCAGTATTCACCAACTACACTCTTCTCCAGATCTTATATGGTCAATAAACCATCCCTCATTCTCAGGCCTAACTGTTAATTCTTCAGAACGTAATGTCTTCATCCCAAGAATGCATAAAGAGAAACATCTTTGAGACATTTCGAAAGCATTTTTTTTTTCAGTTTAGGCAGTTATAACTACACATTATACAACAGATGTAATCTCAGCAATGCCCTGTACTGATGCAAAAAACATCACTAAGATCATACCCAACACCCCTTGCACGAAACAGGATCATGACATTTACCTTCCAAATCACTTGCTACATCTTCAGGTTAATTTGATATGATTCATGTACTACGACCCACAAATCTCTCTGTAACACTGAGTTCTGCATTCTCCTTGCAGTTAAATAAATTTCTGCTGTTTCGTCTTTTCCACAAAACAGAAAATTTCCATCACATATATATTGTACTGTTTTTGTTTTCTGCTGAAGCTTTGCTCACAGCCATCCTCTGTCTTTATGCCATTGCTTGTTCTGCCTTCCCCTGTCCGTATCCCATTGCAGATGCTCGGCCCTCCCCCTGTCTGTATCCCATTGCTGATGCTCTGCCCTCCCCCTGTCTGTATCCCATTGCTGATGCTCTGCCCTCCCCCTGTCTGTATCCCATTGCAGATGCTCTGCCCTCCCCCTGTCTGTATCCCATTGCAGATGTTCTGCCTCCCCCCGTCTGTATCCCATTGCTGATGCTCTGCCCTCCCCTGTCTGTATTCCATTGCAGATGCTCGGCCCTCCCCCTGTCGTATCACATTGCTGATGCTCTGCCTCCCCCCGTCTGTATCCCATTGCTGATGCTCTGCCCTCCCCTGTCTGTGTCCCATTGCTGATGCTCTGCCTCCCCCCGTCTGTATCCCATTGCTGATGCTCTGCCCTCCCCTGTCTGTATCCCATTGCAGACGCTCGGCCCTCCCCCTTTCAGTATCACATTGCAGATGCTCTGCCCTCCCCTGTCTGTATCCCATTGCAGACGCTCTAACCTTCCCCGTCTGTATCCCATTACAGACGCACTGCCTTCAGCTGTCTGTATCGCATTGTAGATGCTCTCCCCTCCCCTGTCTGTATCCCATTGTAGACACTCTGCTCTTCCCCTATCTGGATCCCAATGCAGGTGCTCTGCCCACCCCATCTGTATCCCACTGTAGACGTTATGCCACCCCTGCCTATATCCCACTGCAGAAGCTCTGACCTCACCCATCAGTATCCCATTACAGGCACTCTTCCCTCCCCCTTTCAGTATCACATTGCAGATGCTCTGCCCTCCCCTGTCTGTATCCCATTGCAGACGCTCTAACCTTCCCCGTCTGTATCCCATTACAGACGCACTGCCTTCAGCTGTCTGTATCGCATTGTAGATGCTCTCCCCTCCCCTGTCTGTATCCCATTGTAGACACTCTGCTCTTCCCCTATCTGGATCCCAATGCAGGTGCTCTGCCCACCCCATCTGCATCCCACTGTAGACGTTATGCCACCCCTGCCTATATCCCACTGCAGAAGCTCTGACCTCACCCATCAGTATCCCATTACAGGCACTCTTCCCTCCCCCGACTGTATCCCATTTCAGACGCTCTGCCCCTGCCCTGTCTCTATCCCATTGCAGACGGTCCGACCTCCCCTGTCTATATCTCATTGCAGACGCTCTCCCCTCCCCCTGTCTGTATCCCATTGCAGACGCTCTCCCCTCCCCCTGTCTGTATCCCATTGCAGACACTCTACCCTTCCCCTGTCTGTATCCCATTGCAGACGCTCTCCCCTCCCCCTGTCTGTATCCCATTGCAGACGCTCTTCCCTTCCCCTGTCTGTATCCCATTGCAGACGGTCCGACCTCCCCTGACTGTAGCCCATTGCAGACGCTCTCCCTTCCCCTGTCTGTCTCCCATCGCAGACACTCTGCCCTTCCCCTGTCTGTATAGCATTGCAGACGGTCCGACCTCCCCTGTCTGTATCCCATTGCAGACGCTCTCCCTTCCCCTGTCTGTATCCCATTGCAGACGCTCTACCCTTCCCCTGTCTGTCTCCCATCGCACACGCTCTTCCCTCCCCCTGTCTGTATCCCATTGCAGAGGTGCATCCCTCCCCCAGTCCGTCTCCCATTGCAGACACACTGCCCTTCCTTGTCTGTATCCCATTGTAGACGCACTGCCCTCACTCTGCCCTCCGCTGTCTGTATCCCATTGCAGGCAGTCTTCCCTCCACTGTCTGTATCCCATTGCAGACGCTCTGCCCTCTCCCCGTCTTTCTCCAATTGCAGGTGATCTGTCCTTCCACTGTCTGCATTCCCTTGCAGACGCTCTACCCTCCCCCTGTCTGTATCCCATTGCAGACGCTCTGTCTCCATTTGACATCTTATTGAATGACTAGCCTGGTGCATGAGCAAATTGAGCTCCATCTCCTTCATCCGGTTCATTAGAATAGATTGTAATTTGTTGATGACCTCAGACAGATCCCTGAAGAATTCCACTCGTTACAGCTTTCCAAACACAAAATGAGTAATGATCTATACTCTGCATTTCCTGACAGCTACCTAGGGCTCACCCTCTTCTGCATAACAGCCTGGGATGGTTATAGGGCGTCCCCCTGTGCGGTAATTTACTGAATACTTCATTCTGTTTGGTGGGGTCTGTTTTGTGCAGCCCATTTTGCCGCAGACGCATTTAGGCACAGAACTATTTCAGCGCAGCTCATATTTATTCCTTTTTAGGCTTAGGTAAAAGCATTAATCAAGCAATAAAAATAAAAATAATGTTTATTGCCTTTTGTAAAAATGTTAAAAAGACACCTGAGTAAGTATAACACTGACTCAGAGTTTTATTTCAGAGCTAAAATGATAATCGGTCTTGCATTTATTCAGATTGAAAACATTCATGAAGCTATTAAACATTTGACTGATGAGCTTCCAGATGAACTGCAACCGCTGCTGGACTGGTTCGAGGATAACTATGGAGGTAGAAGATTACGCAGTGGAAATGGTCGGCGTTCACCGCTTTTTCCAGTTGGAATGTGGAATTTATATGAAAGAACTTTAAACAATGATGACAAAACAGACAATAATGCAAAAGCTGCCCACAGGAGATGACAATGCGAACATGATGTGGAACATCCAGTTATTTGGAAATATATTGACAGTTTACCAAAGGTTCAGAGAGGAAGGGACCTTTACTATGAGCATTTGATAGCAGGGCACGATAGTCCGTTGAAATTAAAGAAGCAGATGCTAGAATACAAACACTCGTAAGAAGAATTAGTGAGAGAAATGATGTCGAGTATTTACGAGGATTGCCCATAATTTTGAATGAACGTCATGTTTTAGATTTTTCGTAATGAACTTATATCATTTACTTTTTTTCTTTTTAACATTTTTACTGAAGAGAAGAAACATTATTTTTATTTTTAGTCTTTCATTAATGCTGTTAACTAAGCCTGAAAAGTGAGAGAGATTAGATTGGAACTGACAGCGAGGTTCAATTGAGAATTGCTCTTTACTGAACATTGATACTTACTTGGTTTGGTGGGACGTCGATGTTTCAGAATCTCCACACAAGGTGGCCTGGTCCTCTCGGGCTTTTTGAAGGATCCTCCCCATATGTCGAGGTAGACAGTGAGGGAACGGATATCGGGCACTCGACTTCGTTACAGCATCTGTAAGCCGCCCTCTCTCTCTCTCTCGCCTCCCTATCCCTCTCTTTCACCCCTCCCTCTCTCTCTCACCCACTCTCTCTCTCGCCCCCTTCACTCTCTCGTCCCCCTCCCTCTCTCTCTCGTCCCCCTCCCTCTCTCACTCGTCCCCCTCCCTCTCTCTCTCGTCACCTCCCTCTCTCTCTTCCGCCCCCTCCCTCTCTCACTCCCGCCCCCTCCCTCTCTCGTTCCCGCCCCCCTCTCTCTCCCGCCCCCTCCCTCTCTCTGTCTCGCCCCCTCCCTCTCTCTCTCGCCACCTCCCACTCTCTCTCGCCCTCTCACACTCTCTCTCGCACCCTCCCTCTCTCCCCCCTCCCTATCTCTCTTTCCCCTACCTCTCTCTCTCTTTCCCCTCACTCTTTTCTCTCACCCCCACCCTCTCTCTCTCACCCCCTCCCTCTCTCTCTCTTGCCCCCCTCTCTCTCGTCCCTCTCTCTCTCTTGCCACCCTCCAACTCTCTCTCGACCACCTTTCTAACTCGCCGCCCTCTCTTTCTCTCGCCCCCCCTCTTTCGCCCGCACCCTCTCTCTCTCTCGCCCGCCGCCCCTCTCACACCCCCTTCCTCTCTCTCTCTCGCCCCCTTCCCTCTCTCTCTCGCCCCCTCTCTCACTCGCCCCCTCCCTCCCTCTCTCGCTCCCCTCCCTCTTTCTCGCCCCCCCCTCTCTCGCCCCCTCCCTCTCTCTCTCGCCCCCTCCCTCTCTCTCTCCCCACCTCTCTCTCTCGCCCCCTCCCTCTCTCTCGCCCCCTCCCTCTCTCTCACCCCATCCCTCTCTCTCACACACTCTCCCTCTCTCTCACTCCCTCTCCCCTCCCTCTCTCTCCCGCCCACCTCTCTCTCTCGCCCCCTGCCTCTCTCTGTATCACCCCACCCTCTCTCGTCCCGCACCCCCCCTCTCTCTCTCACCCACCCACCTGTCTCTCTTGCCCGCCGCCTCTCTCTCACCCTTCTCCCTTTCTCTCTCGCACGTCCCTCTCTACCTCGCTCCCCTCCCTCTCTCTTACCTCCTCCTTCTCTCTCTTGCTCCCCCCACTCTGTCACCCGCCCTCCCTCTCGGTCTCGCTGCTCCCTCTCTCTCTCTCAACCACCCACCTCTCTCTCTCTTGCCCATCCCCTCTCTCTCTCTCTCTCATGCCTCTTCCTTTCTCTCTCGCCCCTCTCTCTCACTTCCACTTCGTCGAGCTGCTGGGGATGGTTTGCAAAAGGTTGTGCTGTGAGCTGCCTCAGATATTCCGGAAAACCTGATGATTTGGTGACGAAACTCTGAATGGAACATGGGGACTGTAGTTACAGCATCTGGGTCTGCAACATGAACAACAAATGGAGCAGAGGCTACAGAGAGGGGAAGCTCTGAAACCACAGACTGAGTGTATGTGGGGAAATGGACATGCCGTATTTGCCTGTGCCTTAGTCTGGACAAGTACACATTCTCACTCTCCCCATTACATACACTGATGCACACTCTCCCTATCTGCCCCTCACACACATTCACACTGCCCCTCTCTCACGATCCACACATGCACTCCACTCTGTCACACACACGGATGAACACAGACCCGCTCTCTCTCTCCCTCCCGCACACACACGCACAATCCACCTCACTCTCTCTCACATACAGAATGGGTGTCTCTCACTCCCCTTCACGCAGACACGCCCTCTCTCTCACACATACACATGCGCGCTACTCCTACTTTGTAAATATAACCAGTCTGACTCCAGGGCAAGACACAGACAGAGTCCAAACAAGGCCTCAAGCTTAGAATACATTATCTGACCGCAACTGTTACTTCATTTACATCGATAGTACCTGAAGGTGTCTCCAGGCAGTGACTTGAAATAAATTCTGTGATTTGCATTTTAATCAATCAAACCCGCCTCTCCATTCTGACTGATTAAGTACTGAAGAGCCATCTTAGGTGTGTACAATTCATGTGCATGACTTGTACAACCCTTTGATCTTGGCTAAAGATGGCTGGAAGTGAAGACTTTACGGTGGAACCGTTGATGAAGAACAGTGGAAGGCTTTCAAAACAATTTTTCAACGTTCCCAGCAACAGCATATAATGGTGAAATGGAAGGACTGTAGGAAAAGGGTAATCTACCATGAACGTCTCAGGTAATAAGGGAGGCTATCAAATTAAAATAAATGGCATAAATAATGGCAACGACCAGTGGGAAAGTAGAAGATTGCGAAAACTTTAAATGTCAAAATAATGTCAAAACCGTTAACTTTTTTGTTGCTTTATTTTGACATTTATCAAGACACATCCGATAGGTTACAAGAGTAAACTACCTCAGAATATAAAGACAGATAGCAAAATATTCTATAAATATACAAAACGAAATGAATGGCTAAGGTAAGCAATTGTCCTTTAGAATGTGCGAAGTGGGATCCAGTAATGAGATATGAGGAAATGGACAAGGAATTGAAGAGTTATTTAGTTGGTCTACACAATAAAGGACACTAATAACATGTCAGTAATTGTCAAAGGCAGGAAGGTAAGTGAGTACCTGGAAACAACCATTCCCAAGAGAGAGATATTGTTGGGCAAGCTCATGGAGCCAAAGGTAGATAAGTCTCCTGGCCCTGATGGAATGTATCCCAAGGTACTAACAGAGGTGATGAGAGAAAAAAAACAAATGCACTTTTGGAAATTTTTTTGATTTCACTGGACTCTGATACAATTCCAGCAAATTGGAAAACAGGAGTACAGACACCACTGTTTAAAAAGGGAGATAGACAACATGAGGGGAATTATAGACTGGTTAGCCGAACATCTGTAGGAGAAAATATTTCAATCTGTAATCAAGGAATAAATGGCAATGCATCTTGATAGAAATTGTCCCGTTGGCGAGACACAGTGTTGGTTAATGAAAGGCAGGCCACGTGTAACTAACCTACTGGAATTCTATGAAGACATTACAACTACAGGAGCCGAGTAGGTGTGGTGTACTGAGATTTCCAAAAGACATTCAATATAGTGACGCCAAAAAGGCTGCTGCATAAGGTGTGGCATTACGGGCAATGTATTAGCATGGAGAGAGGCTTGGTTAACTAACATGAAGCAACGAGTGGGAATACATGATTGTTTTTCTGGTTGCTGATCAGTGACTAGTGGAGTGCCTCAGGGATCGGTGCTGGGACTGCAATTATTCACAGCTTACGTAGATAATTTGGAGTAGGGGAGCACGTGTAGTGTCTCAAAGGTTGCAGATGATACTAACATGACTGGCAGAGTAAAATGTGGAGAGGATGGTTAAACTTTACAAAGGGACATAAAGAGTTGAAGTGAGTGGGTCAAGGTCTGGCAGATGGAGTGCAATTATAATAAATGTTAAATCATCCATTTTGGTAGGACAAATACGAAAGAGGACTCTTATTTGATTTGTTTAAAAATGCAGCATGCTCTTGTGCAGAGGGACCTGGGTGTCCTTGTGCATGAATCACAGAAGCTGGTCTGTAGGGGCAACAGATAATTAACAAGGCAAATTGAATTTTGCGAAAGGGATTGAGTGTAAAAGTAGGGAGTTATGTTGCAGATTTAAAGGGTGCTGAGGAGACCACACTTGTAGTATGTGCAGTTTTGGTCTCCCCGTCTGAGAAAGGAAATACTAGCACTACAATGTATGCAGAGGAGGCTCGTTAGGTTGGTTTCAGAGGTGAGGGGTTTGGTTATGAGGAGAGACTGAATACATTGGAATTATACATTGATTGGAATTTGAAAGAATGAGGTAGGAAGGAATAGAAACATTTATAATTGTGATGGGAGTAGGTACGATAGAAATATAAAGGATGATTCCAGAAGCATGGGAAATTAGATAACAGGGCAAAGCCTCAAAACCATATGGAGCAGATTTAGGACTGAATTGAGAAGAAACGTCTTGACCAAGAAGCTTGTGAACCTGTAGAATTCTTGAGGATTTGTCATTGAATGTGTTTGAACTCTGAGAGATAATTGTTTGAAGATTAAAGGAATGATGGATTATGGTGAGTGGGCGGGTAAGTGGAGCTGAGGCTATGAAATGATCAGCCATTATCTTATTGAATGGTGGCGCAGGCTTGAAGGGCCCGATGGCCTACTCCTGCTCCTAGTTTGTACGTTCTTATGTAATGGGTCAACATGAAATGGGAATTATATTTGACAAACTGACTGGTCGATGCATACAGAAAAGAAATGGATGCAATGCATTTAGATTTTCAGAAAGATCTTGATAAAGACTATGGCTGAGTGTGCAAACTCAAATGTTACGGCATTGGGACTAAAATATGAACATGATTTTAGAATAGGACAACTGACACGAAACAGTGAACAGGAATAAAACAATCTGTTTTGAAGTTGAAGGATCATGGCGTGTTGTAGGGATTAGTGATTGTGACACAGCTATTCTCAATGCATACCATCATTTAGATGAGGGAATCAAATGCAATATTTCTCAGTCTGCTGACAGCATGAAATGATGTCGGATTGTTAGTGGGTGAGGAGGATTTAAAAAAAAAGCTCCAAGGTGATTGAGACAAGTGGAGTGAATGGGCAAATATGTGGCAGATGAAGATCAATGGGGGTGGATGTGATGGTGTGTACTTTGATAGGTACAATAGAACAGCAAACTATCATTTCAAAAGGGATTGTATGAAACATGTTGGTCTTTAAAGGGATTTATGTTCTTTCTTTTTTTTTCCTGTTGCGCAGCCCTCCGAAGTCAGTACAGGGCAGTGAGTTCTGAACCCAGAAGTCAATACTGGGAATGGCATTGACACGCTGACCAGTGTACATAAACCCACCAAGTGGGGAGCTGTAACATTTTAAAGGATCTGTATTTCCTTGTACACCAGTCACTGAAAGCAATATTGCAAGAGCAGAAAGCAGGCAGGAAGATAAATGGTGTGTTGACCTTAATTTCTAGGGGTTTGACTGACAGAAGTAAGGGTGTCGTACTGCAGCTGTACAGGGCCTCGGTGAGAGCCCATCTCGAACATTGTGCAGTATTGTGTGCAGTACTGGTCTCCTTTCCTAATAAGTGACAAACCTGACATTGAGGGAGTGCAGTGAAGGATGACCAGACTGATATCTGGAATGACAGGCTTGTTGTGAGAGCAGAGTTTGGGGCGTTTTGGCCTGTGTTCAATGGGCTTCAGGAAAATGAGTGGAGATCTCAGTGAAACATATAAAACTATAACAGTGTGAGTCACATTGGAAGATGATAATTCCCCGGTCTGGGACGTCTAGAACAAGAGGCCACCGTATTAGGTATAGACAGGCCACTCTGCATTGAGATGAGAATAAATGTCTGCACTCAGTGACTGGTGACTCTGGGAATTTCTCTGCCACATAAGCAGTGGAACACAAGGCACTGAATATGAGTAAGGATTTCTCGACACGAAAGGGAGCGGGAGGCATCTGGAGTATGGCGGTCACAAGCTCTCAGACGTTAGGAAGGAGGCCTCTGCAGGGTCAACAGAAATGTGTTTCCCATTCCCTTTTCCGATACTGAGGCTGGTGCCGGGAATTCTGTCAGTTTTATCCTTACAAACTTCAGAGCAGTTTGATACAATTTTGTGTCCTACTTTGCCGTTTTCGAGACCATTGAAAAGTTTATCACATGCATGTGTGTACAGAGTATCGTTTAGGCCAGCCCAGGAATGCATGGAATTCACCAGGCCAGAATTCACTTCCTGAATGTACATTGATGAAGCAAATTGGAGTTTACAATCGGCATTGATTTCAGCATCATCATTACTGATACCAGATTTTAGATCTCGATATGTTGTTAATTGCTTTTCAATTCCATCAGCTATCCAGGGCATTAGCCTGGACCGGATTAGTAACCCAGTGATATTTCCACAACAGCACCATCTCCACGTAGGGACCTATTGGAAACCACACTGAGCTGGTTATTTCTGTGCGGTTTGACAGATCTGTCCAAAAGAATTTCTACCAGTTTAACAATCGTGATGGGACTGAAGGGGGTGGCAAATGGTCAGATTGTAATTATTCTCCTCTTCGCGGACTGGACATAGTTGAGTAATTTTCCACATTGCCAAGAAGATGTCAGAGTTGGAGCTGGAATGAAACAGCTTCTCCCAGGGACACGGTTGTTGTGCAGCACAAGACTTCAGTCCTGTTGCAGGAATCGTGTCAGGGCCCTTTGCCCTTGTCGTATCTACTCTGTTCAGCTGTTTCTTCATTTCACTTGAAGCAAATCGAATTGATTGAAGACTGGCATCTGTGATTCTGTGGGCATCATGGCGAGGGTGAGGTGGATCATCCACTCAACACGTCTGGCGGAGTATCTTGCCAAAAATACATCATTATCTTTTACACTGATGTACAGGACTGTTCCATTATTTAGGATGGGGATAATAGTGAGCCCTCTCCTCCATGAAATTGTTTAACCGTCCATCACCATTTATGGCTGGATGTGACAGTACTGTTGGTTTGTTGGTGTTGTGATCATTACACCCTCTCTATCACATGTTATTGCTGCAGTTTGGAATGCAGACAGTTAGTTATGGTAGCTTTAACGGGTTGTCATCAGGTTTAGGTACACACGATTGGGACACTGGCACGTTCACCTATACATCACTGAACCATAAATCAACTTGGTTGGCATGGTAGACTGAGGGATTATCCCAGGAAAAACGTTAATTTAAACAGAATCTAATTCTGTTTCTGCTGCTGCTGTGGTCTGCAGAACCACATCAATATCAGGAATTCTCTATTTCAGAAGGTTTGGAGAGTTAGATCATTTAAAATATCTACAGATGAGCTTTGACCTGGAAATGAATTGAATGCAATTAAAGACTAGTGATGAAGGAGGCGTGAAAAAGTCATAGAATCTTAGAATAATACAATATTCAAACAGACATTTTGGCTCAACTCGTCCATACTCACCTGGTTTCCTAAACTGAATGATTACTATTTTTCTTCTTTAGACGCACACCCCTCCAAACCTTTGGTATTCATGTACACATCCAATTGTCTTTCAAATGTTGTAACTGTACTCCCCAATGCTACTTCCTCTGAAAGCTCGCTACATATACACGCCACCCTCTGTGAGAAACAACTGTCCCTTAGATCTCTTTTAAATGTCTTCACTCTCACCTTAAACCTATCCTGTCTGGTTCTGGACACACCCACCTGGAGGAAATGATCTTGTCTATTTATCCTATCCATGCATCTCATGATGTAATAAAGGTCACCTAAGCCTCCAACGCAAAAGGAACAAAATCCCAGCCTCTCCTTATATCTTAAAACTTCCCGTCTCTGTCACATAATTTTAAATACTTTTGTCCCCTTCTCAGTTTATAACATTCTTCCAATAGCAGGACAACAAGAATTGCTTCAAATGTGGCCTTACCATTCTCTTGTAGAGCCACAACATGATGTGCCAATTCCTATAATCAATCCTCTGACCATTGGAAGTCAGCTTGCCTTACGCCTTATTCACTGTCCTGTGAATCTGCGACTCCACTTTCACGGAACTATGTACCTGGACCCTAGGTTTCCCTGTTTGGCAACACTCCCCCCAGCGCGCTACCATTTTCTGAATAAATCCGACACACTTTTGTCTAACAAAATGCAAAATCTCGCATTTATCTGCATGAAGGTCCATCAGCCAATCCTCAGCCCACTTGTCAAGTAGATCAAGATATCTTTGTTCTCTAAGACAGCCTTCTTCACTGTCCACCATAACTCCAATTTTGGGGGTTTCACCTCCAAATTCCTATCCACGGTTCCAATATGCTCATCCAAACCATTTACAAAAACCATGAACAACAGCAGCCTGGTCCTTGTGGCACAACGCTGGACACAGGCCTCCAATTGGAACAGCAGATCTCTCCCAGCACCCTCTGTCTACTACAGACAAGTCTGTTTGTATCTAAGTGGATTGCTCTCCCTGATCTCCTGCGATCTAACCTTATTAAACAAACTAACATGTGGAACCTTGTTGGGCCTTAATAAGGTCCACATAGACAACGTATGTTGCTTTCCCTTCATCTATCTTCCTGATCA
Source organism: Chiloscyllium punctatum (assembly GCF_047496795.1). Lineage (NCBI taxonomy): Eukaryota > Metazoa > Chordata > Chondrichthyes > Orectolobiformes > Hemiscylliidae > Chiloscyllium > Chiloscyllium punctatum. Next base: position 571,569 of record NW_027309835.1, on the reverse strand, counting down.
CTTCTTCAAAAACTCCAATCTAGTTTGTGAGACATGGATTCCCAGACAAAAAGACGTGCTGAATATCCCTAATCAGTCCTTGCCTTTCCAAATGCATGTAAATCCTGCCTCCCAGAATCTCCTACAAACACTTATTCACCCTTGACATCAAACTCACTGGTCTGTAATTCCCTGGGTTTTCTTTGCAGCCAAATTACAAATAATGTAACAACATTAGCTGTCTTCCTGTCCTCCAGGACCTCAACCGTGGCTGTCAATGATACACATAAGAAAGACAAGAGAACTTCAGATTTCGTAAACCAGAAACTAAGACAGAAATGTGCTGGAAAAGCTCAGCAGGTCTGGCAGCATCTGTGCAGAGAAATCCGATTTAATATGTTACAACACGGGGGAAACCTTCCCCCCCTCCCACCATCTCCACCACGCCACGCTAATTTAAACTTGCAACACAGAAAAGATTTAACCCATGCTGTAATTTGTAAAAATTCGGAAGGCCAATAACCATCCTAAAGGTCATTATTTAAAGCAAGAATTAACATTTTTTTAAAAAATGTCTAACAGGGAATAATTACCTAACAACTTTTTGCAACTCCTTTCTCTGACCAATCTTTTACTTACTCTTCTATAATACTGGTCCGATAATCCCCCCACCCCCTCCCCTCCCCCAATTAAGATATACAAAAACATTCAAATTTCAGAACCAGCCAGCTGTCGAATCTTCTCTTTGTATCGTCCTCTGTCTTCGCTTCTTCTCCTTAGAGCTTCTGTTTCACAGGTCATTGATAAATAAAGGTACATTTTGGTGACCTATTCTCCGGTCAGTCTGCCGATGTTGGTGCCGTGGCAGTTCTCCCCGAACTGGTCAAATTTCTTTTCAGCTTTCTATCCCAAATCATCGGGTAATTTCCATTTTTTTATAATATTGCCAAATGCCAAATGTAAACTCGATTGTAGTTTAGCTTCTTGGGACATAATTTAAATGGATTGGTCAAATTTGATTTTATTTTTTGTCTCATAGTAACCCAGGTACTGCAAGTTGCTGGACCACATGTTACATTGTAAATTCTCCAGAACTCACTGTGCTTGGAAATCCTTCAACTCTCTTAAAGGTACAATACCCTTTACACATTCATAACCCCTTCTCTCTCAAAAAAGAACAATCATAATGAAAACACGGTCTCATTTGTTTTTCTATTCTTTCAACACATTACCATAACACACCGATAACCTATATCTAAGTTCACCTTAACTTCTTCCCCTTATCCTACATGTAACATTGGATAATTTCAAATCTCGTCTAATCTTTATCAGTTAAATCTGTGAGAACGCATCTGAGATTACATACTTACGACACGCTACGTGTACGATTTTTAAATTAAAAGTCTGTAACATAAGACTCCAATGAAATAGCCTTTAAAGCGTTCAAAAAATGTCAGCAGATTGGGGTCCGTGTACACAACCATCTCCAACACTCTGTTTGTGAGTACACATTAAAATGTTATAACTGTAATACCAAACTCAACAGTCCTTTCTCAATCGTGGAATATTTTCCCTGGTGAATGTTGAGCTTCTTTGAAAAGGACGATCCCATCTCATCACAGTGCAGCTCCAACTCCTATGTCACTCACATCGACGGCAACATTGAAATGTTTTCAAGCATTTGGTGTAGCTGAAACTGATTTGGTGCTCAATATTTCTTTTTAATGGTCGAATGTCTTCTGGCATTGTTCTGTCATCCAATACTTTGTGTTTTTCTTCAGCAAGTCGGTAAACGGTGCTACTACACTGCTGACATTTGGAACAAACTTCCGATAGAATCCGCTGACTCCGAAGGAGCGAAACACCTTTTTTCTTCGAGGTTGGCCGTGGAAATTCCTCGGTTGCTTTTGTCTTTGCGTTCCATGTGATCAACCTTCCATGACAGATATTTTGTCCCTTGAACATCATGTCTGCTTTCACAAATTGTGTTTTGTTTAATTTTATCAGCAGTTTTGTTTCTCGTATTCGTTCAAAAAGCTCTGCCAACTGTACCAAGTGATCTTTCCAGGACTTAGTGAAGATCACGACATCGCCTAAACGGACTGCACAGTTTATTAATCAGGCTACAACTCTGTTCATGAGTCTTTGGAATGTGTTGGGTGTGTTTGTCATTCCAAAGGGCATCACTTTGAATTGATACAGACCATTTGCTGTTACAATTCAGAAATTTCTTTCACTGTCTCTGATAAAGGTACCTGCCAGAAACCACGCATTAACTCCAACTTGGTGATGTAACTGACTTGTCCAACTTTCTCGATACAGTCCTCCAATGTCGGTATTGGATGAAAGTCTGATTTTGTAACAGTCTCGATCTTCCAATAATCCAAGCAAAATCATTGAGTCCCATCCGGTTTGGGAACTAAGATGATTGGCGAGCTCCACTCGCTCGGGCTTGGTTCAATGATGTCCTCATTGAGCATAACCTCCACCTCCTTCTGGACCTGTCTGGCTTTGAGGGATAAAGCCGATATGGATTGTTTTATCGGAACAGTTCTCTCTACAACAACTTCATATACAATAGTCCCCACCATATGATTCTAACATATGTCCTCACATTGCAATAACAAACCTTTCAACTGTGTTCTATGCTCCTGAGACAGACAGTTTACTAATCTATCCCACTGCTCAAGGACTTCTACGTTTTTGACATATTTTGAGGCACATCGAAATCCACGACATTTGGATTTGATTCCTCACTCTGTGGGGAAGTAAATAACACCTGTTTCTCCAATTCTTTCTCTCCTCTACTTTTCAGAAGGGGACCTGCACACTCATTTATAAGTCACATGAAGTGGTCTTCAAATGTGGGAATTGGCAACAGAGGTGCTAGTTTCATTTCTGTCCATGGCCTACCTACCATTTGGCATGAATGACAAACGTTAACCATATATTTGTGCATTCCAGGTCAATAAAAATATTTGTGTCCCTTAGCCCGAGTCTTTCGTACCCCATGTGATCTCCTACAGGTAGTTCATATGCTACATGTAAAACCTCCTGTCTCTATGCTACTAGCAACACAATCTGGTGCACCCCAGCACATTTCTCCTCTGCACTAACCTGATGTGGTCTCTATTTCTGTCTTAAGGTCTATCTTTCAGATAATAACCCTCATGAATATCCTCTGCCTCCTTTTCAGAGTACACATCCACATATATATCTTTTATCATCTTGTCTGTCTGTTGCAAGTCCCTTAGCCTTTCAGGACAAAACACCTCTGTCTGACCCACTGCCTGTTCAGGTTTTCCCTACACCATGAAGGCAAACAGGGTGTCCGTTAACTGAATCTCAACTCCTTCATCTTTGTCTATAGTTTGTCCTTCGTGCTGTGACTTATAATAGTGGAATATGGTTACTGCACAGCCTGGGAAAATACCAGGATATTTCCGATTTAACAATTCCATTTCTTTGTCTTCCTTGGACTTCTCCACAATAAGGGTTGTCACTCCCAACTTGGACCCTGCTAAACCCTTCCCAAGAACAAACTGCATTCCTGGATGTGACAGTCTGTCAATCTTTCCCGCTATAACTTCCCCAGTCTTGATTAGGCAGTCCATCCTGATCTTACGTAGGGAAATGCTAAATTTCTGTCCATCTTTCCCATAAATTAATGCATTCCCAGGTAACAGATCAGAAAGATTGCAAATTCATTCATCTCTTCCTATTATCGACTGGTTAGATCATGTATCTCTCAAAATGGTAACTTCTTGCTCTTCCACCCCTGTTATTTCTGAGTAAACTTTACTCACAGACGCAAATTCTTTATAGAGATCAGGTACCAACTCTATATCCAGCCCCTGCCTTGGCTGTGCACTTTCCTGCAGCTCTTCGATCTTGTTGGGGTTTCCTTTAAATCTTTCACTAATGCCACTGGCTTAGCTTCGTTTACCACATCTTTTCCCTCAGTCCTTTTCTTAACAATCAGCACTGTGACCATACATTAACCTCCTTATGTCGTGAAAACACCTTTCCCCAATGCCCTTCGGAAACCACCAGCACTGTAATTTTCTGTGTCCCACTCCATTACAGTAAAAACACCTGAGGCCTTTCACATCCTTTTCACTCTCCAGGGCAGCTTCTTTAACCTGTGGTAACCTCATATGTTCTACTCTTTCTTTTATAGTGTTGCATCTCCCCTTCTCCCAAACTCTATCCCTCACAGGACAAAATTCTGGCTGGAAGCTTGTCTTATGCATCAGCATGTATTCATCTATTAATTCTCCTGCCCTTGTCAATTTCTGAACTTTCTTTTCCTCCACGTGAATTATTACCATCTCTGGAATTGAGGTTTTAAACTCCTCCAGCAGAATAATCTCCCTTAGAGCCTCACAAGTCTTATCTATCTTTATAGCCTGCACCCATCTATCAAAATACCTATGTTTAATTCTTTTGAACTCAACATAAGGCTGATCTTGTTCCTTCTTTATGTTTCCGAACTGCTATCTATATGCTTCCAGGACCAATTCGTAAGCACATAAAATACCTTGTTTCACGTCTTCATAATCTCTTGACCCCTCAACTGGCAGGGCAGCAAATACCTCACTAACTGTGCCTACCAGCTTAGCATGAACTACCATTACCCATAAATCCTTTCACCACTCTACCTGCCTATCCATTTTTTCAAATGAAATAAAGAAGGCTTCAACATCTTTCTCATCAAAATGTGGCAGAATTTTGACATAGTTGTATACATCACTAATGTCCCTTTTACTCTCCAGCCTGTTCACTTGAGTTTGCTTACTAAATCACAACTTCTCAAGTTGAAATTCACTCTCCCTTTGCTCAACTAAGAACCTTCTCCTCTCTTTTTAATCCCCTCTCTCTCTTCCCTCTTGCTTTCTCTTTCTTCTCTCTCTTTCTCTCTCCCTTTGTTTATCTTTAAAACTACATTTTCTTCTATTGTAATTTAAGTTTTTTCTGAATCTCCTACACTTTTCTGTTTCTCTGGCACACCTTATTGTTTGAGTAATTTCCTGACAATTTCAGCTTTACTCTTGTTCTTGGTTAAACCCAAATCTAAATTCTTTGCTAATTCTAAATGTTTGGCCTTTATTTTTCCTTCTAAATGCTTTCGGCGAATGTGAAAATCATCTTAAAACCCCAGAATCTCTTTAACATTTTTAAAGAGCCATTTCTCTCACTTTAAATTTAACTAACCACAAGTAATGAAATTAAACAAAGTGACTCGTCGACTTTTTATTTAAAGCTCTCGGATAATAACGTGTAAATGATTAAATCTACTGTGCATTTTCATACCACAAACGCATTTAACTATGCCCAAATCTCAGACTGGATCTGTCTAAACTTGTTCTAATCGCAGACAAAAGGCCCCAAACTGTTATGACACAGGGGAAACCCCTCTCCTAATCTGGACCGGCCACAAAGTAAAAAGTGCACCTCATGCTGGCATCTGTTAAATTTCGAGAGGCAAATATGCATTTACAGATGTCACTAGTTAAAGTAAATTTAACAATTTTGTTATTTAAGTCCAACAGAGAATATTAAAATGAACAATTATTTAGAACTCGTTTCGTTAAATCTATCTTTTACCTCCCACTCTACAATACTGGTCCGATGAAAGAAAACACCATGATTAAGATTTGTAAAAAATACAATCACGTTTCAAAATCAGTTAGCTTTGTCAATTTACCTTTGTAGATTTTTCTCTGTAGATTTTTATCTCGGTTGGCTTTGATGTTCTGCTGTGCAAACGTCTTACAGACAGGTACCTTTCAGAAAGCTCTTCAGCTAGCAGTCTACCTTTGTGGATGCCCTTGGCAGTTCTCTCCCTAAATGTTCAAACTGTCCAGTTTTACACCTCAAAACATTGGATTATTTAATTGATTTTGATTTCATCAAATACATTATATTTCAAACTCCATTGGATTTCAGAGTGTTTGCATAGTTAAAGTGATTGGCCGAATTTGAATTTCTTTTTGTACCATGACAACTCAGATTCATTATTTGTTTCACAGTCAAATGTTACATTTTAACTTTTTTTAGAACAATGTACACCGCTACAACTTCATATCAATATTGTTTGTCAGCCCTATGTCGTTTACCATGAATTTGATCACCTAAGTTCACATAATAGGTTTTTTCAAAATAAGACCCGCTTTCTCTCATCCTTCCTTTGTCTAAATCCTTCTTTCCAGTTATGATTCCAATTGCTTACAATGTTACTGGTATTCTTCGACAAAGTGACACATTGTGTGTGTTTTGTGAATAATCCTCTGTAATTGAAATGAGATGAACGAATGAGATGCAATCACATTCCCACATGAAGCAGTAAATGTGCAACTTTTCCGAGCTTTCTGATTTAAAAGAAAATGCAAAAATCTCCTTTATTCAGGATTGGGAAAGTGAACAAATGACGTTCACAGACAGAATAGGAGTAATTCAATAAAGCTTTACTGGGATCATTGAATGACCAAATATTTAGTTTTCTCCTGAGAGTTTAAATTCAGCTTTATTTCAAGTCTGAGTTGTGTATGTTTTTGTCAATATGCAAATATCATCAGTGACAAAACCGCAAGTTGCTGGTAATGCTCAGTATTTCTGTTGTGAGAAAGCAATTTCAACAAAGGGTAAAAGAATGGGTCTCGGTTGCTTACTTTTTGCCAATAGTCTTCAGCGATGTGCTGGTTAGGTGCATTAGTCAGGGGCAAATTCAGAGTAATCGAGTAGGGGAATGGGTCAGAGTATGTTACACTTCAGAGGGTCAGCGTGGACGTGCTGTGTGAACTGGCCTGTTTTCCCACTGCAGTGATTCTATGAATTCTTCATACAAAGGGCGGTTGGTGCGAGGATCAGGGATGTCTCCGAGCATGTTCTGGGCATACTAAAGGGGGAGGGTGAACAGCCAGCGGTTGTGGTACACATCAATAGGAATGACATCCTTAAGAGGACTGAAAGGTCCAGCAAAGAATGTTTAGGAACCATGACCTGAGTTTAAAAGCAGGATCTCCATGGTTGTGTGGGAAATAGAACCCACTGACTTCAATAACTTCAGTCTGAGACAAGATCTGAAGCAGCAGTATCGGTTATTATACTCTTGCAAGAGTGGTGCCTATAAGATAGGCACACCGAATTTAATAAGTGCACAACTTTTAGGACAATTCATTCCTCTTTTACTCCTCCCTCACTTATTCCATTGCTTCTCCCCTGTTTACATCTCCCACTTCTTTCAACATGGCTGTTTATCTCTTGCCTCATCCGGCCTTGTTCGTGTCAAAAATGCATGTCCTGCTTGGCTGTTTCACCACATCCCTCTATGGTCTATTGTTATATATCCTCCTTGAATGTCATCTGCTTCCTTCTTCGCTAAAGCAACATTTCCTTCCATTCTTTGCCCATACTGAGCCTTATGAACTCTTGATTGTGTTTATTTTTTATTTTTGCAGAAACGGGAAACAGATGCTTATAACTGTTTGTACAAGCATATCTCGCTTAACCTACACCACTCTTCCACTTTCATTTTTCAGCATTGTGATTGTTGCAGATAACAACATGTATAATTACTCCTCACAATTCCCCCTTTCTATTTTTACATTAAATTGTTGTTTCTGCAATTTTTCCTTTAAGCATCGCCCCCAAAATTCACAAGCATCATTCCTGAGACTTCATCCATCTTTGTCTCACTCAGCCCCTCATTATTTAATAGAAAAAAGTCCTGCTGCCTGATTCCCTTTTAGGGGCATCTCTTTCATTAATGCTGTCTCAATCAGTCTTTGGGTGAGCCCTCAAATACAGGGTATGATGCAACAGCCAATGGCTACTAATACCACGGCTACTACTATCAGGGAAGTAAGGATGGAAACCACCATTCCCTTCCATTTTCTAAACAATGATTGAAACCATCCCGTGAGAGATGTGTCTTCTCCTGAATTATCAGCAGTTCCTCTGTTAAGGTAGTCAATTCCCTTACGGCCCGAGTAAATGAACCATCAGGTGCAGTGTTATTGGGAATGAAGGTAAAACAGCTTCCTCCGAACATCACACACACACACACACACACACACACACACACAGACCCTTTTTCCACTAGGATCATATCAAGGGCCATTCTGTTTTCCCAAGCCATCCTACTTGTCACATCAAGCTGTTCTGATATTCCTTTAACATCACCTCTTGTATAATTTATAAATAGCTGTTGGTTAAAGAAAATGTAATTTATCCAATCTACATTTTTATTAACTGTCACCCACCAAAAGAGAGCTGACTCGGGGGGTGCTTTTAAGTCTTTCATCTCCAAGGGAGGCAACATCATATATAGGGAGGTACAGTTCCTATCATTCCATGCAGTCTCATCCTGATACAGGGCTATCATACATTTCATGCTCTTCCTGTATCGCTTCCACCCGAGCGGAAAAGAAACCACCTGGGCCACTGGTATACCAGAGGCACTTGCACAGCATTGGTCTTGTTCAGAATTTCTACAGTGTACTTTACCCATTCAATCCAGGCATTTGCATCCCCGTACCCAGTTTCTATTTCAGTGGTCTGTTTAAGTCCTTTACCTCTATAATTTTTACTACTTTAAAGTCATCGGGAGGGGTGAAAGGTTATACCTTATTATCCAGTAATTCTGCCCGTTTTCCCTGTCCTACGCTCATTCGAAAACAACAGCACAAGAACTCATTCCCGTTAGTTTTCATTTCTATCTCAAAGGTTTCATTTAATTGTACCTGATAGGCGCCCCCCCCCCCACCCCGCCACCCCAGAGTTGCTTCGTGCGATGTTTCATTATCGTTAAGTATATTGGGTTACACTGTATCGGGAGAATCAAAAGCTGGTCGGAAAGTGGCCCGGTGTACTGTGACGAGACCAGTATACCAAGTACCATCACCGAGGCCATTCCCATAGGACTTAAGATGTATCTCTGAGCTGCGGTACTGTCCCTGATTATCTACATCCCCACAAGTTACCAAGCTGCATGCATCGGCGTCTATTACTTGCGGGTTATCAGACTCAGGAACCATTAATAACACATATGACATTGATGTTTGACAAAATCCCAATAATAAGAGAGCTATTATCATAACTCTAAGCATCCCCAGCATTCTAAAGATCATGCTGAAGCACCAAAAGACTTAAGATTCAATCCTAGAGAAATAATCCTGCACTTGCGTCACCACTGTATAATTTGTTACTCAAAGTCTCTTTAGCCTGAGTTTCAGGGGGTCTTGCATTGATTTGGCTGTCTAGACTTCTTCCTCAACTGGAGATTCCACTGGCCCTTTGATCCGAGTGTCGTGAGTCCAGCCTTTCTCCGCCGTCCTTATTGCCGTTTCGGTCAAAAGTACCGCAGCCCTTCCCAGTCCAGTTGCAATTTAGTCCCTGTCCTTGATTTTACGAAGACCCAATCTCCCTGTTGAATCGGATGAACAGCGAATACAAGGGGTGGAGTCTGTGCCAATAAACTCTGTTTCCTGAGGAAAGACAAAGAGGAGGACAAATCCAGTACATACTTCTTTAAGAACAAATCTTTAGTTTCTGGGTTTGGCAGTGGCTAGACGATATGCCTCCACCCATCCGGATAAATGATCAACTATTACCAACATATATCTCAGTCTTCCCACTCGGGGTAATTCGGGATAATCTACTTGGATGCTCTGGAATGTTCTTAGCCCAGGTTCTCTCCCTCCTGGGACTTGTTTCCTTAACACGTTCTTGTTTACGTTTTTACGTGTTATGCATCCCTCACATATCTGTTTGGCTATCACATGTATCCCGTTGCATCCATATTTCCTCCAGACTAAATCACACATTGATTGCACTCACCAGTGGCTCCCCTGATGTCAGACAGCCATCATTTCGCGCATCATTTTGTTTAACATTTCCCTTCCATCAGGTAACATCCAATGTTCGTCTGCTGTTTTTACACCCCCTAAATCTTTCAATTCTTTTTCCTCTCTTTCAGTAAATATTGGAGCTTCCCAAGGACCTGGGACATTAGGTATTAGGGAATAAATCACTGCTTCTTGTGGGTTCAGGGCTGCTTTGTTAGTTACCTCATCGGCCAGTAATGTAGCTTTCCATTCTTTAATTAACAATGAATTAATGCGGTCATGTTTTAAATTAACCATGAATCAATAGGACAGGTCACTGAGAATGTGTGAAGGCATCCTGCCAATTAATATTGATTCAGGCTAGCACAATCGATTTATTATAAATATTAATTATTAATTATATATATAATATAAATAATATAATCATTATCTGTAATTCAGGTTGGAAACACAAGTGACCAAAACATTTTTTTAAAAACTGTACTAGCGCAGTTCTGTTTGTTTACCAATCACTTGTGACTTCTCATTCTGTTTCTGTAATTGTTTTGCTTGAGCACCTTCATTTTTAAGAACCTCAACAGATTTCCTAGCACCATTTGCAGTTAATCCAATCGCCAATTTGGTAGCAATATCTCGTCATGAGCGCAAAACTGATTCTTCGTGCCTCTCATCACAGAACTGTGGCCATAATCCAATTAACCCTTTCATTCCTCCTCGCTTGCGCTTAAAATTTAAGGATGACCTTGCTGCCCCCGTATCGACTAGGAAAACGACGTCCTTATTATAAAGTCGCACCTTTAAATTTATCAAGTGTTTCTGGTGGGCCCCAGGGGGCAGGAACCCCTGACACCGCTATTCTTCATAGTGATTCATATGCAATATCGCCCTCTCTGCCCTTTTCAGATCCGGACACTCCTGCTTAATGTGACCTGCGTTTACACAGTAATAACATCCCACCTGTGGGGATTTCCACCCTGATCCCCCTCCCTGTCCACCAAACACCTTAACATCTCCTCCCTTTATTTTCAACATGCTGCCCACCACCATTCCGGTTTCTTTCTCCTTTTAGGTTTGACTTTTTTTATAAACTCATCAACCGTTGGCTACCATTATTTTTGCCTTTTGTTTCTGCTTCTCATGTTACGTTGCCAGATGTTTGTTTGCTCCCTATAACTTCAAATACAAATTCATCAATTTATGCTTGTCTAACTTTAAAGCCTGTTCCTAATTATACATTTTGGAACCTTACCTGTAAATATATGTTTATATAATATAAATTCATTTATTCAGTATTTAATACTTAAAATGTAAAATGCATACAGTTCCTAACTTTGAAATCCACTATAATTACCCTGTTTCATTTCCTTAATTTAATCCTAAAATTAGTTTTCTTAAGTAGACTTAACCAGTCATTGCTCAATTACAATACCATAGGTCGTGAAATAATCAGAGGTGTCTTAAAAGGATTTGTCTATTCAAGTTTAAAACAACGTCTAATGCATGAATAATGGCCGAATCCAAGGACACAGATATTAACCATTGGATTTTTAAAATTACAATCTAATGTTGAACTGAAACGTCAATTGCCCTCCATAAATCACTGGTATGTAAGGATAAAAGAGATTAGTTAGAAACTGATAGTGAGGCAGTCATGACCTGTAAAAGAGCAGGAGTTAACATTTTATTTCATAATGACTGTAATATCCTTAACCTTAAAATAAATCATGTTAAATTTCCATAATAGAAATCAGATTCAAAACAGTCTCGGATCTCAACCTCCAGGGAACAAAGCACAAACACTCATTCACCAACAAACAAACGTGCATTCAAACCAAATCACAAAGGGTTAAACTTTCTACCAGCTGTACAGGAATTGGGGTTAGAGTCCTCTGGGTATGTGGTTGGGGTTAGAGTCTCCTAGGATTAACTAGATTAATCAATTGGCAAGGGGAACCTCAAAGAATGATTCATCGAACGTATGAGGGATTATTTCTTCGAGTAACACCTCGAGGAACCAAACAGAGAACTGGCTTTGCTATTATATAATGAAGAAGGAGTGATAAGTCATACTGTAGGACAAGATCACCTCAGAAAGAGTGACCACAAAATGCTGCAGTTTCACATTCAGACTGAAACAGTGAAGAAAGAGTCACAGATGTGAGGTTTGGTGTTGGACAATGATAATTTAACTGGCCTGAAGAAGGGCTTGGCCTGAATGGACTTGGCAAAAAACATTAAAAGTCGGCACATTTGAAGAACAGTGGCAACTACTACGGGAGATAGTCCAAACTCCTTAATTAAAGTGCAATCCTGAGTGGAAGTTGAATTTTAAAAAGGTGAAAAGTGATTCATGTCTCAACAAAGAAGCCGATACTAACATGAAGGTGATAGCCTGGTGGCATTATCACCGACTGCTGGTCCAGATAATGTTCTGGGGACTCACGTTCAAGTGCCGCCATTGCAGATGGTGGAGTTTAAATTCAATATGAACCTAGAATTAAGAGTCTATTGATAATAGTGAATCAATTGCTTATTGTTTGAAACATCCATACGTTTCATGAATGTCCTTTAGGACCGGAAACCGCCATCCTTAACTGATCTGATCTACATGTGACTTTAAATCCACACAAATTTGCTTGACGCTAACTGCCCTCTGGGCAATTAGGGAAGGACAATGAGTGTTGTCTAACCAGCGACGCCATCTTCCTATGAATAGAATAAAGAAAAACGCTTTAATTTTTCGCAAACTTTTGCTAAAAACAAAATCAAAATGGCTACGAAGGAAAATGTGTCGAAAACATAAGAATTGTTAAAGAAAACACTTCTCCGAGTCGGCAAAACGTAAAACAATGCTGAACGAAAATGTTGGCCTTTTAGAGAATGAAAACGGCGGGGTAGTAATGGGAAACTCAGAAGTGGCAGAGGTAAAGCCAACACTTCTTGCTTTCACAGTGCAAGATAATCTCTTCCCAAAATTTATGACAACTGCAAAGGATCTTGATGGAAGTACGATGCTGAGGGAAAAAGGTATTAAACACATTGATGGGATTAGAGGGAGGTCAGGCTCTCGGCCTGCAGTCTATTATATTAAAGGCGGTAACAGCAGAGGTACCTAATGTGTTAGTTACGAGATTCAAAAAATCCTTTGATTCTGGAACTGTGCAGAACTATTGGAAAATTAATAATGTGACACTCGTATTCAAAACAAGAGAAAGGAAAAAAATGACAAACTTTAGACCAGTGAGTTTTAACTCTGTAGTGGGGAAGTTTCTTCAGTCAACCATAACGTAAGAAATAACTGAACATTTGGAAAAACAAAGATCCGTTCACCACTGTCAGCACGGTTTCATGATGGGCAGGTTGTGCTTGACATACCTGCTGGAGTTCTTTGAGAATGTAACCAACAATGTGGATCATTGGGATACAGCAACTGCTGTACATCAAAACGTCAGAAGGCATTTGACAAGGTGCTGCATAAAGGACTGATCTAGCAGGTTAGATCCCAGGGGGTTACGGGTAGAATACTGAATTGGAAAAAAGATTGGCTTACTGGCAGAAAGCAGAGCATCGGGATAACTGGTCTTTCTCTGACGAACTAAAACTAGTGAGGTGCTGCAGGTTTCAGTTCTCAGACCTCAACTGTTTACAATCAATCCAAATAACTTGGAAGGAGAGACAGAGTGTAGCAACTAAATTCACAGATGATACTAAACTAGGTGGCAAACAGGCTGTAATATGGGAATAAAGAGTTTACAGATGAATATTGGAAATTGGGGCAGATTGTTATATCTGGCAGATGGTATTTAATGTGGATAAGTGCAAAGTTGAATTTCCTTCCACCACTCCTAATTTCTATGTTCTTGTGTTGCTCCATCTGCAGTTCTTTGAATTTTATGCATTGTTGGTGGCTGGGGTAACATGACTCCTGGGCTTTGGTCAAGGGAGGTGTAGGTTGCTCTGTGTTTCAGGAACAAGACATTAACGTGGAGAAAAGAGCGCAGTTAGGCTTTATTGATTCTCACAGCAGGCCTGGCACCCAGTTGGCCTATCCCTGCTCTTTATTCCTGATGTTTAATGGCCTGGAGTAAACCATATCAAAATGTTGGAGTCAGACAGACAGTCCGTAATTAACTTGCCCTTTTCATAATAAAGAGACAAATTACCATTCCGATCAGAAGTAAATACTTGGCAATTTTTTGAGATTTCAATGACTATTTGCTGCAACTTCAGTCTGAGAAGTGAGTGACAGGACCTCAAAACATTTTAGCATTGTTCTAACTTTATAGTTTAGCTAGTGAGTAAAGATATTACATTATCAACACTGTTGGAAAGTGTCAGACTGTATATCTTATGAAAAATATTTTGAATTATTATAAAATAATACAAACATTGAAAAGGTTAGAAAAGGAAGACGTGAAGAGGATATAAGTCTTTAAAGAGGTCAGGGGAACGGGCAAATATTGTTCTTTGGATCATAGTTCAGAAACTGTGTCTGTGTTTGAGCATATTGGAGAGTTGAATGGAAAAGTTGTATTATTTCAATGAACAGAATGAGAAACGGAGGCACGAGGAATGGGGAATCTGGATAACAGGACAAACCTCTGCTTCAATATCACATTTTTCAGAAGGCAATGTAAATCTTAAAATATTTTAACACCAAATACATTTAGACCTAGGAAAGTTTTTCTACAGTTTACAGATTAATGGTGAGACCCCTTTCACTTTATAAATGTGTCTCCTTTTTATTGAGACTACGAGTAAGGGGAAAAGCTGCTCTCTGATCATTCTGTGCATACCCCTCATGTTGTGAAACACCACCAACAGGAGCACATCTCAACATTCTTTGCTTAAAAGTAAAATCAAGTAAAACAAGCCTCTCTTCAGTTTGAGTACTCTCTTGTCTTAATACTTCAGAAATGTATCACATTTATATGTGTTAAATTTTTCATCAGCAATTGATCTGTCCACCTGAACAGTTGGTTTATACCCTCCTGCAACCTCACACCTTACTCGTCTCTGTGAACCACCAGCTCATCATTGTGTCATCCACAACGTTATTTATCATTCCCCACAAGCTCCATCCCTCCCATTCTCATCATCATCATTTACGAAGTTCACTACTTAGCCTTGATTTTCTTCCCGTTCTCTTGTTATTCCTATTTTTGTGAATTTATAGTGAAGTGCGGTTGAGGTTTTTTTATGAGGGAGCCACGAATTTTATTTTGGACATGAAGCTGAATTTGCCTTTTATACTATGCCCTTCTCTATGATTTATTCATAAGGCTTGTACGTAATTAATATTGGATTAGATGTAGGTGGCTTTCTCTGCAACATTTGGGTTTTACGTAGACCCGGGTAATGTTATTTGTATCATTCCTGCAATATTCAGAGCTGAAGGAACTTTCCGTCTGTACGATGAACACAGATGCACAATTTTGTTTGAAAGAGTTCGAGTGATGAGGATAAAGATTCAATTAAATTCTATATTTAGAATCGTGGAAGGAGATTAAACCGTATTGTAAAGTCACGTTGAATTGGGAACAAATAATTAAAACATGTATCCACATTTCTTCATATTGTAAAGACAGTTTCACATAATGTTCTTTGAGCAGCATGGATCTTACAGCTGCTCCTGGGATTGCAGACAGTTGAATATTTAATGTAGTATTTTTTGCAGTTGATATAGTTATTATCGTTTATTAATTTAACATCATTTTTTCTATTTTGTTTCATTTACATACAAAAACAATCAAAAACACCTCGCAATTTTCTTTCAAACGAATTTTTGTTTTAAAAGAGTTTTTTAAGGGTGGTTTACAAAGAAAGGAAAAGTTTATTTCTGTTTTAAAAGGTTTCTTTTATTACATTGCACATGTGTTTTTGCTTTGAAAAATTAATCAGCTCTTTTTAAATTACGGACTTGTACCTTCCTTCCGGAGAGTCCGAGACGTTTTCAGCTTCGGAGGAGACTACTTTCTTCTCGGGATTTATTGAAGAGGAATATTTTTATTGATATAATTAGCTAAATGGTTGATTTTGTTTACCTGTTATATGTTTGATACGTATATGAATATATTTTTCCATTTTTTTAACCGTTATTGTCTGTAGGTAATGAAAGGTAACATCTATATAAGTTGTCAAAAGCAATCCTACATTTATGCATAATGTTATTAAGGCTACATATAAGGTACTGTGAGAGATGGCTAGACGATTTAGTAAAAAATGCTATCCAGCAAATCAGTTAGATAGTTGGGTGACTGTCAGGAAAGATAAGAAGGTAGTTCATGTCAACGGGTGGGTATACATCTATCAATATGCTTTTCTGCTTTTAGAACAGCTGAAGGGGATTGCCTCTCTGAGGAAAATGGAAGGGCAATCAATTATTGGACACTTAGAAAGATTCTTATGTTCAGCAGCGTTTGGGAAGAGTTAGTAGAATTATTGCTTCAGTGGACTTTTCTATCAGGGGCATCAACAGGAGATTCTGGGGCAGTGACCGTTAATTTAGGATGGTTTTTGCTTTCCCTGTGCGAGGATTAAGAACGTTTCGAAATATTTCAAGCACGTAGTTAAAGGTGAGATTGAATAGCCAAACATTATTGGAGATAATGGCAGGAATGACACTTTTTAGGGAGATTAAAGCAGTACAGAGTGAACTTAAGAGGTGAGGTAGAGTATTAAAAATAAAACCGTTAAAGCAATACTTTCTTGTTTACTCCCAATGCCAAACTCAACTGGGAAGGAACAAAGGGTTAAAGGAGAAAAATCAATGGCTGAAGAGCTATTGTGTTATTGAGGGATTTCGATTTTTGGGGAAATGGAATCTATTTTACAATAGAAATGACCTGTTCAGAAAAGATTGTTCTAATCAAAACTGGAAAGCAACGAATATCTTAGCTGGGAGATTTGCTCATTCTATGTAGGGAAACTTTATATTGATAGAGACAGCAAGGGGGATATTCCAAGTAGCAGTACAAATAGCAGGATGGTTAGAGAAGTTTATGAATGTGAGGAGAGCACGTCAATTAGAAAAGAAAAACGAGACAGTCAAGATTATATAGTAATTCTGAAGCACGACATTTTATTTATTTCAATGTAAGGGGTCTTACAGGGAAGGCTGAGGAACTCAAGGCATGTTTAAGAATATGGAATTGAGACATCATATGTATTACAGAAAATTAGTTGAGAGATGTTCAAGTCGAGAGTGTATTTATGGGAAAACACAGCAGGTCGGCAGCATGTGAGGATCAGGAAAGTCAACGTTTTGGGCAAAAGCCGCTCATGTGGAATGGGCTGATGAAAGGCTTTTGCTTGAAACATCGAGTTTCCTGCTCCTCGGATGCTGCCTGACCTACTGTGCTTTTCCACCACCACACTCTTGACTCTAATATCCAGCATCTGCAGTCCTCACTTTCGCCTGAAAGATGTTCAAGACTGGCAATTCAATGTTCCAGATGTAAAGGGTCATATAAAGGATGGAAACAGACATGCGGAGGGCAGGGAGGGGGAGGTCTGCCATTTTTGATTAAGGAATAAATTATTGCTGTAACTGGGAAAGATATTTCTGAACAATTATCCAGTTAAAATATTCATGAAGTATTAAAAATAAGAAAATAAAGTTGACTTTGAACAGATTGAACTAAATGCTCATTTGTGACAAATCGTCCATTGAAAATATATTGGTCGAAATTAAAAATAAGAAAGGAAAGAGCACGTTTATTGTATTGTACCATATGCTCTCCTAAAGTAAGAAAGAAATTGTGAAACAAACATAAAGGGAGATCTCGGACATATGTAAGCTTACAATAATGGGGGATTTTAATTTTCTAAAAATTGATTGGGACTACCATAGCGTTAACGGGTTGGATGGTGAAGAATTTGTCAAATGTGTTCACAAAAATTTTCTTCTTCAATATGCGGATGATTCTAACAGAGAAAGAGCTAATCTAGGCCTTCTTTTGTGCAATAGGCAGGGCAAGTGACTGAAGTAAACGTGAGGGCATATTTTGGGTTTTGCAATCATAACTCTATTCGTTTCATAATGGTTATGGAAAATAATAAGTCTTTCATTCATGTTTGCTTTAATTGGAGTACCATAAATTTTAATGGCATGGGACAAGGACTTACCAAGTTTAATTGGAGTAGACTGTTAGCAGGTAAAACAATGTCCGACAAGTGGGAGGCGTTCAACAGTATGACGTTGGGAGTTGAGAGGCATTATGTTCCTTTTAGAGTGAAGGGTAATGCTGGTAAGCTTAAGGAACAATGGACACCTACAGTTATTTAGCTTTTATTCAGGAATCAAAGAAAACCTTACTTTAGACATAGAGAACTTTATTCAATTTCATTTCTTAGTCAATATAAAGAATGTGGGGCATTATTTCGAGAGAAATCACGAAAGCAAAAACAGATATGAGATAGCATTGACGGATAAGGTTAAGGATAATCCAAAGATATTGTGCAACTACATTAACAGCAAGAGGGTAACCACAGAGAGGGTGAGGTCTCTCAAAGATCATGAAGGATATCAATGTTTTGAACCAATAAGATGGGGAATAAAATCATCCCATTCCCGATTCACTAGACGGCAACAAACACACATTATTGCCTGCAGCTCACATTCATCCAGCTTGAACTCTATCTGCTATTTGTCAATCTCTTGACCTATTTGCTCAAGATCCTTTTGTATTCTTAGAAACCCTTCTTCATTGTCCACGATGCCACCAGTTTTGGTGTCATCCGCAAACTTAAGGAACCGTGCCTTCGATATTCTCACGCAAATAATTTGCATAAATGACAAACAATGAAAACCCAGAACGAACCTCTGTGCGACACTGCTGGGCACAAGCTTTCAGTCCGAAAAACAACCACCCACCATTACTCTCTGTCTCCTGTCATTGTACCAATGGAAAGAAACCCCACAGTTCTGGCAGTATTGGAGCAGAGAAAAAATGGAATTAACTCTTTTTGAGTCTAACATAACTTGTTCAGAACAGGTTCATCTAAGACTCGATCTGTTTCCTCTGCCCAGATCCTGTGTAATCTGTTGCTTTCCTCCTTCATTTTGCATTTGTATTTCAGATTTCCACTTTCTCTAATATTTTGCTTTTTCTTGGTTGCTCTGGATGTTGAACCCGATTATATTTGGACAATATGCTCCATTCCTGTTCCCATCACTCGTGCCAGTGACGCATGTATTACACTGGAGTCTGTTTCTTCTTTAAGTTCTGAAAATAAATGCGTGGATCTCATCAAAGTAATTTTGATTTAAAAGGCCTTTAATAGACAGCTTCACTTGATGAAAAATTAGGAATAGTACATTAATTATGATATTGTCTGTGCGTTTTATGACGAAGCTTGTCTCCTCAGTCTCTGAACATTTTCAATATATTTCTCTGAATAAGTACAATAAAGGTGGCTGTCACGCAGCCCATCATCTCTGTACCAGCTCGGTATGAGCTGTATTCTCACTCTTACTCTGCTGTAACTCACTATAATGAAATACATTTTGTTATCTATGTCTGTTTTTATTTCTGAATATCCCTTCCAGATATAAACAATCTTAACAACCTGTATAACCTGTGATTAAAAAGTCAATATATAAAATATAACTATGTACTTCACATTTAAAATTGCCCTATTTCATTCACATTGTTGTTCAACATTCCATAAACCAGGGGTCATCTGTTATCTTGCTCTGCATTGCATTTCATTCCATTTGTCAAAAACAGTGATGGCTGAATACTAGTAACTGGGAGATAATGCTGCACTCCCCTCCAGTCACCTCAGCCTCTGGCCGCAGCCTTTTCTGTCTCATAGCCATAACTTTTAATAAACAAAGTTATTATACATTGCTATGGTCAGGCCCGACCCATCACAACATTCTTAAGCACATAGCCCAATCTGCAGTGTTGCCACTTGTTGAAGGTAAGTTTATAGTGGATATTCCCAGAGTGAATTAGTTGGTCTGACAGTCGACTTTTAAACCAACAGAATGCATTTGCAAAAATAAGGAATGAAATACAACGAACCGAAAATACTGTACCTGAACAATTCATCTTTTCCAAAACTGACAGGATATCTCCAATTAATGATGCTGATCCAAATTACTTGCAACAATCCGAATAAACAAACCCCTGAGCACAAAGAGTAAACATTTCCCCCCAAAAAACTTAGCGGTTACAAAGTCAGAGGGCTGAAGGAGTGGGAGAGCGTCCAGTTTCAACACTGAACCTGACTCAACTAACCCTCGAACTGAACTGACCTGTTCAGCTGAGAGCTGGCCACATCCCCTTGAATGTGCCAGTTTTTTAAAAGGCTTGAAAGCCCTCTGTCCGAGGCATTATCTGTTAGGCAAAAAAACAAAGGACCCCAATGAAGCATTCAATATTGAGACATGTTGGAACCTTGGGATGTTTAGAACCTCTCTGAAAAAAAAAAATCAAGGACAACATAACCTTACCAAGAGACCCCCTGTGTGACAACTCCCCCAATATAAAATCGAATCTTCAATATCCAAAGATGGCATCAGTTTTCAAATCCACCAAAAATAGTGGTACATACTCTAAAATGCGCATATACATTTGTTTACAGTAAACATGCGAACAGGCACCACTACATCCAGATTCAGTGTGTGGAACTTCCATCATTGAGTGTCTCCATTTGCATTGGCAATCACTTTTTCAAGACCTCCACGTGCACAATTTTCAAATTGAATGGCTGTAACAACAGGCCCCAGCTAAACAGTCTCGCATTTTTGTCCTTAAATTTCTCCAAAAAGACTTCACTGGGTTGTGATCAGTGTAAAGGGTTGTCTCCGATATGTTGCGGGCAACGTTAACACTGAAATGTTGTCGTGCCAACACAAAGCTCACAGTCTCTTTCTCAACTGTTGAATATTTCTACTAATGAACGTTCAACTCCTTGGAGAAATACCCAATAGGTCTTTGTGTCTTCTTGTCGATTTCCTGCAGGAGCCCAGCACCGAAATCCACATTTAAATCCACCTTGAATGGTTTTGCATAATCTGGTGTGTCTGATCGTGGGCAGTGGTTACCACATATTTCAAATTCCGCCAAATGCCTTCTGACAGTCCTCTGTCCGCTGAAACTTCTTGCCTTTCTTTAACAATTCAGTGAGTGGAGCAGTCACACTGCGAAAATCAGGTACAAACGTTTGATAAAATCCACTTAGTCCTGCTCTTTTTGTCAACGGTATGGGAAATTCCCCAATTACCTTCACTTTTAAATCTCATGGTACCGTTTATCTATGGCCAATAGCATGGCCAAGGAAGGTGACTTTTGCTTTGGCAGATTCACTTTACGCTCAGTTTACCACCAAGTCTGCCTTCCGAAGTTGATCAAACAAGTCCGCTAGATTCTGTAAGTGTTCCTTCCATGAGTCAGTAAAAATCACAAAGTCATAAATGTACACCACAGGTTGGATAATCCGGCAATTTATTGGTTAGTCCCTGAAATGTGGCCGGCACATTTTTCATACCAAATGTAAGTTGCTTGTCCCACATTTTCAACACAGTCTTCCAACCATGGAACTGGGTATGCATCAACCTTTTTAACTGCATTGATGTTGCGATAGTCCACACATAATCATTGGGTACCATTTGGCTTTGGCACCATGACTATGGGTGATTTCCAGTCACTGTAACACATGTTGATTATGTCATCTTAGAGTATGTATTCAATCTACTTCTGAACCTGTGCCAACCTTAGAGGATTATGCCTGTAACGATGTTGCTTAATCGTAACGGCATCTCTTATAGCTACATTATGCACAATTAGGTGAGTACTTCCAAGTTAATATCTGCATATCTCCCCATGTGATAGTACTAACTCTTTCTGGTCATTTCGATTTTTCTCAGAAAGGTAACTCAATCATTTATCCCAATTTTAGACAACTACCTCATTGTCCACTTTAATTTGTGGAATTAAATTTGTGGATTCTGTGCCGTAATCATTAACACCTAGTTCTCTGGCTGTCCTTACCTGTCAAAGTACCTTTTGTGTCTATTCACATGACATACGCTGTGAGATTTCTTTCTTTCTGGAGTCCCTATCAAGTAGTTACCCTCACTCAATATCCGTTGTATTTGATAAGGCCTACTTAAACTTGCTTTTCAAGTTTCACCTATAACTGGAAGTAACAGTAGAAGTTTTCCTCCTCTCTCTACAAGAATCTCAGGGAGTCCCTCTCCCAATGCAACTCCCAGGTACCTATCACCTTCATCTCCTCCCCCACTCACCCATTGTACTCTATGCTACTCTCTCCCCACCCCCACCCTCCTCTAGCTTATCTCTCCATGCTTCAGGCTCACTGCCTTTATTCCTGATGAAGGGCTTTTGCCCGAAACGTTGATTTCGCTGCTCGTTGGATGCTGCCTGAACTGCTGTGCTCTTCCAGCACCACTAATCCAGTATTTGATTTTCAGCATCTGCAGTCATTGTTTTTACCTTGTTGATTTTAACCCTACTGCGAATCCTCTTGCAAGGATGCCTGCCTTGAAGAAGTTTTCCTCCTCTCTCTACAAGAATCTCAGGGAGTCCCTCTCCCACTGCAACTCCCAGGTACCTATCACCTTCATCTCCTCCCCCACTCACCCATTGTACTCTATGCTACTCTCTCCCCACCCCCACCCTCCTCTAGCTTATCTCTCCATGCTTCAGGCTCCCTGCCTTTATTCCAGATGAAGGGCTTTTGCCCGAAACGTTGATTTCGCTGCTCGTTGGATGCTGCCTGAACTGCTGTGCTCTTCCAGCACCACTAATCCAGTAATACCTTATCCCCGATCGCAAAATTGCAATTTTTAAAATTTCCTATCCGCTTCCTGTTTTATTGCATGCTGCAATACTTTTAAATGCTGTCTAGCCAACTCCCCAGCGCTATTAATCGTTCCTTAGGTTTTGAGACCAAGTCCAAATGTGTGGCCTTTGAACTCTGATTTACTATTTTCTCCTTAATTAATTTTAATGGTCCTCTCACTTAATGCCCCGAAAATAATTCCAGTGGAATGAATTTGCTCTGTTAATTTGGGGCATCCCTGATCACAAAAAGTGCAAATGGAATTCCCTCACCCTAATCATCTGGATAATCCTGATTATAAGCCCTCAACATTGTCTTTAATGTTTAATATCACTTTCTAGCGCTCCCTGCAATTTTGGATGGTATGCGGTAGATTTGAGTTGCTTTATTCCTAAGCCATTATCGTGATAAATTAGATGTGAAGTTTGAAGCTTGGTCTCACTGTATCTTCATTGGTAGTCCATATCTATTTTTTTTTAAAAAGAGTAATTCCTTTGCAATTCTTTTATCTGTGTTACTGCACCTCGGGATGGTCTCTGGAAATCTAGTCGATGCATCCATTATTGTTAACAAATACTGATGGCCACTTTTTTGTTTGCGATCGAGAACCTAACCAATCAATTAAGACTCCTGTAAAAGGTTCCTCAAATGCCGGAATAGTTAAGAAAGGTGCAGGTTTTATTATCGCTTGTGCTTTTCCAATTACCTGACATATATGATGCATCTGGAAAAATTCAACTACATCCTGTTGCAGCCCATGCCAGTAAAATGTCTCTGTATTCTGTCTGTTTTTTCATCACTCCTAACTGATGCACCATTCGCATCACCTCCTTTCTGTACCCCATTGGCAATATGACTTGATGAATCTCTTCCCATTTCTCATCTCCTTGAATATATGTTAGTCTCCATTTCCTCATTTGGACATCATTTTTAAGATATTTACACTTAGGGATACATTCAAAATTCCTAACGTATATGTTTTTTTGATACAACTGCTTTAAACTTTTATCTTTCTGCTGTGACTCAATAAGTTTAGCTGAGCAAAAAATATTTACATGATCACCTATTTGCACCTGTTTTGCCTCACCTTTCTGATGGAACAAGGTATCTGCTCATGCCACTTAAGATTCCTTAACTTTACGTTTTTGGTATTTTCTGTTTCAACTGGTGACATTGGGACTTTGTTACCCACAATCAGTAAAGTTTCCAGGATAAGATTCCTACATTGATTCAGTTGCTTGCATATCCACTGGCTTTTGAACGAGAGTAGCAGTGATCCAACCACTGAATCAGCTATATTTTCTGCAAGGATAAATTTTATTGCTGGAGCTGAGACTTTGTCCAATACACCTACCACAATTTCCCCACACTTTTCTGGGCACGCTATGCTCACTTTACATATTTTTGCACCTTTTGTCTCCTGGTGAATTCACTCTAGCAGTACTTTTCTGGAAATAGTCCTTCAGGAGTATATATCTCCTTACCTTTTCACAAGAGGATTCTGTGTCTCTTAATATTGCATCCTCTTTACCTGCCCTATGTGAATAAAATTCCCTTTGCAGGTATATATTCTCAGCAGATCTGGCACTTCCTCCTTAACAAACCTCCAATCAGCTTGTACACTCTGATGCAGCTTTCCAGCTTCCACTGTGCTTTCTGTTACCACTCCGACAAAACTCCCAGACTTTACTTTTTATTCCTGCATTTGTGCTTTTTTTTCTGAACCCACCAAAACAGTGATTTCATGTGTCCTAATTTGTTGCAATGAAAACTTTTTAACTTTGAGCTTTTTATCTTGTTTGCCTCCTTCACGTATTGCCTTTTTACCCTGTGTTAAGTTCTTCACCGCGATCTACATCTCCCTTTCTACGTGGGGATTTCTCTTTGCCAAAATTTCTATCCATCATGGACTGAAATTGATTCTGGAAGCCAAAACAAGTTTTATAATCATAATCTCTATTCATAATCATCAGCCACAAATGGGCTTGCACTATGTGAATGCTTAAACTCCTTCAAAGAAATTGTCCCTCGAAGAGGATCTTGTGTTTGCTCTCTTTTTAAAGCTCTTATCCATCTCTCAAAATTACTTTGTTTGATCCTTTCAAACTCAATATGGGTTCGACCAGGATCCTTCCTTAAATTCCTGAAACGTTGTCTGTAGGCTTTTGGCACATGCTCATATGTAAATTTTTCCCTCCTCATACTCCCCAGATCCCTCCTCAGATAGTGTTGTACATACCTCACTAGCTCTACCTACCTGTTCTGTTTGGGTCAACAAAACCTACATGGTCACTGCCCACTGAAATTCTTCAGCCACTTTCCTCCTCATTAATCTAGGCAAGCTGTGAATATACTGAAACACGTTTCTCACCAGGCTTTGGGACGACAATGGGATTGCCCATCCTCCGTCTGTTCCTCACTCAGCTTACCTTCAGCATTCATCCTCATCCTTTAAAGCTGACTTTCCATTATAAGCGACCTTCTCTGAAGTTCAAATGCTCCCTCTTTTTCTTTCACTCCTGCTGAAGCTATTAATTTTTTTTCTCTTTCCTCTGCTAAACCTATTCGTTATCTTTCTTCCACTTCTGACTTTAGTCGTAGCTCAAACTGCTTCATCTCTGCTTCTAACTCAAGCTGCTTCTTTTGCAATTGAAGTTTAGTCATCCCACAGATCCTGATTGGGTTTCCAGCAAATTAGAATGCTGAGCTACTGCTGTAATCATCTCCTCTTTCCTCACATCAGAGGGTAGCTTTCACTCCCTTTGTCTACTAATTCCTGCGGCTTGGACTTATGTGCATTTTGTAAAACCCCCAAGGTCACTTCCTCCACCTCCAAAACAAGCTTTGTTCCTGCAGGAACCATTGCTATCTGAAGGTCTGTTTACTCACCTAATCAACACACGAAGTAAGAGACAATATCACCTGCCACTCGCTGTCTAAATTCCGCGAAGGCCCCTAATCTGTTATGGACCAGACCCGAACCCTCAAAACATTTTAAGCAGGTAGCCGGATGATAAATTTGCTACTTGTTGAAGGTTCGTGTATAGCTGACATTCCCAGAGAGAATTAGCTGGTCAGACTGCCGAGTTTTAAACAAATGACATTTATTTGCCAAATTACCAAATTAAACATAAGGAACCGAAAATAGAATACCTGAATAACGTATCGTATCCGAACCTGACAGGCTATCCCGATTTAAAGATGCTGTTCCAATATACTTGCAACAATCCCAATAAACAAAACCCCTTAGCACCAAGAATAAAACTGACACAACTGCTGACAGGTTATAATGTCGGAAGGGCAGAAGGAGGCAGAGAGCGTCCAGTGACTCTGACTCAACTAGCCCCTGAACTGATCCAACCTGTCCAGTTGTGGGAGCTGGACAGGTCCTCCTGATTATACAGGGTACTTTTTAGAGACTTGAAAGGCTTCTTGGATGAGGCATTATCTGTTAGGTATAAACAAATGGACCACAAAGAACCTTTCAAAATTCTGACATATTGGAATCTTGGGTCCTTTAGACCCTCTTTCAAAAGAACCAAGGACAACATAACCCTGTAAAGGGACTGGCTTTGTGAGAACATGCCACATTTGGCTTTGGACTGAATTCCAAAACTGTAAGTCTTACCGCTTTGAAGCCAATATAATGTATTAAGGTGTTTGTTAGTTTACATAAAACAGTGCTCAATCATATTGTGTGTTGAAGATTCAGCATTGTCACGAGTGGAATGTCCAGACATATCCACACTTCCTGTGTATGGTCAGGGCAAATATATCCACTGAGAATCTGTTGCTTGGCGCCTGTTCTAGTCAAGGAGAGACCAGCATGGAAACCACATCTAGATTGTGATTTTATTTTGTGGATGGTCATGGTGGAGCGTTCAGGTGGTTACAGTATTGCAAATGAATAACACAGCAGAATCATCTAACCCGCGATAAGAAAACGTCAATAATTCTCCCTCACAATTAACTTCACGAGAGCAAATGGAAATGGGAGATGTGACCATTAGCCAGCGATATCAACATTCAATTCAATCCAGTTGTTATTTTAAACTGAAGGTCGTATTCCAAAAGGAGTTATCTGGGTCTGTTTGTTCAATGACTGTGATTGATGTCACTCTCCATGAATCCTAATTATGTCACTGGATGGTTTTCCTCTTCTATTTGTACAGGGCTTCTTCCAATGCTTTATCCCATTATTGATGCAGATGTATCACCAGCAACACTGACAAGGATCAGCAGTTGCAGCGACAGGGAAAGGAGAGATCAGAATCTGAGAACCATAGACTGGAATGTTCCAACAATGGGCCAGAATCTGAGAACAGTAGATGGAATATTTCAACAGTGGATCAGAATCTGACAGCATTAGACTGGAATATTTCAACAGTGGATCAGAATCCGAGAGCATTAGACTGGAATATGCCAACAATGGATCAGAATCTGAGAACAGTCGACTGGAATGGCGCAACAATGGACAGGAGTTTATCTTGGGGTCTTTTGTATCTTTCCTGGTATTGGCACATATTACCAGATCGGATATTAGGTGTACTGCTGATTATTCAGGCTGGTTACTATCCCATGCTCGCTATTGTTGGTGTTCCTGGTAAGTCTCCCCATCACTATCGATTTATTAATCCCATGGTGAACTTCAGTGCTATTTCTGTTATCTATATTTAGTAAATACTGAAACTATTGTCTTCAGTTTCAAATACAAATGCATTCATTACCCACAAATTTCAGAACCACCCACACACTCGCACACATAAACATCTGAAAACAAGACTGTTCACAATCACAAAGTACCTATTTTCCCCGAATTGATTTATGTCTTGGTATTCTCTCCATCACCAAAGCTACTCACTCCCAGCTCCATGGTAGCGCCAGACCCTATCTTGACGTCAGTGTGAGTGCTAAATAAACCATTATCTATACCTTGGTAAAAGTCAGACTTTATGGTTCCTGTTCTCTTCTAATCACTCTTTCCGTTACAAATGTTTCCATCAAAATCTTGTTCTTGTCTGTAAAGTAAATTCATGACAGGGACACAGTGTCAGAGTAGTAATGTCGCTGGCCACGTAATTCAGTGGCCCAGGTAACTACACTGTGGACACTGTTTCAAATCCTATCACAGATGATGACAGAACTTAAATGCAAATGACAGGAACTGGAAATAAAAGTGAATTTTACTCGTACAATCCCACCAGCACTTTGTCAATAAGTTTATCTATTTCACTGTTGTCCTTTGGTGATTAAATCTCACATTATTGCCTGGTCTGAATTAAGACTGACGTCAGACCCAATACCTTAAGGAATGGCCTCACAGTAAAAGGCATTTAGTTAGGTCCACAAATGCTGCCCTGTCAGTGATGCAGACATCCCATGAAAGGTAGGGGAAAAAAATGCCTCTAGAGATCAGAAACAAAAGGAACGAGTAAATGCCAGAGAAACTGAACAGATTTGGTAGCCTCAGGTCGAGAGAAAAATAGAAGTGAAGTTTTGCGTCCAATCACCATATATCAGAACTGAATGCAGCTGGGAAATAGTGTGTTTGATGTTGATGACAGGGATGGCTGTTGTGAAAGGGAGAAGGAGTGAGTTGAATAGATAGAGAAAGAGAGAGGTAGAGAGAAAGAAACAAACAGAGGGACTGTTGATGATTAGCTGGAGTCGAAATAATAGTCCAGACTAATCTTATTTATTTTTCTCATGCTCCCATATTACTGAAATGCATGCCCATGTGAGGTGTACATCAAAGTCCCAGTTTGAAGTGAGCTATGTCCCTTTGTCTCTCTTCCTTGAGTGTCATCATCTTCCTTTATTCAGTAATGGGATGTTGGGCCAGTAATGAATTCCTTTCCTGATTGTCCTTGAGAAGGTGTTGGTGAGCCGCCTCCCTGATCCACTGCAGCCTGTGGGCTGTAAGTAGTCAGTGTTGAGATCCGCCCGGTTTCATTTCTTTGAAAATTTTAGTGAGTGATATAACGGAGCGGCTGGCTTGGCCATTTCAAACTACAGCTGTGTGTTAACCACAGTGCTGTGGTCTGGAGTTGTATGTAAGTCCGACCGGGTGAAGACAGTACATTTCCTTCTCTGAAGTGCATTAGTGTTCCAGGTAGGACAAACACAATGGTTTCATTAGATTCTCAATTCCTGATATTTTATTGAATGCAAATTCCAACATTTGCCGTGGTGGGATTCGAAACCGGGGTCTCGGTTATCACCTGAGTCTCTGGGTTATTATTCCAGAGAAAATACAGCTAGGCCATCACTTCCGCAGCATCTGCAACCATCTCCAATGGCAATAGTGGTGTTGTTGTTGGCGTGGCTGTGCTTAAAGCATGGCGTTTTTCAAGGCAACAAAATGATTTGGCAAAACATACCATCCTTCTCAGTTTGTATTTATGCGAAGGTGAGATGATGGGAAGTGTTCTTGGTGAAAAGGAGGTGGATGTCCTTGGTCATGAGCCACTGATAG
The DNA here is from genome assembly GCF_047496795.1 of Chiloscyllium punctatum. Taxonomy (NCBI): domain Eukaryota; kingdom Metazoa; phylum Chordata; class Chondrichthyes; order Orectolobiformes; family Hemiscylliidae; genus Chiloscyllium; species Chiloscyllium punctatum. The sequence goes on along the minus strand of NW_027309835.1, from coordinate 542,451 downwards.
AATTCATACGGAACAGTAGGTAATCAGCACAGTAATGTACAGTGTCCTTCATTGTAAAATGATGGAAGTATAAGTGTGAAGACTCCTGACTGAATTTGTAAAGTGATATTGAAACAGTACTTGGGAAGCTGTGAACAGATTTTCTCTCCTTTATGAGGAATGATCTCCTTGCCACAATGAGACAGAATACAGGCAATGCGTCAGAGTAATCCCTGTGTTGAAGGTACCACAAGGAGAGTGTGAAGGAAATGAGTCCTTAATCTGTAATGCGAAAAAAGAATAAAAAGTGATTGCAATAAAACTTGAGCGTTATGGAGCAATATTCATTATTTTCAAAACTAAGCATTGATACCATTAAATATTACGTGTTTCCCGCAATTTATGTTTTCTCAATTGGACAAATATATGATAGGGAATGTTAAGAAGTACGTGGGCCAAGTGCAGGAAAATGGAGTTAGCATAGATGGACATTTTAGTCTGAATGGACCAGTTTGGGCTAAAGGGCCTGTTGAACTCTATGACTCTGTGATAGTTTACATGTCCCTGTGGAGCCCCCATGTTGGTTGAGAGACAGCTCCAGGCTCTGACCAAACTCTCTCCGTCTCAATGCACGGTTGGAGTGAGACCCTGCACTGAGCATCATGTTGTTCACAAACTTGCCATGAGCCACATTCTGACAGGGTTGGTCACTCTCAAAAGCTTCTGACATCCATACAGAAGACTAGCCCTGTCTTCTCGGAGATGGAAGATGCCTCCTTGAGATGTGCCACAAACCATCCGGTGTGCGTCCTTACCATCAGCAAACCATGTTAATGTAACACGTGTGAAACATTAGCAAAGGAGCCAGGAGGCACAACATGGAGCAATCTGTCTATGCAGCCTCTGCTTCATTAGTTTGTAGTGTTGCAGCATCAATTACATCCTCCTATTTCAGTGTAACTGTTTGGACGGGCTGAATGGCCTCTTCTGTTCATTTGTCAATGTCTCGGGTGGCTGAATGTCCTCTTCCTCGTTCCAGGGAAGAGGTTCATTATTGGGTGACCGGTGGTAGCTGCTTACCTGCGTGTTGTGCTGACTAGATTCCTTATCTTCCTGTGTAACATGAGACAAACAGGAGGCTGGAAGAAACAGCAAGTCAGGCAGAATCAGGAGGTGGAGAAGTCAACATTTCAAGTATACCCGTTCTTCAGGACTGCGAGTGGGGGTAGGGGGAACTGCAGATAAAGAGGGGATGGATTGGTTGGGGTGGGGAGAGCAGCAGGATGGTGAGGTAGGAGTTAGGTGGACACAAGTGGTGGGTGCAACCTGGTTGGTCGATGGGAGGGATGAATCCGGTTGGGAGCTAGACGGTGGGGTCATTTGGTGGAATGGAAGGGAGGAGTCGGGGCTGGAAAGGGAGTAGGTCCATGGCTGGGAAGGTTATTGCAAATTGGAGAACCCAATGTTGAGTCCTCCAGGTTATAGGCTAACCAATCAGAAGGTAAGATGTTGTTCGTCCAATTTGCGGTCTGACTCACTGTGGCAACAGAGGAGGCCAAGTAGGTCACGTTGGAAAGGAATTGGGAAGGGGAATTGAAATGGGTGGTGCCTGGGAGTTCAGGTCGGCCGCTGTGGGCCTGGCCGTGATGCTCAGCGAAATGAGCCCTTAGTTTACGTTGCTCTCCCCGATGTGGAGAAGACTACACCAGGTGCACCTGATGCAGTAAACTAGGTTGAAGGAGAGGCATGTGACCTCTGTTTCACATGGAAGGACTGTTTGGGGCCTTGGATGAGATGAGGGAGGTGGTGTGCCAGCAGGTGATGCATTTTTTTCATCTGCAGGGTCAGTTGCCAGTGGGGCTTGGCGGGTTTGGTGGGGAGTGTGGCACGAACCAAAATTAGCGAAGGGATTGGTCCTTGTGGAAGATGTGTCAGGTGATGGGATCCAACCTCGTTAACTGTATCTGGTGGTACTGGTGTGGTCTTCTCTATATCAGGGAGACCAAATGTAAACTAAATGGAATGCTTTGCTGAGCATCTCAGCTGGGCCTGTAAGGGCTGATTTGACCTCCCAATCACCTCCGATTTCAATTCCCCCTCCCACTCCATTTCCGACATTGTCATCCTTGACCTCCTCCATTGCCTCAACGAACCAAAGCACATCTGGAGGAACATTGAATATTCCACCGGTGCAGCCTACAGCCCGGGAGACTCAACATTGAGTTTTCCAATTTCTCGTAACCTCCCTTCCAATACCCCGACTCCCTTCCCAGCCTCTCCTCCTTCCTTTCCTCTAATCAACCCATCTTCCAGCTGTCAACTGGATTCATTCCTCCCATTGACCAACCCGGTGTTAGCCTCTACCTGTGTTCCCCACCTCACCACACCCCCTCCTCCTACTCTTGCACCTCGACTCTTTATCTGTACACACCGTTACCCCACCCCCATGCATGAAGAAAGCTTATGCCCAAGGAGTGGACTTCTTCTCCTGATGCTGCCTGGCCTGTTGTGTTTTTCCAGTCTCCTGCATTCCAACATTTGTAGTATTTTAAAAAAACTCTTCTTGTGCAATAGGTAAGAGATAGTAAATGGGCTGTGCCTCTTCTTATCCAATAGCTTCAATGGGCTGAATGGCGTTCTCACATTTCTGTGACACCAGCTTGGGATACAGAATGAGTTGCTCTTTTTTAGTTCTTTGGAAATTTTCAGGGTCCAGTAGTACTGTTATATTAATGTTACCTAGATGTTAACAGCATGAGCTTGAATGTTGACCAGGTTTTGATGCTTTATGCGATACTTTCTGAGCATCCTCACTTCTGATCTAATGACAGAGCGTAAGACGTTGATGAACCAGCTGAAGATGTTTATGCCAAGGAAGCTACCCTAAAGATCGCCAACATAGATATCTAGGGACTGAGAGGATTGATCTGCACCAGCCACATGGTGTCCTGAATGGCCCAACCACCTGGGAGTTTCCAACTGATTCCCATTAGGTTCAATGTTATTCAGTCTCCTTGACACCTTCCTCAGTCACGCCCTGCCGTGATGTCAGGGCCAGTCACTCTGATACTATGCTCATATATTTTGTTCATGTCAAAGGTCAAGGTAAATCCGTGGGAACTGTTTACTTCTCGGAGGGTAGTGAGTATTCTGGCCTCTCTATCTCAGACAGCTACATCTCTGAACTGTTTGGGGGAGCAGAATGGTGTTAGTGGATCTTGACACATCAGGGAGTTGAGGGCTACAAAGAATTGGGCAGAGAAGAGAAATTAATGCCGGAAGAGATCAGCCCTGACCTTATTGAAGGGAAGGGCAGACTTTACAGGCTATATAGCCTGGTGTTATTCCAGTGTACCCCATAGGCCAGTCATTTTGTTGCCTCTTCCATTTCCTGTGTTATTGACTTCAAGTAGCTGAATAGCCTGATCATGTTGCTGCATGATCTAGAATGGGTCTAGTTCTGTTGCCTTGAGGGCTGATTGGCCTCCTCCTGTAACTGTATATCATACTCCAGGGGCTGACAAGCCTTATCCTGTTCTGGTGTAACTGAAATCCATATAGACAAGATCTACCACCTTCGGAGAAAGTGAACACTGCAGATGCTGGAGATCAGAGTTGCAAAGTGTGGCACTGGAAATGCCTAGCTGGTCAGGCAGCATTCAAGAAGCAGGAGTATCGAAACCTTGGACATTCCTGATGATAGGCATATGCCCAAAACGTTGATTTTCCTTCCCCTCCAATGCTGCCTGACCCGCTGTTCTTGTCCAGCACCTCACATTTGGACGTCTACTGGCCCGCCCTAGTCAACCTTCCTGGTCACATAATTAAAGAAATTTAACAAATTCTTCAGGTATGAACTTCCACTCAAAAAGCCATGCTTACTATTCCTAATCAAACCCTGTTTTCCGAATGCATGTAAAACTTATGCTTCAGAATATTCTCACTTAATTTACCTACCACAGATGTTAAGCTGACTGGTCTGTATTTCACAGGCTTTATTTTTTCAGTCCTTCTTGATTAAGTGCACATTTGCTATCCTTCAGTCTTCTGGGATCTCACCTGTGGTAACTGATGATCAAAATTATCAGCCACGGCCCCCGCAAATTCTTCTCTAGCCCCTTTCAGTGTTCTTGGATATATCTGGTAAGGACCATGAGATTTCTCCAACTTCAAAGTTTCTAGTACATCAGTTACCTCCTCTACTGTGATACAGACTGTCCCTAAGATATCACCACTAATTTCCCCAAATTCCCATATATTTATATCTTTCTCCACTGTAAATATAGAGGAGAAATATTTGTTGAGGACGTCGCCTATCTCTTATGGTACTACACGTGCATGCCCACTTTGGTCTTTGAGGGGTCTTATTCTCTCTTTAGTTAATGATTTTCCTTTAATATACTTAAAGTGCCTCTTTGGATTCACCCTGATTTTCGAAGTCAAGTTTATCTCATACCCCCTTTTTGCCCTCCTGATTTCCTTCTTCAGTAAACTCCGATATCCCCTGTACACCTCCAGGGATTTCCGTGATCCAAGCTGCCTCTACCTGAGCCACGCCTCCACATTTTGTTTGATCAAAGCCTAAACATTTCTTGTTATCCAGTGTTCCTCATTCCTGTCAACGTTCCTTTCATCCTCACAGGAACATATAGATCTTAAGCTCCCACTTGCTGGAGGTCCCTTTTGCTTGCAAACAGACTACTCCGATCAACTCCTGCAAACGCCTGTCTGAGTCTATCAAAATTAACCTTGCCCCGATTTAGAACTTGAATCTGTGGACCAATTTCTTCCCTCTCCATAACTATTTTAAAATTAATAGATCTATGCTCACTGGTCCCAAAGTGCACATCTACTGTCACCTCACTCACCTATCCTGATATATTTTGTAAGAGTAGGTTAAATATTGCCCCTTCCCGATTAGGACCTTATGACAACCCGAATGTTCCCTGCAAGTCTCCCCAACCTCTCTAGATATTTTTGTTACTGTAATTCCTGTTGACTGTTAGGGGGGCTATAGTACCACCCCAATAAAGTCACCATCCGCTTCTTATTTCTTAGTTCCACCCACAAAGCCTCACTGGATGATTCATCAGTTATTTTATCTCTGATCAGTGCTTTCTACTCCCCTTGATTAGAAATGCTACTCCCCTCCCTCTTTCCACCATCTCTGTCTCTCCTAATGCATTTATCCTTTTACATTAAAGGTCAGTCCTACCCATCCCTCAGCCATGTTTCTGTAATAACTAGACTATCCAGTGCCGATTATCTATCCACACCCTGAATTCATTGGCCTTACCTGTCAGCCCTTTCACATTGAAATAAATGCAATTTAATCAACAGGCATTCCTTGCTCCCTATCGTGTTCCAGACTGGTCTGTCTCTTCAACGTACTATTTCTGAATACTGTATTTCCTTCCAGCCTCATATTTGCCTCCCTGCTCTTGAGGATACCACCTCCTGCCAATCTCGTTTAAACACTCCCTTGTAGCACGATCAAAACTGGCTGCGAAGATATTGGTCCCCCGTCCAGTGCATGTGCCACCAGTCCCTCTTGAACATGTCAACTCTGTCACAGAAAAGCTCCCAATGATCTAAAAATAGGAATCCCACCCCCTGCATCAATTCTTTAGTCACATACTTATCCGCCATATCTTCCTGTTCATACCTACACTAGCTCATGACAATGGAAGTCATCAGGTGACTGTCAAGGTCCTGTTCTTTTAACTTTTCTTTGAGCTCTCAGTAATCACTCTGAAGGACCACATTCCTATGTCTACCTGTGTCATTTGTGCCAACGTGCATAATGACTTCTAACAGTTCACACCTCCCCCCACCCTCCACCCCGCCAACTCCAGCAGACACTCAGAGACATCCTGGACACTGACAACTGAGAGGCAACACACCATCCTGGTTTGCCGTTTGAGGCCACAGAATCTCTTATATCGAAGACCCTGTTTACCTTTATCCTTTCCCATTGCTCCCCAGACGCAGTCGTAATGCAACTAAACTGGCTACTGATGCTTTCCCCTAAACGGTCATTTCCTGATACCCATTTCCCAACACCACAAAGTCAGTATCAAAAATGGTATACTTGTTTTCGAGAGGAATGCCACAGGGGATTCCTGCACTCTCTGCCTAGTCCCTTCCCCATTCCTGGTTGTCGTCCAGCTACTCTCTGCCTGGAACACGACAGGAACCAAGGAACGCCTGTTGGATTAAATTGCGTTTATTTAAATGCAACACGGCTGACAGGTAAGGCTGATGAACTCAGGGCGTGGATCTTTACATGGGACTGGGATATGACAGTCTTTAAAGAAACACAGCGAAGGGAGGGACTTGGGTGTGACCACCTCACGAAAGCTCTTATCTCTGAAGTTCTCTGTATCTGGATGATCCGGAGAACAGCCAACTCCAGATCCTGAACACTGTCTCCCAGGAGCTGCAGCTGGTTGCACTGCCCACACGTGTAGTCATCAGGGACAGTGGAAATCTCCCTGAGCTCCACATCCCGCAGGTGGAACGTGCAACTGCCCTAACTGCCATCTCAACTGTTGTCAAACTAGCATTAAAAAGACTTTACGTGAGCTAACCTGTACCTTTGGCTGAGCCTCTGCTCACCAAAGCCTCTGGAACCAAAGCATTACGACCTATTCTGCCACTAACAGCACGTCAATAGACCACTCCACATTTAGTTTTGGTTAAGGCAGGAGGGAAACACTGCAGTGATGCATTGTTTGGGACTTAAGCACCCCTTGACACCAGACCCATACTTGGACTTGGAGAGTGTCTTGCTGAGGTTTTCTTTCTCGTCGTGGTGACTGCACAGATGCAAATATTCACCCTGAGAGCCAATCCACGTTGTCGCAGTCCTCTGATCTTTTCTGTCTATTAGTACTGCATTTGTGAATTCTTTGAATCTATTGATTGCTTTCCAAACTGGGTCTCATTCTGGAGGGAGAGATGCTGGTGTTCCAGTGAATACAGGCTATTTGAAAAGGTTTACCATTAGACATATGAGCGATATAATGCCCATCCGCTCGCTGACTCTGTTTTTCCTTTCAATTAGGGTACATTTATTCTGATAACCTTCAATTCCATTTTCCAGCATTTTCCCTGCAACCCTTGTTTAAAACTCTGTCCATCTCAGCCTTGAACATATTTAGTGATCCTTCCTCAACAGCTATCTCAATTTTCTACAATTGTTTCCCTCCCACTGATGTAAGACTTGGTGGTCTTTAATCCCATGGCTTTTTTTCTAGCACTCTGTGTGGAAGTTAAACCTACATTAGGTGTTATCATGTTCGATAATACCAACTTTGTGGCCAGAGGCAAAACTAAAAAAAAAAGAAACACAACGGTTAAGAACCTGTAATCTCCTCCCTCATCTTCCACATCAGTCTAAGATACAGTTCATCCGGATCAAGGGATTTGGCCACATTTTATCATACACCAACTTTCAATTCTTCCTCAACTTCTGTGTCAATTTGCTCAAGGTCACACTGTCAGGAACAGACATTGAATACAGTAACAGCTCCTCCAAATTGAAGACCAATATGTAATAGGTCTTTGACATATTCTCTGGCTCGATGCACAGGTTGCCTCCTCGGATCCTAATACTCCCTATTCTTTCTCTAGTTATCCCTCTTACCCTTAATAAACCGATAAAATGTCTTTGGAGTCTTGAAAATACTGCCCACTAATATTTTTATCACCGCTGCATCCCTACCCTATTTTTGCTCTTTTACTTACTTTCTTGAGTTTAGACCTTCACGTTCTCTCCTCTTCTGGGACCTCCATTGACCTGCTCCCTTTATGCCTGTTTTAAGCTTCTCTTTCATTGTTAATTCCATTCTGAATATGTGTAGATACCCCAGGCTCTCCGGGCTGGTTTTCCTACATTTCATCTTTGGTGTAACATGTTGTGGTGACACTCTCATCAATTCCATTGTGAGCATGTGATCCCCCCCCCGCCCCCACCTATACGCTGTTCTGTTACAGTTTCACCCAGAAGTAACTGTACTGTGGCCAGATCCTGTCTTTCTCTTGGTAAGATCTGCCTCCATCATCAAAATTATTTTTAATTTTCATGCCTTTTTCTTTTGGTCTTTTCCTTAACAAGCTAAAAATGCTTGAGTCACGGTCACTGGTCCTGCAATGCTCTCCCAAACCTGCCTGGCACCTGACTGGCTTCGCTCCCCACAGTCACGCCTATGCACTGCTCCGCCCATCGTTGTATCTGCTCCATGTTGATATAAGAGTCTCTCTGGAATAAATGTCAAGTCATCTTCCCCTCTTTAAAAAAAATCACAGTCCTAATGAATATTTGGAATTGAAATGTCTAAATATAAAAATCCTATTATTGTTTTTACACACCTCAGTGAATTGGTTATATATCTGCTGCTGTATTTTCTTTTATCTGAGAGTCGGTAATATATCCCCAGCAGTGCATTTGTCATCGTTTTGATCCAAACCTCAACCCACAAAGCGTCATTTGAATACCCTTCCAAGATATGATGCTAGCTAAATGCAGTCATTGACTCCATAATTAATAAGGCAACGCCACCTTCTCTTTTACCCTTCTCCTGTGCTGTCCATAGTTCTTGTACCACAGAATATTGAGTTGTCAGCCCTGACCACCCTCAAATACATCTCTGTGATGGCAAAAATGTCACACTGCAAAAATGTCATCTCATTCGCTTATCAGTCTGATAATATTCCCAACATTAAGGTAAAGGACATCCAGCCTGGAATATAGCACACGGAATACTCTGTACCTCGCAGTTCTTCAGTCATTTATTGTTTGTTATCAAACTGCCTTTCCATGAACTAAAACTGTAACTCTGGGACTGAATGAATAATTGTTGAATTGTAATTTCTTTTTTAATTTATGTGTTAATCAAATGCAATGTTCCAGAACTGAACAGTCAGCTCCAAATACCTTACTTTGCTTCGTGTGTAGAGGGGTCAGCCCTCAGTAATGGAAAAAGTGAGGACTGCAGATGCTGGAGATCAGAGTCGAAAAGTATGGTGCTGGTAAAGCACAGCGAGTCAGGCAGCATCCGAGGAGCAGGAGAGTGAAAACTTTGAGCACAGTCCCTTCATCAGGAAGACATTGGTGCATTCACATTTTTTCCATTCTATGGGAAATTTGGAACTGTACTTGCTCAGGAGGGCAGCACTGTATATAGCCCTGAAATGGAAAGCAGTCAATCAGTTGTTTGGACAGGGGGTAGACAAAGTAAGGTGAGTACAGACTGATGGAAGTACAAACATAAGGATAGATAAGTCCCCTGGACCAGACAGGAGGCACCCGAGGTTACCAGAGGAAGTGAGGGAAGAGATTGCTGCGCCTTTGGAGATGATCCTTGCGTCCCCACTGTCCACTGAAGTATTGCCTGATGATTGGAGGGTGGCAAAAGTTATTCCCTTGTTCAGGAAAGGCAATAGGGATAATCCTGCGAAATACTGGCCAGTCAGTCTTACTTCTGTATTGGGAAAAGTATTGGAGAGGATTCTGAGAAACAGAATTTATGATTACTTGGAAAGTGATAGTTTGATTAGAGATAGTCAGCATGGCGTTTTGAGGGACAATCATGCCTCAAGGAACTTATTGAATTCTTTCAGGATGGGATCAACCACATTGATGAAGGTAGAGCAGTGGATGTGATGTACATGGATTTGAGCAAGGTGGTTGATAAAGTTCCCATAAGATCGGCCCATTCAGAAAGTAAGGAGGCATGGGGTACAAGGAAACGGAAACCTGTGTGTGTGGATACAAATTGTCTGACCTGTAGAAGACTGATGGTGGTAGAACATGGAAAGGATTCATCCTGGAGGTTGGTGACCAGTAGCGTTCTTCAGGAATCGGTTCTGGGACTGCTGTTCTTTGTGATGTTTACAAATGACTTGGATGATAAAGTGAAAGGGTGCTTTAGTAAGTTTTACAATGTAATAAAGATGTTAGAGTTATGGATATTGTTAAGGGCTGTCTTAGGTTGTAATTGGACATTGACAAGATTGGCTGGTAAATGGAAGATGGAGTTCAACTTGGATAAGTGTAAAGCGATTCATTTTTTAAGGTCGAATTCGAATGCAGCATACAGGTTTAAAGGCAGGATTATTGGTAGACTGGAGGACCATAGGGATCGTGTGGTCCATATCAGAGGATGCTCAATGTTGTCACCCAAGCTGATAAGGTTGTTAAGATGTCTGGTGTTTAAATTAGCCAGGGATTGCGTTTAAGAGCCTCAAGGTTACGCTGCAGCGCCAAGAATCTCTCTTGGGATTACACTTGGAATATTGTATTCAGTTCTAGTCGCCTCATTACTGCAAAGATGTTGAGACTTCGGAGAGGGTGCCGGGGAGATTTACCAGGATGCTTACGAGACTAGATGGCATGTCTTACAAAGAAGCGTTGAGGGAGCGAGGGCTTTCCTCCTTGGAGCAATAAAGAATGGGAGTTGACTTCATAGACGTGTATAAGATGATGAGAGATATAGGCAGAGTTCATAGCCAGAGACTTTTTCGCAGGGTGGAAATGGCTATCTCGAGCGGGCATTAGTTTAGTATGATTAGAAGAAGGTTTGAGGAGATGTCAGAGGTAGGTTCTTTAAACAGAGAGTGGTGGGTGCTTGGAATGCACTGCCAGCAGCGTTAGTGGAGTCAGCTGCATTACGGATATTTAAGTGACTATTGGATAGACACATGAATGATAGTACAATGAAGGGTATGTCAGTTAGTCTGAACTTCGAGTAGGATAAAAGTTCGGCAGGACAAGAAGGCTTGAAGGGTTTGCACTAAGCTGTACTGTTCTGTGTATTATGTTTCACCCAGCCTCTGGATTCTTTTCAATTGTTGAATGTGTGAGGGAGTGATATGTGTAAGATCAGGAAGTTGGGGAGGGGCGTTAGCCCAACACTTCCAGTTATGTTGTTCATTGTTACATTCACCAGAATGCCAGTGCAATATGTGACGTGTCCTACACCAGACAGGCTCCGCCAAGTTCAGTTATTAACGTAATTCTTGACTTGTCATTTGCTGCCGTTTTCTTCAGATACAATCTGTTGGGTGACCCATGTATTAATCAGATATTTGCTATGTTTCGTGAATTGCGCAAAAATAAGACGTCAACTATGATTATTCAAATGAACTATAATCTCTGAAAAGAATTAGGCTGATTCTATATTTATGGAACAAAACTGTCAAGATTTTCTAACACAGAAATAAAGAATGTACATTTTATTTTGTATCAAACAAACAACATGGATGTAACTTTTTTGGTGATCAGAATTACACACACAATGTCAGGATTCAAAACAATGCATTATCACTCCAACATTTTGAAAGTGGTTGGCTTCTGAGTGATTATATGTTCAGGGTGAGCAAACGATTGAATAATCAAATAGAATTAGCATTCTTATATATTTATATATAATCAATCATTTCAATTTCTCACTAAAATGTACAAGCTTCAGCTATTTGTCAGCGAATTAGAAATGGCTATAGTTCAAAATGCTCTGTGAATATTAAACTAACTAAATGATTTGTGCTATCAAATTTTAGTGAACGACAATTTGAAAACGTTTAACTTTTAGAAAGAATGTCATTTAATTTGAAATGCAGACAGTGAACAAAAACCATGAGCATATTATCGTGTAAGTGAAAAGTCAAACTTTTTCAAAGAGATTTGTGCCAAAGCAATGACAGATTTGTTTTCGTAATTGGAATTCAACATTTCAAATATTCATATTCTGAGTAATAATTAGATTATTTAATGAAGCTGACCTTGCAGTAGTTGCATTTTAAATGCTTATGCTGCACTAAATAATCAGATATTCGTGAGTATTTACAATGGGAAATAATCGGATCCTGACTTTTATTCGCATCAGACACATGATAGAGTGCAAAACCTTAAAGTACAGGAGGAGGCCATTGGCCACTGTGTGTGCATCAGCTCCAGGAATGTCTCCCAAGCCCCTCCCATTTGCCAGCCCTATCTCTGCAGCCTGTTAAATTCATATTTCCAAATGCATATCCAGTTCTATTTTTTAATGTTCATCCACAACTCTCCCAGGCAGTTCCATTCCAAATCCTAACAACTCTCTCAATAAAGAAGTGTTTCCTTATCTCATTCCTGGCTCTTTTGCTGACAAGCTTGAAATTAGAACTCCTTGATGCTGTAATGCCAACTAACGGAAACAGAGTATTCCTGTTTTACTCTACAACGTTTTTTCATACTTTTGAGCACTGCAATAAGTTCACATATTTGTCTGTTTTGCTCAAGCAAAAATAATCCTTGCAAGAACTGTTACAAGCACGACATCGGAAAAACAGTCAGAAAACTAGCCACCTGGATACATGAACAACAACTGGCCAGAAGAAAAAGACATGACCCACTATCACTAGTATCCTTACTTATAGATGAGGAAGTATACGATTTAGACTGGGTCTGCATATCCTTCTAGGACAAGCCAAACAGAGACACGCACAAGAATTCCTAGAAAAATAGCATTCCAACCTGAACTCTTTCAACAAACATATCGATTTTGATTCCATCGAACACTCTCTGACAAAAAGAACTGGACATAAAATCACCAATACTGGAAATTACATCACTGACTCAAGGAAACCTAAACACATAAATAGCAAATGGGACATAACACCAGCACTTCACCAGAGGCTCACTGATAATGTTCCCTAGTACAGTGATGAACCATCTGAAAATGAACTCTCCAACTCAGCGAGCAAACTGACATCCAGAAGAAGCACAATTTCTCTCATCCTCCCTTTAACTAAATACTTCATTCCACTTGTCATTCCGATTATTTTAATGTTATTTGCATTCTTTTGTAAAGTAATATAGTGTCTTTCTGTGTGTGTTTGAATGTGTGTGTGTATATGATAGAGAGAGAGAGACAGCGAGCGAGAAAGAGAAAGAATAATCCTCTGTAATCCCTGGATTACTCCCCGTGCCATGTGGAAAAGAGAGAAGGATGAGGAAGACACTAAAGCTTAACATGTTGTTAAAAATCTAGTTCAGGGGTGAGAGTTCCAGATTGTTGTATCATTGGGATCTCTTCCACGACAGGTGGGGGCCTGTACAAAAAAGACAGATTGTATCTTAACTGTACAAGCACCATCATCCTTGTAGGGATGTTTTCTAGTACAAGTCAGATGGATTTGAATAAACCAGGAGAGTGAGAACCAAAGCAGAAGATCAGGAACTGAACAGAAGGTTAGGTGAATAGGACATCAGGCACGGCCAGTCTAATGACCATGCCGAGAGAAGGAATCAAAACAGTGAGTTGGGAGTTGGAATAAATTATCGAGAGGAGGCGCAGGTTTTTCAGAGATTAACAAGTAAGGATGGAGAGTGTGGGGGATGTGAGGGAGTGAGGTGTGTGGGATCAGGGAGACAGTGCACAAGAAAATGTTAAATGGGAAAGAGGTTGGGCTGGGAAATTCCATGATAAACAACTGGCAGCAAAACACAGGAAAACTTGCTGCTTGTAAAAGTGAATACCTGGGAAAGAATTTATTATGATTCAGATAAAGAACACCCTTATTGCTAGAGGTCTGTATTATAATGGAGGAAAAGCTGTCTTCATATTATGGCTGTCGCTTTACTAATGGTTGCATACAGCTAGAATAGTGTCAGTGTTGTTGTTGGACAGCATCCACTGAGAATATGAATTCCACTGGATGGTCCCAGAGATGGCCTCGGCTGCATTTGGTTGAGTGAGTGCTGAAGATGCATGAGATGATGCTGGTTTCTAATATAGCCACTTACTGAGTACAGTCAAAGGAACAAAGCAGCAACTGCCATTGTTAATTGTTTCAGAATATACCAGAGTGTTCATGGCTGCCACTGCAAAGAGTCATGCAATGAAAAACAGGCCTATCACGTCTGTGCCAGCAAGTGCATATCCAAAGACATTTTAACCGTTTGTGAGGTTACCTGCCTCAACCACCCATCGAGACAAAGCATTCCAGATTCATACCATCCTCTCAGTTCGAAACACATTCCACAAATCCTCTCTCAATCCCCTGACATTCACTTTAAAAGTGTGTCTCTTTGTTTTTGATCCTTTGACGAAGGAAAACAGCTGCTGTCTGTTCATCCCCTCCATACCCCATTTGCTCATGTACACCTGTACCATATTCCCTCCTTAACTTTCCCAGCTGCAAAGAAAAAAGGAGCAAATTTAGCCCTCCTCTTTCATACTCACTTTTGAGTACTCACTTCTCTTGTTACTTCTGACTTGCATCTTCCCAAATTATCGGTGTTAAGTTTCATCAGGCCATTGCTCTGGCTATCTGAATAATCTGTTTCTATCCTTCTGTTGCCTAACACTTCCCTCCTGACTGTGATCCACCCCGCCCATCTTTGTGTCATCTATAACATTGATCATTATTTCACTGCTCCCCACCTCCACATTCTCACAATCGTCATTTCTGAATATCACAAACAACCAGTGATTTCCTTCCTGTTCGCCAGATGTTATTTAGATGATGATTGGACAATTACAGTTTCTTGCTTTTCCTATTTTGGTGAATTTATGAGTGATGTAGTTAACGCATTTTATGAGGGATCCACAATTAACATTTTCGACACAGAGTTGAATTCACCTTTTACACTCCGCCCCTCTGCATGTTTTGTTTATAAACATTGTAAATAATTTAGGATAAACTAGGATTTGGCATTTTGCGGTAGAACATTAGCATTTTGTGTGGCACTGTTCTTTGTAACATTCCCTGCAATACCCAGAGCTGAAGAAATTTTTCATCTGCAGGATGGACATGCACTCATTCATTGTTTGTTTTAATCAGCGAGTGTGATGAGGATAAATATTCAAATAAATTCTATATTATGGGCAAACTGCAGAAGATCAAATCATATTCTCATATCCACCTTGAATTGGAAGCAAATATATACTGTAAAAATAAAATCAAAAATATTGAAACACCACCGTAGGGGAGAAAGAAACATGTCTTCTGTACTTGATGGAGATATAGAAATATACAGTACATGTACAACCTGAACAAGAATCAAGTGATAGAAGAGAAAGTACAAGAAATCCTTTCTTAATTTTGAATGGAAACCAGATCCCGATTTTCTTGTACAGTGATGTTTTCTCATCCAATCTCACTTCCTCAAAAGCAAGCTTTTCCCTGTCACTAAAACTTCATCTGCCTTTCTTCCTCCTCTGTCCTACTCTTTTCTTACAGTCCTACTTCCCTTGCACTGCCCCTCCTGCTGCTACATTCTCTTCCACTGATGATCTCCCTTCACACTCTTCTTCTGCCACTCCCACTGTAAGTTACACCAATTCCCCAGTTACTCCCACTTTCTCTGGCTATTCCTTCCCCATTTTGCTTTCCAACTGGGATGATGGGAGCTGCTGGCTTCGGGGCTGCTATTGAGCATCAGTGAATGATGAGATTGAGATGATCAATGTCCAATAGGAACTGACAATAGTTGTTTCTGTCACTGTCTGATGCACCGTAAACAGGGTGGTTTTGTTCCCCATGGTACAGAGTTGAGTGTCTTTCTGTCTCTCTATCACAGCGCTTAACCAAACAGCCTCATCACAAATAGGACAAACCTCTCCTCACAGTCAGAAATCCATGCATCAGTTTTACCTTAAACATTGTGAGTAGAGTGAGCACATTGTTCTAACAGGCTGTGTACTGGTCTTTTATTCTTTATTCATTTAACTGATCTTCCAATATCAGTTGAGTTGAGATCAGAGTAACTTGCATTGCATTAAAGTAGTATTTGACTCCTGTGACATCAGAGATCCTGAGTAAACTGTGGTCACTGGGAATCGCAGGAAATTTTGCGCTGGTAATTTCCTCACTAAACAATAACACCTTCCCCAGAGCTATTGGGAATGCCAAATAAACTCTGCCCTTGCTAGTGCCTTCCAAAACCATTGATAATTTTTTCTTGTTAATAACATCAAGACTTATTATATTTTAAAGTTTGGTCTAAAGTCTCCGAAAAAAATAAGACCTTGCTGCTTGAGTGTCACTCCATTGAAATAAGGATGTTACAATAAGTACACCTTCCCAATTATAGTCAATCATTTACTTTCTGAGGTCTGATCGTGCGATATCAGTACCACTGAGATCAACGTTTTCTCTGTCCAGCAGAATCGCATTATATTGTCTAAAGACTGCACCACTCTACAATTCTAATTTATTCACCGGCTCATTCGTCATGCTAAACAGATGCACTGGTCACACAATTTGCAACAAGGTAGAGATGCCCTTGACCCTCTGGAACCTCCCTCCCCTCTCATACCTGCCCACTGACTCCATGCCCTCCCCCAGCTCCACCTCCTATCGTTTATTCACCGTCCCTCCTTAACTTCCACTCTCTGATGCTGAATGTTCTGTACTCAGCAAATATCTGAACATTACCTCTCTGTGCCCCCACTTGAAGGAATTTTAGGCATGACATTTAGTTGAGCTCTTCCGCTGCGTTCGCCTCAGTGCCCATTTCTTTCAGCAATATTCCTCTCCCTGTTCCAAATACGCCGTTACCCAGCTCCAACACTCTCCCTCCACCTGGACTCCTCCCTCTGGCCTTTACCTGAACTAAATCGGTTCGTTGAGAAATCTCAACTTGACATTGGTTGTCTTAATTTCTCTGCACTTGCCTCACTAAATCCATACTATCAATGTCCGAACAGCCTATACTCCATGTGCTTAGGTCCAACTCTGACTGTGTTATTCAGCCTGTGCTGACAAGGGTGGTGCTGCTATAGTCTGGTGGACTGACCTCGACATTGCAAAGGTTGAACGCCCACTCTCAGGTACTGCCTCTTATCTCCCCCTGGACCATGACCCTACCATGGCACATCAGGCAATTGTATCAACTCCGATAACTGACCACATTTCATTGGAGATTTCTGCCCCACTCGCCCCACGCCCCTAACTGCCCCCGAGCTGATAATCCTCTGATAGCAGAGCTCGCTTCTATCTCCTCTCAAAAGTTCACAAACAGAACAGCCCAGGCAGACCCATTGCTTCAGCCTGCTCCTGCCACACGGCGGAAGTGCACGGATACACACTTGGGCCCCAGTTATGCCTGTTTCTTCCTGGGGAACATCGACCATTCCCTGTTCCAGTTCTACTCCAGCACCCATCCACAAATCTTTGTCCGATACACAGATGATATCATCGCTGCTGCATCTCTCTCTTGTCCGGAATTGGAAAAGTTCACCGATTTCACTTGGAATTTGAAACTCTCCATCACTTTCACCTGGTCGATCTCTGGCTCCTTACTTCCTTTCCTCAACATTCTTGCTTCCATTTCTGGGGATAGCCAGGCAACTGATATCCAGTATTAACCCACCGACTCCCACAGGTTCCTGGAGTATTCATCCTCACATCTGGTTTCCTGTTGTAGACTCAATTCCATTCCCCCAGTTCCTCAATCTCCACCGCATTGCTTCTGATGATACTAAATTCAACAAGGAAGCCTTTGAAATGTCCACCTTGTTCCTCAATCAAGGGATTCCCCATCACTGTTGACAACAGGGTCCTCAACTGAGTCTGATCCATCTCCTGCACTTCTAGCCTGCCCCTCCCCTTCCCTCTCGCAACGGAGTTTCCCTTACCCTTGCCTACTATCCCAACAGCATTCACATGCAGAGGATCATCAGCCCACATTTCCCCCACCTTCAGCGAGATGCCCCACCTGCACATATTCACCTCTCCTCCATTGTCCACCTTCTAGAGGGATTATTCCCTCCAGGATACACTGGTCTACTCTTTATTCACTCCCACCACAGGTCCACTTCACTTTCCCCTGCCGGAGGTATGACACATTCCCATTTAGATTAGATTACTTACAGTGTGGAAACAGGCCCTTCGGGCCAACAAGTCCACACCGCCCCGCCGAAGCGTAACCCACCCATACCCCTAGATCTACATCTACCCCTAACCTAACACTACGGGCAATTTAGCATGGCCAATTCACCTGACCTGCACATCTTTGGACTGTGGGAGGAAACCGGAGCACCCGGAGGAAACCCACGCAGACACGGGGAGAACGTGCAAACTCCACACAGTCAGTCGCCTGAGGCGGGAATTGAACCCGGGTCTCTGGTGCTGTGAGGCAGCAGTGCTAACCACTGTGCCACCGTGCCGCCCATTTACCTCCCTCCTCATCAGTATCAAATGGCCCAACTATACCTTCGAGGTGAAGCAGCACCTTACCAACATTTCCCACAATCCAGTCTACCTCATGCGCTGCTCACAATGTGGTCTCCTCTACATTGGGGAAATGAAGGGTAGACTGGGTGACCGCTTCACAGAACATCCAAGTTGGACCGCTGCAGATGACTCTGAGCTTTCAGTTGCCTGCCAGTTTAACAGCCCATCCTGTTTCCTGACCAATATCGCTGTGTCAGGCTTGCTGCAGTGTTCCAGGCAAATTCAACGCAAGCTAAAAGAACTACACCTCATTTTCCATGTGCGGACTCTGCAGTCCTTTAGACTCAAAATCTAGTTCAATAATTTTTGGGCCTGAAATCCCCAAAGTCCTAGCCCCCTATCCATACACCAGGCCGAGTTGTCACATAGCCTTCCATTACTCACACCCTATTGTTAGCTACTAACAGTCTCCATTAAGAGCTATCCAGTCTCTTCTGCATATAAAACAACATTTTCCGTGTTACTATCAGTTCTGAGGAAGGGGCACTGGACCTGAAACGTTAACTCTGATTTCTTTGCACAGATGATGCCAGACCTGCTGAGCGATTACAGCAACTTCTGTTTTGTTTCAGCATTTTCATCGCAAGGTCTCACAATGCAATACGTCATCGATATTTAGAGCCCTGTGAAACATAGGAACTTTGTAATTTCTCATTTAAAATCAATAACAAATTACTCGAGATTCAACTAAGATAACAGCTTTGATTCTATCATTCAGATCAGACACTTTGTCACAGTTCAGAAAGAAGAAAGAAATTAAAAGAGCTGGAGCGAAACTCAGTAAATCTGGCAACATCTGAACAGAGATGCAAAAAATTAACCTTTGATTCTAATAGGACTTTTCAGAACAGTGTCACATCATATTACATATGTTAATTGTGCTGCTCTCTGCAGACACATCCTCACGTTTTTTGTTTATCCAGGATTTTCTGTTTGCATTTCATGTTTCCATTATCACTTTATTGCATGTTTCTTGACAGGTCTACATGTTGACCTTGGTAATGTTTGGACAATGTGGTACTTTCATGTTTCTATTACTGTTGGTGTGTCTGTGATACCTGAATTACAGCCGAAATCTGTCTCTTCTTTAAGATCAAAAGTAAAAAGAAAATCTCAACATCTTGTAAATCTCAGGAAATCTATTTTGTTTGACAATACATTTTAGAGGCAGCTGAACTTCATGAAATAATAGCAATAGATTTTTGATGATGGAACACTTGTGTCCTTCATTGAACAAGCTTGTCTCCCCAATCTCCAAAAGCTTTCAATGCATAACATAGAATTATTACAGCAAAGGTGGTGAAAACTCAGCCCATTGTCTTTTCCAGTTTGGAATGAGCGATATTTCTACAGTCATTCTCTTGTATTGTCACCACACCCCTGTACAGTTTGTTATTAGCATCTGCTTTTAATTGCAAGCATCCTGCCAGATATGAACAACATGATCAATCTCAAACAAAAACAGACGTTGGAGGGAAAGCTCAGCAGGTCTAGCCGTATCTGTGAAGAGACATCAAAGTTAATGCTTCAGATGCGGTGACACTACTCAATCTGTATTCCCAATGATGAAATGGTGTGTATATATAATATAGTTCACTTTATCACATTTACAATTATCCGGATCACTTCACATTGTCATTGAGCATTACATATCCCAAGCGTTGGCTCGTTCCTTGTTGTGAACTATATTTAATTCTATCTGACGTTAAGAGTGATGATGACTGGGGAATATCATTGTACTCCCCATGCAGTCTCCACAGCCACTATCCCCATTCCGCCCGATCTACTCGGTAAGTCTGACTTATTAATTCATAAGTCTTAATGAATAAGTTCACTTTTGGTTTTGGGCTGAGGGGAAAAAAGGTGAAAAATTATTGCTTTACAGCAAATAAAACTGCATTAAGATGTTTGTCAATTTGTATAAATTAATTACTGAAGCATATTCTATATGGAAGGTCCAACGTTTCTTTATTAGAGCAGTGAGAGGACCATTCAGAGAAGTCCACACTTCCTGTCTATGTTCAGGGCAATTGTGCCCAGTGACAGTCTGTTGGCTGGGGTTTGTTCCCGTGAAGGAGAGATCAGCACAGTAACAACATCCTGACTGTGTTTCTTTATTTTGTGGAGGGGCAGAGATTCCGGGTATGATGACGACAGCATTGCAAACGTACATCAAGGCAGAGTATTCTAGCCTGCGATCAGAAAACTTCCATCATTCTCCCTCACAACTGACTTCACTCGAGGAATTGGCGATGGGAGATGTGACCAATAGCCAGCAATGTCAGAATCCAGTCCAGTCCAGTCCAGTTATATTGTGAACTGAATGTGCTGTATTGAAAGCTAGACCTGTTTGCTCAGTGACCGCAATTGATGTCAGTCTCCATACATTGTAACTGTGCCCTATTGGTGAGGGGCTTCACTCAGTGCGCTGTCCCAGCCGAGGAGCCAATGCATCAGCTTCAACAGTAACAGAGATCAGCAGCTGGAGAGACGTGGAGAGGACAGATCTGAATCTGCGAATAATGGACTGGATAATTACACAAATGGAGAGGAGGCTTTCCTTGGGTCTTTACAACATTTCCCTCTGTCGGAAATGTTTACCTTATCGGATATTAGTGGTGCTGATTGGGCGGAGTGGAGAGTGTGTTACTCCTGGTGGAGGAGCGACGCTCCGAAATCTAGTGCGCTTCCAATTAAACCTGTTGGACTATAACCTGGTGTTGTGTGATTTTTAACTTTGTACACCCCGGTCTAACAGCGGCATCTCCAAATCATAACCTATTCTCGCTATTGTTGGTGTTCTCTACCTCTGTCCATTCATTAAGCCCATAAACAATTTTGAACTTCATTGCAATTTCTATTATCTATATTTGCCAATGAAAAAAACTTTTATCTTCAATTTCAATTGCAGTTTCCATTCATCTGAATTGCAGACCACTCCCTTACAAACATCTGAGAACAAAACTGTGCACAACCTCGAGATCTCTTATTGCCCTGAACTGATTTATGTATCTTGTTCTCTCTGTCACGAACCCTGTCCACTACCAGGTCATAATATCCCCAGTCTTCATCTCTGCGTCAGTGCTGTGGCTGAACAAACCATTGTCTGCTCGTTGGTAAAATTCAGACTTTATGTTTCAAGCTCTCTTCTGGCCACTTTTCCAGTTACAAGTATTTCAATCACAAAATTGTTCTTGTCCCGAACGTTACTTCATGATTAGGACAATGTATCAGAGTAGGAATGTCGCTGGATGTAATTCAGGAGCAAAGCTTATTAAACGAAAGACATTGTTTCAAGCGATTTGTTTCAAGTCCTACCACAGCTGATGGCAGAACTAAATAAAAATGATAAGAATTGGAATAAAAGTGAATTTCACGAAAAACAACTATAAAACCATATCTTGTCTGAACATCTTCCTGTTTCACTGATGACCTTCGGTAAAGAAATCTAATGTTACTACCCATCTGGGTTAAGTGTGACTTCAGACCCATATCAATGTGCTTGACTTTCTATTGGCTTGTGGAATGTCGTCAGAGTCAGGACAATTAGTGATGCTTAACAAATGTTGCCCTGGGCAGAGATGCCGACTTCCCATGGAATAAAAAATTTGAAGGTTAAACAAATTTGAAAGATGCTGGAGATCTGAAATTGCATAAATAATGCAAGGAAAAGATCAGAAAGTTCTGGGAAGCTTTTCTGAACTGAAAGCAGCTGGAAAATAGTGTGAACAATGCTGGTGACAGGGAAGTCAGCTTTGAAGGGCAGGAGGAGTGAGTTGAATCGATAGAGAAAGAGAGAGATAGAAGACAAAGAGCAAACAAAGGGAATGATGATCAGCTGGGGTGGAAATAAAATGTGAGAATCACCTCATTTATTTTTAACTTTTCACATCTTCCTGAATATCACGCCCATGCTGCTACACGTATCCCCCGCTTTTAAAAAATTCGCATTTTGCCATTTCCCTTTCCGAAAAACCTCCATTACGTCCTGTTTTCACTAATCAAAAGAAATCCGAAGAGGATTTTCACTTTTAACAAGAAACGTAAATTTTCCCCACATAAATTAATGATACCTCACTTTATGCCATATCAGCTTATGAAAGGCTTTGTCGGAACACTCTACTTTCAGATACCGAGGGCAATCTCTATCTATCTAAGATCATGTTTAAAGCGATTTGATCCCACCTGTCTGTGTTCCCTGAGTGTCGTCATGTTCTTATATTTATTAATGGGATATAGGTATCGCTGGGTGGGCCAGCATTAGTTCACTTTGTTGATTGCCCTTGAGAAGACCTTGAGCCTCACAGGGCACTTACACAGAGTGAGGCACACAAGGTGACAGCAACACAGGAGCAGTGCGATTCAAGATCGAATTTAGCAAGATTAATATTATTTGAAAAGTTAGTGATGTCAATTCGCCAGTGTAATTAGGGTGGGGAAGAAGGTGTTCCTGAGCATACTGGTCCATGTTTTCAAGTCTCTGTATCTTCTCCCTTTTGGAAGAGGTTGTGGGAGATCATTACCAGTTTGGGAGAGATATTTGATGTTGCCAGCCATTCGCTGACAATGAGAAGTATAAATGGATGGAAGGTTGTCCTCCATGATAGTATGGGCTGTGCACAAAACCGTCTGTAGTTTCTTATGGTCCTGGGAAGAGCAGTTACCGTCACACTATTATGCACGTGAATAGAATGCTTTCAGTTGCCAGTATGCAGAGCACTGGGAGAAGGCAGTTCCAAAATATTTAGATGTAACAATTGGTTGTTAAATGGATATCTACATTCTGGTTGCTGTTTTGACAACAATTGAAATTTAACCAATAAATTTAAATTATGTTTAAGATACCAAAACATAATTGAATTTATTGTATTGCCAACATCCAACCAAAGAGCCATCACATGCTTCAAAAGAATAGAGAAGCCATCACCATCACAACGAGAGAGAAAGAGATGGACGTGTAGAAGGAGAGAGAGAACACAGCGAGGCAAACAGAAGGACAGTCAGTAAACCAGAGAAAGGAAACAAAATAAGAAACAGACATTCACAAGAACAGGGAGAAGGGGAGACAGTAAGTTATGGGAAAGAAACAGAAGACAGATAAAAGGAAAATACAAGGAAACAGACCGTGTGAGAGAAATAGTGAGATACAAAGCACACAGGGAGTGGGGATGGGGTCACAGTGTGCTGGGGGTGGGGAATGGGAGGTTCTGGGGCTGTGGACCAGAGACAGGTGGAAGTGAGCACTGTAGTAACTGGGGGAAGGGAGGTGAGGATTTACTTTGACCTTTACCAAGAAATGCAGACAAAGCATAGTAAACAATGATGTACAGAACAATGGCTCTAAAATATGTTTGAGAGCCATGCAGGTTACGATGCACAGGGCGTGTGCGAGGCGAGATCAGCAGGAACAAGATCAACATTATCTGAGAATAGGGAGTCCACTCATCAGTCTAATAACAGTCAGGAAGAAACTGTTCCTGAACCAGCTGCTCAGTGATTTCAAGGTTTTGTACCTTTTAGTCTGAGGGAAGAGGTTGGAGGAGACCATTACTGGGGTCTGATGGGTCATTGCTAATCTTATAACAAAGAACATTCCAGCACAGAAACAGGCCATTCGGTGGTCCGAGCCTGCGCCGATCCAAATCCTCTATCTAAACCTGTCGCCTATTTTCTAAGGATCTCTATCCCTTTGTTCCCAGCCCATTCATGTTTCTTTCCAGAATCATCTTAAAATAAACCACTGGTCACAGTTCTCCATTTTGAGAAACTCCCTCCCCTTACTATTCTCTGCCTCCTGTTGCCCAGCCAGTTCTTTATCCACCAGCTCGTGCATCATGTGACTTCACTTTCGACATACCTCGACCATGGGGAAACATACCAAACGCCTTCCTGAAGACCACAACATGACATCTACATTGCCTCCTTCGTCAATCAACTTTGTCACTTCCTCAAAGAAATCTATTGATTTGGTAAGACATGACCTTCTCTGCACAAAACCATGTTACCTATCACTGATAAGACTATTTTCATTCAAATAAGAATAATTCCAATCTCTGGACCCTGTTTTTGTGGAGTTTATTTACAATCTCCCCGTGTCTGCATTGGGAGAATTAACTCTTTTCTCTCTCCACAGTATGTTTCTATGTTTGTTTCAGGTTTCTGCCATCTGCAGTATATTTACTTGTATTTGATGGAGAATTGATGCAAATATGACGGGTTTATTGTAAAAGTGGCACTGGTGCTCGGGCTCCCCGAGTACATGGGAATCTTGCCCAGCTACTGATGTGAGTGCATGTCTCTGATTACCTACTCCGTCTCTCTCGAGCCCTGAGTCCATCCGTTATTGCATGCAGCCTTTCACCGAGCCATCCCGGGGTTCCCCAAACCCCATCGCCTGGCACTGGATGCTCCCTATGCAAGGGGCGCGCAAAGACACTGGGCACTTTCTGACACGCTAGGGATCTGGGGTAAAGCCCCAGCCATTAAAAAAGGAACAGAATAGCTAAAATCCAATTGAACAGCAAAGCAAACAGGCTGAATGACAGCCATCTGTTATGACATTTTCAGGTCTTTTAGACTAATTTCTGTTTATCCACGTCCATCTACAAATAGATACTCCATATGTATACCTTGTCACACAGGTTTGGTGAAGGTGTAAATATCAGATCCTATGGTCATTGCGACTGATTCGTTGGGCTCCACTTTCATAGTTAATGAGATCACACTAAGTTTTTATTGTCAAGTCTATCCATTTCAAAGTAAAGATCGTGCCGGAGTTATGCTGAAAGGATTTTTGAATGTTGGAGAGAATAGATTATGCCACGTGCCAGTGAAGTTAGGAATAGGAAGGCAGTATAGTTAAAAACATGGCCAAAGAGCTGGTAGGGTAGGCAGCACTTGCAATATGTGGATCATTGGGATTCCCGGGTCAGTAGGATATAGACAGGAAGGACTGGATGCATCTGAACTGGCAGCAATCTCCAATATGTGGGTCATTGGGAATCCTGGGTCAGTATGAAATACACAAGAAGGACGGGATGGACGTGAACTGGCAGCAATCTCCTGGCAGGCAGGTTTGTTATTGTCACTCAGGAGGGTTTAAACTATTGTGGGGGGGGGGGGGTGGTGGTAGGGGGGGAGTACGTCCACAAGCACATGACTGAAGAGTAGGTGGCAACTAATCCCAGTACAGCTAAGACCAGCAACAAACTGGCAGTGTGGAGTGAACACAATGGGACTGGCAGTCGGAAGTATGCTGATTTTAATATGAGCAGTATGACAGGCAAGACAGATGAGCTTGGAGTTTGGAGTTTGATTGAGTATATATAACTATGATATAAATATTACAGAGATTTGGTTGAGAGAGGGAACAGAAAACTGTCAATCCAATGGGTCAAGAGAGAGTTGAAGAATGTGCATTGAGAGGTTGGAGACTGTTGTTTGAAGCATAATAATTATCCAGTAGTTTATTGGAATTGGACAGTGTGTGATGAAATGTTCATATAGAAGGGACAATGGAGGAAACAGAAATTGTCTGTTTGCAATATTTTCTGCTTTACTGACAGTCTTTTCTAATCTCCTAATACCAGAGAATAGACAACGAGAATTTACATCAGGGAAACACAAACCAAATATCAGGTCAGGATCTGATGGAGTTGGGCTGAAGTGTTTTTATGTCAATGGAAGAATTATTATGGTTAAGACCGATGAACTGACAGCCTGAATCCGTGCATTGGACTATAATGTTGCAGCTTTACAGAGACTTGGTTGAGAGAGGGAAAGGACTGGCCATTTAACATTCCAGGGTTGCATTGTTTTATGCGAGATGGAGAGAAAGGTAAAAGAGGTGGACGAGGTGTTTTACTAATCGGGAGAATGCTCCATCTTTACTTGAAGAGGACATACAGGAGGGACTATCCACTGCAGCAATATGGGTAAAGCTCAAAAATAAGATGGCTGCAAGCACTGCGTTACTATAATCCCTCCAACAGCCACGGAGGGATTGAGGAACAGAAATGTACGTCGATTAAGGAAAGGTGTATTAAAAACAGAGTGGTCATAGTAAGTGACTTTAATATCTCCAATAATGACTGGGAGCCCCTTGGAGCAAGAGGCTTCGACGGGGCAGAATTTATTAACTGCAACAGTTTGTGGATTGTCCAACCAGTGGAAGCGCCATACTGGACCTCGTATCGGCTAATGAGCCTGGCCAGGTGACTGACCTTTCAGTGGGACATAATTTTAGAAACAGTGGTAACAGCTCCTTCAGATTTAAGATAGTTACGAACATGGATAAGTCAGGACATTGTGTGAAGCTACTGAATTGGCGGAAGGCAAATTACGTGAGCATCAGGCAGAGCTAGGCCGTCTCAATTGGGAGGAGCTGCTATCAGGCAAATCCACATTTTGTTTTTTTTATGGGGAAATCAAAATTTTGTATGTGGGATCTGCTTGTTAAATCCTGACAGCATAATCATCTGGTGATCGTCCTCCCGCCTGCACGAATTTCACTCTATTTTGTTTGAACAGATATTTCAAGGCCACTGCACAACAGGCAACAGGAAGAGATAAAGGATGATTCTGCACTGTGTCCTTCGCAGGACCAGCTTGTCTCTCCAGGCACCTGATGTCTTTATTGTGCTGAAGTCTTCATAGTGGTTCAGAGAGCTTCAGAATTAGTAGAGCACTGAACGAAGCCGTTTAGCCAATTGTACAACGATGAGCTCTCCAACATCACAATTTGAAAACAGAGTGAACTGTGTGTGCGTGAGAGAGAGAAAAATTAACAGAGAAAAAGGAAGTGAAGAGAGATAAAAGGAATGGAGGGAAAACGGAGCGACAGAGTGAGTGAGAGTAAGGGGTGTCAGACGAGTATGAAGTTAGATCAGAAGACAGCATGAGGACAAACATACAGAAATTTTATTTAGAAATTCCCACAGACTGCAAGCCCTTTGTCTGGTGCCGTACCCTGTGAGCACTATGCTGCCATCCCAGATCATTTATCGCCAATAATTTCCCAGAACCGTGTTGCTGACTGCTGAACAAGTTCCAAAATAACAATAGTTTGGTTCCAGGGAGAGGGTGAATTAATTTAAAAATTCTGGGCCAACAGGAACTTGTAGTCACTCTAGACAATGTGTGAGAGACAGGGCGAGAGAGTCTCAGTGAGGTGGATCACTGACTGGGGGAAAATCAGTACTTCAGCTGTGGATCAAATAATGACCAATAAAGCTTGAATACCTCGTCCGTGGTTTTGTAATTCACATTTCAATTCATATAGCTCCACATCGTAAGTGAATTTTAACAGACTTGTCTCTTTGTATTTTTCATGTTTTGGTATGTGCTGAAACGCTTGTTTTTTGTCCCAGTATTTTGTGTTGAATAAACACATTTTATTGTTGTGGTTCTGTTCGCCGAGCTGGCAATTTATGTTGCAGACGTTTTGTCCCCTATCTAAGTGATATCCTCAGTGCTTGGGAGCATCCTGTGAAGCGGGTCTGTGATCTTTCCTCCGGCATTTATAGTGGTTTGAATCTGCCGCTTCCGGTTGTCAGTTCCAGCTGTCCATTGCAGTGGTCGGTACATTGGGTCCAGGTCGATGTGCTTATTGTTTGAATCTGTGGATGAGTGCCATTCCTCTAGGAATTCCCTGGCTGTTCTCTGTTTGGTTTGTCCTATAATAGTCGTGTTCTCCCAGTCGAATGCATGTTGCTTGTTATCTGCGTGTGTGGCCACTAAGGATAGCTGGTCGTGTCGTTTCGTGGCGAGTTGGTGTTCATGGATGCGGATCGTTAGCTGTCTTCCTGTTTGTCCTATGTAGTGTTTTGTGCAGTCTTTCCATGGGGTTTTGTACACTACATTGGTTTTGCTCATGCTGGGTATCGGGTCCTTCGTCCTGGTGAGTTGTCTGAGAGTGGCTGTTGGTTTGTGTGCTGTTATGAGTCCTAGTGGTCGCAGTAGTCTGGCTGTCAGTTCAGAAATGTTTTTTTATGTATGGTAGTGTGGCTAGTCCTTTGGGTTGCGGAATGTCCTCGTTCCGTTGTCCAGGATAACTCACCTGGACCAGATGGATTTCCCCCTCCAGCCTTGTAAGGGAGATCGCTGAAGGGTTAGTACTAGCGAAAGTGGTAATCTTTCAGGAATGACTAAAATCAGGAAAGGGCCAAGTGGCTGTATAATTGCTAACATGACACCCGGTTTAATAAGGGAGTTAGGCAGAAGATGGAAAACTGCAGACTGATTTGCAGACTTGGTTGTGGGTAACATCATGGAATTAATCGTGAAGAATGGGATTTCTGAATTCTTGGAGGTCTTTGGTAAAACAGGATAGAGTCAGCATGGTTTCATCAAGGGGAGGTCATGCCTGACAAACCTGCTAGAATACATTGAGGGAGTAATGTGCAGATTTGATGAAGGAGAACCAATAGATGTTATCCATCTGCACCTCAAGAATCCTTTGACAAGGTGTCATGCATGAGGCTATTGAGAAAGATATGCGTCCATGGTGTTAGAGGCAAGGTGGAAGTTGAGGTTTGGCTGTCTGACAGAAAGCAGAGAGTGTGGATTAAAGTGTCCTTCTCAGGATGGCAGCCAGTGACAAATGGTGTTCCACAAGACTCAGTTTTGGGACCACAACTTTTCACTTTGTGCATTCATTATCTATATGACGGAACTGAGGGCATTTGGGTTAAGCTTTCAAACTGTGCAAAGATAGATATAGGGACAGGTAGCATTGAAGAGGTGGTTTGGCTGCAGGAGGGTGCTCTGGCGCATCTCCTCAACTGCCCAAAACTCCGGCCTTGAGCTTCACCCTTCCAACTACAACAAGTTAGAACCTCTCTGGTGCATGCCTTCCATCCCACGAACCTCAGGATACAACGCATCATCCTCCGCCATTTCTGCCACCAACAGTCAGACCTCACCAACAGAGATATACTTCCCTCCCTACCCCTATCATCATACTGCTGAGACCATTCCCTCACAGCTCCCTCATCAGGTCCACGCAACCCCAAGAAGCCACCTTCCACTCCCAGCACTTTCCCTTGCCACTACAACAGGTATGAAACCTGTGCCAACACCTCCCTCCTCACCTCCACCCAAGGCCCCAAAGGATCCTTCCACATCAGTCAGATAACATCCTGTGCATCCAAATACCTCTTCTAGTGTGTCCATTGCTCCTGGTCTCCACTACATTGGCGAGACAAGACGTCAACTTGCAGAACAGTTCAGGGAACACTCTCAGACACACACACCCAACAACCCCCCTGCCCTGTGGCTGAATACTTCAACTCCCCCTCCGACTCCGCCAAGGCTTTGCAGGTTTGTGGCCTCATCCACTGTCAAATTCTAGCCACCTGACGTCTAAAGAAAGAACGCATCATCTTCTGCCTTGGGACACTTCCAACACACGGTATCAAGGACAATAGAACATAGAACATAGAAGAATACAGCGCAGTACAGGCCCTTCGGCCCTCGATGTTGCGCCGATCAAAGCCCACCTAACCTACACTAACCCACTATCCTCCATATACCTATCCAATGCCCGCTTAAATACCCATAAAGAGGGAGAGTCCACTACTGCTACTGGCAGGGCATTCCATTAACTTACGACTCGCTGAGTGAAGAACCTACCCCTAACATCAGTCCTATATCTACCCCCCCCCCCTTAATTTAAAGCTATGCCCCCTTGTAATAGCTGAGTCCATACGTGGAAAAAGGTTCTCACTGTCAACCCTATCTAACTCCCTAATCATCTTGTACACCTCTATCAAGTCACCCCTAAACCTTCTTTTCCCCAATGAAAACAACCCCAAGTGCCTCAGCCTTTCCTCATAGGATCTTCCTACCATACCAGGCAACATCCTGGTAAACTTCCTCTGCACCCGTTCCAGTGCCTCCACATCCTTCCAATAGTATGGGGACCAAAACTGCACACAATATTCCAGATGCGGCCGCACCAGAGTCTTATACAACTGCAGCATGACCTCAGGACTCCAGAACTCAATTCCTCTACCAATAAAATCCAGTAAGCCATATGCCTTCTTCACTGCACTATTTACCTGGGTGAAATATCTTACCAGTTTCCTCATCTCCCCTCCACCTTATCCCAGATCAAACCCTCCAACTCAGAACCGCCCTCTTGAACTGTCCTAGCTGTCCATCTTCCTTCCCATCTAGCCACTCCACCTTCCACTCTGAACTATCACTATCACCACCCACCTTCATCTAGCTGTCACCTTCCAAGCGACCTTCCTCCTAGCACCAGCCCCTCCCATTTATCTCTCTGGCACCTTCCGCCCACCCCACATTCCTGATGAAGGCTTTATGCCTGAAACGTCAAATCTCCTGCTCCTCGGATGCTTCCTGCCAGGCTGTACTTTTCTATGACCACACTTTTTGTCTCTGATCTCCAGCATCTGCGGTCCTCGCTTTCACCTGCTGAAGGATTTTCACAGGTTCGGAGAGTGAACAAAGAAGTGGCAGAGGTAGTACAATGTGGAAAAGTGTGGGAAAGCATTTTACCAGGATGAATAGAGGCATAGACTATTTTATAAATAGCAAGCAAATTCAGAAATCTGAAGTGCAACAAGACTAGGGCGTTCTAGTCCAGGAGTCTTGAAAGGTAAACTTGCAGTTTGTCAGTAGTTAGGCAGGCAAATACAATGATGGCATTTATTTCAAGAAGGCTTCAATATAAAACCAGGGATGTACTTCTAAGGCTCTACAAGGCTTTGGTCAGGCTACATTTGGATTATTGTGCGCAGCTTTGGGTCCCATATCTCAGGAAGGATGTACTGGTCCTGGAGCGTTTTCAGAGGAGATTCACACGAATGGTGCCAGGAATGAAAAGCTTAACATATGAAGAATATTTGAGGGCTCTGGGTCTGTATTTGATAGAGTTCAGAAAGATGTTAGGAGGTCTAATTGAAACTTACAGAATACTGCATGCCGTGGGACAGAGTTGATTTTGGGAAGAGATATCCAATGGTAGGAGAGACGAGTACCCAAAGGGACAGAGTAAAGGGAAGATCTTTTCAAACAGAGATAAAGAGAAACATCTCCAGCCAGACAGTGGTGAATCTATGGAATTCACTGCCACAGAGGCCACCGAGGGCTGTCGAGTCCAGATCATTGAGTACATTTAAGAGTGAGACAGATCGGTCTTGACTGTAAAGGGGATCAAGGATTACAGGTAGAAAGCGGGAGAATGGGGTTGAGAAGCTAAACAGCCATCATTGAATGGTGGAGCAGGCTCAAGGGGCCTAATGTCCAAATGTCTGCTCCAATGTCTTCTGGTTGTATGGTTAATATTGGCTCTCCTCATTCCTCATTGGAGCTGTATCCTGAAATTTGATCTTCAACTGATTTACAAAGAGTAACGTTTCACTAGTGATGAGTGGGAAATATCATGTTTCCTCACTCCAGTCTCAGCAGCCATGTCCCCAATATCATAATCACACTGCAATTGAAATCCAATGGAAAATAATCACAGTTGATTGACATCGATAACATGAACAGCATGACCCTCACCTGCCCTCTCTGATTCTCGAATAATCATCTGAATTGTGTGTCACGTCATATTCTCTGTTACCATATCCATGTCAGTTGTCTGTTATCACTCATGTTGTCGGAGGCACATTTTCCTGTCAGATTCTGGACTAGAAAAGTTCTCTCCATATTTTACTGACATTATAATCCCTCAACAGTAGTAGCAGATTGTATGTTTCCATTTATAAACGTAGAAACTTGTTTATGTTCTGACAATCCTTTGTCATTATTACCATATCCAAGGCAGATTGAATGATTGCATGCAATCAATCTACCATGTCCAATATTCCGTTCCTCAGTCACTCCCACATATCTCATGCCAAATGTATAAATTTTATACGTTCTTTAGAATTTTAATAAAATCAATGTTAAATTGAAAGGGGTTAACTGGAGCTATTTGTTCAGTGACTGTGATTAATGTCAATCTCCGTGGATCCTAATTATCCCAGTGGAGAGTTTCCATCGTTGAATGATAAGTGGGCTCTTTTCAGTGTGTTATCCCATAGTATGAGAAGGAGCATCACTGACAGCACTAACAGGGATCATCAGCTCGAGAGAGAAAGGGAGTAGAAATCAGAATCTGAGAACATTAGACTGGAACGTTAGAATAATGGTTCAGAATGTGAGGACCTTGGATTGAAATGTTCTAATAGTGGATCAGAATCTAAGATTAGTAAACTGGAATGGTACAACAATGGATCAGAATCTGAGAATATTAGACTGGAATATTACAATAACTGTCAGGAGTTTATCCTTGGGTCTTTACTACCTTTCTCAGGCTTGGATATCATTAGCATCACGGATCCAGGATATCCTTTGGATTATTCAAGGTGGTTACTATCCCATCCTCGCTATAGTTGGTGTACCTGGTAAGTCATTATATTTGTCTACTAAACTGGGTTGAACTGAATTTCTGCTCATGATATATAAAATTTGAAAATTGCAAGACAATGTCTTCAGTTACAAACAAAACCTCCTTTCCTTATATTAATGAGTGTCAAACTACTATTTCTAAATTACTCACTGATATGCAAGAAGGAACCAGACTGTTCTCAAACTCCATAACCCATTTTGTCCTTCACAAATTTACATCTCCATCTCCTCCCCACGCACGAATCCTGTCCAATATCACCGTCATGATACTCCAGTCCCGTCTCAGTCTCATTGCAACTTCTGAATAAACCAGAATTTGTGCCTTTGTTTAACAGTTTCAAGTTCCTTCTAACCATATGTCCATCACTAAAAAAATTGCTCTGAGGATGTTTAACTTGTTCTCTGTACATACGGGACGGCAGTTTATGGTGTTCAAGACTCATACTCTGGAGCCACAGAATAATAGTCTGTTGAAATCTCATGAGGGAAATTAAAAGCAACAATTTTCATTTGCCATTAAAGCCCATCTGCTTGCCCCATGTCCTTAAGCGAAGTCAATGGGTCATTCTTCTCTAGTCAGGTTTCAGTGTGACTTCTGTGAGGAACATGTGGGTGTTCTGCACCTTTAACAGAATTAAAAGCCAGCAATAACTACCTGACAGCACCAAGTCTTCGAAAAATAGATTTAATGTAACATTTGGTCGATTAGTTTATTTTCTCAAGACAAAAACAAATTCAGCCAAACTGTTTAAGTTATAACCCAAAGTGCCCACCTCCAATCAAGTGTGAATTTAGTATATTGATAATCTTAAAAGCCAATGACACAGTCCAATGGTTTGGGGGTACAAGACCGCGGGAAATTGACAGTTGAGAGGAGATCTGCCAAGTTACCAGCATGCAAAGACTGCCTGAAAAATAGATTTCCTCCCGGTAACTTTATTGATTAGTAACTTGGAAAAGCAGAATCTCGAAGAAGAAAAGAAGAACGGAATATGGAGAAGAACCGACAGCTTCTCGGTTTTGAGATAAGAAGTTTTGTTTTGTAAATCTTAATTAGGAGTCTAATCGAACTAATATAGTGGGGGGGGGGGGGGGGAGATAAAATATTGCTTCGAGGAAGAAGCTGTAAATATTCATTCATCTATTATTCCCTATTATGCTTTAAGAAATAAAGTTGTTAATTTTTACTTCAAATAGTTATGGACTCTAGAATTATCATGGATTACTGGAGTGGATACATCTTTTCCCTGTTGTTGGCTTTACATTAAGCTGGAGAATGTATCCTGTGTTGTAACACTACAATCCCACAGGAATGTGCTTTTCTCTTTACTGTCCTGTGGAACAGCTGAACCAAACACTCACTTCAAGATCGGCATAACATGCTGCCCTGACTAGGTCTGCATACATCCTGTGAGAGAAGAACAGAAGTAAAGATAGCTCCCTTCCTCTGCCTGTTTCCCGTATTCCTACAGCTCAGTTCTATTCAGGTCGGTGATCATTCCCTATTTTAGGTGAATTCAATCTCATTGAAATTCTCCCCGAGAGTGATGCACATCTCCATACGCATCTCTGGTGTTGGCTTTATTGATGCTGACGTACAGATGTAAGGAACTTATACATTCCATGTCAGTCGTAGTGCATAGAGAAAGAATGGCTTTTTGTGGCACAGGAAAGAAACGGCGATGTCTAAGTGAGAGAAAAGGATTATTGCGATCATCCCCGAGAGTGTTGTTGAGGCAGTATTTGGGGTACAGTGGATAGACTTTCTCTCAAGTTTCACCAGACTATTCTCTGGGATGATGGCACCATGAGCAGAGAGTGAAGCTCAGAGAGAGAATAAGAAGTGATTGCATTGAACCTGAAGGGGGATAGACAGTCACTCATGATGTTCTAACCAGGCACTGATACGGTGATAAATTCCATGGGTTTTATTAACTCGGGTTAAGTGATTCTCAATAGGTTAAGAGCCTCCGAGGACATTCCCCTCATCCCACCCCGACTCCATATGTTGATTGAGAGAGACAGAGGGTCAGTCTTTGAATTAATTCCCCCCACATTAATACAGTGCATTTAGGGTGTGATCCTGCATTAAACGTCATGTTATCCACAATCCCGACAACAGCCACAATACCTTCATTCTAAAACAGTTAACTATTCCCACCAGCTTCTGACATCCATGGAGGACATGGGTCTGTCTTCTCAGAGATGGAAGATGCCTCTCTGAGATTTCAGACAAAGCATCTGGCTACCTTCCTCACTGGCAGCAAACCATATTAAAGTTTCAAGTGTCCCACAGGTAATGGAGCCATGAAGAACATCGTGGATCCGTCTCAGAGTGCATTCTCTGCTGCATTGATTTGTCAGGTTGGAGCATCAATGACACCCTCCTGTTCCTGTATAAGTGTCTCGAGGGGCTGAATGGCCTCCTCCATGTCCCATGGAACAGGTTCATGGGTCGGACTTGGCCCTGCCTGTTCCTGTTTAACAGCTTGATGTGGTAATCAGACCCCTTCTCTTCCTGTGGAACAGGCAGGAGGATTGAATCGGCTATTCCTCTCTTTGTTCAGTAGTTTCGATGTTCTGAATGGCTTCCACATATCTGTTTCGAATGTGCCTGAGATGCTGAATGAGCTCTTCATTTAACTGTGGAAATGTAGAGTGTCTGGCCTTGCTGTTACATGAATATTACCGACACTTTAACAGCACAAACCTGAATGCTGTCCAGGTCTTACTGCACATGGACACAGACTGTTTCAGGAGCTGAGGTGTGGCACATTGTTCTGAACATTGGGTGGTCTTCAGTGACCATCCCCATTTCTGATCTTATGAAGGTGTTTGTTTTGAGGCAGCTACCCTGAGGATCTCCTGTAGAGATGTCCCAGGACTGAAAGGATTGTCGGTCACCGACCAGAAACATCTTTCTTTGTGCTCTGAAAGACCCCAAACCAGTGGGGTGGGTATACCTAATTCCCATTAATCTCAAATAAGTAGATGGTCCTGATGTCATCCACAGTAAAATGCTACCTTGTCATCAAGGCCATTCACTCTTTCCTGAGCCCCTGTGTTCATCTCTTGTTCACATCAATAGATGATGGTGTCTGTGTTGGGAGTGTTTTCCTCTCATAGAGGGTAATCAATGCCAGGAATTATCTGGGCTAGATAGTGAGGGGAGTTACATCACGGAAAGTATTGAAAGAGGTGGTACATGAATTTTTTGGCCTGTCAGAGTGCTAAAGGGTGTGAAGAATTGGACATTAAAGACCAGTTATTGCTAACAGTAGGTCAGCCATGATGGTATACAATAGTTGATCATCCGAGTCACCTAATCTTGCTTCTTATGTTCTCATATTCTGTAATTATAAAGTTAATAATTGTAATTTCCCTGAACGTTCTTTTATTGAATGTTGCAGTCACAGAGAGTAAAGTATTTTGTGAGTCATCTCAGGGTGAGGTATGGGGGCTGTATTCACAGTGAATCTGAGTCTCCAACATGACCAACAAATGAAGCACAAGTTGCAGAGAGGAGATACTATGTAAAGAGACCAGAGCTGTCTTTCGAAACCAGCCTAGTTTTCCAAATAACATTTTCCAACCCACACCAAACCGTGTGTGACAGTCTTGAGGATGACATCCTGTGTTCCAGTGGACCAGGTATTTGGAGCAGGTGGCCTCCATCTGCTAATATCAGGAGCTGTGAGGAGCTGAATAGAACATAGGGACATAGGACTGAGCGGCAGGAGTGGGCTATTAGACACTTTGTCACCGCTTCACCACTCACAAATTCCATGGGTGATGTGCATGTGGTCTCAAAAGCATTTTTCTGTCTGTATGCCATTTGTCTGCATTCACTTGTCTGTCAAATGTCACCAAATATAACTTTGAATAAATGCAAGCATCAAGCACCACAAACTTCTGGGGAAGGGAATTTCCACTTGAACAGCCCTTTGAAAATTTCTCATTTGTGTTTCAACCAATGTTGGAAGGTCACTCCGTCCTTTTCCAGTCCCACTCCTCCACTGGTTACACCAATCTTAAATGGAACCATTTTTGTGATCTGACCAATGATGTAGGTCTCAGAGTAGGTCATTTTCTAGAAAAGTGTGAGATACAGAACGTTGGACTCATAACAAATGGTAAAATGATAGAGTGCCCCAAGCGTTATTCTGCCTTTGAAGTTATTCTGCTCACACAAGTTACTGGTAGTGGGGTTTCACTCTGGAACTTTTGAATTTGGCTGAATTCCTTTTGTTTCAGGCAGTGGAGAGATTCCAGTGAATTCTCACCAGAAATCCTTCACAAGTGGTAAAGATAACACAGGGATTTTATGGTCTCACACTTTGCTATCGGATGGAACAACGGAAGAGAGAGAGATCAATAGGCTGCTGCTTCTCAGGCGGGAGACATTTTTCTCCCTCTCTGTGTTGAAACATACGATAATGTCAACTGAACACCAAACTGGACCAGGTGTGCTCTTCTGGAACATTCTCTGGAAAACCCGATTATAGATTATATGCAAGTGCATTTGTTTCAATCGCAAAAAAGTCCCCACTTTATAATTTGAAGACATGCTTACATGTGTCTATGTAATTTGTAAATATTGGTAGGTGTCTTCATAGTATGTGTGTGAATATAAATGCATCTTTTTCTTAAAGTTTATTCTCGAGCTTTAGTCTCCCTGACAAGAGATAATATGCATCCAGTTGATACACTCTTCAGAAAGTCATGGATGGTTCAATACCATTTCTCAGCTAAGATCAAAACTGATAATCCCCGATAACAAAAGGCCGGCCTTCCAGGAATGAGTAAAGGGAAACCTCTTTGAAAATCTTCGAAAAGAATTAAATCCTTTCATTTTAGTTTCGGGGATCAAAACAGCACACAGTGCATCAAATGTGGTCACAGCAATGCCTTCGTACCGATGCGGTTAAACATTCCTGCGATTAAACCTGATATGTTTTGCCAAAAACAGCATCATTCCACTTACCTTCCAAATCACTTGCTGCATCTGCAGACTGACTTCATATGATTCATGTCCCAGGAACATGGAAACCGCCTGAATCACAGAGTTCTACAATCTCTCTGCATTTACATTGTTTACCATTGTTTTATTCTTCATGCAAAATACACAACCTACCTTATGCTATTTCTGCTGAAGGTTTGCTCACTAACCTTCCCTGTCTGTTACACATTGCAGACTCACGACCTTCATTTGATGACACATTAAATGACCATCTTGGTTTACGAGCTAATTGAGCTCCAAGCAATTCCCTCCCCTTCCTCCAGATCTTGGATACAAATTGTTGATCATTGATGACCCTACAGTGATCTCTGAGGCACTCCATCAGTTACAGCTTTGCAGCCTGAAAATAAACATTTGTCTCTACTCTCGGTTTCATGTTAGCGACTGATCTTTGCTGGACAGGAGAGTGAATGTTCCCTGCTCCTGGGTCGCCGTTCAGGCGGGTTGAATGGCCTCCTGCTGGGCTGTGTAATGTACTCAACGAGCTGAATTACTTCATTCTATATTGCTGTGCAATTCCTTAGAGTGACAGAATGGGCTCCTCCTGTCTCATTGTATCGATCCTGTCTGATTGAATGGGATGGTCCCCTACCATGTAATAGCCTCGAGGGTGGATTGAGGGAACAACACACGGGGTAGGGGTAACAGTGGTCATTTGGCTGCACCGTTCAGAATGCTCATGGCTGATCCGAATGTGTCTGTCCATCCGTCTCCTGTCTGTTCCCAATAAACATTGACTCTCCTGTCCAACAAAGATCACTCAAGCGAAGACTTATACACTTAATAGCAAGATCCTTGGGAGTGTAGCTGAACAAAGAAACCTTGGAGTGGAGGTTCATAGCTCTTTGAAAGTGGAGTCACAGGTAGATAGGATAGTGAAGAAGGCGTTTGGTATGCTTTCCTTTATTGGTCAGAGTATTGAGTACAGGAGTTAGGAGGTCATGTTGCTGCTGTACAGGACATTGTTGAGGCCATTGTTGGAATATTGCGTGCAGTTCTGTTCTCGCTCCTATCGGAAAGATGTTGTGAGGCTTGAACGAGTTCAGAAAAGGTTTACGAAGATTTTACCAGGGTTAGAGGATTTTAGCGATAGGTAGAGGCTGAACAGGCTGGGGCTGTTTTAAATGGAGCATCGGAGGCTGAGGGGTGACTTTATCGAGGTTTACAAAATTATGAGGGGCATGGATAGTGTAAATAGGCAAAGTCTTTTCCCTTGTATCGGGGAGTCCAGAACTAGAGGGAATAGGTTTAGGATGAGAGGGGAAAGATACAAAAGAGACCTAAGGGGCAACGGTTTTCACCCAGTGGGTGTACTTCTATGCAATGAGCTGCCAGAGGAAGTGGTGGAGGCTGGGACAATTGCAACATTTGAGAGGCATTTGGGATGGGTACACGAATTGGAAGGGTTTGGAGGTGTATGGGCCAGTTGCCGGCAGGGGGGACTAGATTGGGTTGAGATATCTGGTCGGCATGGACGGGTTGGACTGAAAAGTCTGTTTCCATGCTGTACATCTCTATGACTCTATAAACGAGTCTTCACTGCTCCCTGAGGATGAGGACACCACAGGTAGCACAACACTAAAGTGAAAGGTACGTCCTTATTTCGTTGTAGAACCTGTTATTTTAAAACTTTTTTAACTGAACATCAAATCACCACCTCTTTGCAGAATTAAGGACAGAATAATTAAGAATAAACATAAACCATTCCGGACTCCAAACCTGTCCCACATTCCCACTGAATCTTTCCAATCGAATATGTATCAAACATAGTCTCTGCTGCTGTCTCAGGAAGAGAATACCTGTTAGCATAGCACCACATGAAAAAAGGAGCAGAATGAGGCCATTCGGCCCATCTAGTCTGATCTGTCATTCAATAATTTCTTTTCTGTTCCTCAACCTCATTCTCCTGCCTTCCCCCAAGAATCCTTGATCCCGTTATAAAACAAAAACTTATCAATTTGTATCTGTGTCTACGTGTGCGTATGTTTGTCCATCTGCTTGTCATCTGGGTATTTGTGCATCTATGTTTGTCTTTCTGTGTATCAGCCTGTTTGTTTCTATCTATGTTTGTGTCTATTTGTGTGTGACTCTATATGTCTGCGTGTATTTCTACGTGTGTGTATGTCTATTCCCTTGTATGTATTGTGTTTCTTCGTATAATGGGGTGATACCAATAATTCTGTGTATTTCTGTGTCTGCATCTCTGTGCAGTGAGGTAACTGTATTTGGGGGTGGGGGGTGTGGGAGTTAAAGTACTGTCGTTTGAAATGCCAATGTGTTTACAGTGAGAATTGTCTTTCACTGAACACTGCTCCTTAATCGGTCAGTGGGACATAGATGTTTCAGAAATTTCACGCGAGGCATCCCATTCATCTTGTACTAGGTTCCTCCCACATGGCGGGTGTGGGGGAGGGGTGAGGGAATGGATATTGGGCATTCCACCACCCGGCTTGGCCATTTCTGTCCTATTCCAGACTTTTTCTCTTGGAATAGAAGAAAGGGATGGATGGAGTGAGGGCAGGAGTGGATGGCCTTGCTGTTAGTGCTGGTGGAGGTGTATCTGGGAGGAATTGTGAGTCGTCCGGAATGAGACAGTCGACAGTTTTGAATCCATATAGTATTATTAATGTGTGGGCGTATTGCGTAGGTGACAGAAAAAGTGTGGGAAGGAAGTTGCTGAATTCAATAGTGAGTGCGGTAGTGCCTGAGCCTTATTTGGAGATAGCGCATGAGGATTTTCTGGGGGTAGGTGCTATAACAGATATACAGAGAGGGTGACGGAGCAGAGAGAATTTGGTGACCATTATCCGGAGACAGCCGGGAGGATATTGATGCTTGTCCTGTATTGATGGAGATATCTTCAGATCATCTCAGCGTCGAGGTGAGCCTCCCCAATGTCCTTTCCAAGTCTATCACTAATAATGACACAGACCTGTCCCTCCCATTCTACAGAATCAGTTTATGGAAAACTTACAAAGAGCAAGGCGCAGCAAATATTGGTGTGTTATATATCGGTTGGAGAAAATCTGAGCATCATATGCTCTGGGAATTAGATATGCAAGTATCAAGGATACCGCAGTTTTGTAGGATGTTCTCAAATTGCATCTAAACTGTATTAACTAAGTGACTGCTTATGC
This sequence comes from Chiloscyllium punctatum, assembly GCF_047496795.1. Lineage (NCBI taxonomy): Eukaryota > Metazoa > Chordata > Chondrichthyes > Orectolobiformes > Hemiscylliidae > Chiloscyllium > Chiloscyllium punctatum. The sequence goes on along the minus strand of NW_027309835.1, from coordinate 501,669 downwards.
TGTGCAAAATAAATTCTGTACGTGTATGTGAGGTGGGTTGAAGAGTATGTTGTGAAGCAAACTATAGAGCAGTTTATTTTGGGTTTGTTGTGTGATCAGAAGGAAGAGTTAATAACCTTGATCTGAATCAGCTTTGAAGGAATAGAGACGTTAATAAGGTGCATTTTACACGGTGTCTGCATGAATATAGAATGCTTGAACGTTCTGGTTAAAAATCATGGTAGCCTGGAGGCTAAAGGGTCAAGTTCGCTCCACTAAATTGGGGAAGTACAATATAACATACAGTGGGAGGCAAGCAATGTTTGTGGGAGTCATAGAGTCAGGCAACACAGAGACAGGCCCTTCGGCCCAAACACGTCCATTCCGACTAAACTGTCCATCCACGCTAACTCCATTTCCCTGCTGTTGTCCTGTATCTTTCTAATCCTTTCCTGTCCATGTATTTGTACAAATGCCTTTTAAATGTTGCGAATGTGCCCGCCTCAAACTCTTCCGCGGGCACATAATTCCATATGCGTATCACCCCTGTGTGAAAAGCAGTTGGTCCTCAGGTTCCCTTTTATTGTTTCCCCTCTGACCTTAAACTGATGCCCTCTTGTCCGTGATTGCCTAACCCTGGAAAAAGGAACTGAGTGCATTCACTCTGTCCGTCATTCCCATGACCTTATAAACTTCTCTCAGATTCCCCCTCAGCCTCATACATCTTAAGTAAAAAGACCTAACTTGTCCAACCTCTCCCAATAACCCAGACCATTGAGATCTTTGCAACATTCTTGTAAATTTCTTTTGCACTCTTTCCAGTTTAATACCATCCTTCCCAAAGCAAAGTGAACACAGCTGAACATAACGCTCCCAGTATGGCCTCACCAACATCCTGTAATAGATATACACTGATGAAGGCCAGTGTGCTAAAAGCTTTCTTCACTGCCCTGTCTACCTCTGAATCAAATTTCAGAGAACCATGCACATGAATTCCAAGGTCCCTCTGTTCCACTACACTCCTTAGGACCCAACCATTCAACATGAAATTCCAACCTTGATTTGACTTTCTAAAATACAAGAACTTACACTGATCTATATTAAAATCCATTTGCCATTTCTCAGCCACTTCTCCAGCTGATCAAGGTACTGCTGCATTTTCTGAAATTTCTGATAACCTTCCTCAGTCTCCATGATGCTGCCTATTTTAGTGTTGTCTTCAAACTTACAAATCTGCCTGTTCATTCTCATCTAAACCATAGATATATGTAATATGTAGTGGACGAAGCAGTAACCCGTGAGGCTTTCCATTAATCACAGGCCTCCAGGCTGACAAGCATCCTTCTACTATTACCCTCTGCTTCCCACCAACAAGGCAATTTTGTATCTAATTTGGCAGCTCCTCCCCAATTTCATGCGATCTAACCTTCCAGAGCAGTGTACCATTTGGAACCTTATTGAAGGCCTTACTGGAATCCATTAAGACTGCATACACCATCCTGCCCTCCTCAACTTTGCTAGTCACTTAATCAAAGAATTCGAACAAATTTGTGAGCCATGATCTCCCATGCACAAAGCCGTGCTGAGTTTGATGTTGGGCTTTTCCCCAAAAAGGTTGATTTTCCTGTTCCTCGGATGCTGCTTGGCCTGCTGTGCTTTTCTAGCACCACTCTAATCTTGCTCCTAATCACACCCTGTATTTCCAATTGCATTTATATCTTATCTCTCAGAACCTGTTCAAGTAAATTACCTACAACAGATTTTACGTTTACTGATCTATAGCTCCCGCATTTTTCTTTGTAGCCCTTCTTGAGTAAGTACACAGCATTCGCTGTCCTTCAGTCCTTCGTGACTTCGCCCGTTGGCCAGCGATGATACAAAAATATCAGCTCGGGTTCCGGCAATTCCTTCTATGTCCTCCTGCAGTGTTCCTGAATATATCTGGTCAGGACGAGGAAATTTATAGAAATATTGCAAAGTCTTTTTATTTCAGGTGCAAACACCAAAGAAAGGAAAAGTGACACAATGATGTTGAACATAACAAATTCGAAAATGTATTAACCATAGGAAATGGCTTCAGAAGAATTTCAGTCATTGTGGAAACCTGAGAATTCTCTGAAATTCACGATCCAGAAACAAGGGCCATGAAACTGATAAGGAAATCAAAAATAGAACATGAACGCTAACAAACAGGAACTAAAACACTGCATAAATCTAAAATCTGTATTTCAAAGGAAACAAAGTGAAAGCAAGGTCAAATATGGAAATTGGTAATTGGGAGAGGAGAGTTTATTGTGAAGAACAGGGAAATGGGCAAGAAAATAATCAGCTGCTTTGTATCTGTCTTCAAGGAGGAAGATCCATAAAATCAGCCAGTAATACCAAGTGATCATGTAGCGCTTGTGCAACTGAAGACAAAAAGTCAATTTATATCAGTGACAAGGTAGTATTTGAAAGTGTAACTGGATTGAGCATTGCTCAGCCTGATAAACCTTATGTACTTCATATTAAAATGACAGACATAACTCATCAACAGAAGTATTAATTGCACTGTCGATGACTGTATTATTTTCCTGTGCATTCTGCAGAGGCCGCAAGCCATTCTGGATAAATGGAAATTATTAAACGTGGTCCAAGCACTATAGATTAATAGAAGGGATCCAAGCATCTATAAAGGGAAGAAGACATAGTTTGGAGAATTGTCGAACAATTAACTTGACATCTGCAGGGAAACTGTTGTAATCTATTATGCAGCATGTGACATTGGATATTTAGAAATTAATAGGATCAATGGAGAGAATCCACATGTATTTCTGGCAGATGTCTAACTCGTGCTGTTAGTTGTTAGACCCCATCTACCACCCCCTGAGAAAAGGAACAGAAAGTGACTTCGCCACAGGAAATGACATCAACAAGCCAAAGAAACCCTTAAAAAGAAAGCAGGAATGTGCAGCATCGCTTCGCTAGAGGTCCACTGAAGATATTACCTAGTAAGGTAAGGAAACGTCGGGAAATGAACCTGCCAGCTCAGCGAGCAAACCTGCATCCATTATGGACAGTATTGGTGACCCAATCTGAGAAAGAATATACTGAGCACAATAAAATTGCAATGGACGTTGTCCAGATTAATCTCACAGATGGCGAGATTGTCGGATGAGGAAACTTGGCCTATGTTCTCCAGTGTTTCAAAGAATGAGAAGTGGGTCACAGTGAGATTTACAAAATTCACAAAACATATAACAAATGGGAAATTAACAGGACGCTTCCCTGACTCCCCAATCCAAATTCAAGGCAAATAATGGCAAGATAAGGGATTGGCCACTTAAGACTGTAACTTTGAGGAAATTCATCACTCGGTGAGAACTGCCTAAAACAGGGTCATAGAAAACTGCTGGCAGGGTAAGATTAAGGAAAATCTCCAGATATTCTGCAAGTGTGTCAAGCGGAAATGAATAACAAGGGAACAGGTACGAGTCATTAATGACTTGCCAAGTTGCATCCAAATCATCGATGTTAGTGCCTCCAAATAAACCAGTTTTACTGTAACCTGGTGTTGTGTGATCGCTAACCTTATTATTTGTGGTATTCCTAAATAATGCAGCTGTGAATATAGGCGGGGGTGCTGGGAGTGTGACAACTAAGTTTGTGTTTGATACAAAGATTGGCCGGGTGGTTGGCAGTGAGGAGGAAGGTCTTATGTTGCAGGAAGATACAGATGGAAGGTCAGATGGTCAGAGCAATGGCAGATGTAATGTAACCTTGATAAATATGATGTGATACACTTTGGATGAAGGAACTCGACAGGGAGTACTCTCTGAATGGCAGCCCGCGAGGAAGCGCAGAGGGTGTTTCTCCACACTTTCCTGAATGTGACTAAATACGTTAATGCACAATTTTGAGAAAGCATAAGGGACCATAAACATAATCTTTATTCATCAAGGCATAGATTATAAGAGCTATGCGGGACTTTGGTTTGGCCAAGATGGAGTACTGTGTGTAGTTCTGGGAACCACATTACGGGAAGGATCTGATTGTAGTGGAAGGGGCTCAGAGGAGATTCACCAGGATGTTCCCAGGGATGGAACATATCAGCTAAGGAGAGAGGATGGATAACCTCAGGTGGTTTAGTTTGGAGCAGAGAAGGCTGAGGGGGCCGTGATTCAGAAGGATAGGATTCTAAGGGACATGGACAGGGTGGATAGACTGCAGCTGTTCCTTTTAGTCAAAAGGCCAAGAACAATGCAGCACATTTTAAAGTGAAGGGAATTGAGGCTTGTTTCTCATCCATAGTGTGTTGGGGTCAGGAATGCCCTTCCTGAGAGAGAAGTTGTCATGGTAACTTCACAACCATTAGAAAATACACCGCTGTGCACTTGAAATGCCATAAGATTCACCGTCACGGGACTTGTGTCCGAAAATGGGACTAATGTAGACCGTGCTGTATTGTTGATGGTACAACGTCTGTGCTTCTGTGTTTGTATGGCTGTGGAATGTCAAACATTGAGTATTTTAAGATACGAATTGATGGGTTTCTGAAGAGTATATTAACAAGGGTTTTAAGATTGAACTTATAATATCTTCTGAAAATATGTCAATGGCAAAATTAAGTGGAAAAATGTGCAGCTTTCTGACAGTCTGATACCAGAGAATTGAGGACCGCGAAAAGGCAGAACTATGGAGCAAATACTTTAGTTATGTCTTCACAGAAGAAAACAAAACAAAAAAGAAAACTTCCCAACAATCCTAGTGAACATTAGTCTGTTGAGAAAAAAATAATAGAATGAAATTAGCAACCAAACAGTCTTAGAGGAAGTATTGGAACTGAAAGTAATGAGCACAGATACAGTCAACAGAGATTGATCAAATGGGAATCATATTTGAGAAAGTGACGTTTAGCATAATTATGGAGAAGCAATCAATGCAATATAATTGCATTTTCAGAAAGATTTTTTGATAAAGCCCCAAGCCTATTATGCAAATTCAAATCCTCTGGGACTGGGACTAATATGGTTTTAGAATGGGAGAGCGGGCAGGAAGCATTGAGTAGGAATAAAGCAATGGGTTTATTTGAAAGGAAGGATTGGAGGATATAGCAAGAATCGGGGTTTGGGCTCCAGCTATTCCCAATACACAACATATATTTTGTTGAGTGGATCAAATTCAATATTTCCAAGTTTGTTGATGGCACTAAACAATATCGGATTGTGAGTGGGTGAGCAGGATGTCCAAAAAACTGCAAGGTGATTGCGACAAGTGGAGTGTCTGGGTAAATACACGGCAGATGGAGAGCAATGGGGAGGGGGGGGGAATATGGTCTATGGGGGATATGTGATATTGTGACCTTTGATGGTAAAAACAGAACGGGAGCCTATCATTTGAAAAGGGATTGTTTGAAAAATGTTGATGTATAAAGGAACTTAAGCTGCATTTTTGTTTCCTTCTGTGCAACCCTCCGAGGTCAGTATAGGGCAATGAGATCTGAATCGAGAAGTCAATACTGAGAATGGCATTGGCACGCTGACCAGTATACACAGACCCAACACGTGGGGAGGTGTAACATTGAAAAGGATCTGGATATCCCTGTGCACTGGTCACAGAAAGCAATTTTGCAGGAGCAGAAAACAGATAGGCAGATAAATAGTGTATTCACCTTTATTTCAGGGGGATTTGAATCCAGGAGTAAGGGTGTTTTACTGCAGCTGAGCAGGGCCTTGGTGAGACCTCATCTCGCACATTGTGCAGTATTGTGTGTAGTTTTGGTCTACTTACCCAGTAAAGGACAAACCTGACATTGAAGGAGAGCAGTAAATGATAACCAGACTGATTCCTGGGATGACAGGCTTGTGTGGGAGCAGAGTTTGGGGCGGCTGTGCCTGTATTCCATCGGGTTTAGGAAAATGAGTGGAGATCTCATTGAAATATATAAAACTCTGTTAGGGCGAGACAGATTGGAAACAGGGGTGACAATTCCCCTGGCTGGGGCTTCAAAACAAGGGGCCACAGTATTATGTACAGACAGGCCACTCTGCATTGAGATGAGATTAAATGTCTGCACTCAAAGACTGGTGAACCTGGGGTACTATCTCCCAGATCAGGCTGTGGAAACCAAGGCACTGAATATAAATATGGATTTCTGGAAACTAAAGGGATAGGGAGACAGCAGGGTATGGTATGAAGATAGAGGATCAGATACCATTACAGGTTGTTCTCCAATAACGTGGTAGCTGTGTTCCTGTGCATCACTGTGTTGCAGAAAATCTTGTAATATTAATGATGTGGTTTATGGGGAAAAGAGGATATGGGCGAACTGCAAAATATCAGTAAAAAACCAAAATAAAAGTTAGTCTAACACACACTAGCACAGTCTAATTAAACCTTTAAATCATATTTTGTAATGAAATAGTGCTAATAATGACAATTCAGTCACTGGCTACATCCCTGCACCTTTCACCAAGCTCTTCACCAGAAAGTGCGCAGGACTGACTGACCACGTGATGCCAACATGGAATTGCAGTTCTCCTGAAGATTCTCCTCCGGTTTCAAATAAAGTTCCTTCTAATTGGAGAGAGCAATTCCCCTTTCCAAGCTCAGGTTCAAAGCTTGCAGAGCGGATTGCAATCCTGTTTTAGCTGAACACTCAGAGGGTGCATTTGGAAGACAGAGGATCCTGAAGCTGGGTTTTCGCGTTCAGCTGGTGCCTGGCAAGGAGTCGCGTCACAGTGAGCGGGAGTTAATTTTATGGAAAAAAGGTGCGCAATTCACGATTCGCATTGCAGTCAAATCAGTTTAATAAACATTCGTTATCAGAGAACTGCCTGTATATTGAATCGAGGAGCAAGATTGATGGACTGAAGGTCTACCACAGTTCTTATTTTATATTTCACAATGTTTGAACATATTAATAGATATGAACACTGTGTCGGGAAAACTGCATTGAGGAGATTTTCTCAATGAACCCGAATGGGGAAGGCTCAATATGTTGAATGACCTACTCTTTTCCCGATGTTTTTGTGCAGCCTGTGGGAAAGCTCTGTAAATGTTGTCACAAGCTCTCAGATGTTAGGAAGGAGGGCTCTGCAGGGTCAACAGAATTGTGATTCCAGTTTCCTTCTCTGATATCGAGGCTGGTGCCGGGTATCCTGGCTGCTTTTATCCTTTAAGACTTTGGAGCAGTGTGATACAATTGAGTGTCTTGCTTGGCCATTTCAGGGACCATTGAAGATTTTTTCACATGTCTATGTGTCTGGAGCCATACAAGAAAAGCAAGGGAGATTTACTTCCTGAAAGTACGTTGGGGAATGAGATCGAAGTTTACAATCAACATTGGATGCAAGGTCACTGTTACAATCAACAGATTCTAGATCTTGATATTTTATTAATTGTTTTAACTACCACCAGCTGCCAGAGCATTATCCTGTGTTGGATTAGTCATCCAGTGAAATTTCCACATCAGCACCATCGCCACATAGGAACCTATCAGAAACCACAATGAGCGGGTTATTTCTGGACTGCTTGACAGCTCTGTTAAAAAGAACTCCCACCAATTTTATTACCGTGAAGGGACTGAGGGGGTGGTAAATGGTCAGAATGTAATTATTCACCTATTAGGGGACCAGACATAGTTGAGTAATTTTCCACATTGCAGAAAATGTGTTGCTGGAAAAGCACAGTCGTCAGGCAGCATCCAAGGAGCAGGAGAATCGACGTTTCAGGCATGAGCCCTTCTTCTCCTGTTCCTTGGATGCTGCCTGACCTGCTGCGCTTTTCCAACAACACATTTTCAGCTCTGATCTCCAGCATCTGCAGTCCTCACTTTTTCCTCGATAATTTTCCACATTGCCATGGAGTTGTCAGAGTTGGAGCTGGAATGAAACAGCTTCCCCAGGGACACGGCTTGTTGTGCAGCACAAGTCTTCGGTCCTATTGCAGGAATGGAGTCATGGCCCATTGTCTTTGTCGTATCTACTGTGTTCAGCGGTTTCTTCATGTCACGTACAGCGAATCGAATTGGGTGAACATTGCCATCTGTGATTCTGTGGATATCATGGCGAGGATGAGGTGGATCATCCTTTCAACACCTCTGGCTGAGGATGGTGCAGATACTACATCCTTGTCATTTTCACTGATGTACAGGGCTGTTTCATTATTTAGCATGGGGATATTTCTGGAGTCCTCTCCACCAGTAAGTTGTTTAATACTACACTGATATTTATGTCTGGATGTGGCAGGACTGCAGATCTTAGATCTGATTTGTTGGTCTTGGGATCATTTCGTCCTCTCTATCAGATGTCAGTTCTGCTCTTTGGAATGAAACCACTCAAGCGCCGTAGCTTTGATGGTTTGTCATCAGCTTTAGGTACACATGGTTCTGACCTTGGCATGTTCACCCACACTTGTCACTGAACCATCACTCGGTTTGATGGTAATGGTAGGCTGATGGAATATCCTGGGGAAAATGATACAGATTATGTTTGAATACAATCCTGCTTCTTTTGCTGCTGTTGTCTACAGCATCACGTGAAATCCCAGTTTGAGCTGCAATATCTGCAATTCAATTCTACTGACTCTCCCCCAGTTCACATCGAGACCCAGTCACCGATCAGCCGTGTACTCAGTGACCGCTCCTGGTTTTTAATGCAGTAATATTTCAATTTTCATATTCTCATTCTGCTGATGGTTCTCATTGGTTCCATGCTTCCAATTTGTTACATTACTCAAACCCTTTAACATATTCATCTGAATCTTTTCCTTGCTTGTCGTGCCATCTTCATTTGAATTAAATGTGTTTCCCTCTGGTTTTCTCCCTGACCATGATTAAGAGCGCTGTGGTGTCAGTGATGTCAGCCTTATGCAGTTTCTGAGTGAATAAATGTGTGCACTTCAGTTCCCTGTGTAGGGCGCTCCGTGTTGGACAGGGCGTTTGAGCAGCTTTCAAACACGTCATTGGAACTTGTTCAAAAACAGAAATTGCTGAAGAAATAAAGCAGCTCTGGCGGCATCTTCTGTAGTGAATGTCGAGTTAATGCTTTGAGTCCAGTGGCCCTCTACAAAGCCCGCAGTTTCTTCAGCAATTTTTGTATTAATTTGTATTTATTTCCAGTATCCATAGTTATTTGTTTCATTGAAAATTTGTGCTGTGCCTATCCGTTTCTGAAGAACCTCAGCAGGTCTGGCAGCATCTGCAGAGACAGAGAAACAGTGTTAGCGTAACAAGTCCAATGTGACTTGTTCTGAACTGAAAAGGGATGGCTTTATAATCCCTTGCCGGAGATGGGGGATGGGCGACTTGGAAAAGAGGGCGTGGCAAAAGATAAACGGGCTATTATCAGTGGTGAACGAGAAGATAATGCAAAATGGGTTTAAATTAAGGTGTGAATGGGGCAAAGGGGTTCTCTCTCGTTGAGTGTAAGATGAAGAAGACACAACCACACAAGGCCATAGGGAGAACATGAGGGAGAATTTGACCATATGGTATTAAATAGATCTAGATCTATACATTTTCATAGTAGACATCATCACTGCCTTCACACTATGGAATTCAGGTGCTTGAGCTCTTATTGGCACGAGTAAGAGTTTTGTGCTGCCTTAGTTTTGTAACATAGAGCAAAACTAACAGTATGAAGTTTGAGCTGTTTTCTACACCTTTCATTTTTAATATTCTTTCAGATTTACAGTGCTTATTGTTAAACATTTGATCTTGAAGTTAGTATCAGATGGAGTGTACGAGTTTGAAGGGTGGCATTCTAGAAGTTTATAATATCATGGGAGGCATGGATAGAGTGAACAGCGAAGGTCTTTTCTGTAGGATTGGGGAGTTCAAACACAGATGCATAGCTTTAAAGTGGAAGGAGGGAAACTTGAAAGGGACAAAGGGACAACTTTTTTTACACAGAGTGTGATGTATTATGGAATGAACTGCCAGAGGGACAGTGGGAGATGCAAGTACAGCCACAATATTTCAAAGACATTTGGACCAACATATGAATGGGAAAACTTTAGAGGCATTTGGGCCATGAGCAAGCAGATGGGATTAGTATAATTTAGAAAACCTGGTCAGCATGGACATGTTGGACCAAAGGGTCTGTTTGTGCACGATATGACTGTATGGATGTAGAAACTGAGGAAAATGTACGAAAAGATATGATGTAATAAATTGGTAAGAAATATTAAAACAAACATCATGAGCTTTTCTGTCAACATAAAAAAAAGCTTGAAGATGTGTGTGTGAGATGAAGCAGTAGTGAAGTGAGGAACGTACATTGAGGCCATTAGGAGGGTGTGCCTGGAGAACTGGCCACAGGGAACAAGCAGATAATATACACTAGTATTTTAAATCACTCCTCATGAGGAAAGTAGTGTAAGCATGTCAATGGTATAAACAAAATGGTAACAGGAGGGAAGTTATTGAACTGTCTCTAACAAAAGGAACAAGGTATTTATCTAACAGATAAGAATAAGGGTAGGCAGGTGAGCAGTAATTCGTAGTTAATTTTAAAAGAAGTGGTCACACAGTGACTAGCGGCATTGTGTGAAATATTCCATAGAAATTTGGATTCCAGGAGTGTTCTAGTGAAACTGGAGAACCTCCAATGTGGTGCCTGCCTTCAAGAAAGGAATGAGACAGAACGCAGGAACAATTTAGCTTAACTATTATTGCTGGGAATCTGCTAGAGCCTGTTATTAAGGAAGGCATTGCAGGGCAGTTAGAAAAGCTTAATGCAGAGTTGGCATGGTTTTGTGAACGGGAAACTATTTTTGCTCTGTAAAATCATACAAATTCTGATTTGGAGACCCCTGAGAATGTCAAGATTAGAGTCATGCTGAAAAGCACAGCATGTCAGGCAGCATCCGAGGAGCAGGAAAGTCAATGTTTCGGGCAGGAGCCGTTCATCAGGAATCCCTGAGAAAGTGACAAGCAGATTTGATAAAGGCCACTGGTCAACATGAGGCTTTCCAGAAAGTTTTCACAAGGTATCACACAATAAACGTTCCGACACAAGACAGATGCTTGTAGTATGATGAATAATATATTTGCATAATGGTTGCTTAACACATAGAAATCAGAGAGTCAGGATTAATGGATCTTTATGATAAAGACGTATCTACTGGATTACCACAATTATCAGGCTAATGGCATCAGTTATGTACAATCTATACTGATAGCCTGACGGCGGGAGCTGAGTGCAATATACATTGGAGTTTGTGAATGACTTTGAGAACCAAAATGCAGGCTGCTATTTAATGAAGAGGACTCCCAAAACAGGAGTAGTACAAAGAGATTGGAGTGTTCCTGAGTACGAAACGTAACGTCTGCATGCTGATGCAGCAAGTAACTAGGTTGGTTCATGAGGCAGCTTCCTGAGATGGAAGGGTTGAATTATTGAATACATTTAAAATGGTGAGGAGATTATTCATTGTGGTTGAAATGAATGAGGGTGATATTACTGAAATGTACAAGATACAGAGGGGGTTGACAAGGTAGATGCTGAGAAGGTGTTTCCCCTGAGTCTCGAACTCGAGGTGGTAGATACTGAATAAGGGACATCGATTTTAATCTGAGGTGAAAAATGATGCATTCTCTCAGTAGGTAGTGAATGTCTGGAATTCCCTAACCCAGGGAGTTGTGGAGGGATGCAGGAAATTGAGTAGGAAAGTGGAGTTGAGCCCAGAAATAGATCAGCCATGTTCTCATTGAATGACAATCCAGTCTCAAGGGGCCGAATAGCCGTCTCATGTTCCTACTTCTTAGTTTTTTTATGTCATGCTTTTGGAAAGTAATTGGTTGTTTTCCTGGGAGTCGTGTTGTACTATGTTGCATTCGGGAGAGGAGAAAATTTGCCTGAGTTAACCCTGGATGGGATATGGGAACTGCATTCAAAGCAATTCCAGAGCAGAAATTACAGAGTGGGGAAGCATGGAAAAAGGGATTACGGCTGCGGGCCACTTCCTGACCAAGCCTGCAATTTCCAAGTGCATTTCCAAAACAACACCTAACCATCGGCGTGGCTTCGATCTGCCTGTTTGTAGCAGGTCCGGAGGGCTGAATGGAACATCAGAACACAGCGCACCCGTCAGAAGCTTTCAGCATGCCTGTGGCGGCACCTGTAACACCCTCTGCTCATTCAATAGACACAGTTACTCATCAGGACCTGGTCACCGAGTTCACCAAGTTACAGGAAATGATTGAAAACTTGATTGAAGCAACACTCAGCAGGAAGATAGAACCACTCTCAGCTCCAAAAACATGAACAGCAACTTGAAAGCCTTGGAAACAGAACAGATGAGGTCGAGAGCCAAACTGCAGATGCAGAGACTGTGATCGATTTCTGTAAGGAGCAGATCCTCACCCTTGAAAAATCGGTCCGTACCTTAACTAAACAAGGTGACGACCTCGAGAGAAGGGGCAGGATGAAGAGTGTTCATATCATCCGTCTGCTGGACCGGACAAAAGGTGATCAGTCAGTGAGTTTTTCTTTGAGAGAACTGGCTGCAGAGATTCCTTCACTTCGAAGCTGAAGAGGGATGGGTGAAGAGTGAGACAGTTCATCGGGTTACGGTGCGCAGGTCAGGCTCAGTCCAACGCCCTCACCCTGTCCTTGTGCGATTACATTGTTGCAGGGACAAACAAAGACTTATGGAAGCTTCCAGAACACAGGGAAGAGACCCGAAGAGGCCTCCAGGATTATGTTCTTCCAGGTCTTTTCAGCGGCAGTGATTCAGAAAAGGAAATCTTTTGATGATATCAAGAGAAGATTAAGGTAACTTGAGATTCAATATTCCTTAATGGACTCAGCGGTTCTCCGTATGCACTAGTGGATCTTTCAATAGATCCACTAACTCACCAGAAGATGCGAAAACTTTGTGGACACTTTAAAGTAGGCTGGATGCGTTAATGGAAAGCGATAACCTTGTTTCCCTTTTTAAAAAGAAAGTTTGTTGACCGTTTCTGGTATTAAGCAGTGTTAAATTATAGTCGGGGGTGGGTAGAGTACACACTTTTAACTTCTTCATTAGTAATACTACTCGTTTTTCTCTTGATTAGTTTGTGTGTCGGGTTCGGCTCAAGCTGGAGAGAGTTATGAAGGTGATCGTGATGACTGAATACCTACCTAAGGGCAGTTCTGTCCCGATGTTTGTGATTAATTGCCCTGGATGCAGTATTGATAATGGGGCAGAAGATAGAGATTTGTGACATGCAAATGCCCCCAGTCGGCAGGGGGTAAATGCCCCTCCTCAGTGCCACTGGCACTTTGTATTTTTTTTTGTTTTAGAATGTATTTAGTTTTGGAACGTTTTGAGAGCTTGTTAGTTGTAGTAGCATTAGTTTGTTTGTTTTTAAGCTCTATGATTCTTTTTTCATTGGTGCTCAGTAATTTGTAATTCGAGTTCTTCCTCTCTGGAGTTCAAATATTGTTTCAGTGTGTAATGGCTAATGTCATGCTTAAATGGTGTATCTGGAACATTAAGGGGAGCGATTCGCCAGTTATGAAAAAGGAGAGGGTGGATATTGTCGTATTGCAGAGATGCACTTTGATAACAAGGAACATTTGACATTACAGCAAGGTGGATTTGATCGGGTTTATTTCTCGTCTTTTAACACTAGGAATAGGAGAGAAGCCATACTGGTGAGGAAGAATCTTTCATTTAAATTAGTAGATTGTATTAGACACCCACGGGAGGATCATAATCCTCGAAGATATATGTGGAAGAAAGCAGTAGTTTGAATGTTTATTGCTCCCTGGCTCACTGCCATAAATTCCTGATCGATGCATTTTCCAAATTAAGCAATCTTTCTTCGTAGTACATTATCGTAGGAGGAGATTTCAATTGTCTTTTGCACCCATGGCGGACAGCATGCCCCAAAGCTCCCAGTACCATCTTTCCAATCTAAGCAATTAGTGGATTTTTGTGTGGAACTGGGGCTGGTGGATGTTTGGAGGCAGATCCACCTCATAAATAGGGATTTTACTTTCTTATTTAAACCAAAGAAATGCCACACTAGTGTTGATGTCTTCCTCACCTTGCAGCAGTCTTCGATTCAGTGGTGTTCTGTACAATTGGGAATATTACCATTTGTGACAATGCAGCAGTATACTTATTGGTTAAGATGAAGGGCAATATAGCAGGTTCGAGACACTGGCGAATCCCTTTATTCTTAAGGATAGTAAGTACATTGAGTATTTCTGTAATGAATTCAGATCTTTCTTAGCCATTAATTTAGATTCAACCAGTAACCCATCCATTCTATGGAAAATTGCTAAGGCTTATGCCAAAGGAATAATTATTCCTTAGGATGCAGCAGAAGCTGGAGCAGGAACACTTGCTCCAAGCACGGTTAAAGGCAGCCGAGAGGGCATACTTTGATAGACCCTCAGTGGCTAGGCTGCAGAGGATCACAACGCTTCTGTCTGCAGTGAATTCCACGCTCAAACAGACAGTCAAGAAGGTACTTACTTTTGCAAAGCAAAGGCTGTTTGAGTATGGTGATAAACCGGGCAAGTATTTAGCCTATCTTGCGATGAAAAAGAGAACCCCAAAGCCATTACCTCAACTCGGGAAGGTACTGGGACCCTTTCCTATGATCCCATAAAGATTAAAGCAGCATTTCGGAGATTTTTCTCCGAATTATATCAGACTAAGCATTATGGGGATAGATGGATTTAGATGGAATCTTTCTTCAAGAACTTGGACCTTCCAGGGGTAACCCCCAAATAAGCGGCTTGCCTTCATTCACCATTGTCGGTGCTGGAGGGTGTAAAGCAGCTTCCGGGCGGAAAGGCACCCGGTCCTGACGGATGTCCACGTGAGCTTTATGAGGAATTTATAAACCTGTTGTCAGATCTGATGTTTACTATGTTCGTCGCTCACACAGTCACGACTGCATCCCACCATCCTTAAGAGAGGCTCATATCTCTCTTATTCTGAAGAAAAGGAAGACACCGAAAGATTGTGCTTCCTATAGGCCTATCTCACATCTAAATGTTGATTTCAAAATTCTGTCTGAGTCCCTTAGATTGAGGATGGAAACTATTTATCCTTCCATTGTCAAAGTATACCATACCGGCTGAGAAAAGGCTGCAGATATTCCAACAATGTTAGGAGATTACTCAATATGATCCAAGCGTGTCAACAGGAAATCATGCAGGTATTAATGATCTCTTTAGATGCAGAGAAGACGTTTGCTTGGGTTGAGTAGCTGTATCTCTTCTATACGTTAGAATGGTTTGGTCTCGGCAAAGTTTTTATCAAGTGGGTGAGGGTCCTTGAAAATGACCCTCTGTGTGCGATCCTGTAAAATTAATATTTCTAGAGGCAGTCGACAATGTTGTTTACGCCAGTGTTGTTTACGATGGTGATGGAGCCACTGGTGAAGGCCATCTGCAGGGACCCAAACATATCTGCCACAGAAGTGGGATAGAAGTCACGTAAGATTACATTGTCTGCAGATGATGGTCTTAAATTTTTGTTAAATCCCACAGTTTTGGTACCTCACCTCATGCAATGCATCAGTTCGTTTGGTGCCTTTTCCGGCTATAATATTGATTTTACGAAGTCAGAGGCCATGCCTCTGGGCAAACTCAGGGAAACACCTGATGCCGTGGGAGAATCCTGATTTCCTTTTCAGTGGTCCCAGGGGGTAATGGGGATGTTCCCTATTTGGGTATATTCATTAATCCTATCTTTGGACTTATATTTAAAGTGTGATTTGTCCATTTGTTTGACAAAATTAAACAAGATCTTTGAATACTTCCAATATCCTGGCTGGGTCAGATAGCTCTTATTAACATGAATTCCCTCCCTTGTTTGCTATACCCCGTGTGAATGCTTTCTTTGATGTTTCTCAGACAGACATTTAGGAGATTAAATGGATGATGTAGCTCTGATTTGTCACCATAAGCGACCCCTTATAAAAAAAAACAAATTACAACAACCCCACAGTTTGTGGGGAGTAGATCTCCAGGATGTTATGAGCTATCAATTAAGCTCTTCTTTACCTGATGTTAACGAGGCCTCGGTGTCAATATGGTTAGATATTGAAGCTTCTCAGGCAAAGTGCTCCCTTATTAGTCTGCTATTCATAGACAAAATGAGGACAGTTACGAAGTATTACCATTTCCCAATAAATATCAACAACTTTAAAGTAGGGAGGGCAATGTGTTCGATAGAGGGCAACATAGCCAAACCTCATTTCTTACCCCAAAGCGTGGTGTACCATATTTCCGACGGGGAATACTGGATTCCATGCTTAAACTATGGACAACTCGTGCGTGTATCTTCCTTTGATTGTTTATCTGAGGTAGAAACAAGGATGTCCTTTGATCAAATAAGTCGTAACTATGGACGACCGAGTAGAGATCTCTTCTGTTTTCTTTTTATCAGATCAGAGATGTTATTCAGAAAAGAAACACGCTTTTAACAGACCCGTACAGATCCGATACAGAGAAGAGGGTGCTTATTGCTAAGAACACACTCTCTGTCAGTACCCTTTATCATTTGTTGGAGAGTGACCTCTCAGACGAGATATTGTGACTTTCTGAGGTCTACAAAGAGAGTTGGGCATTCAGATCTCTTTGGACATAGGGGAGGATATTTGTGTAAATGCAAGAAGGATTTCAATCTGCAAGAAGACTCTTGCCATGTAGTTGAAGATTCTTCATAGAGTCTGTCTGGCCCCAGACACTCTCTCAAAATTCAAGATGGAGTATGTCTTAAATACAAAATGACTATGGACACTCTTACTCATTGCTTGTTGAACTTCCACCGGCGGTATAGGAGCGGTGTGCTCGCTGGGATGGAGAGGATCTTGCGGACCGAATTGGAGATGGATCAGGTTTGCCTTTTCCTGGGCCTGCCCAGTCTACCTTACTCAGATGTGCATAAGAAAAAATACTTCAATACCCTCACTCTCTGAGTTCAGAAAAAAAGTTCTGTTGCATTCGGTGTCTGAACACCCCCTGGGTCGATTGGTTTGTCATAACCTCGTCATGGAGCATAGCCCTTTGGACTTTTTAAAAGGTATGTTGCACCATAAAATAGAGGATTTTTATAAGACATGGCAGCCCTTTTTGTATTACCAAGGTACAGGCTGATCTGTCATTCTAATAAGGACTTGTATATAGCTATGACGAACTTGACTAATGAATCTAATGTCCAGAGAGGAGGAATTACGAACAAATGAACTTGTATTAGTTAATGCTCTTGAAGGTTGAGAGCTATAGCTTTTTTTACACTGAGTTCTACTATTCGATTTTTTTATTTTTTTTATTTTTCTTCGGTCCGTTGATTTACCTTTTCTTTATGTACATGCACATGGGTGTAATTGTGTTCAATTTGCATTGTGTTTTGAGTTGGGTACTTATTCGGTCATCGAAGCATTAAAAAGATTTTCTCTGAATAAAAATATTTTTGAAAAAATTAAAATATTAACATGGATAGAATAGAGTCCCAAAGGACCACTTTCTCGTTAGTGAGACCACAAATTATGGTTTATCTTAAGGGTCATCACAACTCGGGTGACAGGATGATGTTGAGTGGGTGTGCCCTTCGTGGCAACCTCTGTTTGTGTGGGGAATTGAACATGCGCTGTTGGTCCATAATACCACCAATTTTAGTGTCACCTTCAATTTTACTAATCATGCCTTATACATTCTGAAGAATATCATTGAAATAGATAATAAGCAACAATGGGCCCAGCACTGACCCTTAAGGCATTTCATGTGTTACAGGCCTCCAGTCAGACAGCATCGTTCCCTATAACCCTCTGTTTACTACCATCAAGCCAATTGTGCATCCAATTTGTCATCTCCCTCTGGATTCCATGCGAATCTAACCTTCCAGACCCACCTATCAAGAGTAATCTTGTCCAAGGCCTTACTGAAAACCATACAGACTATGTCTACTGCGCTACCCTCATCAACATTCCTGGTCGCTTCATCAAAGAACTGAAACAAATTTGTGAGGCCTGACCTACAACTCACAAAGTCATGCAATCGTTCCAGTCTAAAAACAACTATCAACAATAATTATTTAAATAAATAACAACAAACAATAATAAATAATAGTAAGATGACATTTTCAATGGACAATAAATTATCCATGGTTTGTGGCATTCGAACGTGCAGAATAGATTTTGTGGAGAAAGTGAGGACTGCAGGTGCTGGAGTTCAGAGCTGAAAATGTGCTGCTGGAAAAGCGCAGCAGGTCAGGCATCATCCAAGGAGCAGGAGAAGCGACCTTTCGGGCATAAGCCCTTCTTCAGGAAGGGCTTCAGGATGATTCCTGAAGAAGGGCTCATGCCAAAAGTCGATTCTCCTGCTCCTTGGATGCTGCCTGACCTGCTGCACTTTTCCAGCAACACAGAATAGATTTTGTACCTGTGTCATTGAACTGCGTTGAAAAAAGCAAGGGTGGCATGGTGGGTCAGTGGTTAGCACTGCTTCCTCATAGTGCCATGGATCCGCGTTTGATTTCACCCTCGGGTGACTCTCTTTTGGAGTTTGCACATTCTCCCTGAGGTTGCGAGGATTTTCTCTGGGAGCTTCATTTTCCTAACACAATCCAAAGATGTACAAGTCAGGTGAATTGGCCACCGCCTTATTTGCATTAGTTAGGGATAAATATAGATTAGAGGCATGGGACCTGGTGGGTTGCTATTCAGAGGGTCGTAGTGGCCTTGTTGGGTCAAATGGCCTGTTTCTGTACTGTAGGAAATTGAAAAAAATAAACTATTTCTCATCAAACCCTGTCTTTCCAAACGTGTGCATATCTTATCCCTCAGAATCCTCTCAAGTAACCTACCTACTGCAGATGTTAGGCTTCCCGGTCTATAGTTCTCAAATTTTTTCTTTTCTTCCCTTCTTGAAAAATGGCACAACGTTTGCTACACTTCAATATTCTGGAACCTAACCTGCGGCTAACGATGATGCAAAAATATCACGCAGTCCCCTTAGTTTCTTCTGGAGCCTCTTGCAGTATTCTTGGATGCATCTGTTTAGGAGAAGGAGATTTATCCACCTTCATACATTCTAATGCATCCAACAAGTCCTCTCCTGTGATATTGACTCACCCCAAGATATCACCACGACCTTTGTTAACCTCCCAAGTCTTCTTGTATTTCTCCATAGGAAAGACAGAGGAGAAATATCCATTGAGAATCTCACACATCTCCTATGGTTCTAGACATGCATGTCCAGTTTGGACCTTGAGGGGTCATATTCTCATGTAGTTATTCATTTAACTTTAATATACTTAAAGTACCTCTTTGGATTCACCCTAATCTTCTCAGACAATGCTATCGTGTGCGCCCTTTTCGCCCTTCTGATTTCCCTCTTCGGTAAAATCCTGTATTCCCTGCACACCGCCAGGGATTTCCTTGATCGCAGCTGCATGGACCTCAGCCACACCTCCTTTTTGCCTGTCAAAACCTCAATATCTCCTGCCATCCAGGATTCCCTCTTCCTGCCAACCTTGCCTTTTACCCTCACAGGAACATATAGACCTTGAACTCCAGTCATTTCACTTTTAAAGGCCTCCCACTAGCCGGAGGTCCCTTCACCTCTAAACAAATTCCTCCAACCAACCCCTACAAGCTCCTATCTAATTCCATCAACATTCACTTTCCCCCCATTTAGAAATTGATCTCACAGGCCAGTTTTGTCCTTCTCCATAAGTATTTTAAATCGAGGGTCACTGGTCCCAGCGTGCTCCCCCATTGTCACCTCAGTCACCTGTCCTGCCCTATTTCTTAGAGTAGGTCAAGCTTTACCCCTTTCCGAATTGCTCCCTGTACATACTGCTTGAGGAAACATTTCTGAATACAGTTAATAGATACACCCCATCTCAATCCTTAATTCTATGTAATTCTCAGTCAATGTTAGGAAAATTAAAATCTACGACTATGGCAATCCTATTGGCCCTGCAAGTCTCCCCAATCTCTCTACATATTTTAATTATTCTAAGTCCCGTTTACTATTAGGGGTCCTATAGTACAACCCAAATAATATCATAATTCCCTTTTTATTTCTTAGCTTCCCCCACAAATCCTCAATGGATTATCCATTATTTATTTTATCTCTGATTACTGCTGTGGTACTCACCTTAATCAAAACTGAAACCCCCCACAGCTCCTTCCACCATCTCTGTCTCGCATAAAGCACCTGTACCTTGGTGCATTAAGCTGCCAGTCCTGTCCCTCCCTGAGCCATGTTTCTGTAATGGCTATAATATCGCAGTCCCACGTACCTCTTCACGCACTGAGTTCATCGGCCTTACCTGTCAGCCATCTTACATTGAGATAGATGTAATTTAATCCAACAGGCATTCCTTGCTCCCTGTCGTGTTCCTGCCGAACCTGTCTCTGCACTTTACTGTTTGTGATTACGGTACCTCCTTCCAGCCTCGCACTTGTATCCCTGCTGTTGAGGATCCCACGCCGCCCCCCACGCCAGCCAATCTAGTTGAAACCCTCCCTTGTTGCACTAGCATACCTGCCTGCCAGGATATTAGTCCCCTTCCAATTCAGGTACAACCCGTCCTTCCTGAACACGTCACCTCTGCCCCACAAAACATCAGAGTGATCTAAAACCCTGAATCCCTACCTCCTGTACCATTTATTTAGCAACGCATTCCTCTGCCACGTCCGCCTGTTCTTACCCTCACTAGCACGGAACACTGGAAGTAATTGATATGTGTAACTTGTTCAAAGAGCAACTATTGAGTGTCCTTGATAAGTACGTACCTACCAGGCAGGGAGGAAAGGGTCGTGTGAGGGAGCCGTGGTTTAATAAGGAGTTGGAATCCCTTGTTAAATGGAAGAGGGCGACCTTTGTAAAGATGAGGCGTGAAGGTTCAATAGGGGCGATTGAGAGTTATAAGGTAGCCCGGAAGGACCTGAAGAGAGAGCTAAGAGCAGCAAGGAGGGGACATGAAAGGTCCTTAGTTGGTAGGATTATGGAAAACCCCAAGGCTTTCTATAGGAATGTTAGGAATAAAAGAATGACTAGGGAAGGAATAGGTCCAATCAAGGATAGTAATGGGAAGTTGCGTGTGGAGGCTGAAGAGATTGGGGAGGCACTGAATGAATACTTTTCGTCAGTATTCACTCAGGAACAGGACATTGTTGTCGATATGAATACTGAGGCACGAATAAGTAGAATGGATGGCTTTGAGATATGTAGAGAAGAGGTGTTGGAAATACTGGCAAGGGTGAAAATAGATAAGTCCCCTGGGCCTGATGGCATTTATCCTAGGATTCTCTGGGAAGCAAGGGAGGAGATTGCAGAGCCATTGGCCTTGATTTTTGTGTCCTCTTTGTCTACAGGAGTAGTGCCAGAGGACTGGAGGCTAGCAAACGTAGTTCCCTTGTTCAAGAAGGGGAGTAGGGATAATCCTAGTAACTATAGGTCAGTGAGTCTCACTTCTGTTGTGGGCAAAGTCTTAGAGAGAATTGTAAGGGATAGGATTTATGCACATCTGGATAAGAATGATGTGATCAAGGATAGTCAGCATGGTTTTGTGAAGGGCACGTCGTGCCTCACAAACCTTATTGAATTCTTTGAGAAGGTGACTAAGGAGGTAGATGAGGGGAAAGCGGTAGATGTGGTATATATGGATTTTAGTAAGGCGTTTGATAAGGTCCCCCATGGTAGGCTACTGCAGAAAATACAGAGATATGGCATTGAGGGTGAGTTGGAGGTTTGGATTAGGAATTGGCTGGCTGGAAGAAGACAGAGGGTAGTAGTTGATGGCAAAGTTTCATCTTGGAGTGCCGTCACTAGCGGTGTTCCGCAAGGATCGGTTTTGGGACCATTGCTGTTTGTCATTTTTATAAATGACCTGGAGGAAGTGTTAGAAGGTTGGGTGAGCAAGTTTGCGGATGATACGAAAGTCGGAGGAGTTGTAGACAGTGAGGAAGGATATGGCAGGTTACAGCGGGATATAGAGAAGCTGCAGAGCTGGGCAGAAAGGTGGCAAATGGAGTTCAATGTAGCTAAGTGTGAGGTGATTCACTTTGGTAAGAGTAATAAAAAGATGGATTACTGGGCTAATGGTAGACTACTTGGTAGTGTGGAAGAGCAGAGGGATCTTGGTGTCCATGTACACAGATCTCTGAAAGTTGCCACCCAGGTAAATAGTGCAGTGAAGAAGGCATATGGCGTACTGGCTTTTATTGGTAGAGGAATTGAGTTCCGGAGTCCTGAGGTCATGCTGCAGTTGTATAAGACTCTGGTGCGGCCGCATCTGGAATATTGTGTGCAGTTTTGGTCGCCATGCTATAGGAAGGATGTGGAGGCACTGGAACGGGTGCAGAGGAAGTTTACCAGAATGTTGCCTGGTATGGTAGGAAGATCCTATGAGGAAAGGCTGAGGCACTTGGGGTTTTTTCATTGGAGAAAAGAAGGTTTAGGGGTGACTTGATAGAGGTGTACAAGATGATTAGGGGGTTAGATAGGGTTGACAGTGAGAACCTTTTTCCACGTATGGAGTCAGCTATTACAAGGGGGCATAGCTTTAAATTAAGGGGGGGTAGATATAGGACTGATGTTAGGGGTAGGTTCTTCACTCAGCGAGTCGTAAGTGCATGGAATGCCCTGTCAGTAGCAGTAGTGGACTCTCCCTTTTTATGGGTATTTAAGCGGGCATTTGATAGGTATATGGAGGATAGTGGGTTAGTGTAGGTTAAGTGGGCTTTGATCGGCGCAACATCGAGGGCCGAAGGGCCTGTACTGCGCTGTATTCTTCTGTGTTCTATGTTCTATGTTTTATAAACCGGATATTACCACTGTCGTGGTCCTGTCTTTTATTCTTTTTCCTCACTCTCTATAATCACTCTGCATGACCTCATCATTACTTCTACCTGTGTCATTTGCACCAATGTGCACAATGACTTCTGGCTGCTCCCCCACCCCGGTGAGAACGTTCTGCAGCCGGTATGAGACATCCTGAACCCTGGCACGGAGAATGCTATACATCATCTTGGATTCCCATTTGCAGCCATACAATCTCTTGTCTGATCCCCTCACATATCGAGTCTGAATAATTACTTCTGAAGTTATTTGTCACGCATAACCTTCTGACAATGGGATTTCTTCCTGAAACAGTTGGATTTGGCTGAATTGCTTTGCTTTAGGTAGTGGGGAGATTCCAATGAATCATCATCAGGAATCCTCCATGAGTAGAAAAGGCGATTCGGCTTTTTTTCACTCCCACACATTGCTGTGCTGAGCGGCAGGGAGTGAGAAAGTGAGCAATAGGCTGTTCGTTCACAGATAGGCTACATTTTTCTATCTGTAAGTTAAATCACTAATATTATCAGGCCCCAAATGGGACCATGTGAGCTCTCCTTGAATATTGTCTGAACTATATGGCTCCATTACATTCTCGACTCCAGGTCAGTGCATTATTGCTGTTGTCATACACCAAATCAATTCATTAACAATAAATGGCCCTACTTGTTTTGAAGATGTGTTAATATGTGCCTGCATAATATAAACATAAGCGTTTGATGACTTCACAATATTTGTGTTAAGATGAATATGTTTTATTCTTAAACAAATACAGAAATTGCTGGAAAAGCTCAGCCTGTCTGGCATCAGTTATGAAGAGAAATCAGAATTCAATTTTTCGGTCCAATGACCTTTCCTTTGAACCTGACTTGTTCTTAAATTATTTTCCCAATTTTATTCTCCCACATAAGAAGAAATATCCATCCGGTATTCACCAACTACACTCTTCTCAAGATGTTATATGGTCAATAAAACATCTCTCATTCTCAGGTCGAACTGTTCCTTCTTCGTAACATAAGGCCTTCATCCCAAGAATGAGTAAAGAGAAAAATCTATGAAACGTTTCGAAAGCAATTTTGTTTTTATCAGTTAAGGCAATTGTAACGACACATAATACATCAGATGTGATCTCAGCAATGCCCTGTACTGATGCAAAAAATCATCACTAAGATCAAACACAACACCCCTTGCACGGAACAGAATAATTCCATTTACCTTCCAAATCACCAGCTGCATCTTCAGGTTAATTTGATGTGATACATGTACTAAGACACACAAATCCCTCTGTACCACTCTGTTCTGCATTCTCCTTGCATTTAAATAATTTTCTGCTGTTTTGTCTTTTCCCCAAAACAGAAAATTCCCATCACAGAAATGTACTTTTTTTCTGCTGAAGGTTTGCTCAAAACTGTCCTCTGTCTTGTATGCTATTGCTTGATTCTCTGCCCCTCCCCCGTCTGCATCCCAATGCAGATGATCCGGCCTCTCCCTGTCTGTATCAAATTGAAGATGATCCGCCCTACCCCTGTCTCTATCCCATTGCAGATGCTCTGCCCTCCCCCTGTCTGTATCCCATTGCAGAGGACCCGCCCTCCCCCTGTCTGTAACCCATTGCAGATGCTCTGCCATTTCCCGTCTGTGTCCCACTGCAGACGTTCTGCCTTCCCCCTGTCTGTATCCCATTGCAGACACACTGCCCTTTCCCGTCTGTGTCCCATTGCAGATGCTCTGCCCTCCCCCTGTCTCTATCCCATTGCAGACGCTCTGCCCTTCCCTGTCTGTGTCCCAATGCAGATGATCCGCCCTGCCCCAGTCTGAATCCCATTGAAGATGCTCTGTCCTCCCCCTGTCTGTGTACCAGTGCAGATGCTTTGCCCTCCCCCTGTCTCTATCCCATTGCAGACGCTATGCCCTCCCCCTGTCTGTATCCATTGCAGACGCTCTGTCCTCCCCCTCTCTGTGTCCCATTGCAGACACTCTGCCCTCCCCCTGTCTGTCTCCCACTGCAGACGCTCTGCCCTTCCCGTCTCTGTATCCCATTGTAGACGCTCTGTCCTTCCCCTGTTAGTGTAACATTGCATACGCTCTGCCCTCCCCCCATCTCTATCCCATTGCAGACGCTCTGCCCTCCCCCTGTTGTATCATATTGTAGGCGGTCTGCCCTTTCCCTGTCGGTATTCCACTGTAGAGGCTATGTCTTCCCCTGTCTGTATCCCATTGCAGACGTGCTGCCCTCCCCCTGTCTGTGTCTCATTGGAGACGCTCTGTCTCCATTTGACATCTTATTGATTGACTATCCTGATGTATGAGCAAACTGAGCTCCATCCTCTTCATCCAACTCATTGGTGTGGATTGTAATTTGTTGATGACCTCACACAGATCCCTGAAGAATTCCACTAGTTACAGATTGCCAAAAATAAAATGAGTAATGATCTCTTCTCTGTATTTCCTGAGGCTGCCCAAGGTGCCCCTGCTCCTGCGTAACAGCCTGGGGTGTTTATATGGCGTCTTCCTGTGCTGTGTAATTTACTGAAATGATTTGAATACTTCATTCTATTCCTGCTTAACCCCATGGAAGTGCATTATGGCCACCCCCTGCTGTATTGTCACGATGCTGACTGGCTCAATGGGATCATTCTCTCCCTCTGTAACAGCCTCGAAGGGTGAATTGACAGAAGAACGAGTGAGGTAGGAGCAGCAGTTGGCCATTCGTCGCCTCCAACTTGCTGCTCAGTTTAGAAACATCATGGCTGGTCTGATTGTAGCTGAATACCCCTTTTCTGTCTGTTACCAATAAACATTGACTCCTCTGTCCATCAAAGGTCAGTCAAGGTCAGCCTTGAATATCCTCAATGACCCAAACTTCACTGTTCCCGGGGGATGAGAACGCCACAGATCGCACAATCCAAAAAGGAGCAACGTTATCTCAAATGGAAATGGGAGACACCTTTTATAGTAAAGCGTGCTAACCTCACAGCAAATCACTTACTCTTTTCAGAAACAAGGGCACAGCAAATAGGAACAAACATATACCATTCAGCCCGTCAAACGTATCCCACAGTCCCATTGACTGTCGAGTCAAGTATTTATCAAACTTGGCTTCTACTGCACCCTTGGAAAATAATCCTGACCCCTTAAGGCTGCAGAGCATAGGGTATCGGAATTAGGCCATTTGGCCCATCAAGTCTACTTTGCAGTTTGATACTGTCTGGTGTGTATCTCAACACAATTTTCCCGCCTTCTCACTTAAATCTTGATCGTGGCTTTAATCTAACCTTTGTCTTAAAAAACATGGTTGCATCAATGTCTCTGTATGTGTGTGTGATTGCGTGTGTGTTTCTGTGTATATCGGTTTAATGGCAGGAGACAGGGTGGTGGTGGATGGTTGTTTTTTGAACTGGAAGCTTGTGGGCAGCGATGATCCAGAGGCAAAATTGTTGGGTCCACTTTTGTTTGTCATTTATATAAATGATCTAGATGAGAATTATAGAAGGTATATTTCGCAAATTTGAGGATGACATCAAGTTTGGGTGTACAGTGGACATTGTTTGTATAATGGTGAACAACGGAGGATTACAAAGAGACCTTCATTAATTAAATCAGTGATTCATAGAGATGTGCATCAGGAATCAGACCCTTCAACTCGTTCATGCCATCCAAATATTCTAAAGTAATCCACTCCCATTTGCCACCATTTGGCCCATATCCCACTAATCATAAAGCCACCCAGTTGCCTGTTAA
Organism: Chiloscyllium punctatum; assembly: GCF_047496795.1. Lineage (NCBI taxonomy): Eukaryota > Metazoa > Chordata > Chondrichthyes > Orectolobiformes > Hemiscylliidae > Chiloscyllium > Chiloscyllium punctatum. Next base: position 475,165 of record NW_027309835.1, on the reverse strand, counting down.
ATGCTGTAATTGTTCCAGCCTGTACCAGTTTCTCTGATAGCTTATTCCATAGAAGCACCACCCTCTGCAGGAAAAACCATGTTGCTCTTCATTGTCTTTCAAATATTTCTCTTCCCAGGTGCAGGTGTAATGCTTTGAAGTCTGTGGCACAGGGTGTTTCAGGTTACTTCAGTGCTCAGACCATTGAGTTTAGAAGCTCAGCAGGCATGCTGAGATTGTTCAGGACATTGATAAAGCCTCTTCTGTAGTTCTGTGTGCAGTTCTGTTAGAGAAAGGAGATTGTTAAGCTGAAGTGGGTTCAGAAGAGATGTACCAGGATGTCACCAGTAACACATCATCTTCTGCCTCGGGAGCCAACAAACACGCGGCATGAACATCGGATCCACTGATTTACAAATTTCCCCTGGCCAACCCAGATCCCAGATCCAACCCACAAACTCACATCTGCCCTCCAGAGGAGACCTAATGTCCATCTTAATTCCCACCGCTCCGTCCCACACTCCCCATCGATCTATCACTATCATCTCTTACCTTCGCTCACCTATTACTTACCTTTCCCCAAGCCTCATCCCATCACCCATTTTCCTTTAACCCCCTTTCCCCTCGCCTGTCCTGAAGAAGGGTTCTGCCTGAAACATCGACTCTCTTGCTTCTCGGATGTTGCCTGGCTTACTGTGCCTTTTCCACCGCCATGCTTTACATACTCTGAATTTTCAAACAGCTGCAGTCTCCATTATCTCTAAGGTACAATTCCCTGTTAACATAACCGTGTTGTTGTCTGTTACAACCGCACGTAGTCTTAGGGACATTTTCTTCTCAGATCACGGACGATAAAAGTTCTTTTAACATTTTACTGATATTGTAATGCCTGATCAGTAGTTAAAGAGCATACGTTTCAATTTATAAACAGAGAAGCTTGCTCATGTTCTAATAAACCCCTGGCATTGCTCCCATATCCAAGGCAGATTGAATCCTTCACATGATTGATCTACCAGCCCTAACATTTGTTCCCTCTGTCACGCCCACATATCCCACCCAGAATGCGTAAATTTTAATCATATTTTTTTTTAATTTTAATAAGAAGTATTGAATTGAAATGGGTTAACTGGAGATATTTGTTCAGCGACTGAGATTGATGTCAGTCTCCCGTGGATCCTAAATATGTCACTGGAGGACTTTCCTCTTCTATTAATGAGGGAATCAGTTCAATATGTTATCCCATAGTATCAGCGGGAGCATCACCGACAGCACTAACTGGGATCAGCAGATCTAGAGAGAGGGGAAGGAGAGATCAGAATCTGAGAACATTAGATTGGAATGTTCCAACAATGGATCAGAATCTGAGATCATTAGATTGGAATGTGACAGCAATGGATCAGAATCTGAGAACATTAGACTGGAATGTTACAGCAATGGGCAGGAGTTTATCCGATGGTCTTTACTTGCTTTCTCAACCTTAGATCTCATTAGCATTGTGGTTCTATGGTGCACTGATGGTTATTCAAAATGGTTACTATCCCATCCTCATTATAGTTGGTGTTCCTGGTAAGTCATTCTATCTGTTCATAAAGCCAGGTTTGGACTGAATTGCTGCTCATATTATTTAAAATTTAGAAAGGTGGACGTCAATATTTTCAATTCCACTGAAATATTCTATTCCTCACAAATTATAACGTGCAAATTACTCATGACAAATTGCTCACCAATATGCGATGAGGAACCAGACTCTTCTCAAACTCCATAATCCTTCTAGCCCTGCACAGATCTACATTTCTATATCTTCCCCACTCACTAATTCTGTCCCAATATCACCATCATGATATCCCTGTCTCCTCCTCAGCCTCAGAACCATCAATTGTGCCGTTGTTAAATCTGGATACAACTTATCAAGTCCTTTCTCACCACATGTCATTGGCAGATTAATTGCTCTTGAGTATGTTGAACTTGTTCACTACACAGATTCTGTCAGCCAGGCAGACACTGCATGCAGCTTAAATCATTGACACATAATCGAGAGGCACAGAATAATAATCTGTTGATACCCAAGAAGGAAATTGATGTAATTGAAGTGAAAACATCATCATTTGTGATAAAAAAAAGGCCCATCTGCTTTATTCCTGACATTCAGAGAAGTCAATGGTTATTCTTCCCCAGTCATGTCTGTGCAACCCCAAATCAATATGTTTTACTCTTTACTGTGCTGTGGAGCAGCTGAACAAGGCACTCAGTTCAAGATCCGTATAACATGCTGGCCTTGTCAGGGCTGCACACAATTATAGACCAGTTAGTCTGACCTCAGTGGTGGTAAAGATGCTGGAGTCTATTATAAAGGATGAAATTATGGCACATCTGGATAATAGTAACAGGATAGGACAGAGTCAGCATGGATTTATGAAGGGGAAATCATGCTTGACTAATCTTCTTGAATTTTTTGAGGATGTAACTCGGAAGATGAACGAGGGAGATCCAGTGGATGTACTGTACCTGGACTTTCAGAAAGCTTTTGATAAAGTCCCACACAAGAGGTTAGTGAGTAAAATTAGGGCGCACGGGATTGGGGGCAAAGTACTAGATTGGATAGAGAATTGGTTGGCTAATAGGAAACAAAGGGTAGTGATTAATGGCTCCATTTCGAAATGGCAGGCAGTGACCAGTGGGGTACCGCAGGGATCCGTGCTGGGACCGCAGCTTTTTACAATATATGTAAATGATATAGAAGATGGTATCAGCAATAACATTAGCAAATTTGCTGATGACACAAAACTAGGCGGTGGGGTGAAATGTGATGAGGATGTTAGGGGATTACAGGGTGACCTGGACAAGTCAGGTGAGTGGGCAGATGCATGGCAGATGCAGTTTAATGTGGATAAATGTCTGGTTATCCACTTTGGTGGCAAGAACAGGAAGGCAGATTACTACCTCAATGGTATCAAATTAGGTAAAGGGGCTGTTCAGAGAGATCTGGGTGTTCTTGTCCACCAGTCAATGAAGGCAAGCATGCAGGTACAGCAGGTCGTGAAGAAGGCTAATAGCATGCTGGCCTTCATAACAAGAGGGATTGAGTATAGAAGCAAAGAGGTGCTTCTGCAGCTGTACAGGGCCCTGGTGAGACCACACCTGGAGTACTGTGTACAGTTCTGGTCTCCAAATTTGAGGAAAGACAGTCTGGCTATTGAGGGAGTGCAGCGTAGGTTCACGAGGTCAATTCCTGGAATGGCAGGATTGCCTTACACGGAAAGACTGAAGCGACTGGGCTTGTATACCCTTGAGTTTAGAAGACTGAGAGGGGATCTGATTGAAACGTATAGGATTATGAAAGGACTGGACACTCTGGCAGGAGGGAACATATTTCCGTTGATGGGGGAGTGCCGAACCAGAGGACACAACTTTAAAATACGGGGTAGACAATTTAGGACAGAGATGAGGAGAAACTACTTCACCCAGAGAGTGGTGGCTGTTGGAATGCTCTGCCACAGAGGGCAGTGGAGGCCCAGTCTCTGGATTCTTTTAAGAAAGAATTGGATAGAGCTCTTAAAGATAGTGGAGTCAAGGGGTATGGAGATAAGGCTGGAACAGGATACCGATTAGGAATGATCAGCCATGATCATATTGAATGGCGGTGCAGGCTCGAAGGGCAGAATGGCCTACTCCTGCATCTATTGTCTATTGTCTATTGTCTATTCCGTGAGGGAAGAACTAAAGTAAAGTTAGCTCCCTTCCTCTGCTTGCTTCCATTATTCCTACACTCCATTTCCATTCAGGTAGATGACCATTCACCTATTTCAAGTGCAATCTTTCTGACTGAGTCTCTCCCCAAGAGTGATGTTCATCTCCACAGGCACCTTTGGTGCTGGATTTACTGATGCTGACACACAGATGTAAGGAACTTTTAAATTCCACAACAGTGACAGTGCAGAGACGGAATGGGTTTTTATGTCATAATAAAGATACGGAGACCGTAAGTGTGGGAAAGGAATTATAATAATCATCACTGAGAGTGTGGTTGAGACAGTATTTGGGGTATTATGGACAAATGTTTTATCCTGAGAACGAATGTTCTCATTGCTCTAGAGACAGTGTCAAGGAATTACACCAGAAAAATCCCTGAGCTGATGGTAAAAGAGGAGTGAGTGAAGGTTAATCTGTAGCACTGTCAGAGAATAAGAGGTAATTGCATTGAACCTTGATGGTGATGGACAATCACACGTTATCTTCTACACAGACACTAAGAAAATGATAAGTTCCATGGCTTGTATTTTTATTTCACTCGGGATGCATGATTCTGAATATTTAAGTGCCTCTGAGGATAAAAACTTCAGTCAAATCCTGCCTTGATATCGGGGTCAATCCCTCTTACCTGAGCAGGTCAGTTAACAACTTTTGTTAATGTTAATACGTGATGGCGTCTGTGTGGAGAGTGTTTTCTTATTATAGAGGGTGGTGAATGTCAGGAATTCTCAGGTATAGAAAGTTAGGGGAGGTAGATCACTGCAAGTATTTAAAGAGGAGGTAGATTGATTTTTAATCTGTCAGAGAGCTGAGGGGAGGGAAGAATTGGGCATTAAAGATGAGTTAATGCCAACAGTAGGTCAGACATGATCGCATACAATGGCGAGAGCATCGGAATTATCTACTCCTGTTTCTTATGCACTCATATTCTGTCATTGGAAAGTGAATGGTTGTAATTTACCGAGAAGTGCTGTTATTGAATGTTGAGGACAGTGAGAGAAAAGTATCTGGTGAGCTATCTCTGGGTGAGATATGGACCTGATATTCACAGTGAATCTGGGTCGACAACATGACCAACAAATGAAGCACCAGTTGCAGCAAGGAGACACTCTATAAAGAGACGAGAGGCCTCTTTTGTTTCCAGCCTGGATTTCTGATCACATTTTCCAACCCACACCAAATCACCCAGTGTTGAGGGACTGAATGAAATCCTGTAATACTGTGGACCAGATATTTGGTGCAAGTGGTCTCTATCTACTCCTGTTCTGGTGGTGTTAAGGACTGAATGGAACATAGGAACACAGGACGAGGAGCTGCAGTGGGTAATTAGACACTTTGTCATTGCTCGAACAGACGGGGTAAGATCGTGGCTGATCTGAGTGTGGTCTGCGCAGCACTTTTCTGTCTGTCCACAATTTTCCTCCATTCACCTGTCTGTCAAATGTTGCAAAACACAACTTTGAATAAATGCAAGCACCCAAGCACAATACTAGGGAACTGCACAAAGTCAAAGTACACAGGCAGCACAATTCTGGAAGGCACCAGGCAGTGGTCTAACAGTCTTGTTCCCATCCAATTAATTCTGCTGCAGTTAATCATTTTTTTTATTTGGAATGTGGGTGTTGTTGATAGGCCAACTTTTATGGGCCATGTTTAATTACGCTGGAAATAGTGGTGTTGACTTGCCATCTTGGGAATAAACGTCTATAGAAGAGAATTCCCATTTTAACAGCCCCATGAGAATTTCTCATTCCTGCTCTGTTGGAGGGTCACTGCTTCCTTTTCCAGCACCACTTTTCCACTGGTTACATCAAATTCAGAGTGTAACCTAGGTCAGTTTCTCGAAAAATGTGAGACAGAGTCATACACATACAGACATATACACAATCGCACATGTCTGAAGATGATAAAGAAGAAGGAATGGTTTCCAGAGTTTCATAATATTTCAACTCATAGCAAATGGAAAAAGAGATAATGTGTCTCAACTGCTATTCTGTCTCTGACGTTATTCTACTCAAACAAGCTGCTGGTATGAGACTTCTTCCTGGAACAGTTGGAATTGGCAGAATTTACTTTCCTTCAAGCAGTGGAGCGATTCCCATGAATCCTCATAAGGAATGCTCCACGCTTGTTAAATATTACTCAGGGATTTTTTAATCTCACACTTTGCTGTCAGGAGGGACAAAGTAAGAGAACGGGAGCATCAGACTGCAGCTTACGACCATAAGATCATCGAAAATAGGAACATAAATGACGCCATTGAGCCCACCAAGTCTGTTCCGACATTCAATTATGCTGACAAGTTTCTCAACCCCATTCTCCTGCTTTCTTCCTGTAAAGCATGATCCCTTTGATACTCCAGAAGCAAACTATCTCTATCTTAGATATATTCAGTGATCTGACCTCCACTGCCTTCTGTGAAAATGAATTCCATAGATTTTCCACTCTCTGGCTGAAGACATTTCCCCTTACCTCCTTTCTAATAGGATTTCCCTTTACTCTAAGGTTGTATCCTTGGGTCCTAGAATCTCCTACCAATGAAAGTCTTCTCTATATCCACACTGTGCAGGCCATTCAGTATTCTGTATGTTTCAATTAGATCCACTCACATCCCTCTGAACTCCATCAAGAACAGACCCAGAATCTTCAAAATTCTCATATGTTAAGCTTTTCATTCCTGGGACCATTCTCGTGTACCTGCTGTGAACCCATTCCAAGGTCAGCACCTCCTTCCTGAGACGTGGGGCTCAGAACAGCACATAATACTCCACATATGGTCTGACCAGAGCCTTATAGATCCTTAGAAATACATCCCTGCTTTTAAATTCAAATCCTTTCAAAATAAATTCCATCACTGCATTTGCCTTCCTAACCACTGACTCAATCTGCAAGTTTACATTGAGAGAAGCGTGGAGTCGAACTCCCAAGTCCCTTTGCACTTCAGGCATCTGAATAGTCCATGTTTTTATTCTTCCTACCAAAGTTCATGTTCCCACAATTTCCCAGTTTGTATTCCATCTGCCACGTCTTTGTCCATTATCCTAACCGACCCACATCCTTCTTAAGCCTCCATGCCTCTTTGACGTTACCTGTCCCTATACCTATCGTTGTATCACCTTCAAACTTAACCAGAATGCCTTCAACTCCTTCATCTGGTTGAAGAATGTATAAAGTGAAACGTTGTGGCCCCGACACTGAGCCTTATGGAACACCACTTGTCACTGGCTGTTATCCTGAGAAGGACACTATTATCGACGCTCTCTGCTTCCTGCCAGACAGCCAAATTTCTATCCATGCTAGCACTTTGCCTCTAATACTATGGTCCCTTGCCTTACTCCGTAGCCATTGTCAAAGACCTTCTGGAAGTCCAGGTGAATGACATCCATTGGTTCTCCTTGTTCTAAGCTGCTCGTTACGTCCTCAAGGTTTTCTAGCAGGTTTTCCAGGCATGACGTCCCCTTGATGAAACCATGGTAACTTTGTCCTACTTTACCATCCACATCCAAGTATTCAGAAATCTCATCCTTCACAATGCATTCCAGGGTCTTACCTAGAGCCAAGTTTTGATTAGTCAGTCTGTGATTTTCCCTTTTTTGCTTTACTCACCTTTTAAACAGGGGTATCACGTTAGCGATTTTCCAGTCCATTGGGAATCTCCCTGATTCGAGAGATTCCTGAAAGAACACCGTCAACGCCTCCCCGTCTCATCAGCTATCTGCCTTAGAAATCTGGAGTGGAGTCCATCTGGCCCAGGTGATTTACTTACCATCAGGCCATTCAGTTTTTTTCCAGCACCTTCTCCTAGGTGATGCCCACCTTACTCAGATCTGTCCACTAAGTCTTTTGGGATATTACTCGTGTTTTCAACCGTGAAGACTGACACAAAGTAATTTTTCAGCTCCTCAGCCATTTCCTTGTTCCACATTACTATCTCTCCTGTGTCAATCTTTACCGATCAGATGGCCATTTTTGCCTCTCATTTGCACTTTACATATCGAAAGAAGCTCTTACAATCTTTTTTTTACTATTTAACCTTCTCACTCCTTACTTGCGTGTTTTTTTTGCTCTCGGTTGGTCTTTACAAATGTTATGACATGGTGGTGAACGCCTCTATTAATTAAACAAAACACCCAGGAAAGTTGAACTCACCTCGAAATCTGTTGCAATATGAGTGACAGAGAACTCCCAAGTTCCACTATTTAAAGAAAATAACGCCAATTTATTTTTAAGTGTAAAAGTGAACATTACACCACAACTATTTATAACTTTATCCAGCCCCCCCCCCCCCCAACCACACAACTGCCCCCAACTCTATAAAAATATGCTGTTTCAATTAGACACTTATGAAGATTACATCAACTTAATTTCACAACCACACAGCCACTGCCATCCTCTGTGATGTTACTCTTCTGGCTGCTGAACTCCCTGGGTCGTCGTATTTCTGTTTACTGTGAATATGTTTCATATGAAAAAATATATATGACAGTGAGTATTTCCTAATTTCTTGCGGAGCAAGATGGTTGATGCCCAGGCTTCTTCTTTCTCGATGGCATCTGCTGCCTCCCCAATTTTCAAAATGTTCGCATTTTTATGTCTCCAGCATCAAATTGTCTCACTGGTTCAATGTTGGAAAACAATAAATTCAATTTCGATTAGCTTTCAGTGACAGAGAAAGTGAAGGAATGAGGGTGTTGCATGCAAAGGTGAGTGGTGAAGCAAGAGTCTTGTTCGGGTACAGGTGCTGTAACAGATATTCAGAGAGTGTGAGGGAGTAGAGAGAATAGGGAGAGATTTGTCCTGGCCGAGCGGGGAAGGTTATTGACGCTTGTCCTGTATTGATTGGCATTCCTTCAGATCATCTCAGCATCGGGGTGAGCCTCCCCAATGTCTTGTCGACGTCTATCACGCATAACACCACACACCACATCCCTCAGATTCTTCAGAATATGTTTGTGTGGATCTTGCAAACAACAAGGAGGAACACATATTCGTGCCTTTCATATCTAAAGCAAAACTGTTGTCCATCCGATTCTCTGGAAATTAGATATGCAAATATCGTGGGTGCTGCAGTAATACTGGGTGATCTAAAATTGCATCTAAGCTGCGTTAACGAAATGATTGCTAATGCTGTGAAAAATCTATTTCATGTGTATATGAGGTAGGCTGAAGGGTATGTTGTGAACCAAAGTAGAGAGCAGGTTATTTCGGGCGTGGTGTTGTGTGGTCAGAAGGACTAATTACTTACCGTGCACTGAAGCAGCTATTGGGCAATCGTGACAATAATATGTTGCATTTTACACCGCGCCTGCAAGCAATATAGAATGTTTGAACATTAAACTCAAATATCATGGAAACCCGAAGGCTAGACGGTCAAGTGAATTGGAAAAATACAATATGACATCTAGTGTGAGACATACATTGGCTGTTAGTGATAGAAATACTGTAAAGACTGAAAAATACGTACATATCACTAATTACAAACACCAACGAAAAGGAAAGTGACTCATTAATAGTTTACGTAAGAAATTAATGATTACATTAAATCTAAGGAAGCAGCTTCAGAAGAATTCCAGATATTGTGGAAACCTGAACATTCTGAGAGATTTACTTTTCTGATAATAAGGACGAAGAAAGTGTTCAGGAAATCAAAATGAACATGAATATAAACAAACAGGAAACACAGACTGCTTAAATCTACGATCCATACACCAAAGAAAACGAAAGTAAGGCCAAAATGTGGAAATTTGTAAGGTAATGGAGAATTTATTGTGGGGAACAAGGAAATGGCACAGAACCTAACCAGCGACTTTGTATCTGTCTTCATGGAGACAGCGCCAGGAAATCTCCGTGTAAAGCAAGTGATCACATGGGACTTGTGAAACTAAAGACATAAAGTCGATACATATCAGCAACAAGGTAGTACTTGAAAATGGAGCTTGATTGATCATTGCTAAGTCTGATGGGCCAGATATACTTCATATCAAAATGTCAGAAATAAAACAGCATATTAATTGAACTGTCGGTGACTGTTTTATTTTTTGCAGATCCTGCAATGGCCATAGACATTGTAGATAACTGAAAGGTAGTAAACATGACCCTGCTATGTACACAGGGAAGAAGAGATAATGTGGAGGACTGCAGACCAATTAATTTGACATATGTAGGGAAACAGTTGGAATCCATTATATAAGAAGTGATATAGGGTATGTAGAAATGAACAGCAAAATTGCAGAGAATCACAATGCATTGCTGACAGAGAAATCATGCCTGACAAACTTCGGAATTAATTGAAGTTGTTTCTTGCAGCATAGACCACAGACAACCAATGGAAGTAGTGTATTTGGATTATCAGAAGTCTGGGCGGGAAAAATGTCTGTTGTAGCAGCTGCTCCTTATTTGAGGTAATTTAGGTGTTGGAGGTGATTTCCTCGAATTCCAGGAGCAGCAATTACTGTTTTGTAAATCTTGCATTGTTTTGGAACTTTGGGAAAAAAAGTCATAGAAACAGCAGCTTTAAGAGGGAAAAGAACGGACAAAGGAAGCACATGGTGAGGGGAAGAAACTGACAGGACAGCGTACCACACAGTTACTGTCTTTGCTGTTTGAATTCATAGAACATAGAACAATACAGCAAGAACAGGCCCTTCGGCCCACGATGTTGTGCCGAACTTCTATCCTAGATTAAGCACCCATCCATGTACCTATCCAAATGCCACTTAAAGGTCGCCAATGAATCTGACTCTACCACTCCCACAGGCAGCGCATTCCATGCCCCCACCACTCTCTGGGTAAAGAACCCACCCCTGACATCTCCCCTATACCTTCCACCCTTCACTTTAAATTTATGTCCCCTTGTAACACTCTGTTGTACCCGGGGAAAAAGTTTCTGACTGTCTACTCTATCTATTCCTCTGATCATCTTATAAACCTGTATCAAGTCACCCCTCATCCTTCGCCGTTCCAACGAGAAAAGGCCGAGAACTCTCAACCTATCCTCGTACGACCTACTCTCCATTCCAGGCAACATCCTGGTAAATCTTCTCTGCACCCTCTCCAAAGCTTCCACATCTTTCCTAAAGTGAGGCGACCAGAACTGCACACAGTACTCCAAATGTGGCCTAACCAAAGTCCTGTACAGCTGCAACATCACCTCACGACTCTTGAATTCAATCCCTCTGCTAATGAACGATAACACTCCATAGGCCTTCTTACAAACTCTATCCACCTGAGTGGCAACTTTCAAACATCTATGAACATAGACCCCAAGATCCCTCTGTTCCTCCACCTGACCAAGAACCCTACCATTAACCCTGTATTCCGCATTCTTATTTTTTCTTCCAAAATGGACAACCTCACACTTGGCAGGGTTGAACTCCATCTGCCACTCCTCAGCCCAGCTCTGCATCATATCTAAGTCCCTCTGCAGCCGACAACAGCCCTCCTCACTGTCCACAACTCCACCTATCTTTGTATCATCTGCAAATTTACTGACCCACCCTTCGACTCCCTCATCTAAGTCATTAATAAAAATTACAAACAGCAGAGGACCCAGAACTGATCCCTGCGGAACTCCACTTGTAACTGGACTCCATGCTGAATATTTACCATCTACCACCACTCTGACTTCGACCGGTTAGCCAGTTTTCTATCCAATTGGCCAAATTTCCCTCTATCCCATGCCTCCTGACTTTCCGCATAAGCCTACAATGGGGAACCTTATCAAATGCCTTACTAAAATCCATGTACACTACATCCACTGCTCTACCCTCATCCACATGCTTGGTCACCTCCTCGAAGAATTCAATAAGACTTGTAAGGCAAGACCTACCCTTCACAAATCCGTGCTGGCTGTCCCTAATCAAGCAGTGTCTTTCCAGATACTCGTAAATCCTATCCCTCAGTACCCTTTCCATTACTTTGCCTACCACAGAAGTAAGACTAACTGGCCTGTAATTCCCGGGGTTATCCCTATTCCCTTTTTTGAACAGGGGCACAACATTCGCTACTCTCCAGTCCCCTGGTACCACCCCAGTTGCCAGTGAAGACGAGAAGATCATTGCCAACGGTACTGCAATTTCCTCTCTTGCTTCCCACATAATCCTAGGATATATCCCGTCAGGCCCGGGGGACTTGTCTATCCTCAAGTTGTTCAAAATGTCCAACACATCTTCCTTCCTAACGGTATCTCTTCTAGCTTATCAGTCCGTTTCACACTCTCCTCTTCAACAATACGGTCCCTCTCGTTCGTAAATACTGAAGAGAAGTACTTGTTCAAGACCTCTCCTATCTCTTCCGACTCAATACACAGTCTCCCACCACAGTCCTTGATCGGACCTACCCTCGTTCTCGTCATTCTCAGGTTTCTCACATACGCATAGAATGCCTTGGGGTTATCCTTGATCCTATCCGCCAGGGATTTTTCATGCCCTCTTAGCTCTCCTAATCCCTTTCTTCAGGTCCCGTCTGGCTATCCTGCATCCCTCCACTGCTCTGTCTGAACCTTGTTTCCTCAACCTTATGTAAGCCTCCTTCTTCCTCTTTACTAGACATTCAACCTCCCTCGTCAACCAAGGCTCCCTCACACGACCATTTCTTTCCTGCCTGATCGGTACATACATATCAAGGACACGTCGTATCTGCTCCTTGAAAAAGTTCCACATTTCCACCACATCCTTCCCTGACAGCCTATGTTCCCAACGTATGCTCCTCAAATCCTGTCTTACAGCATCGTAATTTCCCTTCCCCCAATTGTAAAAACTTCCTTGTTGTGCGCACCTATCTCTCTCCATAACCAAGGTGAAAGTCACAGAATTGTGGTCACCATCACCAAAATGTTCACCCACTAACAAGCCCACCACTTGTCCCGGTTCATTACCGAGTACCAAATCCAATATGGCCTCCCCTCTGGTTGGACAATCTACATACTGCGTTAGAAAAGCTTCCTGGACACTGCACAAACACCGCCCCATCCAATCTACTTGATCTAAAGAGCTTCCAATCAATATTTGGGAAGTTGAAGTCGCCCATGACTACGACTCTGTGGCTTCTGCACGTTTCCAAAATCTGTTTCCCAATCTGTTTCTCCACATCTCTGCTGCTATTGGGGGGGGCCTATAATAAACACCCAACAAGGTGACTGCACCTTTCCTATTTCTGACTTCAGCCCATACTACCTCCAGAGGCAGATCCCCCTCAAACTTCCTTTCTGCAGCCGTTATACCATTTCTAATTAGCAATGCCACCCCCCCCTCCTTTTTTACCACCTTCCCTAATCTTACTGAAACATCTGTAACCAGGAACCTCCAACAGCCATTCCTGTCCCTCATCTATCCATGTTTCCGTGATGGCCACAACATCGTAGTCCCAGGTACCGATCCACGCCTTAAGTTCACCCACCTTATTTCTGATACTCCTTGCATTGAAGTATACGCACTTGAGCCCATCTCTGTGTCCGCAAGTAGTCCCTGTCAGTGCTACCTTCTCCACAGCCTCCCTACAGTCTTGGGCATCCTGACACAGCTAGCTTACTTGCTGGACTACAAGTCCGGATCCCATCCCCCTGCCAAATTAGTTTAAACCCCCCCCCGAAGAGTGCTAGCAAACCTACCCCCCAGGATATTGGTGCCCTTCTGGTTCAGGTGCAACCCGTCCTGTTTATACAGGTCCCACCTTCCCCAGAATGCAGTCCAATTGTCCAAATATCTGAAGCCCTCCCTCCTACACCATCCTTGCAGCCACGTGCTGCAACACACCCACTCAAATATTAATCACTTGCCTTCCCGCCCAGCTATGCGCTCCAACCTCACTTCCGCTGCCCGCTACAGGTAAGTAATTTTGAAACAAACTGTCTTACCTTAGCTGTAGTCTCCCGGGTTCGTTTTTCCTCGGCCGCTGCTCCCACTCAAATGACCGTTGGTGATTAAAGGGTGAGTATTTATACTCACCGGTCTCCTTCCCGGCTGCCCCTCTGTTTGCCGTCACTTCCTCTGCTGCTCCCGCTCTTTTTGTGAAGAGAGAAAAAAAAACACCGCTGCCCGCTGCAGGGAAGTAATTTTGAAACAAACTGTCTTACCTTAGCTGTAGTCTCCCGGGTTCGTTTTTCCTCGGCCGCTGCTCCCACTCTAGATATCGGAGTGCCTTCAGGAAAATTTACAAACAGTGAAATTTACAACTGGTTTGGAGGAACTGTTTGAGCAAAGTTCCCAGTGAGATAGTGGATTGTTTTAAATGTGTCCTACAGAAAGTCTGCAGAAGTAGAGTGGGTTAATCCTTATTAATATATTTTTGAGATATGGCTTTGGCTTAATCTTAAAATATAAGCCATAAATATTAATATAGACTTGGGCAGTGTTTTGTAGAGGAATAAAACAGTTTTCTTTTTCTGGGTCTGTAGATTGTGAAGGAGCACAAATGGCCTTAGTAGAATCATATGCGCTTTTTGTCAGATGTGGGAGTTTAAAGAGGATTTAAGGGTTACTGCGGATTATATCTGTAATAAATGCTTCTGGTTGCGAATTCTATCAGATCGAATCGATCGGTTGGAGAGACAATTTAAGACAATGAAGAATTGGTAACAGCAACAGTATGTGATGGATGGTAGTTATAGGAAGGGGGAAAAGTCTCAGATACAGTTACATAGGTGGGTTAACTGCAAGAAAGGCAAGATAATGAAGTAGCTAGTGCAGGAGCCTTCTGGGGCTGTCCCCATTTCAAACAAATATACTGTTTGGAAAATGTTAGCGGGTGATGGATTCACACGGCAACGTAGCACAATCAGGCAAGTTTGTGGTATGGAGACTGGCTCTAATGCAACAGGGGATACGTCGGATTCCACGAGGTCAATTGTATGATGGGACTTGCTAGTCTGAGGTACAGACAGACGGCTCTGTGGACAGCAGAGAAATAAGCAGATTGGTGTGTTGCTTCCCTGGTGCCAGGATCAAGGATGTCTCAGAAAGGGTGCGGAATGTTCTCACGGGGGAGAGAGGCCAACAAGAGGTCATTGTCCAAATTGAAACCAACTACATAGGAAGGGTAAAGTTTGAGATTATGAACGGAGATTGCAGGGTGATAGGCAGAAATATAAAAAGGAGGTTCTTCAGAGTGGTCATATCTGGATTACTCCCGGCGCTATGAGCTAGTGAGGGCAGGAATAGAGGGATAGAGCACATTAATGCATGCCTGTCGAGCCGGTGTATGGGAGAAGTATTCTCATTTTTGGATCACTGGAATCTCTTTTGAGGTAGAAGGAACCCGTACCAGAAGGACGGATTGCATCTAAATTGGAAGGGGACGAATACACTGGCTGGGAGATATGCTACAGCGGCTCGGGAGGCTTTAAGCTCGTAAAGCACGGGGGGGGGGGGGGGGGTGGGGGGTGCAGGGGGCAGGGAGATAGTGAGGAAATAGATCAATCTGAGATTAGTACAAGTGAGAACAGAAACGAGTTAAACAGTCAGAGCAGGCAGGGACAAGCTACGACGAATAAAGTAAACTGTATTTATTTCAATGCAAAGGGGTCGAACAGGGAAGGCAGATGAAATCAGGGCATGGTTAGGAACATGGGACTGGGATATCATAGCAGTTACAGAAACATGGCTCAGGGATGGGCAGGACTGGCAGCTAAATGTTCCAGGATACAAATGCTACCGGAAAGACAGAAAGGGAGGCTGGACAGGAGGGGGTGTGGAGTTTTTGATTAGGGATAGCATTACAGCTGTACTGAGGGAGGATATTCCTGGAAATACATCTAGGGAGGTTATTTAGGTAGAACTGAGAAATAAGAATGGGATGATCACCTTATTGGGATTGTATTATAGACTCCTTAATAGTCAGAGGGAAAATGAGAAACAAACTTGCAAGGAGATCTCAGCTATCTGTAAGAAAATAGGATGATTATGGTAGGAGATTTTAACTTTCCAAACATAGACTGGGACTGCAATAGCGTTAAGAGTCTAGATGGAGAGGAAGTTATTAAGTGTGTACTAGAAGATTTTCTGATTCAGTATGTGGATGGACCGACTAGAGAAGGTGCAAAACCTGACCCACTCTGGGGAAATAAGGCAGGGCAGGTGACTGAGGTGTCAGAGGAGGCGCAATTTGGGGCCAGCGACCATAATTCTATTAGATTTAAAACAATTATGGAAAAGGATAAACCAGATCTTGAAGTTGAAGTTCTAAATTGGAGAAAGGCCAATTTTGACAGTATTTGGCAAGAACTTACAAAACCTGATTGGGGGCAGATGTTCATAGGTAAACGGACGGCTGGAAAATGAGAAGCCTTCAGAAATGAGAAAACAAGAATCCAGAGAAAGTATTTCCTGTTAGAATGAATTGAAAGGCTGGTAGTATAGGGATTGCTGGCTATCTAAAGGGTTTGATTAATAAAAAGAAGGAAGCATATGACAGGTGTAGACAGGATAGATCGAGCGAATCCTTAGAAGACTATAAAGGCAGTAGGAGTATATGTAAGAGGGAAATCAGGAGGGCAAAAAGGGGACATGAGACAGCTTTAGAAAGTAGAATTAAGGAGACTCCAAAGAGTTTTTACAAATACATTAAGAACAAAATCATAACTAAGGAGAGAATGGAACTCCTCAAAGATCAGCAAGGCAGCCCTTGTGTGGAGCTGCAGGAAATGGGGAAGATACTAAACGAGTATTTTGCATTAGTATTTACTGTGGAAACGGATATGGAAGATATAGAATGTCAGGAAATAGATGGTTACACGTTGAAAAATGTTCATATTACAGAGGAGCAAGTGTTGGATGTCTTGAAATGTGTAAAGGTGGATAAATCCCCAGGACCCGAACAGGTGTACTATAGAACTCTGGGAAGCTGGAGAAGTGATTGCTGGGCTTCTTGCTGAGACATTTGTACCGTTGATCGTCACAGTAGAGGTGCCAGAACACTGGAGTATGGCAAACGTGGTGCCACTGTTTAAGAAGGGTGGTACGGACAAGCCATGGAACTATAGGCCGGTGAGCCTGACGTCGGTGGTGAGCAAGTTGTTGAAGGGAATCCTGAAGGACAGGATGTACATGCATTTAGAAAGGCAAGGACTGATTAGGGATAGTCAACATAGCTTTGTGCGTGGGAAATCATATCTCACGATCTTGATTGAGTTTTTTGAAGAAGTAATGAAGAGGGCAGAGTGGTAGATGTGATCGATATGGACTTCAGTAACACGTTCGACAAAATTCTCCATGGGAGACTGGTTATCAAGTTGGCTATGCTAAATTGCCCATAGTGTTAGGTTAAGGGGTAAATGTAGGGGGATGGGTCTGGGTGGGTTGCGCTTTGCCAGGTCAGTGTGGACTTCTTTCCACACTTTAAAAAATCTAAACGGAATACAGGCACATTTAGCCATTTGGATACAGAACTGGCTCAAAGGTTGAAGACAGAGGGCGGAGGTGGAGGGTTGTTTTTCAGACTGGAGGCCTGTGTCCAGTTGAGTACCACAAGAATTAGTGCTGGTTCCTCTATTTTTTATCATTTACATAAAAGATTTAGATGCGAGCATAAGAGGTATCGTTAGTAAGTTTGCAGATGACAACAAAATTGGAGGTGTAGTGGACAGCGAAGAAGGTTTCGTCAGAGTACAACAAGATCTTAATCAGATGGGCCAATGGGCTGAGAAGTGGCAGATGGAGCTTAATTCAAATAAATAAGAGGCGATGCATTTTCGGAAAGCAAATTTTAGCAGGACTTATACACTTAATGGCAAGGTCCTGGGGAGTGTTGCTGAACAAAAAGACCTTGGAGTGCAGGTTCATGGGTCCTTGAAAGTGGAGTCGCCGGTAGGTAGGATAGTTAAGGTGGTGTTTGGTATGCTTTCCTTTATTTGTTAGAGTATTGAGTATTGGAGTTGTGAGGTCATGTTGTGGTTGTACAGGACACTGGTTAGGCCACTGTTGGAATATTGCGTGGAATTCTGGTCTCCTTCCTATCGGAAATATGTTGTGAAAATTGTAAGGGTTCAGGAAAGATTTACAAGGATGTTGACAGGTTTGGAGGATTTGAGGTATCAGGAGAGGCTGTACATAATTGGGCTGTTTTCTCTTGAGCGTTGGAGGCGGAGGGGTGACCTTCTAGAGATGTAAAAAATTGTGAAGGGCATGGAGACTTTAAATGGATAAAGTCTTTTCCCTGGCGTCGGGGAGTCCAGAACCAAAGGGCATAGGTTTAGGATGAGAGGAGAAAGATGTTGGGTGGCACAATGGTTAGCAATGCTGCCTCCAAACGCCAGAGACTCGGCTTCAATTGCCTCCTCAGGCTTGAATCAGTTTATGTGATGAGGATAAATACTCAATTAAATTCTATGTTATGGACAAACTGCAGGAGATCAAATCATATTCTCATGTCTACCTTGAATTGGAAGCAAATACATTCTGTTAAAAAAAATCAAAAATGTTGAGACACAACACCAGGGGAGAAAAAAAAACACGTCACCTGCTTTTGATGGAGATACAAAACCACAGAGTCAATATACAATCTGAGAAAGAATCAAGTGATAGAAAAAGAAGTACATCAAATCTTAATTTTCAATGGAATTAGATCCCAATTTTCCTGAACAGTGGTGGTTTTTGCCCAATCTCACTTTTCCAAAAACAAGCTTTACCCAGTCACTAAAACTTCATTAGCCATTCTTCCTCCCCTTCCTACTCTTTCTTTACACTCCTACTTCCCTTGAACTACCCCTTCTGATGTCACATACTCTTCGACTGATGATATCTCTTCAGACCATTCTTCTGCCACTCCCATTGTAAGTTACACCAGTTCCCTCGTTACTCCCACTTCCACTAGCCATCCCTTACCCCTTTTTGCTTTCCAACTGGGGTGATGGGAGCTCCTGGCTTCTGTGCTGCTATTGGTGAGAATGAGATGATCAATGCCCAATAGGAACAGACAATAGTGTATGTCTGTCATTGTCCAATGCACCGTGAATAGGGTTTTTTTCCCCCATACAGAGTGGAACTTTTTTTCTGTCTCTCTCTGTCACAGCGCTTAACCAAACAGCCTCACCCCAAATAGGAAACACCTCTCCTCAGAATCAGAAGTCCATGCATCTGTTTGTCCTTAAACATTTCGAGGACAGTGACCACATTGTTCAATAAGCCGTCTTCTATCCTTTTCCTCTTTAGTATTTTAACTGATTTTCCAATGTCAGTTGAGGTGAGATCAGAGTAACTTCCCTTGCCATCAAAGTAGCATTTGACTCATGTAGCATCATTCCCTCTCAGCAAACTGTGGTTATTGGAAATCAGAGGAACTTCCGTGCTCATAATTTCCTCAATGAACAATGACACCTTCCCCAGAGCTATTGGGAATGACAAATAAACTCTGCCCTTGCTAGTGCCTTCCAAAACCATGGATGGATTTGTCTTATTAATAACATCAAGATACATTCAGCTTTCACAGTTTGCTCTAAAGTCTCAGAAAAGTAAGACCTTACCAGTTGAGTGTCACCTCAATTAAATCAGAGCATCACAATAAAACAACAATTTCTATTATTTTCAATCTCTTAGTTTCTGAGGACTTGTCGTGCAGTGTGGTTGCCACTGCGGTCAATATTTTCTCAGTTCAACAGTATCACATCACATTGGCTCAAGACTGCACCATTCCCCAATTCTACTTCATTCTCCAGCTCATTCACCATGCTCGCCAGCTACATGAGGCCCTCAAGATGGAATAACTTAGAGATGCCTATGAGCCTCTGGAACCTGCCACTCCACCCATGCCCTGCAATCTGAGTTCATCCCCTCCCCCAAGCCTGTCGTGTATTCACCATCCCTCCTAACCTTCCACGCTCTAAATCTGAATGTTCTGTACTCAGAAAAGGTCTCAGCTTTATCCCTCTGTGCCCCACTTTAATGAATTTCAGGAACGACATATTGTTGAACTCTTCTTCCACCATCTTCTCCTCTGTGTCCATTTCTTTGGGCAAGAGTCCACTCCCCATCCCATAACCCCTTCACCCAGCTCCAACACTCTCCCTCCAGCTGGATACATTCCTCTGGCGTTTACCTGATCTCAATCTGGTCATTGAGGACGCTCCATGGGAGTTTGATTGTCTTAAATTCTCTGTATCCCCCTCACCCTATCCAACCTATCACCCTTTGAACAGACTGTATGCTGTATGCTTCGATCCAACCCTGACTATGTTATTCAGCCTGTGCCGATAAAGGTAGTGCTGCTGCAGTCTGGTAGACTCACCTCGACATTTCAGAGGCTGAGTGCCAGCTCTCAGATACCTCCACATATCACCTACTGGTCCATAACCCTTCCATGGCATATCAGGCTATTTTATTTACTAAATCTGACCACATTTCATCTGGAGATTCCCACTTACTCGCCCACCAGCCCCCCCCCCCCCCTCCCCCACTCACCCCCACCTAACAGTCCCAAAGCTGATGGTCCTCTGATAGTAGAGCTCGCTTTTATCTCCTCCTGAAAATCCACAAACAGAACTGCCTGGGCAGACCCATTGCTTCAGCTTGCTCCTGCCATACAGAGGGGGTGTATGGATACATGCGTGGACCCAAGTTATACCTGTTCCTTCCTGGGGTACGTAGACCATTCCTTGTTCCAGTTCTATTCCAGCCCCCATCCACAACTCTTTGCCTGGTACGGAGATGATATCATCGCTGCTGCTCCTCTCTCTTGTCCATAATTGGAAAAGTTCGTCGTTTCCAATTTACAGCTCTCCCTCACTTTCACCTGGTCTACCTCTGACTCCTCCCTTACGTTCATCGACATCTCTGCTACTATTTCTGGGGATAGACCGGTCACTGATATCCAGTATTAACCCACCGACTCCCACAGCTACCTGGAGTATACATACTCACACCTTGTTTCCTTCAAAGACTCCATTCCATTCCCCCAGTTCCTCTGTCTCCACGACATTGCTTCTGATGATGTCAACTTCAGAAATGTGGCCTCTGAAATGTCTACTTTCGTCCTCAACCAAGAACTCCCCAGAATTGTTATTGACAGGCCCCCAACCAGTTCCGACCCATCTCCTGCACTTCTACCCTCACCCTCTCTCCTCCCTCCTGTAACAGCGTTAAGAGTTCCCCCAGTCCTTACCTACCATTTCGCCAGCATTGACATGCAGAAGATCATCAGTCTGCATTCCCCCACCTCCAGCGAGATGCCACCACCAGACACATATTTGCCTCCTCTCCCTTTTCCGCCTTTTGAAGTGACCATTTTCTCCAGGACACCCTGGTCCGCTCGTTATTCATTACCCACAACTTCCCCCCCCATCACCTCCCCCAGCCCCCACCACAGGTATACTTCACTTTCCCCTGCCAGAGTTGTTACACTTTCCCATTTACCTCCTCCCTCCTCACTAACCAAGGGCCCAAACACACCTTCCAGGTGAAGCAGCATCCTACCAACATTTCCCACAATCCGGTCTACTACATTCGCTGCTCACATTGTGGTCTGCTCTACATTGGGGAAACTAAAGGTAGACTGACTGACTACATCACTGTACCTATGCAAAAGATCCTGACTTTCCAGTTGCCTGCCAGTTTAATACCCCATCCTGTTCCCTGACCAATGTCAGGCTTGCTGCAGTGTTCCAGGACATTTCAACGCAAGCTGGAAAAACAACACCTCCTTTTCCGCGAGTGGACCCTGCAGCCATTCAGACTCAAGATAATGTTCAATAATTTTAAGGACTGAACTCCTCAATGCCCCCTACCCATGCACCAGGCTGAGTTCTCACGAGGCCTTCCATTACTCACTCCCTATTGTTAGCTACTAACAGTCTCCGTTAACAGCTATTCAGCCTCTGCTGTATATTAATCAACATTTTCAGGGCTACTTTACGTTCTGAGGAAGGGCCACTGAACTAGAAACGTTAATTCTGATTTCTCTGCACAGATGCTGCAGACCTTTTGCAGCAACTTCGGTTTTTGTTTCAACAATGTCTCACAATGTTTTTGTATAACAATGCAATGCGTCATGGCTATTTGGAGCTCTGTCAAACATAGGAACTTTGTAATTTCTCATTTAATGTCCATAAACAAATATTCGAGATTCAACTGAGATAGCAGCTTTGCTTATATCGTTCAGATCAGTCAATTTGTCACAGTTCAGAAAGAAAAAGAAATCGATAGAGGGAAACTCAGCAGGTCCGGCACTCTCTGAGCAGAGATACACAGAATTAACTTTTGATTTCAATATGACTTTTTCAGAACAGTGTCACATCATATTCGATATGTTAACTCTGTTTCTCTCTGCAGATACTTCCTCATCTGTTGCGCTTCTACCATCATTGTCTGTTTGTATTTCATGTTTCCGTATCACTATATTTCATGTTTCTTGACAGGGCTACATGCTGAATTTGTTTATATGTGGACAATGTAGTCATTTCACGTTCCTATTACAGTTGCTGTGTCTGTGACACCTGTGTTACGGCCAAAATCTGTTTCTTCTTTAAGATTCAAAGGAAAAAAATAATATTTTTCTGATTATCCTGTAAATCTCAGGAACTCCACTTTGTTTGAAAAGACATTTTAGAGGCAGCTGACTTTTTATGAGATAATAGGAATAGAGTATTGATAGTGGAGCACTCTGTGTCCTTCGTTGAACTAGCTTGTCTACCCCCTCTCCAAAGGCTTTGATTACACAGAATTATTTACAGCAAAAGTGGGGGAACCTCAGCCCATTGTCTCTTCCAGTTTGGAATGACTATATCTCTGCTGTTAGTCTCCTGTATTGTCCCCATTGCCCTTCACATTTTGTTTTTGTGTCTGCTTTTAATTGTAAGTATCCTGCCAGATATGAACAATATTATCAATCTCAAACAAAAAGAAAACTGGAACTTAAAGGGCAAGCTCAGCAGGTCTGGTAGTATCTGTGAAGAGAAATCAAAGTTAATGTTTCAGGTCCGGTGACCCTACTCAATCTGTATTTCCAATGATTAAATGTGTGTATATAAAATGTAGTTAACTTTATCACATTTAATATTATCCTTTTAGTTCGCATTGTTATTCAGCATTGCATCTCCCAAATGTTGGCTGTTTCCTTGTAATGCATTACATTTAATTCTGTCTATCCGAAAGAGAGATGATGACTGGGGAATATCATTGTACTCCCCATGCAGTCTCCACAGCCACTGCTTCCATTCCGCCCTGTCTCCCAGACAATAACATGTTCATTCGAACCTGACTCATTAATTCATAAGTCTTAATGAATACGTTCATTGTAGTTATCACTTTTAGTTTTGGACTGAGGCCAAAGTGTGTAAAAATACGGTTTACAGCAAATAAAACTGCACTTAGAAGTCTGTCAATTTATATAAATAAATTACTGAAGCATATTCCCTTTGGACGTCCCAAGTTTCCTTATTAGAGCAGTGAGAGGAACATTCCGAGAAATCCAGGGCGACTGTGTTGAATGGCAATCTGTTCGCTAGCGTTTGTTCCCGTGGAGGAGAGATCAGCACAGTAACAAAATCCTGATTGTGATTCTTTTGGGGGTGGTGGAGGGATTTTTGGAGAGATGGTTACAGCATAGTAAACGGACAAGAGAGCAGAATCATGTCGCCCACGAAAAGAAAATATTCTTATTCTCCCTCACAACTGACTTCACTAGAGCGATTGATGATGGGAGATGTGACCAATAGCGAGCAATGTCAACATGGAGTCCATTCCAGATATATTGTGAACTGAATGTGCTGTATTGAAAGCAGGGACTGTTTGCTCTGATTGTGATTGATGTCAGTCTCCATGCAATGCAACTGTGTCACTGGAGGGTTTCCCTCTCCTATTAGTAAGAGGCTTCATTCAGTGCGCTGTCCCACTGTAGTAATAGATGCATCAGCTCCAACAGTAACAGAGATCAACAGCTGCATAGATCTGAATCTGAGAATAGCGGACTGGAACATGACAGCAATGGAGAGGAGGTTTTCCTTGAGTCTTTTCAATATTTCCCTCTCTTGGGAATTTCTACCATATCGGATATCAGCAGTGCTGATGGTTATTCTGGGCGGGGTGGAGGGTGAGCTACTCACCTATTCTCGCTATTGTTGGTGTTCTCTACCTCTGTCCATTCATTAATCCCAGAAACAAGTTTGAACTCTGTTGTAATTTCTGTTATCTATATTTGTCAGAGAAAGAAACTCTTGTCTTCAATTTCAATTACAGTCTCCATTCATTACCCATGAATTACAGACCACTCCCTCACAAACATCTGAGAACAAAAATGTGCAAAACCTCGAGATCCCTTTTTGTCCTGAACTGATTTTTGTCTGGTGTTCTCTCTGTCACCAAACCTGTCCTCTCCCAGCTCCTAATATCCCCAATCTCCATCTCTGTGTCAGTATTGTTGCTGAACAAACCATTGGCTGCACGTTGGTAAAATTCAGACTTAATGTTTCAAGCTCTCTTCTGACCACTTTTCCAATTACAAATACTTCAATCACAAAATTGCTCTTGTCTCGGACGTTACTTCTTGATGAAGGCAATGTATGAATGTAGGAATGTCGCTAGATGTAATTGTGAGGCAAAGCTTAATAAACGAAAGATATTGTTTCAAGTCCACCACAGCTGATGACAGAACGAAAATAAAAATAATAAGAATCGGAATAAAAGTGAATTTCACGAAAAACAAACATAAAACAACATTGTGTCTGAAAACCTTTTTCTTTCACTGATCACCTTCGGTAAACAAATCTAATGTTATTACCGGGTCTGGGTTAATTGTGACTTGAGACCCATGACAATGTGCTTAACTTTATATTGGCTTGTGGATGGCCTCATAATCAATACAATTTGTGATGGTCACTAATTGCTGCCCTTGGCAGAGATGCCAACATCCTACGAAATAACAAAATTGAAGGTGAAATCAAATAAAGGAAGATGCTGAAAATCTGAAATTATAGAAAGAAATGCACAGACACGAATAGAAAGTGCTGGGGAACTTTCCTGAATTGAAAACAGCTGGAAAAGGGTGTGATTAATAACGTTGACAGGGAAGTCTGCTTTGAAGAGGAGGAGGAATCAATTGAGAAAGAGAGATATAGAAGAAAAAGAGCAAACAAAGAGAATGATGATCAGCTGTGCTGGAAATAAAATGTGAGATTCACCTCATTTATTTTTCACCTTTCATATCTTCCTGAATATCATGCCCTTGCAAATGTGGGTATCCCCGCTTTTCAAAAGTTCGCTTTTCGCCACTTCCCTTTCTGAATAATTAAATTAGGACATTGATTTGCTAACCATAAGATATCCGAACAGGATTTTCACTTTTACGAAGAAAGCCGATTTTTTTCCCATATAAGTTAGTGCTCCTGCACTTTACACCATATCAGCTTGCGAACGGTTTCGTAGGAATACTCTGCTTACAAATAGCGACGGAAACCTGTATATATCTAAGATCATGTTCAAAGCAATTTGATTCCCTCTGTCTGTCCTCCTTAAGTGTGGTAACCTTCTTATATTCATGAATGAGATATGGGTATCTCTGACTGGGGCAGCATGAGTTCATTTTTCCAGTTGCCCTTGAGAAAACCCTGAGCCGCTGCAGTCCACGTGCTTGATCTGATTTGGTTTCGTTTATTTTAGTCAAATGTACAATGGAAAGGTTTGTTTTTATTGTAGTGCAGGCACATGATAGTAAACAAGAAAACAGAGATCGTGGGGTACTTACACAGATTGAGTCATACAAGGTTACAGCTTCACAGGAGGTGTGCAAAGTAAGATCGACATTAGCAAGATTAATATTATTTGAAAAGTGAGAGATGTCAATTTGTCAGTCTAAAATGGTCGGGAAGGAAGTGTTCCTGAGCATGCTGGTCCATGTTTTCAAGCTTCTGTGTCTCCTCCTTGTTGGAAGAGGTTGAAGGAGATCATGACCAGTTTGGGAGAGATCTTTGATGTTGCCAGCCTTTCTGCGAGAATGACAAGTACAAATGGACGGAAGGTTGTCTTCCGTGTTGGTCTGAGCTGTGCACACAACCGTCTGTAGTTTCTTATGGTCCTAGGCAGAGCAGTTACCATGCCAGGCCATCACGCACCCGAATAAAATGTTTTCAGTTTCCAGTATGCAGAGCACTGGGGGATGGGTGGTTTCAAAATAGTTAGATATAACAATTGTCTGTTAAATGGATACCCACGTTCTGGTTGCTGTTTTGACAGCAATTGAAATGTAACTGATAATTTTACATTATGTCCTCTATAACAAAACCTTGTTGGGAGTGTATTGTATTGCCAACATCGAACCAATGAGCCATCACCTGGTTCAAATGAATAGAGAAGCCAACGAAGGAGAAAGAGACAGAAACAAAGAAAAGGAGAGAGAGAACACAGCGAGGGAAACTGATGGACAGTCAGTCAAAGAGAGAAAGGAAACAAAACAAGGAAACAAACAGTCACATGTGCAGGGAGAAGGGAAGATAATAGGTTCAGGGAGAGAAACAGAAGACAGGGAGAAGGCTAACACAGGGAAATAGGCAGTGTGAGAGAAACAGTGAGAGACAAAGGTCACAGCGAGCTGGAGATAGGGTCAAGGGCAGCTGGGGGAAATGGAAGGAGCTGACGCTGAGGACCAGAGAGACCTGGGCGTGAGCACTGGAGGGAGATGGGGGTAGGGAGGTGAGGATTTATTTTGTCCTGTGCCAAGATGCCCAGGAAGATCATGGTAATAATGGTTGTATTGAATGATGGCTGTAAAACATGTCTGAGAGGCATATTGGCTACGCTGCACAGGGCGTGCGCTCGGCGAGATCAATATGAACAAAATCAGCATTATCTGAGATTAGAAAGTCCATTCATCAGCTTAATAACAGCTAGGAAGAAGCTGTTCCTGAACTTACTGCTCTGTGTGTTCAAGCGTCTGTATCTTTTAGCCTGATGGAAGAGGTTGTGGGAGACCTTTACAGGCATATGATGGGACATTGGTAATGTTAGAACAAAGAACATTCCAGTGCAACAGGCCATTTGGCGGTCCAAACCTGCGCCGATCCAAGTCCTCCATCTCAACCTGTCTCCTATTTTCTAAAGGTCTGTATCCCTATGCTCCCTGCCCGTTCATGTATATTTCCAGAAACATCTTAAATGGAGCACCAGTGGTCACAGTACTACATGTTGAGAAACTCCCTTCCCCAACTACACTCTGTCCCGTGTTGCCAAGCCAGTTCTTTATCCATGTAGCTAGCACACCCTGGACACCACGTGACTTCACTTTCCCCATAGCCCGACCATGGGAAACCTTATCAAACGTCTTCCTGAAGTCCATGTACATGACATGTACATTCCCTCCCTCATCAATTAACTTTGTCACTTCCTCAAATAATTCTATTAAGTTGGTAAGACATGACCTTCACTGCACTAAACCATGTTGCCTCTCACTGATGATACCATTTTCATCCAAATGAGAATAGATCTTATCCCTCAGTATCTTCTCTAACAGCTTCCCTACCCCAGACGTCAGGCTCACCGGTCTATAATTAACTGGATTATTCATGCTCCCCTTCTTAACAAGGGGATTAGAAATTTTCCTGTCCTACGGGCCCTCAGTTGTGTTCAAGGATGTTACAAAGAAATCTGTTAAGGCCCTAGCTATTTCCTATCTCCCTTCCCTCAGTAATTTTGGATAGATGTTGGCAGCCTTTCTGCGGCAACAGGCCGTGTAAATAGAGTCAATGGTTGGGAGACATGAGACCGCCTTTGTCTGGGCTGTGAACACAATCTTCTGTAGTTTCTTATGGTCCTGGGCAGAGTGTTGCTGTACCAGGCCATTACACACCCGGACAGTACGTTTACAATAGTGCATCTGTAGAAGTAGTGCATGCTAATTATCCTGAGCCTAGTGAGGAAGCAGTGACGTTTTTGAACCATCTTGACTGTCACACCCATGTGAGAGGTCCAGGGTAGATTGCCATTATCATCACTCCGAGGGCTTGACGCTCTGCACTGTCTCGAACGTTGATGTAGATCGGGGCTTGTTCACCTCCTTTCGTTCTCACGTCAATGATCAGTTCTTTACTTTTGGCGAATTTGAGAGGAAGGTTATTATCATTCCACCATGCTACCAAACCCACTATCTCCTTTCTGTGTTCAAACTCATCGTTGTTTGATATCCCTCCTGCTTTGGTGATGTCATCAGCAAACTTACAGTTGGCATTGTTTGGAATTTGGCAACACAGCCACGTGTGTACAGGGAGTACAGTAGGGGGCTGAGGACACAGCCGTGTGTGTAAAGGGAGTACAATAGGGGACTGATGACACAGCTGTGTGTCTACTGGAGTATAGTAGGGGGACAGAGGACACAGCCGTGTGTGTACAGGGAGTATATTAGGGGACTGAGGACACAGCTGTGTGTGTACTGGAGTATAGTAGGGGGACAGAGGACACAGCCGTGTGTGTACAGGGAGTACATTAGGGGACTGAGGACACAGCTGTGTGTGTACTGGAGTATAGTAGGGGGACAGAGGACACAGCCGTGTGTGTACAGGGAGTACAGTAGAGGGCTGAGGACACAGCCACGTGTGTACAGGGAGTACAGTAGGGGGCTGAGGACACAGCCGTGTGTGTACAGGGAGTACATTAGGGGGCTGAGGGACACAGCCGTGTGTGTACTGGAGTATAGTAGGGGGACAGAGGACACAGCCGTGTGTGTACAGGGAGTACAGTAGAGGGCTGAGGACACAGCCACGTGTGTACAGGGAGTACAGTAGGGGGCTGAGGACACAGCCGTGTGTGTACAAGGAGTACATTAGGGGGCTGAGGGACACAGCCGTGTGTGTACTGGAGTATAGTAGGGGGACAGAGGACACAGCCGTGTGTGTACAGGGAGTACAGTAGAGGGGTGAGGACACAGCCACGTGTGTACAGGGAGTAAAGTAGGGGGCTGAGGACACAGCCGTGTGTGTACAGGGAGTACATTAGGGGGCTGAGGACACAGCCATGTATGTACCGGAGCACAGTAGGGGGCTGAGGACACAGCCATGTGTGTACAGGGAGTACAGTAGGGGGCTGAGGACACAGCTCTGTGTGTGTACAGGGAGTCCAGTAGGGGGCTGAGGACACAGCTCTGTGTGTACCGGAGTACAGTAGGGGACTGAGGACACAGCTCTGTGTGTACCGGAGTACAGTAGGGGGCTGAGGACACAGCTCTGTGTGTACCGGAGTACAGTAGGGGACTGAGGACATAGTTGTGTGTGTACTGGAGTACAGTAGGGGACTGAGGACACAGCCGTGTGTGTACCGGAGTACAGTAGGCGGTTGAGGACACAGCTGTGTGTGTACAGGGAGGACTGTGGTGGACTGAGGACACAGCCGTGGGTTTACAGGATCTAAAGTAGGTGATGCGGACGCAGCTGTGTGTGTACGGGGAGTACAGTAGGAGGCTGAGGATACTGAAGTGGGTGTACAGGGAGTACAGTGGGGGGTTGACGGCACAGCTTTAGGGAAGTAGTTACTCCGAAAGTTATAGAGAGATGGGCGACAGTGAGGGGGAGTGGGAGGAAGCAGCCAGTGCAGGGACCCCCTGCGGTCATTCCCCTCAAGAACAAGTATACCGTTTTGGATAATTCTGGGGGGGGTGACTAACCTGGGGTAAGCAACGAGGTTCAGGCCTCTGGCACGGAGCCTGTCCCCGTTGCTCAGAAGGGAAGGGTGGAGAAAGGTAGAGCGATCGTTATTAGGGACTCAATAGTGAGGGGCACAGATAGGCGGTTTTGCGGGGGCGACAGAGACTCACGATTGGTATGTTGCCTCCCAGGTGCAAGGGTACGTGATGTCTCTGATCGTGTTTTCCGGGTCCTTAAGGGGGAGGGGGAGCAGCCCCAGATCGTGGTCCACGTTGGCACCAACGACATAGGTAGGAAGAGAGGTGAGGATGTTAGACAGGCTTTCAGGGAGCTATGTTGGAAGCTCAGAGCTAGAACGAACAGAGTTGTTGTCTCTGGTTTGTTACCCGTGCCACGTGATAGAGAGTCGAGCATAGGGAGAGAGAAGAGTTAAATGCGTGTCTACAGGGATGGTGCAGGAGGGAGGAATTCCGGTTTCTGGACAACTGAAGTTCTTTCTGGGGAAGGTGGGACCTCTATAAACAGGACAGTCGACACCTTAACCTGAGTGGCACCAGTATCCTTGGGGGGAGGTTTGCTAGTGCTCTATGGGAGGATTTAAACGAACTCTGGAGGGGCATGGGAACCTGGACTGTAGCTTTAGGGTACAGGACCTTGAGTGTCGGGAGGTTAGGAACATGGCATCGATCTCGAAGGAGGGTGCCTGTAAACAGGAAGGTGGCTTGAAGTGTGTATACTTTAATGCAAGAAGTATAAGAAATAAGGTAGGTGAGCTTGCAGCATGGGTTGATACCTGGGACTTCGATGTTGTGGCCATTACAGAGATGTGGGTAGAACAGGGACAGGAATGGCTGTTGCAGGTTCCAGGGTTTAAATGTTTTAGTAGGGTCAGAGATGGGAGTAAAAGAGGGGGAGGTGTGGCATTGCTTGTCAAGGACAGTATGACAGCAGTAGAAAGGGTGATGGAGGAAGACTTGCCATCTGAGGTAATTTGGGCGGAGGTTAGAAATAGGAAAGGTGAGGTCACCCTGTTAGGAGTTTTCTACAGGCCTCCTAATAGTCCGAAAGAAGTAGAGGAAAGTATTGCGAGGATGATTCAGGATAAGAGTGAAAGTAGCAGGGTGGTTGTTCTGGGGGACTTTAACTTCCCAGATATTGACTGGGAAAGCTAGAGCTCAAGTTCGTAAGATGGGTCGGTGTTTGCCCAATGTGTGCAGGAGGGTTTCCTGACACAATATATAGACAGGCCAACAAGAGGTGAGGCTATACTGGAATTTGGTTCTAGGTAATGAACCAGGCCAGGTGTAGACTTGGAGGTAGGTGAGCACTTCGGGGGCAGTGACCACAACTCGGTGACTTTTACTCTAGTGATGGAGAGGGATAAGTGTGCACTGCAGGGCAACAGTTATAGCTGGGGGCAGGGAAATTACGATGCGGTGTGGCATGACTTAGGATGCGTGGATTGGAAAAATAGGCTTCAAGGGAAGAACACAAATAATATGTGGACATTGTTCAAGGAACAGCTAATGGGTGTCCTTGATAAGTATGTACCAGTCAGGCAGGGAGTAAAGGGTCTAGTGAGGGAGCCGTGGTTTAATAAGGAATTGGAATCCCTTGTGAAAGGGAAGAGGGCGGCCTATATAAAGATGAGGCGTGAAGGTTCAGTTGGGGTGATTGAGAGTTATAAGGTAGCCAGGAAGGATCTAAAGAGAGAGCTAAGAGCAGCGAGAAGGGGACATGAAAAGTCCTTGGTTGGTAGGATTAGGGAAAACCCAAAGGCTTTCTATAGGTATGTCAGGAATAAAAGAATGACTAGGGTAGGTTTCGGTCCAGTCAAGGATAGTAGTGGGAAGTTGTGCGTGGAGGCGGAGGAGATTGGTGAGACACTAAATCATTACTTTTCGTCAGTATTCACTCAGGAACAGGACACTGTTGCTGATGTGAATATTGAGTCACAAGTGATTAGAATGGATGGCCTTGAGGTACGTAGGGAAGAAGTCTGGGGAATACTGGAAAGGGTGAAAATGGATAAGTCCCCTGGGCCTGATGGCGTTTATCCTAGGATCCTCTGGGAAGCTAGGAAGGAGATAGCGGAGCCATTGGCCTTGATTTTTATGTCGTCGTTGTCTACGGGAATAGTGCCAGAAGACTGGAGAATAGCGAATGTGGTCCCCTTGTTCAAGAAGTGGAGCAGGGATAGCCCGAGTAACTATAGGCCAGTGAGTCTCACTTCTGTTGTGGGCAAAGTCTTAGAGAGATTTCTAAGGGATAGGATTTATGAACATCTGAATAGGAATAATGTGATCAAGGATAGTCAGCATGGTTTTTTGAAGGGCAGGTCGTGCCTCACAACTTTATTGAGTTCTTTGAGAAGGTGACCAAGGAAGTGCACGAGGGTAAAGTGGTAGATGTGGTGTATATGGATTTTAGCAAGGCGTTCGATGAGGTACCTCATGGCAGGCTAATGCAAAAACTACGGAGGTATGGCATTGAGGGTGCATTAGAGGTTTGGATTAGGAATTGTCTGGCTGGAAGGAGACAGAGGGTAGTAGTTGATGGTACAGGTTTATCTTGGAGTGCAGTTACTAGCGGTGTTCCACAAGGATCTGTTTTGGGACCATTGCTGTTTGTCATTTTTATAAATGGCCTGGAGGAGAGGCTTGAAGGCTGGGTGAGCAAGTTTGCAGATGACAGGAAAGTCGGGGGGGTTGTGGACAGTGAAGAAGAATGTGGCAGGTTACAGCGGGATATAGATAAGTTGCAGAGCTGGGCAGAAAGGTGGCACATGGAATTTAATGTAGCAAAGTGTGAAGTCATTCACTTTGGTAGGAGTAACAAGAAGATGGATTACTGGGCTAATGGTAGGCTACTTGGAAGTGTGGATGAGCAGAGGGATCTTGTTGTCCATGTACACAGATCTCTGAAAGTTGCCACCCAGGTAAATAGTGCTGTGAAGAAGGCATATGGCATACTGGGCTTTATTGGTAGAGGAATTGAGTTCCGGAGTCCTGAGGTCATGTTGCAGTTGGATAAGACTCTGATGCGGCCTCATCTGGAGTATTGTGTACAGTTTTGGTCGCCATACTATAGGAAGGATGTGGATGCATTGGAACGAGTGCAGAGGAGGTTTACCAGGATGTTGCCTGGCATGGTAGGAAGATCGTATGAGGAAAGGCTGAGGCACTTGGGGCTGTTCTCATTGGAGAAAAGAAGGTTTAGAGGAGATTTGATAGAGGTGTACAAGATGATTAGGGGTTTAGATAGGGTTGACAGTGAGAACATTTTTCCGCTAATAAAGTCAGCTGTTACTAGGGGACACAGTTTTAAATTAAGGGGTGGTAGGTATAGGACAGATGTTAGGGGTATATATTTTACTCAGCGGATTGTGAGTTCATGGAATGTCCTGCCAATAGCAGTGGTGGACTCTCCCTCTTTATGGTCATTTAAGCGGGCATTGGACAAGCATATGGAGGTTATTAGGCTAGTGTAGGATAGGTCGGCTTCGGTCGGCGCAATATCGAGGGCCGAAGGGCCTGTACTGCGCTGTATTTTTCTATTTTCTATGTTGTATGTACAGGGAGTACAGTAGGGGGCTGAGGACACAGCCGTGTGTGTACAGGGAGTACAGTAGGGAGCTGAGGGCACAGCTGTGTGTGTACAGGGAGTACAGTAGGGGGCTGAGGATGCATCTTTTGGTGCTCAGGGAGTACAGTAGGGGGCTGAGGGCAC
The DNA here is from genome assembly GCF_047496795.1 of Chiloscyllium punctatum. Lineage (NCBI taxonomy): Eukaryota > Metazoa > Chordata > Chondrichthyes > Orectolobiformes > Hemiscylliidae > Chiloscyllium > Chiloscyllium punctatum. The sequence continues at coordinate 442,161 of NW_027309835.1, read as the reverse complement.
AGCCGTGTGTGTACAGGGAGTACAGTTGGGGGCTGAGGGACAGTGCCATGTGTGTACAGGGAGTACAGTAGGAGGCTAAGGGACACAGCCGTGTGTGTACAGGGTGTACAGTAGGGGGCTGAGGGACACAACCCTGTGTGTACAGGGAGTACAGTAGGGGGCTGAGGACACAGCCGTGTGTGTACAGGGAGTACAGTAGGGGGCTGAGGACACAGCCGTGTGTGTACAGGGCGTACAGTAGGGGGCTGAGGGACAGTGCCATGTGTGTACAGGGAGTACTGTAGGGGGCTAAGGGACACAGCCGTGTGTGTACAGGGAGTACAGTAAGGGGCTGAGGACACAGCCGTCGGTGTACAGGGAGTACAGTAGGGGGATGAGGACACAGCCGTGTATGTACAGGGAGTACAGTAGGGGGCTGAGGACACAGCCAAGGGAGTACAGGGAGTACAGTAGGGGGCTGAGGGACACAGCCATGGGTGTACAGGGAGTACAGTAGGGGGCTGAGGGACACAGCCGTGTGTGTACAGGGAGTACAGTAGGGGGCTGAGGATACAACCCTGTGTGTACAGGGCGTACAGTAGGGGACTGAGGACAGTGCCATGTGTGTACAGGGAGTACAGTAGGGGGCTGAGGGACAGTGCCATGTGTGTACAGGGAGTACAGTAGGAGGCTGAGGACACAGCCGTGGGTGTACAAAGAGTACAATAGGGGGCTGAGGGACGCAGCCATGTGTGTACAGGGAGTACAGTAGGGGGCTGAGGACACAGCCGTGGGTGTACAGGGAGTACAGTAGTGGGCTGAGGACACAGCCGTGGGTGTACAGGGAGCACAGTAGGGGGCTGAGGACACAGCCGTGGGTGTACAGGGAGTACAGTAGGGGGCTGAGGACACATGCTCCAGGAGCACCAGTGTTTAGTGTTATTGTGGCGGAGGTGCAGATACCTACCTTCACTAATTGTGGTCTGTGGGTCAGAAACCAGGGGATCCAGTTGCAGAGGGTGGAGCCATGAGTAAGGTCACAGAATTTTGAGATCAGTCTGGAGGGGAAAATGATTTTTAAGGTAGAGGTCAATGAGCAGGAGTCTGGTGGAGGTGTCTTTGGTGTCCAGATGTCCTAAGGATGAGTGCAGGGCTCGGGATACGGCATCTGGTGTGGACCCGTTACATCAGTCGGTATATTATAGGGGATCAATCAGGCTGGGAGATTGGAGGTGATGTGGGCCATAACCAGCCTTTTAAATCACTCCATGTTTATTGAGGTTAGAGCCACTGGGCGGTAATCATTAAGTCATTAAAACATGAGCTTTCTCACTTACAAGGTTGATGTTGGTCTTCTTGAAGCAGGTTGGGACTTCAGCTTGTGGGAGGGAACAGCTGAAATTGTATATGAATACCTCTTCCAGTTGGTCCTCCCAGGATCTGAGAGCTCAGCCGGGAACACTATCCAGGCCCATCGCTTTCCTTGATTTGACCTGCAGGAAGACTGATCATGCCTGCAGCGGTGACAGCGGGCACAGGCACATCCGAGGCTGTAAGGGCAGGTTTCAGCCTGGCAGTCACACAGTCATTCATCGCAGACATCTCCTCGCTGACCTCCCTCGATCGTCATCAATACACAGTGACATATTTGGTGTGAGCACCACTCAGTTAGTGTTGAGACGGAGTGACATCAGTAGACTGGGATTGTGCGCCACAATGATGTAAACTTACACCAAAAGGGGGTAGGGTGTGCTTCTACTGAGAGTCAGTGGTGCAGGGAGTGAAGACTTTACAGGTGTAATTAATGTCAAGCCACTGCTTCAACCTGAATGGAGTCAAGCACCTTCACTGTTGTGCTTTGTATATGGTGGGCGGTCCTTAGGGAGCCAGGAAATATATTATATAAGGACAATCTGAACAAAGGACTTGAGGGCAGTTTTGCTCAGTTTGCAGATGATATTGAGGAAGTGGGGAAGCTGGAGAAAAGCTTGAACAGTTTAGGACTGTGGGAAAACACGTGGCTGATGGAACGCAATATGGGAATGTGTGAGAATATGCACTTTGGTAGGCGGAATAGAGGAGACACTATGTTCCAATAGGATCCATTAAATCTGAAGCACAAAAGGATTTTGAAGCACTCATCCTCTCTTATGGTTAACGTGCATGTTCAGTTGGCAGTTAGGAAAGCAAAAGCAATGTTCGCATTCATTTCAAGAGAGCAAGAATGCAAGACGGGCGACATACTGCTGAGAATGTAATGGGCTATGGACAGACGGCATTTGGCCAATTGTGAGCTGTTTTGGACACTATCTCTAGAGAAAGATCTGCTGGTGTTGGAGGTGATCCATCCTGGGGATGACGGCTTGTCATATGAGCGGCAGTGTGTGTTCTCGATGGAATTTAGAAGAACTGTGCGGGGTGGGGAGGTGTCTGATTGAAACTAATGGATTACTGCAAAAATTGATACAGTCAGTGTGTAGAAGGTATTTCCACTTTTCATAGAGACAATGACAAAATGGCAAAGTATCAGAGTTAAGGAATGGGCTGAATGGCCTAAATCTGTTTTCTATATCTCATGCCAGTAAGGTCATAGGGTCTATTATTCAGTATAGACTTGTAAGTCTCTGACCTGCTCTTGTAACCCTTGTATTTGTATGTCGATTTGACTTCACGTTCTGTTCAATGGTAACCCCTGTGATATGGACGGTGGGAGGATTCAGTGTCAGCCGGGACTCCATTAATATTTTGAATATGAGCAGCTGTCAGTGAGTCTCATCGGGCGGGAGTACATTCTCTCTTCGATGATTGTCATATTCGAAGGATTGATCCTGATACACCAGTATTGTTGATTTAAACAAAACAGGAACAATTTATCACAGCACTCAGCAACAACACGTCATCGAATACTGAACACCCTTTAATAACAGAAAAGTCTAAAATGTTCAATATTAGAAACACTGTTTTACTGTTCGTGTTCAAATCAGATAACCTGTCCCATCGAGATGCTCAACTTGGAACTATTCTTAAAAAAAAGTTTTTTTGGATGTGGGTATCGCTGGATGTGCCCAGCATTTCTTGCCCGTCCCTAGTTGCCCTTCAGAAGGTGGTGCCTTCTCGAACTGCTGCAATCTACCTGCTGTGCGGTGGCCCACTAGTGATTAAAGAGGGAATTCCAATGTTTTCACGCAGCAACAGTGAAGGAACGGCAATACATTTCCAAATCAGGATGTTGACTGGTTTGGAGGGGAATTTGAAGGTGGTGGTGTTCCCAAAAGTCTACTTCCCTTGTCATTCCAGATGGAAGCGTTCGTGTGATTAGAAGGATCTGTCTGAGGATCTTTGGGGAATTTCTCCATTGTGTCTTGCAGATAGTACACACTGCTGCTCCTGAGTGACCATGGTGAAGGGAGTGAATGCTTGTGGATGTGGTGAAAATCAAATGGGCTGTTTTGTCCTGGATGGTGTCAAGCTTCTTCAGTGCTGTTGGGGCTGCACTCAGTCAGGCAAGTGAGAATATTCCATCTCATTCCTGAGTTGTGCCTTGTAGATGATGGACAGGCTTTGGGAAGTCAGGAGGTGAGTTTCTCCTGCAGTATTCCTAGCTTCTGATCTGCTGTTATATTCATGTGGCGAGTCCAGTTGAGTTTCTGGTCAATGATACCTCCCAGGATATTGATAGTGTGGGAGTTTAGTGATGATGATGATGCTGCTGAATACAAAGTGGTGGTAATGTTTCTTAGTAATGACAGTCATTGTCTGAATTTATGTGGCACAAATGTTACTTGCCACTTGCCAGCCCAAGCCTGGATATTGCCCAGATATTGTTGCTTTGGGCATGGACTGCTTTCATATGTGAGCATTTGCGAATGGTGTTGAACATTTGTGCAGTCATTGTCGAATATCCCCACTTCTGAACTTATGATGAAAGGAAGGTCATTGTTGAAGCTGCTGAAGATGTTTGGACCTAGGACATTATCCTAAGGGACTACTTCAGAAATGTTCTGGTGCAGAGATGACTGACCTCCAACAATAATGACCATCTTCTTATCTCTCAGGTATGACTCCAATAATGGAGTGTTGGCCCGCGATACTGTTTTTGCTTGGGGTCCTTGATGTCACATTTGGCAGAATGCAGCCTTGATGTCAAGGGCTGGAATTCGGTTCCTTTCTCCATGTTTGCACCAAAGCTGTGAGGAATTCAGGAGCTGAGCGACCCTTGCAAAAACCAAATTGGGCGTCACTGAGCAGGTTATTTTTGAGCAAGTGCTGCTTGATAGCACTGTTAATGATATGTTCCATCATTTTACTGATGGTGGAGAGTAGACTGATAAGGCGGTATTTGGACGGGTCTAATTTGTCCTGCCTTTTATGTATAGTACATACTTGAGCAGTTTATTCCCCATTGTCAGTTTGTAAACATACTGGAACAGCTTCGCTAGGAGAGCGGGATGTTCTGGAGTACAAGTCTTCAGGACGATTGACAGCATGTTATTAGGGGCCATAGCCTTTGCAGTATCCAGTGCCTTCAAACCTTTCTTGATATCAGTTAATCGAATTTGCTGAAGATTGTTATCTGTAATGATGGGGACCGCCGCAGGAGGCAAAATGGATCATCCACTCGAAACATCTGACTGAAGATTGCAACGAAAGCTTCAGCCTTATCTTTTGCATCATTGAAGTTGGGGATATTTGTGGAGACTCCTACTCCAGTGAGTTGTTTAATCGTCCGCCACCATTTATGATAGGATTAGCAAGACTGCAGAGCTTAAATCTGATGCATTGATTCTGTGATCGCTAAGCTCTGTCTGTCCCTTGCTGTTTATGCTATCTGGCATGCATCTTGGAAGGTTCAGCAGATGAACATTTTATCTTTATATATTCCTGGTTCTGCTCCTGGCATGCCCTCCTGCATTCTCCATTGAACCAGGGTTAATCCTCTGGTTTGATGGTAATGGTTGAGTGGGGGACATGCTGGGCCGTGACGTTACAGATTGTGCTGGAGTATCGTTCTGCTGCTATTGATGGTCCACAGTGTCTTGTGGACGGTCAGTCCTGAGTTGCAGATCTGCTAAAAGTGTGTGCCATTTAGCATGGTGATAGTGCCACACAACACAATAGAGTTAATGGAGACAATAGACTTCATCACCACAAGGACAGTGTGGTGGTCACTTTTACCGATGCAGTCATGGACATATACAACTGCAGTTGGTAGATTGGTAAGGATGGGTTCAGATATGCTTTTTTACCCTCTTGTTCATTCCGTCACCACCTTCTGCAGACACAAACTAGTAGCTATGTCCTTAGGAACTGACCAGCATGATCAGTAGTGCTGCTGCCAAACCACTCTTGACAGTCGACTTTGAAATCCCCCAGCCAGAATACACTTTGTGCCATTGCCACAGTCAATGCTTTCTCCAAGTGTTGTTTAACATGGAGGAGGACTGACTCAGCTGAGGAACGACGTTAAGTGGTAATCAGTGAGAGACTCCTTTGTCCATGTTTAATTTCTGTTATTTCCGTAAGGTATGTTTCCGTGAGAATGGCTATGTCAGGCTGTTGCTTGACTAGTCTGTAAGGCAGTTGTTCCAATGTTGGCACGAGACTTCAGATGTTAGTAAGGAAGACTTTTAAGGTTCTACAGTGATGTTTCTAATGTTGACTTTTCCGGTGCCCATTTCGACTCCAGGTGGTCCATCCGGCTTCATTTGTTTGAACCTTTGAAGAGGTTGATCCAACTGAATGACTCATTAGACCATTTCAGGGGGCGATTGAGAGTCAATGACATTGCTTTGTGTCTGGAGTTGCATGTCAGCCAGACCAGGTGAGGATGGGAGATTCCTTCATTGCAGGATATTGGTAAACCAGATGTATTTTTCCGACAATCGGCAATGATTTCATTCTCAGCAATAGATTCTTAATTCCAGGGATATTTTTTACATTATTGAATTGAATTTCCACCATCTGCAGTGGTGGGATTCTACCTGGATTCACAGAACAGGAGCTGATTTTTCTGGATTGATAATCTCTTCGTAATGCCACGAAACCCACTTGGAACCACATGTTGTACTCAGCTGCCATTTCTTGTGTTACCCTGTTTTTCATTCATTGCTTATGTTATTCTGGAATCTCATCCTTCATAAAATCCTGATTGAAATACACACTTATGGACGTCTTCTCGACTGCTCGAATTTCATTCCGTCTGTTTTGTTTGAACAGACATTTCAAGGCAGCTGTACACCAGAGAAGAGCAGGAAAAGAGAATGGGTGATTGTGCACTGTACCTGTCACCGGACCAGCATGTCTGTCCCAGAAGTATTTATTGTGGGTCAGATAATCTCAATTATTATGGCATGGATGAAGGCCATTCAGCCCATCGTGGAGTCACAAGTTCTCTAACTGCACAATTGGAGATAGAGAGAGTGTGTAAAGAGACATTGTGTGAGAGAGAAATAAACAGAGAGAAATCAAGTGAAGGGAGATAAACTGAAAGAGGATAGAAAGGGGGAGTGACTGACTGAGTGAGAGAGGAAGAGGTGTTCGATGAGGGTGAAGTTAGGTTGATCAGAAGACTGCATTACGTTCGATAAATATGGACAGACAGAAGTTAGAATCTTTATTTAGAAATTCCTCTGGATGGCAAGCCCTTTGTCTGGGCTCCATACAATGTGAGCACTGTGCTGATACTGGCTGTCATCCCAAATTATTTATTTACAACAATATCACAGAGCTGGGTTACTGACAGCTAAACAGAACCCATTAGGTCAATAGATCGGTTCTATGGAGAAAGCAGAGTTTTTAAATAGACTGTGCCAAGAGCAGCAGGAAATGATAACCACCACATTGCCTCCACGACCCGCCCCCCACCCCCCCCCCCGACACCGATACCGTATGAGAGATTAGGCCAGAGAATCTCAGTGAGGGGATTCACTGACAGAGGTGACATCACGATCTTAGCTGTAGGTCAAATAATGATTGATAAAGTTTGCATACCACTTTCCTAGTTACGTAATTCACATTTCAATTTATATAGCTCAATATCAGGAGTGTATTTTAACAACTTTATCTCTTTGTACTTTGCATATATTGGTGTGTGCAGAAAATCATTTTGTTCCTGTATTTTGCATTGCATAAATGCATTTCATTAATATTGTCTCTGCTAATTCCTCATTGTAGATGTATTCTTGAATCTGTTCTTCATATGAGTAATAAAGAGTAACATTCTAATACTGGTAAATGGGGAACATCACTGTCCCTCAACCCAGTCTAATCAGCCATGTCCCACAGTCCTCTCCATCTTCTCTCTTTTCCCCAATATGATAATCACAATGTAATTGAAGTCCATTAAATGACACTTCATGACAGTTCCTTAACATCGATAACATCAACGGCATGACCCAAACCTGCCCTCTCTGATCCTGGAATAACAATCTGCACTGTGTTTGCAATGTGCAATTCTCTGTTAACGTATCCATGCCATTTTTTTTTGTGTTGTAACCCACGTTTTTTTTGGTACATTTTGCGATCAGATCATGGATGATAGTTGTTTTCTCAATGTTTTACAGATATTGCAATGACTGATCAGTTGTTGCAGGATTCATTTCTGTATTTATGAGCAGAGAAGCATGTTTATGTTCCGTTAAACTTCTGGCCTTACTTCCATATCCAAGGCCGACTGAATGGTTACACACAATCAATCTGCCATCTTCAACATTCCTTCCTTCAGTCACACTCGCATATCACGCCCAGAATGCATAAATGTTCAATGTTATTTTGAATTTTAATAATGTAGCTTTGAATTCAAAGGTGTTAACTGGAGCTATTTGTTCAGCGATTGTAATTATGTCAGTCTCCGTGGATCGTAAGCGTCCCTAGAGAGATTTTCTCATCAATTAATCAGGGAATACTTTCAGTGTTTTATCCCATAGTGTGAGCGGGAGAATGTACAACAGCAATAAGAGAGATTAGCAGCTTCAGAGAGAAGGGCACGGAAGATGGAAATCTAGGAACATTAGACTGGAATGTTCCAACAATGGATAGGAGTTTATCCTATGGTCTTTACTGGCTTTCCCAGCCTTGGATATCATTAGCATCGCGGATTGAAGATGTACTGATGATTATTCAAGCTGGTTACTATCCTATCCTTGCTATAGTTGGTGTTCCTGGTAAGTCACTCTGTCTGTTTAGAGAAAAGGTCTGAATTGAATCGATGCTCATGATATGCAGATTTTGGAACGGTGCAAGCCAACGTTTTCAGTTCCAGTCAAAGATTCTATTCCTTAGGAATTATAACTAGCAAACTATTATTTACATATTACTCTGCAATACGCGAGGATAAAACTTACTGTTCTCAACCTCTTTGATTCGTTTTCTCCTGCAAAGTGTACATCTCTATATCCTCCCCACATACCAATCCTGTCCGGTCCCACCATTAAGCCGTCCCAGTCTCCTCCTCAGCCTCAGTTCAATTCCTGAATAAACCATCGTTTGTGCCTTTGTTAATTCAAGATACATCTGTTTCATGTCCCTTCTAACCACGTGTCCTTTGCAAAATAATTGCACTTGAGATGTTTAACTTGTTCTCTGCACAAAATCTGAAAGATGGGCAGCCAGTGTATTGTGGGTCACGTCATTGGCTCGTATTCTAGAACCACAGAATGATAATCTGTTGATATTGGCTTCCTTTTGCCCATTAGAGAAGGCAGTGGATCATCCTTCTCTGGTTAAGTCTCTGTTTAACTGAAAACACACGACAATTTGTTGTACTATTTATTGTCGTGTGGAACAGCTGAAACAGCCACTCAGTTCAAGACCGGTATAACATGCTGGCCTGACCAGAGCTGCACACATCCCGTGAGGGCAGAACAAAAGGAAAGGTAGCTCCCTTCCTCTGCCTGTATCCCATATTCCAATGGCTAATTTCCATTCAGGTAGGTAGCCATTCACTGTTTTAGATGGACTCTTTGTGACTGAGTCTCTTCCAAAAGTGATGACCCCCTCCATGGGCACCTCTGGTGCTTGTTTTATTGATGCTGACCTTCAGATGTAAGGATGTTTTAAAATGCTACATCAATGGCATTGCAATGTAAATGAATTGCTTCTTGTGTTAAATGAAAGAAATGCAGCCAGCTAAGTGAGGGAAAGAAATTATGGTAATCAAACCTGAGAGTGTTGTTGAGGCAGTATTTGGGGTATTGTGGACAGATTTTCTTTTCTTTATATGGAGTGATCTCTTTACCACAGAGAGAGTGATGAGGGGTTCCACCAGATTAATCCCTGGGATTACGACACCATGAGGAGTGAGTGAAGCTTGATCTATAGCGCTCTGAGAGAATAAGAGGTGATTGCTTTGAACCCTGAGAGGGATGGACAATCACTCCTGATATACTAAACAGACAATGAGAATGTGATAAATTCCACGACTGCTATTTCATTCAGGATGCGTGATTCGGGATAGTTTAAGTGCCTGGGCGGACTACACCCACCCACCCCAACCCCTACTCCCCATTGAGAGAGACGGAGAGGTCCAAGTTCTGAATAAACTCTCCCCACATTAATACAGTGCAGTTGGTGTGTGATCCTGCACTGAATGTCATATTATCCACCACCCCGACAGCAGCCACAGTACATTCAATCTAAAGCGTAACTATTTCCAATATCTCTAACATTCATGAAGAACATGAATCTATCTTCTCAGAGATACAAGGTACTTCCTTAAGGTTTAGACCTGAAGACTATAAGACATTGGAGCATACATCAGGACAGTTAGTCCATCGGGTCTGCTCCGTCATTCAATCATCGCTGATAGGTTTCTCAAACCCATTCTCCGACCTTCTCCCCATAACCCTCGATCCCCTGGATAATCAAAAACTATCTCCGTTCTCAAATATACTCAATGACCTTCCCCCACAGCCTTCTGTGGCAATAAATTTCAAAGGTTCCACCCTTCTAGAGTTAAATAACTTTCTCCTTATCACTGTTCTAAAAAGTGTTCCCTTTCATCTAAGGCTGTGCCCTCGGATTCTAATCCAATGGAAACATCTTATCAGCATCCACTCTCTCCTGGTAATTCAGTATCCTGTCCATTTCAATTACATTCCCTCTCATCCTTTCAAATTTACGAAGTATAACCCAGAGTACTCAAACATTCCTCATGCAATAAGCTTTTCATTCCGATGACCATTCTCGTGAAAATCTTCTGAACACGCTCCAGGACCAGTACATCCTTCCTGAGGTATGGAGCTCAATAATGAACACGATACTCCAAATGTGGTCTGACTAGAGCCGTATACAGTCAGTTCTTACGTTTAATTCTTGTCGGAGTAAATGCTCCCAATCATAATTACAATTGCCATCCTAACTACTGCCTCAACCTGCAAGCTGACCTTGAGAGAACCCTGCACTCGAACTCCCAAGTCCCTTTGCACTTCAGATTTATGAATTTTCTCGCCATTTAGAAAATAGACCATGCCTCTATTCTTCGTGCCAAAGTGCATGACCTCACACTTTCCAACGTTGGAATGCATCTGACGATCTCTTTACCTGTCCAAATCCTTGTTCAGCCTCTCCGCTTCCTCAATATGACCTGTCCATCTCCCTGTCTTTGTATCGTCTGCAAACCTAGCCAGAGTGCCCTCAATTCCCTCATCTAGATTCGTTAATGTAACAAGTAAAAAGTTATAATTCCAACACTGAGCAATCTGGATCACCACTTGTCACCGGCTGCCATCCTGAGAAGTACACGTTTATCCCCAATCTTTGCTTTCTGCCAGACAGACAAGCTTCTATTCATGCCACTACCTTCCCTCGAACACCACGGACCCTTATCATACTCAGTAATCTCCTGTGTGACACCTTGTCAAAGGCCTTCTTGAATTCAAGGTGGATAACATCCATTGGCTGTGCTTGGTCGAGCTGCTTATTTCCTCTTCACAGGATTCCAATAGATTTGTCTGGCATTAACTTCCCTTGATGAAATCATGCCGACTTTGCCCTATTTTACCAAACACTGTCAACTATTCAGAAATCTCATCCTTCAGAGTGGATTCCAGGATCTTACCCATGACAGAAGTTAAACTATTCATGGTGGGATTTTTTTTGACTTTTTCCTTACTCCCTTGTTAAAAAGGAGAGTCACGTTAGTGGGTTTCCAGAGCTCTGGGATCGTTCCTTACTCTAGTGATTCCTGAAAGATCACCACGATTGCCTCCATTCCCTCTTCAGCTATCTCCCTTATCATACTGGGATGTAGTCCATCTGGTCAAGGTTATTTACCCACCTTCGGGCCATTACATTTTTCTCTAGCATGTTTTCCATGGTGGGGGCCATCATACTCAGCTCTGGCCCCTCAATCTCTTGAATTTTTCAGGTATTACTCGTGCCTTCCACCATGAAAGCTGATGCAAAGTAATTATTCAGTTCCTTGGCCATTTTCTCGTTCCCCCACTGCTATCTCTCCAATGTCATTTTCCAGCAGTCCAATGGTCACTTTTGCCGCTCTTTTGTACATTATATATCGAAAGAAACTGTTACAGTCTTCCTTTATCTTACTGGCTAGCTTACACCCATATTTAATAATCGCCCTCCTTATTTTATTTTGTTTACCCTTTGTTTTGTCTTTGTAACCTTTCCAATCCTCAGGTTTCCCACTGCACTTTGCCACATTATATCATTTCTCTTTTGCTTTTATGCTATACGTGACTTCCCTAGTCAGCTATGGTTGTCCCATCCTCCCTATGCAAGCCTCTTTTTCCTCAGGATAAATCTCTGCTGTATCCTGAATTACTCCAAAAATCTCCTGCCATTGCTGTTGCACTGTCTTTCCTGCTGGGCCTGACTCCCAGTCAATTCTACTCAGATCCTCACTCATGTCTGTGCAATGGCCTTTATTCAGCTGCAATACTGTCACTTCTGATTCTAACTTCTCCACCTGAAATTGCAGAGTAAATTCAATCATATTATGATCACTGTCACTTGCAGCTCCCCTCATCTCGTCTGCCTGCACAACCTGATTCAAAAAGCCACCTCGTAGACATTCCACAAATTCCTTTTCTGCCAACCACTATCAATCTGAATTCCCAGTCCATCTGTATAAGAAAATCTTACATGATCACTGTAACTTTGCCTTTCCTGCAGATCTTTTAGCTCCTGGTGTATCTTACGCCCCAGCTCCTTGTACATAACTCCAATTGCGTTTTTCCACCTTTTTGATTCCTCAAATCTACCGACACAGATTCTACACCATCTGACCTTATTTAATTTCTTATTATTGATTATTGATTCAATTCCATTGTTAATACTGAGACAACTCTATCTCTTTAGGATGCATATCCTTGAATATTCAGCTCCCAATCCTGATCCTCTTACAGTGATGTCACTGTAATTCCCACTATGTCGAACCTGCCAATTTTTGGATAAGTCACAAGCTCATTTACCTTATTCCTTATACTGCATGCATTCCAATATAATACTTCAGTCCTGTATTACCTGTCGCTCTTCTCATTGTCATTTGTTTGTCCAGCTATTGATACCTAAACGGACCCTGACCACTGGATCATTCCCCTCCCTCTCCAAGTTCTGCAACCCAGATGATATATCTCAAACCCAAGCTCCATGTAGGCAGAACTCTTAATCCCGATCATGGAGAACAGTATCTATGCTTTTAACTATACTATCGCCAATTATCCATCATAGGGCAGCATAGTGACACAGCAATGCTGCCTCACAGTGCTCGGGACTTGGGTTCATTTTCAATCTCTTCACCCTGTCTATGTGGACTTTGTATATTCACCCGTGTCTGCATTGGGACCGTTAACTCTCTTCTCTCTCCACAGCACGTCTCTGTGTTTGCTTCAGATTTCTACCAACCAAACTATTTTTGCTTTTGTTCGATGGAGAAATGCAGCAAATGTGACAGGTTTTTGGAAAAGCACCCGTGGTTCGCGGGTTCCTCTGGGTGTTTAGGAATCTTGCCCGACCACTTGTCTGAGTGAAGTGTCCCTGGATGCCCATTCCTTCTCTCTCTGTTCCCTCAGTCCATCGTCACTACATGCAGCCTTTCCTTGTGCCACCCCTAGGACGCCCCACACCCCATTCCCTGGCACTGGATACTCCCTTCGCAGGACTGTGCACACAACGACACTGGGAACTTTTTGACCCGCTGGGGATGCTGGGTAAAGACCCTGCCATTGCAAGGAACAGAATAACTAGAATCCAGTTGTATAGCAAAGCTGAATAAACAGGCTGAATTACATCCATCTGCTCTGACATGTTCTAATCTTCTATTTATCCTCGTCTATTTGCCGACTTGGGAATCTCAATGATCCACATATCGGAAGTGCTGACTCCCCGACCATCTCTTTGGCCGTGTATTTATCTGTGCTACTTTACCATTCCTAACCTCACTCACACGTGACATATTCTAATGTTTCCAAAATTCAAATATCCTTTCAGCACAATTCCAGCAAGGCCTTTTCCTTAATCTGAATAGACTTGACGATAAGCCCTTTGTCTGGTGCCATACCCTGTGAGCACCATGCTGATACTGGCTGTCATCCCAGATCATTTATTGCCAATGACATCACAGAGCTGAGTTGCTGACAGCTAAACACAATCCAATAGACCAATAGATTGGTTCCATGGAGAAGATGGATTAAGTTAAATATTCTGGGCCAACAGGTACTTGTAGCCCCTCTCGACACTGCGTGAGAGGCAGGGTGGAATCTCAGTGAAGGGAATCACTGGCAGATGGGAAATCAGGATCTCAGCTCTGGGTCAAATAATGATTGATAAAGTTTGCACATCACTTCCATGGTTTTGTAATTCACATTACAATTTATATAGCTCACATAGTAAGTGTATTTTAACAACATTGTCTTTTTGTAGTTTTCATACTTTGGTATGTACACAAAAGCTTTTTTATCCTTGTATTTTGTGTTGAATAAACTCATTTATTACTGAGGAAGAAAGGACCTCCTCCGATGGGACAGTCGTCATCTGAACCGTGCTGGGACCAGAATCCGAGTGAATCCTAACCAGGGCTTTAGATAGAGCTTTAAACGGATTAGGGGTGTGTGTTAGGGTGAGGGTGTACTTGTCGTGTTTTAATTAGAAAATTCCGAAATAAAAGAGGAGATAAGAGTACAGAACTCAGGAGACGTTATTAAAATCTCCAGCACAGACACAAATAGGATAGAGCATCTGGAAATGTTTAACATATCACACTTCAAACGCACTGCACAAATGAATGACAATGAGAAGATGGACGGTTAATGCAGGACTGAAGGGGGTTCCAACTGAATGCATGCTGCAGAAGGAATAAGGTAAATGAGCTTGTGGCGCAGAATTAAATTGGCAGATATGAAGCGATGGGCATCACAGAGATGTGACTACAAGGGGATCTGAATATTTAAGGATATTTATCCTATCGAAAAGATAGGCAGGTGGGCAGAGGGAGTGGGTTTGCATTGTTAGTAAGAAATGAAATTAAATCAATAGTAAGAAAGGAAGTAAGGTCAGATGGTGTAGAATCTCCGTGGGTAGAATTGTGGAACCACAAAGGTGAGACAACCACAGTTGAAGTCTTGCACAGGGCTCCAAAGAGTAGTCAGGAGCTGGGGCACAAGATACCTCAGGAGATAAGAAAGATGTGTAGGAGATGCAAAGTACAGTAATCATGGGTGATTTCAGTATGCAGGGAAACTCGGATCATTAGATTGGTAGTGGTTGGCAAGGAAATGAATTTTAGGAACGTTTACGAGATGGCTTTTTGGAACAACTTCTGGTGGAGTCCACCAGATCCACAGATGATACTGGATTTAATGACGCAGGATTCGTAAGGGTGAAGGTAAACTTCGGAAGCAATGATCAGAACATGGACGAATTTATTGTGCAATTTGAGAGAGAGAAGATAGAATCAGAGATAACAGTATTTCAGCCTAATAAAACAACTGCAGAGGCATAAGGGAGAAGCTGGGTAGAATTAACTGGGAGAGGGGTCAAGCATGAAAGACAGGGGAACAGCAATGGCAGCAGATTCCAAGATTAATTCAGGAGTAACAGCAGAGATTCTCGTCGAGGAATAGAGGCATGGTACTGGGAGGATGAGACAACCAGGGCTGACGAAGGAAGTCAGGGATTGCATACAAGCAAAAGAGCAAGCGTATAATGTGGCGAGGGACAGTGGGAAACTAGAGAATTTGGGAAACTAACAGAGGGCAAAAAAGGACAGAGAAGATTAGATATGGAGGTAAGCTAACCAGTAATAGAAAAGAGACTGTCAGAGGTTCTTTCGATATATAAAATGCAAAAGAGAGGCAAAAGTGAATATGGACCACTGGAAAATTATGCTGGAGAAACAGTAGCGGAAAACAAAGAAATGAATGAGGAACTTTGCATCAATGTTCATGGTGGAAGACACGAGTAATTTCCCAAAAAATGAAGGGAGTGATAGGGCAGAGCTGAGTATGGTGGGCATCAGCAAGAAGAACATGCTAGAAAACTGAATGGCCTGAATTTGGATAAATCACCTGAACCATATGGACTATACCCCAGCATTGTAAGGGAGATAGCTGAAGACGTAGTGAAAGTGAAAGTGGTGATCTTTCAGGAATGACTAAAATCAGGAAAGGCTGAAAAATTGCTTACGTGACAGTCCACATAATAAGAGAGTTAGGCAGAAGATGGAAAATTACAGACTGATTAGCCCAACCTTGGTTGTGGGTAACATCTTGGAACCCATCGTGAAGGATGGGATTTCTGAATACTTAGAAGTATTTAGTAAAACAGTACAAAGTCAGTATTGTTTCATCAATAGGAGGTCATGCCTGACAAACCTGCTGGAATACTTTGTGGGAGTAACGGGCAGATTTGACCAAGGAGAACCAGTAGATGTTATCCACCTGATTCTCTAAAATCCTTTGATAAGGTGCCACGCAGGAGGCTTTTGAGAAAGATTGGGGCCCTGCTGTTACAGGCAAGGTACTAACTTGGATAGACACATGGCTGCATGACAGAAAGCAGAGAGTGGGGATAAAAGTGTCCTTCTCAGGATGGAAGCCAGTGACAAGTGGTATTCCTCAAGACCCAGTGTTGGGACCACAAAATTCGCTTTGAGCATTAATGGTCTACATGAAGGAACTGAGGGCATTCTGGCTAAGTTTTCAAAGAGTGCAACGATGGAATAGAGGGATAGGTAGCATCGAAGAGGTGGTTCGGCTGCAGGAGGGTGCAGTAGCACCCTCTAGCACCCCTCTGATGTTCGCCTTCCAGACTACCAACCTCAGGATACAACTTCCACCATCTTCCACCATTTCTGCCACCAACAGTCAGACCACACCACCAGAGATATACTTCCCTCCCCACCCCTATCAGCATTCTGCAGAGACCATTCCCTTCACGACTCCCTCGTTAGGTTCACGCGTCCCCTATCCCACACCCCAACAAGCCACCTTCCACTTCCAGCACCTTCCCTTGCCATTGCAAGAGGTATGAAACATGTGCCAACAACTTCTTCCTCACCTCCATCCAAGGCGACAAGGGATCCTTCCACCTCAGACAGAAAATATCCTGTGCAAACATCTCATCTACTCTCTCCATTGCTCCTGGTCTCCTCTACACTGGGGAGACAGGACATCAACTTGCAGAACAGTTCAGAGAAAACTCTCCGTCACACACCCAACAACCCCACTTCCCTGTGCATGAATACTTGGCCTCCCCCTACCACTCCTCCAAAGACATGCAAGTTCTTGGCCTCCTCCACTGCCACATTCTAGCCACCAGACGTCTGGAGGAAGAGCGTATCGTCTTTTAACCTTGGAACCCTTCAATCACATGGGATCCAGCACAATGTCACCATTTTCCTCATCTCCCCTCTCTCCACCTTATCCCAAATCTAACCCTCCAAATGAGCACCACCCGTTGAACTGTCCTACGTGTCTATCTTCCTTCCCATCTATCCACTCCACTTTCCACTCTCACCACTCACCTCAATTTAGCCATCGCCTTCCAAGCTACCTTCCTCCCAGCCCCTTCCATTCATCTATCAACCTCCTTCCGCCAACCCACTTCATTCCTGATAAAGGCTTTATGACAGAAACGTCGAATATCCTGATCCTCAGAGTCTGCCTGACTGGCTGTGCTTTTCTAGCAACACACTTTTTGACTCTGATCTCCAGCATCTACGGTCCTCACGTTCTTCTGCTGAAGGATTTGCACAGGTTCGGGGAATGAGAAAAGAAGTCGCAGGTGGAGTATAATGTGGGTAAGTGTGATGTTATGCAATTGGCCAGGAAAAATTAAAGGCATGGACTATCTTCAAAAAGCGAGCAAGTTCAGAAGACTTGGTGGTCGGGGGGGGGGGGGGTGTGGGTGGTGGGGAGGGGATCAGTGGGAGGGTTCTAGTCCAAGGATCTTGAAAGTTAAACATGCAGGTTGTCAGCAGTTGGGAAGGCAAATAAAATGATTCCATTCATTTCAAAAGGGGTTGAATATAAATGCAGGGATGTACTTCTGAGGCTCTATAAGATTTTGGTCAGGCTATATTTGGATTATTGTGCTGGATCTGGAACATTTTCCGATGAGATTCACGAAAGTGCTCCCAGGAATGAAAAGCTTAACATATGAAGAACATCTGAGGGTTCTGGTTTATATTTGATAGAGTTCAGAAGGATGCGAGGAGGTCTAATTGAAACTTACAGAATATTGAATTACTTGGACAGGGTGGATTTTGGGAAGATATTTCCAATGGAGGGGAGACTAGGACCCGAGGCGACAGAGTAAAGAGAAGACCTTTTCAAACACAGATAAAGACGAATCTCTTCAGCCAGAGAGTGGTGAATCTATGGAATTCACTGCTACAGAAGGTTGTCGAGGCCAGTTAATTGAGTAAATTTAAGACAGATAGGTTCTTGATTGTAAAAGGGATGAAAGGTTACAGAAAGCAGAAGAATGGGGTTGAGGAGCTTAATTGCCATCATTGAATGGCGGAGCAGGCTCAATGGGCTGAAAGGCAAAATTTCTGCTCCAATGTCTTCTGGTCGTATGGTTAATATTGGCTCTCCTCATTCCTTATTGGAGATGTATCCTGGAATTTGATCTTCTTATGCTTAATAAAGAGTAACATCCCAATACTGATGTCTGGGAAATATCATGTTCCCTCCCTCCAGTCTCTGCAGCCATGTCCCCAATATCATGCCCACACTCAAATTGAAAACCAGTGCATGGTACTTAATCACAGTTGATTGACATCGACAACATTAACAGCATGACACTCACCTGCCCTGTCTGATCCTCGACTAGCCATCTAAATTGTGTGTCGCATCATATTCTCTGTTAACATATCCATGCCATTTGTCTGTTATAACTCATGTTGTCATAGGCACATTTGCCTGTCAGATTATGGACAGAAAAGTGCTCTCCATATTTTACTGACCTTATAATCACTGATCAGTAGTTACAGACTGAATGTTTCCATTTATAAATGAAGAAACTTGTTTATCCTGACAATCCTCCTATATCTAAGGCAGATTGAATGATTACACGTAATCAATCTACCATCTCCAATATTCCTTCCCTCAGTCACCCCCAATATATCCTAAGCTAAATGAGTAAATTTTAAACTTTTTTTTGAATTTTAATAAAATCAATATTGCACTCAAAGGGCTTAAATGAAGCTATTCGTTAAGTGACGGTAATTAATGTCCACTTCCATGGATCCTAATTATCACATTGGAGAGTTTCCATCGTTGAATGATAATGGACTCTATTCAATGTGTTATCCCATAGTTTGAGTAGGAACATCGCTGACAGCACTAACAGGGATCAGCAGCTCGAGAGAGAAGGGGAGGAGAGATTAGAATCTGAGAACATTAGGCAGGAGTGTTACAATAATTGTTTATAATCTGAGGACCATGGATTGGAATGTTCCAACAATGTATCAGAATCTGAGAACATTACACTGGAATTTTCCAACAATGGATCAGAATCTGAGAACATTAGACTGGAATGTTCCAACAATGGATCAGAATCTGAGAACATTAGAAGGAAATGCTCCAACAATGGACAGGACTTTATCCTTGAGTCTTTTCTGGCTTTCTCAGCCTTGGATATCATTAGCATATCGGATCCAGAACAGTCTTTGGATTATTCAAGGTAGTTACTATCCCATCCTCGCAAGAGTTGGTGTTCCTGGCAAGTCATTATGTTTGTCTACTAAACCGGGTTGAACTGAATTTCTGCTCGTGATATGTACATTTTGGAAAGTGCAAGTCAATATCTTCAGTTCCAAACCAAAATTCATTTCCTTATATATTATAACTATCATACTACGATTTATAAAGTACTCACAGTTTTGCGAGAAAGAACCAGACTCTTCTCAAACTCCATCATCCATTTTGTCCTACACAGATTTAGATCTCCATGTCCTCCTCACTCTCCAAACCTGTCCAATATTACCGTCATGATATCCCAGTCTCGTCCTAAGTCTCAGTGCGATATCTGAATAAACCATTTGTGCCTTTGTTCAATCCAGATACAACAGTTTCACTTTCCTTGTGACCACATGTCCGTCACTAAATAATTGCAGTTGAGAATGTTTAACTTGTTCTCTGCACATAAGGGAAGACAGTTAATGGTAGTCAATCCATTTACTCATAATCTAGAGCCACAGAAAAATACCACATGAAGGAAATTGAGGAGTTTAAAAGCAATCATTATCCCTTGTTATAAAAACCAATCTGCTTGCCTCAAGTCCTTTAGGGAAGTCAATGTGTCATGCTTCCATCATCAAGTTTCCATGTGACCTCTGTGATGAACACGTGGGTGTACTGTACCTTTGAGAGAATTAAAAACCAACAATAACTACCTGACAGCACTAAGAGTTCTGAAAAATAGATATAATGTAACATTTGGTCGAACAACCCAATTAGCTCATTGCCTGAAAACAATTTCAGCAAAACATTTTAAATTATACCCCAAAATATCCACCTACCAAGTTTCAATTTCTTATATTGACGATCTTAGCAGCCAATGATACAATACAATAGTTTGGCAGTACAAGACCTTGGAAAATTGAACAGTTGAGAGGAAAACTTCCAAGCTACCAGCATCCAAAGACAGTCTGAAAAATAGCTCTCCTATAGGTAACTTTATTGATTAGTAACTGGTGAAGCAGAGTCCACAAGAAGAAAAGAAGACAGGAATATGGAGAAGAACCAAAAGCTTCTTGGTTTTGAGATAAGAAGTTTTGTTTTGTAAATCTTAATTAGGAGTGTAATCGGACTAGTATTGTGGAGGGGGAAGGTAAATGACAGGTTAGAGGAAGAAGTTGTAAATAGTGTTTCGTTTATTATTCTCTGTTATACTTTAAGAAATAGAGTTGTTAATTTTTACTTTAAATAGATTTGGACTCTCGAATTATCACAGGTTACTGCATGGGATAAATCTTTTCTCTGTTGCTGGTTTTAATTAAGCAGGAAGATTTACCCTGTGTTGTAACACTACAAACCCATAGATATGCGTTTTACTCTTTACGGTACTGTGGAACAGCTGAATCAGCCACTCAGTTCAAGATCTGCATAACGTGCTGCCCTGACCAGGGCTTCATCCATCCTGTGAGAGAAGAACAGAAGTAAAGAGAGCTCCCTTTCTCTGCCTGTTTTCTGTATTGCTACATCTCATTCCCATTCAGGTCCGTGACCATCCCCGATTTTAGGTTCAATCTCAGTGACATTCTCCCCGAGAGTGATGCACATCTCCAGAGGGATCTCTGGTGCTCGCTTTATTGATGCTACGTACAGATGTAAGGGACTTATAAATTCCATGTCAGTCATAGTGCATAGAGAAGGAACGGTTTTTGTGGCACAGGAAAGAAATGGCGAAGTCTAAGTGAGAGGATATATGTTTTTTGACAATCCCTGAGAGTGTTGTTGAGGCAGTATTTGGGGTATTGTGGATAGACATTCTCTCAAGTTTCACCAAATTAATCGCTGGGATGATGGCACCATGAGCAGTGAGTATAGCTCAGTGAGAGAATAAGAGGCGTTTGCATTGAACCTTAAGGGGGATGGATAATCACTCATGATGTTCTAAATACGTTCTGATACGGAGAAAAATTCCAGAGCTTGTCTTTTACTTGGGTTGTATGATTGTCGATTGTTTAAGAGCCTCTGAGAACATTCCCCTCACTCCACACCAAATTCATATGTCGCATGAGAGAGACAGAGGGCCAGTGTTTGAATAAACTCTCCCCACATTAATACAGTGCATTTGGTGTATCTTCCTACACTGTAAGTTTCGTTATCCACAATCCCTACAGCAGCCACAATACCTTCATGCTAAAACAGTTAATTATTCCCAACAGATTCTGACCTCCATGGAGAACATTGGTCTGTCTTCTCGGTGATGGAAGATGCCTCCTTGAGACTTGGCACAAATCATTTGGTTTCCCTCCTCATTGCCAGTAAACTATGTTAAGCAGCACACGTTCTACAAACAATGGAAACATGATTAACATCATGGAGTCCTCTATCAGTGCAGCCTCGGTTTCATTGGTTGTTCATGTTGGAATATCAATGACCCCCTCTTGTTCCTGTATAACTGTCTCGTGGGGATGAATAGCCTCCTCCTGGTCTCATGGAACATGTTTAAATGTCTGATTGGGTTCTGCCTGCTCCTATTTACGAACTCAATGCACTGAGCAGACCACTCTTCTTCCTGTGTAACAGGCAGGAGTATTGAATCTGCTGCCACTCTTCCTGTTCCTGAATGTTAGCTCATACCCGTGTTCAACCAACTTGAGATGCTGAATGAGCTCCTCTTTTAACTGTGAAAATGTGCAGTGTCTGGCCGTGCTGTTACATAAATGTTACCAACACTTTAACAACACAAACCGGAATGCTGTCCGGGTCTTGCTGCACATGGATACAGAATGGTTCAAGAGCTGATGGGGACAAAATGTTCTGAACATTCTGTGATCTTCAGTCATCATACCTACTTCTGATCTTATGATGGGAAAAGACATTGAAGGAGCAGCTGAAGATGTTTGTGCTGAGGAGTAAAACCTGAGGATCTCCTGCACAGATGTCCCGGGACTGAGAGGATTGTTGGTGACTGACCCCAAACCTTATTGTGTTCTGAAAGACCCCGTCCAGTGGGAAGGTTACACCCGATCCACATTCAGATCAAATAAGTAGGTGGTCCCGATGCCATCCTCAGTCAAATACTGCCTTGATATCAAAGCCATTCACTCTTTCCTGAGCCCCTGTGTTCACCTCTTGTTCATATCAATAGGTGACGGTGTATGTGTAGGGAGTGTTTTCCACTCACAGAGGGTAATCACTGCCAGGAATGATCTGGGCTCGAGACCTAGGGGAGCTATCGCACGGAAAGCATTTAAAGAGAAGTTAGATGGATTTTTGACCTGTCAGAGAGCTAAGGGGTGAAGAATTGGGCATTAAAGAGGAGTTAATGACAACAGTAGATCAGCCATGATGTTATGCAATGGCTTGATCATCCGAATTACCTGATCCTGTTTCTTTTGTCCTCATATTCAGCAATTGCAAAGTTAATGGCTGTAATTTTCCTGAATGTTCTTTTATTGAACGTTGCAATCAGAGAGAGTAAAGTATTTTGTGAGTCATCACTTGTTGAGGTATGGGGACTGTATTCACGGTGAATCTGGGTCTATAATATCACCAACAAATGAACCACACGTTGCAGAGAGGAAACACTCTGTAAAGAGACCAGAGGCGTCTTTCGAACCAAATATTTTCTAACGGACTCCAAACCGTGTGTGACAGTCTTGAGGGACGGAATGAGATCCTGTGTTACTGCTGACCAGGTATTTGGAGCAATTGGCCTCCATCTGCTCCTTGCAGGAGGTGTGGGGGTTGAATAGAACATAGCAACACAGGATTGAGCAGCAGGAGTGGGCCATTAGATACTTTGTCACTGCTCTGTGTGCTTTTGGTCTCAGCAGCACGTTTACGTCTGTATGCCGTTTTATACATACCAAAAACAACTTTGAATAAATGCAAACATCCAGAAACCACAATCCTCTAGGGAAGGGAATTTCTACTTGAACATCCCTTTGATTATTTCTCATTTGTGTTCCAACAAATGTTGAAGGGTCACGATGTCCTTTTCCAGTCTCACTCCTCCATTGGTTACACCCATCTTAAAAGCAGCCAGCTTAGTGAGGTGGCCAACGATTTAGGTCATAGACTAGGCCATTTTCTAGAAAAATGTGAGACACAGAAAGTTGAACTCATAACAAATGGCAAAATGATAGAGTGACCTAAATGTTATTCTGCCTTTAAAGTTATTCTGCTCATACAACCTACTGGTAGTGGGATTTCTTTCTTGAACAGTGGGAATTGGCTGAAATCCCTTCCTTTCAGGCAGTTGAGAGATTCCACTGAGTCCTCACCAGGAATCCTTTACAAGTGGTAAAGATGACACAAGGATTTTATGGTCTCACACTTTGCTATCTGGCGGAACAAAGTAAGAGAGAGGGTTCAATCGGCTGCTCCTTCTCAGACAGGGAACATTTTTCTCCCTCTCTGTGTTGGAACATACAATTTTGTCAACGGAACACCAAACTGGACCATTCTCTCGAAAACCTGATTATGGATTATATGCAGGTGCGTCATTGCTCTTGTTGTACACAATTCCTTCCAATCGCAAAAAAATGTCCCTACTTTATAATTTGATGACATGCTTACATGTGTCTGTGTAATTTTTTTTATATTGGTAGGTGTCTTCATAGTATGTATGTTAATATCAATGCATCTATTTCTTAAAGTTTTTTCTCAAGCTTTAGTCTCCCAGATAGGAGATAATATGCATCCAGCTGATACACTTTTCAGAAAGTCATGGATGTTCAATACTATTTCTCAGCTAAGATCGAAACTGATAATCCCCCATAACAAAAGGCCGGCATTCCAGGAATGAGTACAGTGAAACCAATTTGAAAATCTTCGAAAATAATTATACCTTTTTATTTTAGTTGAGGGGATCAATCCTGCACACAGTGCATCAGGTGTGCTCTCAGCAATGCCTGTACAGATGCAGTAAAACATTCCTGCGATTAACCCTGATAGCTTTTGCCAAAAACAGCATAATTCCACTTACATTCCAAATCACTTGCTGCATCTGCAGACTGACTTCATATGATTCATGTCGCAAGAACATGGAAACCTCCTGTATCACAGAGTTTGGCAATCTCTCTCCATTTAAATTGTTTACCATTGTTTCATCTTTCACGCCAAAATAGACAACTTACCTTATACTATTTCTGCTGAATGTTTGCTCACTAACCTTCCCTGTCTGTATCACATTGCAGACTCACTACCTCCATTTGACGACACGTTGAATGACCATCTTGGTATATGAGCTAATTGAGCTCCAAGCCACTCGCTCCCCTTCCTCCAGATCTTTGATACAGATTATTGATCACTGATGACCCCACAGTGATCTCTGAGGCACTCCATCATTTACAGCCTGAAAATAAACATTTACCTCTACTCTCTATTTCCTGTTAGCGACAGCTTCCCTTTTCCTGTGTAGCGGCTCAGGTGGCTTCAATGGCCTCCTCCTGGACTGTGTAGTGTACTGAACGAACTGTATTACTTCATTCTATGCTCCTGTGTAATTCCTGACAGGGGCGGAATGGTCTCCTCCTGTGTCATTGTAATGATCCTGTCTGACTGAATGGAGTGGTCCCCAACCCTGTTGGATTGAGGGAACAACACATCGGGTAGGGACAACAGTATGTCTCTGTAAGAGCCTGGAGGAGTGGATTGAGGGAACAACACATGGGATGGGCAGAAGGTGCCCATTCGGCTGCAACATTCAGAATGTTCATGGCTGATCCTTGTGTGTCTGACCATCCATTTCCTGTCTGTTCCCAATAAACACTGACACTTCTGTCCAGTAAAGATGAGTTGAGCTCAGCCTTGAATATCTTCAATAACTGAGTCTTCACTGCTCCCTGAGGATGAGGACACCACAGGTAGCACAACACTAAAGTGAAAGGGACGTCCTTATTTCATTGTGGGACTGTTATTTTAAAACTGTGTTAACTGAACATCAAATCACCACATCTTTTCAGACATAAGGACAGAATAATATGGAATAATTAGGAATATAATCCATTCCGGACTCCAAACCTATCCCACATTACCACCGACCCTTTCCAATCAAATATGTGTCGTACCCAGCCTTTGCTGCTGTCTCAGGAAGAGAATGCCTGATAGCAGAAGACCGCAGGAGCATTAAGGAAATGAGCAGATTGAGGCCATTCAGCCTATCGAGTCGGAAATTCCGGGCAATAATTTCTTATATGTACCTCGACCTCATTCTTCTGCCTTCTCCCGAGAATCCTTGATCCCCTTACAAATCAAAACACATCGATTTGTGTCTTAATGACACTTGTGTCTGTGCCTCTGTGCATCTGTATGTAAGTGTTTGTGCGTGTGTCTGTGTGTATGTGTGTCTGTGCTTCTGTTTGTGTATGTGTGTGTGTGCCTGTGTGTGCGTGTGTGTGTCCAAATGCTTGTAATCTGTGTGTTTTCGTGTCTACATCTGTCTGTCTGTGTTTCAGCCTGTGTTTCTATCTGTATTTACGTCGATTTGTATGTGACGTATATGTATATCTATATCCTTGTAAGTATTGTGTGTTTCGTCTGTGTATTTCTGTGTCTGCGTCTCCGTGCCGTGAGGTATCTGTGTTTTCTTTTTGGAAGTGAAAGGACTGTTGTTGGAACTGCCAGTGGGTTTAAACTGAGAATTGTCTTTCACTGAACATTGCTCCTTAACATTGTCAGTAGGACGTGGATGTTCAGATTCTCCAAACGAGGCGTCCTGGTCCTCTCCAGCTCTTTAAGAGTCCTTCCCACATGACGGGGTGAGGGGAGTGAGGGAACGGATATCGGGCAATCCACTACCTGGATTGGCCCTTTCTATCCTATTCCAGGCTGTTTCTCCTGGAATGGGAGAAAGGGATGGAGGGAGAGT
The DNA here is from genome assembly GCF_047496795.1 of Chiloscyllium punctatum. Classification (NCBI taxonomy): domain Eukaryota; kingdom Metazoa; phylum Chordata; class Chondrichthyes; order Orectolobiformes; family Hemiscylliidae; genus Chiloscyllium; species Chiloscyllium punctatum. Next base: position 416,172 of record NW_027309835.1, on the reverse strand, counting down.
GTGAATGGGTGACCCTGCTGCTTGTGCTGGTGTAGGTGGGGGGAGTTGTGAGGTGTCTGGACTGAGTCAGTCGACAGTTTTGAATCCATATCGTATTATTAGTTGCTGAATTCAATAGTGAGAGTGGTAGTGCCTGAGCCTTATTTGGCGATAGAGCGTGAACCTTGTTCGGGGTTAGGTGCTATAACAGATATACAGTGAGTGTGAGGGAGCAGAGAGTATGTGGTAAGTCTTATCCTAACAGAGCGAGGAGGATATTGTTGCTTGTCCAGTATTGTGGGACATTTCTTCAGATCATCTCAGCGTCGAAGTGAGCCTCCCTGAATGTTTTGTCCAGGTCTATCACTAATAACGACACAGACATGTCCCTCAGGTTCCACAGTATCAGTTGAGGTAGAATTTACAGATAGCAAGGAGAAGCAAATATTAGTGTATTATATATCGAAACCAAATGGTAGCAGAAAATCTGAGCATCATATGTTCTGGAAATTAGATAGGCAAGTATTGTGGATACCGCAGTCTTATTGAATGGTGTCAAGTTGTATCTAAACTGCGTTAAGTAAGTGACTGCTGAAGCTGTGAAAAATAAGTTCTGTAAGTTTATATGAGGTGAGTTGAAGAGTATGTTACGAAGCAAACTAGAGAGCAGGTTATTTCCGATTTGATGTTGTGTGGTCAGAAGGTCGAATTATTAACCTTGGTCTGAAGCAGCCTTTAAGGAATAATGACATTTATAAGTTTCAGTTTACAAGGTGTCTGCATACAATATAGAATGCTTGAATTGTCCAGACAAACGTCATTGAAGATTGGAGTCTAGAGTTCAATATATCTACAGTGAATTTGGAAAGTACAATATAACATTCAGTGGGAGACAAGCAATGGTTGTTAGAGTCATAGAGTCCGACATCACGGAGACAGGCCCTCCAGCCCAAACTGGTCCATTTCGACCGAAATGCCCTCCCACGCTAAACCCATTTCCCTGCAATTGTCCCGTATCTTTCTAATCTTTTACTATCCATGTATTTGTTCAAATGCCTTTAAAATATTGTCAATGTATCTGCCTCAACCACTTCTCATTCCATCTGTATAACAGCCACTGAGTTAAAAAGTTGTTCCTCAGATTCCCTTTTATTGTATCCCCTCTGACCTTAAACTGATGCTCTCTAGTCTGTGATTGCTCAACCCTGTGAAAAAAGACTGTGCATTCACTCTATCCATGGCTGACTTGATCTTATAAACTACAATAGGATCCTCATCACCTTCATGCACACAAAAGTAAAAAGCCCTAGCTTGTCCAACCTCTTTCTATAACTCAGACCATTGAGACCTTGGCAACATCCTTGTAAGTTTTTTTCTGCACTCTTTCCAGGTTAATAATATCCTTCCTATAGCAAAGTGAACAAAACTGAACATAACGCTACCAATATGGCCTCACCAGCGTCCTGTATAACTGCATCATAACTCCCTAATTTCGATACTCAGTGATATAAACCGATTAAGGCCACTGTGCCAGAAGCTTTCTTCACTGTCTACCTCTGAATCAACTTCCAGAGAACCATGCACCTGAATTCCAAGGTCCCTATGTTCCACTACATTCCTTAGGACCCAACCATTCACCATGAAACTTCAACCTTGATTTGACTTTCTAAAATACAAGAACTTACACTGATCTATATTAAAATCCATTTGCTATTTCTCAGCCCACTTCTCCAGCTGATCAAAGTACTGCTGTAATTTCTGAAATTTCTGATAACCTTCCTCACTCTCCATGATGCCGCTTGTTTTAGTGCCATCTTCAAACCTACAAATCATGCCTGTACATCTCATGTAAATCATAGATATATGTAATATGTAGTGGTGCCAGCATTAACCCCTGAGGCATTCCACTATTCCAGTCTGACCAGCATGTTTCCAGTATTATTCCCTGCTTCCTACCATCAAGGCAATTTTGTACCTAATTTGCCAGTTCCCCCTCAATTCCATGCGACCTAACCTTCCAGATCAGCGTACCATGTGGAACCTTATTGAAGACCTTGCTGGAATCCATCCAGACTACGGATACCACCCGGACCTCCTCAACATTGCTGGCTACTTTTTCAAAGAACTCCAACAAAATTGTGAGTCATGATCTCCCTAGCACAAACTCCTGTGCTGAATTTCATGAAGGGCTTTTGCCCGAAACATCGATTTTCCTACTCCTCGGATGCTGCCTGACCTGCTCTGCTTTTCCAGCACCATTCTAATCTTAGTCCGAACCACACCCTGTCTTTCCAAATGCATGTATATCCAATCTCTCCGAATCTTCTAAAGTAACCTACCAACTAGATTTTAGGATTACTGGTCTTTAGTTCCCAGGTTTATCTTTGTAGCATTTCTTGAACACAGGCTCAGCATTCACTATGCTCCAGTCATCCGGGACCTCATTCGTTGGCCAGCGATGATAGAAAAGAGCCAAGTAGTGCTCCCGCATTTTCTTCTCTATCCTCCTATCCTCCTGATGTGTTCCTAAATATAACTGGTCAGGACCAGGAGTTTTTTGAAATACTGTAAAGTCTGCAACATACATCTATTTATTTCAGGTACAAGCACCAAAGAGTGAGCAAGTGACTCAATGATGGTTAACATCACAACTTAGAAAATATGTTAATCATAGGAAGTGACTTCAGAAGAATTCCAGCTATTGTGAAAACCTGAGAATTCTCAGATATTAACGATCCAAAAAAGAAAGGCCGTGAAACTGTAAAGGAAATCGAAAAGAGAACGTACATGTTAACAAACAGGATCACAAAGACTGCATCAATCTGCGATCTATATTTCAAAGGAAACAAAATAAAAGCAGGGTCAAATGTGGAAATTTGTAATCGGGACAGGAGAGGTCATTGTGAAGAACAGGGAAATGACCGAGAAATAACCAGTTACTTTGCATCTGTCTTCATGGAGGAAGAGCCATAAAATCCCCCAGTAATACCAAGTGATCATATCGGACTCCTGGAGCTAAAGACATAAAGTCAATTGAAATCAGAAACAAGGTAGTATTTGAACATGGAGCTGGATTGAGCATTGCTAAGTCTGACGAAACAGATGTACGTCCTATCAAGATGTTAGAAATAAACTACCAATAGAAGTATTAATTGCACTGTCGATGACTGTGTTTTATTTTCCTGTACATTCTGCAGAGATCGGAAACTGTTGTGGATAAACGTGATCCAAGAACGACCGACGAATGGAAGGGATCCAAACAGCTACAAAGGGAAAAAGAAATAGTGTGGCTAACTGCAGACCAGTTAACTTGACATTTGAAGGGAAACTGTTGGAATCTATTACACAGGATGGCATTTTTGCTATTTAGAAATTAACAGCAACAATGGAGAGAATCAGCATGCATTTCTGAAAGAGACATCATACTTGAGAAACTTCGGAATTGTTCGAAGTTGTTCCTTACAGCATAGATAATGGACAATCAGTAGAAGTGGCATAGATTGGATTTTCCGAAGGGTTTCTATAAGAACTCAAAAAACGAGGTTGTAAATGCAATGAATGTGAAGGGTATTTGGAGGAATATATGTAAGTGTAAAGTTAAAGTTTGGTTCGCCTTCATATAAGAGAGTCCGAACATCGATACAAAGACATGTTGAAGCAGTTTCACAGCGTGTTGGTAAGACTGTACCTGGAGTATTGTGTACAGTTTTGGTGACCGAATCTCAGAAAGGATATACTGGCCACAGAGGAAGTGCAATGGACATTCTCCAGATTAATCCCTCAGATGGTGAGATTGCCTGATGAGGAAACTCGGCCTGTGTTCGCTAGAGTTTCAAAGAATGAGAGCTGGATCACAGTGAAATTTAGAAAATTCACAAAACATCTGACAAGTTGGAAATTAACAGAACGTTTCCCTCGCTGTCTATTCCACATTCAAGGCAAATAATTGCAGGATCTGGGACAGGCCAGTTAAGGCTTCAGTAAGGAGGAAATTCATCAGTTGGAGGAGACTAACTAACACAGGGGCATGGGAACCTCCTGGCAGGCACGATGAGGGAGAATGTCCTGATATTCTACAAGTGTCTCCAGGAGAACAGAATAACCAGGGAACAGGTAGGACTCATTAATGACTTGCCAAGCTGCATTCAAATCAACTTTAGTGGTAGGAGACAGAGGAGAGTGGTAGAAGGCTGTTTGTGTGATTGGAGGCTAGTGTCCAATGGTTTACCACGGGGATCAGTGCTGTGTCTCTTATTATTTCTGATTCAGAGGTGTTGGTGTTGGACTGGGGTGGACAAAGCTAAAAATTGCATAACACCAGGTTATACTCCAAAAGGTTTATTCAGTGGCACGAGCTTTCGAAGTGCTTCATCAAAGCGTACAAGCACCTGATGAAGAAGCAGCGTTTCGAAAGCCTGTGCCTCCAAATAAATCTGTTGGACTATAAGCTGATGTTTTCTGATTTTAAATCTTATCATAAAGGATGCAGCTGTGAATATGGACGAGCGGTGGGGAGTGTCATAATTAAGTTTGTTATTGATACGAAGATTGGCCGGGTAGATGACAGTGTGGAGGAAGGCCTTATGTTACAGGAAGATACAGATGGAATGGTCAGATGGTCTCATCAGTCCAGGGAAAATGGTCAGATGGGTGGATCAATGGCAGATGGAATATAACTCTGATAAATATGAAGTGATGCACTTTGCAATAAGGAACCAGACAGGGGAGGACTAAATAAATGGCAGCACACGAGGAAGCTCAGAGGGTGCTTCTCCACACATCAGTGAATGCGACTGGACAATTTATTGCACAACTTGGGAATGCATAGGGGAGCGTAAACACAGCCTTTATTCATCGAAGCATAGATTATAAGAGCTATGGGGAACTTTGGTAAGGCCAAGATGGAATACTGTGTGTAGTTATGGGGGCCACATTACAGGAAGGATGTGATTGTACTGGAGGGAGTGCAGAGGAGATTTACCAGGATGTTCCCTGGGGTGGAGTATATCAGCTATGGAGAGAGGCTGGATAAGCTCGGGTTGTTTACTTTGGAGCAGAAAAGGCTGGGGGGGGGGATGTGAATCAGAAGGATAAGATTCAGGGTGGATAGACAGCAGCTGTTCCTTTTAGTCAAAGGGCCACATTTTTAAAGTTTGAGGTTTAGTGAGGATTTGAGGACCGTTTTTCACCCAGAGTTTGTGGGGTCTGGAATGCACTGCTTGAGAGGGGAGCTGTCATGGTAACCTCAAAATCTTTAGAAAATACATAGTTGTGCAGTTGAAATGCCATAAGATTCACAGCTGCAAGCTTGTGTCGGAAAGTGGGCCGAATGTAGGTCGTGTTGTATTTCTGATGGAACAGAGACTGTGCTTCTGTTATTGTATGGATGTGGAAGGTCAATCATTGAGTAGCTTAAGATAAGAATTGATGCGTTTCTGAAGAATATCTTACCAAAGTATGTAAGAGGGAACTTGTAATATCTTCTGAAAATATGTCAATGGCAAAATTAACAGAAAAAGTTGCAGCTTTCTTACAGTCTGATACCAGAGAATTGAGGACAGGGAAATAGCTGATCAATGGAGCAAATACTTCAGTTAGGCCTTCACAGAAGATAAAAAAACAAAAAAAAATCTTCTTAGAAATACGAGAGAACTTTAGTCTGGTGAAAAAAAGGGAATAGCAACTAAATTAGCAACTAAACAGTTTTAGAGAAAAATATTGGAGTGAAATTAATGGGCATAGACAAAGTCAACAGATATTTATGAAATGGGAATCATATTTGAGAAAGTGGCTTTAAACAAAATTATGAGAAGGTATCAATGCAATACGATTGGAATCTCAGAAAGAGTTTTGATAAAGGCCCAAGCCTATTGTGCAAATTCGAATCCTGTGGGACTGGGGCTAATATATGGTCATGGTTTTAGAATGGGAGAGCTGGCAGGAAAGAATGAGTAAGAATAGAACCATGTTTTTCTTTGAATGGAACACTTCGAGGATATAACTAGGATATATCGAGATTTGACATCACCTATTCCCAATACACATCATATCTTTGAGGGGCTCATGCTATATTCCCCAGTCTGCTGACAGTACTAAACGATGTTAGCTTGTGAGTGGATGAGGAGGATGTAAAAAAGATTCCAAGGTGATGGAGATATGTGGAGAGACTGGGCAAATACGTGGTAGATGGAGAGCAATCGGAGAGATGAGATGTTGTACACTTTGATGGGAACAATAGAATGGCATCCTATCATTTGCAAAGGGAGTGGTTGAAAAATGTTGCACTATAAGTGAACTTAAGCTGCATTTTTATTTTATTTCTGCGCAGCCCTCCGAGTCCATGTAAGGCTGTGAGTTCTGAAGCCAGAAGTCAATACTAGGAATAGCATTGGCCCGCTGACCAGTGTATATATACCCAACAAGTGGGGAGCTGTAACATTGAAAACGATCTGTACGTCCCTGTACACCAATCAGTGAAAGTAATATTGTAGGAGCAGAAACCAGGTAGGCAGATAAATGGTGTATTCACCTTCATTTCAGGGAGATTTGAATACAGGAGTAAGGGTGATTTACTGCAGCTGTATAGAGCCTTAGTGGGGCCCCATCTCGAATATTGTGCAATATTGTTCGCAGTTTTGGTCTCCTTGCCTAGTAAATGACATTGAGGGAGAGCAGTGGACGATGACCAAACTGATCTCTGGGATGACAGGCTTGTTGTGGGACCAGCGATTTGGGGTGACTGGGCCTGTATTTTATGGGGTTTAGTAAAATGAGTGGAGATATCATTAGACAATAGACAACAGACAATAGGAGCAGAAGTAGCCCATTCTACCTTTCGAGCCTGCACCACCATTCATCATGATCATGGCTGATCATCCTTAATCAGTATCCTATTCCTGCCTTATCTCCAAAACCCTTGATTCCACTATCCTTGAGAGCTCTATCCAACTCTTTCTTAAATGAATCCAGATACTGGGCCTCCACTGCCCTCTGGGGTAGAGCATTCCACACAGTCACCACTCTCTGGGTGAAGAGGTTTCTCCTCATCTCTGTTCTAACTGGTCTACCTGGTATTTTTAAGCTGTGTCCTCTGGTTCGGCACTCACCCATCAGCGGAAACATGTTTCCTGCCTCCAGAGTGTCCAATCATTTTATAAATAATCTTATATGTCTCAATCTGATCCCCTCTCAGTCTTCTAAACTCAAGGGTATACAAGCCCAGACACTTAAGTCTTTCCGCACAAGGTAGTCCGGCCATTCCAGGAATTGACCTCGTGAACCTACACTAAACTCCCTCAATAGCCAGAATGTCTTTGCTCAAATCTGGAGACCAGAATGCACACAATACTCCAGGTGTGGTCTCACCAGGGCCCTGTACAGCTGCAGAAGAACCTCTTTGCTTCTATACCCAATCCCTCTTATTATGTAGTCCACCATGCTATTAGCTTTCTTCACTACCTGCTGTACCTGCATGCTTACCTTCATTGACTACTATACAAGAACACCCAGATCTCTCTGTACTGCCCCTTTACCTCAATTGATTCCATTTAGATAGTAATGTGCCTTCCTGTTCTTGCCACCAAAGTGGATGACCATACATTTTCCGACATGGAACGGCAACTGCCATGCATCTGACCACTCGCCTAACCTGTCCAGGTCACCCTGTAATCTCCTAACATCCTCCTCACGTATCACCCTGCCACCCAGCTTAGTATCATCAGCAAATTTGCTAATGTTATTACTCATACCATCTTCTATATCATTAATATATATTGTAAAAAGCTGCGGTCCCAGCACTGATCCCTGCGGTGCCCCACTGGTCACTGCCTGCCATTCCGAAATGGAGCCGTTTAGCACGACACTTTGTTTCCTGTCAGCCAACCAGCTTTCAATCCAAGTTAGTACTTTGCCCCCAATACCATGCGCACTAATTTTGCTGACTAACCTCCTATGTGGGACTTTTTCAAAAACTTTCTGAACGTCCAGGTACACTACATCTACTGGATCTCTCTCGTCCATCTTCAGAGTTACATCCTCAAATAATTCCAGAAAATTAGATTTCCCCTTCATAAATCCATGCTGTCTCTGACCTATCCTGTTACTACTCTCCAGATGTGTCGTAATTTCGTCCTTTATAATTGACTCCAGCATCTTTCCCACCACTGAGGTCAGACTAACTGGTCTTTAATTTCCTGTTTTCTCTCTCCCACCTTTCTTAAAAAGTGGTACAACATTAGCCACCCTCCAATCCGCAGGAACTGATCCCGAATCTGTGAAATTCTGGAAAATAATTACCAACACATCCACGATTTCTCGAGCCGCCTCCTTCAGTACCCTGGTATGTAGACTATCAGGCCCTGGGGACTGATCAACCTTCAGACCTAACAGTCTCTCCAACACCAATTCCTGGCAAATATAAATTCCCTTAAGTTCAGGTCCTTCAGCCACTGTTACCTCAGGGGGATTGCTTGTGTCTTCCCCAGTGAACAGAGATCTGAAGTACAAATTTAATTCTTCTGCCATTTCTTTGTTCCTTGTAATATGTTCCCCTGTTTCTATCTTCAAGGGCCCAATTTTAGTCTTAACCATTTCTTTGCCTTTCACATACGTAAAAAAGCTTTTTCTACCCTCCTTTATATTTTTGGCCAGGTTACAATCGTACCTCTTTTTTTCTCTGTGTATTTCCTTCTTAGTAATCCTCTGTTGTTCTTTAAAAGCTTCCCACTCCTCCATTTTCCCACTTATTTTTGCTACGTTATATTTTTTTCTCTTTTAACTTTACATGTTTCTTAACTTCCCTCGTCAGCCACAGCCACCCATGCCTCCACGTAGGAGCTTTCTTCCTTTTTGGAATGAACTCATCTTGCATCTTCTGCATTATACACAGAAATATCCGCCATTGCTACTCCACTGTCATCCCTGCTAAGGTATTGCACCATTGAACTTTGGCCAGCTCCTCCCTCATAGCTCCATAGTTCCCTTTATTCAACTGAAATATTGTCACTTCCGATTGTACCCTCTCCCTTTCAAGTTGCAGATTGAAGCTTATTGTATTATGGTCACTACTTCCTATGGCTCCTTGACTTCGAGGTCTCTGATCAATTCTGGTTCGTTGCACAATACCAGATCCAGAATTGCCTTCTTCCTGGTCGGCTCCAGCACCAGCTGCACTAAGAACCCATCTCGGAGGCACTCCACAAAGTCTCTTTCTTGAGGTCCAATACCATCCTGATTCTCCCAGTCTACCTGCATGTTGAAATCCCCCATAACAACTGTAGTAACATATTTGCGAGAGGCCAATTTCAGCTCCTGATTCAACTTACATCCGACATCCAGACTACTGTTTGGGGCCTGTAGATAACTCCCAAGAGGGTCTATTTACCCTTAGAATTTCTCAGCTCTATCCATACTGACTCTACATCCCCTGATTCTAGGTCCCCCCGGGCAAGGGACTGAATATCATCCCTTACCAACATGGTCACCTCACCCTCTCTGCCCGTCAGTCTGTTCTTACGATAGCACGTGTAGCCTTGAATATTTATTTCCCAGGCCCTGTCCACTTGAAGCCACATCTCAGTTATCCCCACAATATCGTATCTGCCAATTTCCAAAAGAGCCTCAAGCTCATCCATCTTATTTATAATGCTTCGTGCATTCATGTATAGTATTTTTAATTTGTTACTATCCTCACCCTTCCCAAAAAAACTCATATTTCACTCAACCTTATCGCATGATCTCTTTTTGAGTTTTCTGCGTCATTGATACAGTTGTCTTTCTTTACTTCCCTTTTTCTAACTTTCCCTTCAATTTCCTTCTCAAACATCCAGTTTGTCCCCTCCCCCCAGCTACTTTGCTTAAATGCAGCTGTGTTGCAATAGCAAACCTGCCTGCGAGAATGCTGGTCCCCCAACCTATTAATTTGCAAACCGTCTCTCTTGTATAATTCATGCTTACCACAAAACATACCCCAGTGATCCAAGAATTTACATCCTTGCTTCCTGTGCCAGTTCCCCAGCCACACGTTCAAGTCCATTATCGCCTTGTTTCTGGCCTCACCAGCCGGAGGAAATATATCAAACTCTGACAGTGTGAGACAGATTGGAAGCAGGGATGATAGTTCACTTTAAAGAAAACAGTCAAATCCTATTTAATACACAAGCGTTATCAAAGAACCGCGTGTATATCGAATAGAGAAGCAAACTTGATGGGCCGAAAGCACTACATCCGTTCTCATTTTATATTTCACAATGTTTAAACATATTATTTGGGATATGAACATTGTATGAGGAAAACTGCATTGAGGAGATGTGCGGCCCTGAACTAGCATGACGAAAGCTCAACGTAATGAATAACCTCCTCCTTTCCCGATGTTTGTGTACAGTCTGTGGGAAAGCTCTGTAAATGTTGTCACAAGTTCTCAGATGTTAGAAGGAGAAGTCTGCAGGATCGATAGGACTGTGTTTCCCGTTCCCTTTTCTGATAACGAGGCTGGTGCCAGGTGTTCTGTCCTGGTTTATCCTTTAAGAACTCAGAGCAGTTTGATACAATTGAGTGTATAACTTGGCCGATTCAGAGACCATTGAAGAGTTGATCACATGTCTGTGCGTCTGGAGTCACTTTTAGGCCACACCAGGAAAGCACGGGAGAGTCACTTCCTGAAAGTACATTGGGGAAGGAGATCGATGTTTACAATCAACATTGGACACAAGAGCACTATTACTGACACCAGATTTTCGGACTCGATATTTTATTAATTGTTTCTAGCTTCCACCAGCTGCTAGAGCATTGACCTGGTCTGGATTCGTAATCCAATGATATTTCCACAACAGCACCATCTCCACATGGGGACCTATCGGAAACCACACTGAGCAGGTTATTTCTGTGCTTCTTAACAGCTCTGTCAAAAAGAATTCCCACCAATTTGACTGTCGTGATGGGAGTTCGAGGTGGTAATTGGTAAGATTGTAATTATTCTCCTCTTCGGGGACTGCACATATCTGAGTAATTTTCCGCATTGCAAGGGAGATGTCAGAGTTGGATCTGGAATGAAAAAGCTTCCCCAGGGACGCGGCTTGTTGTGCAGCACAAGTCTTCAGTCCCATTGCAGGAATGGTTTAAGGGCCCATTGCTTTTGTCATATCTACTGTGTCCAGCTGTTTCTTCATGTCACATACAGAAAATCGAATTGCTTGAAGACTGGCAACTGTGAATCTGTGGGCATCATGATGAGTGTGAGTGTGAGTCAACACCTGAGGGTAGTGCAGACTTTTTTTCACTGATTTAGAGTTGTTCCTATATTTAGGATGAGGATATTTATGGCGTCTTCTGCTCCAGTAAATTGTTTAATAATCCATCGACATTTATGATTGGATTTAGCAGGATGACAGAGCTTAGATCCGATCTGTTAGTCTTGGGATCATTTCCCCTTCTCCATCAGAAGTTATTTCTGCTGTTTGGAATGCAACCAGTCACGTGTGGTTTGTCAACAGGTTTAGGTGCACGTGATTCCGACGTTGGCATCAGCCCTGTATTCAGTGACCGAACCTGGTTTCTGATGCGGTAACACTTCCATTTTCATATTCTCATTCTGCTGAGGGCATCTCTCTGGTGTCACACATTTCCAATTTGTTTCTTTATCTCAATCCATTTAAGGTAATAATCTAAATCGTTTCTTTTCCACAATGTCAACTTCGGTATTTGAAATGAATGTGTTTCCCTCTGTTTTTCTCCCTGACATGATTAAGAGCTCTGCAGTGTCATTGATGTCAGTCTTGTGCAGTTTTAGAATCTAGGAATTTGTGCACCATGCATTATCGTTCAGTCCCCAGTTTATGGCGCTACAGGTTGGATGGGATGTTTCAGCGTCATTGACATCCTTCATTGGAAATTGTCCAAAAACAGAAATTGCTGAAGAAATTACTGAAAGTGTTGCAGCATCTTCTGGAATGAATGCAGAGTTGAACTTTGAGGTCCAACGACCCTTTACAAAGCTCCTAGTTCTTCAAGCAATTTTTGTATTTTTATTTCCAGTAGCCACAGTTATTTCTTTTAGTGAAAACTTGTTCTGTGCCTATTCATTTCTGGAGAAACTCACCAGGTCAGTCAGCATCTGCACAGACAGAGAAACGGCGTTAGCATTTCAAGCCCAGTGTGACACTTCTTCAGAACTGAAAAGGATTGGAACCTGGGATTTTTAATCCCTTGTCAGAGGTGGGGGATGGATGACAGGGAAAAGAGGGTGTTGCAATGATTAACGGGCTTTTAGCACTGCTGAACGAGTGGATGATGTAAAATGTGTTTAAATTAAGGTGTGAATGGGGGAAAGTGGTTCTCTCAATTGAGTGCAAGATAAAGAAACACAACCACACAAGGACATAGGGAAGCCAGGAGGGAGAGTGTTGACTATGTGGCATTATATAGATCTGGCTATAGATACGTTTTCACTGTCGGGATCATCGCCTCCTTTAGACAAAGGAATCCAGGTGTTCGACTTCTTATTGGCACTAGTAAGCATTTCATGCTGCCTTCGTGTTGTAATATTAAGAAAAAACAAATCAGCATATGACGTTTGGGCTGAGTATTGTTTACCTGTCATGTTTAATATTGTTTAAATTTGCAGTGTTTATCTTTAAATGCTTGTTCTTGAAATTAGTAACAGATGGAGTGTAGGAGGTTGGGTGGTGACATTGTAAAAGCGTCTAAAATCATGAGAGATATGGATAGGGTGAATAGCCAAGATCTTTCCAACGGCATGGGGGAGTTCAGCCATAGAAGGTACAGGTTTAAGCTGAAAGAGGAAAGATTTTAAAGGAACGAAGGGGCAACTTTTTTACACAAAGGGTGGTTGGGTATGGAATGAGCTGTCAGAGGAAGTGTGGTAGATGCCAGTACAACTACAACATTTAAAACTCATTTGGACAAACATATGAATGGGAAACACTTCGAGGCATATGGGCCAAATGAAAGCAGGTGGGACGAGCTTAATTTGGAAAACTTGGCCAGCAGGGACAGTTAGAAGAGCTTCACCAGGGTCCAAGTGGTTTTGTGAAAGAGAAATTATACTTTGCCCTGTAAAATTATGCAAAGTATTTCTGGAGATGCCTGAGAATGTAAAAAGCAGACTTGATAAAGGAGATCTGGTAGACACCAGGCTTTCCAGAGATTTTCCACAAGGTATTACAAAACAAAAGTTCTTACACGTGACAGAATGCCGTAGGATGATGGATAATGTATTAACATGGGATGATGATTGGTTTGCACAAAGAAATCGGAGAGTCGGGATTAATGGATCTTCATGATAAAGGTGTATCTGCTGGAGTACCACAGCTCTGAGTCCGATGGCATCAGTTATTTACAATCTATACTGACAGCCTGAAAGAGGGAGTTGAGTGCAACATACATCCGAATTTGTGGATGACACTGAGAACCAAAGGCAGGATGTTATTTAATGGAGAGGACTTCCAGAAAAGGAGCAGTACAAAGGGATTGGAGTCTTCCTGTGTATGAAACATAAAGTCAGCATGCTGGTGCAGCAAGTAACTGGGTTGTTTCAAAAGATGGGTTCCTGGGACGAAAGGATTGTGTTAATGAGAATCTCTAAAATGGTGAGGCGATTATTCATTGGGGTTTAAATGAATGAGGAGTGATACTGCTGAAAAATACAAGACACAGAGAGGGGTTGCCACTGTAGATGTTGAGAAGTTGTTACCATTCCTGGGTGGAGTCCCGAACTTGAGGACATAGATACCAAATATGGAACAGCGATTTCAGTCTGAGATGCAAAGTGATGTCTTCTGTCAGACGGTAGTGAATGTCTGGAATTCCCTAACCTGGAAAGGTGTGGAGGGACAACAAATTTGGACTATACAAACACCCAACAGATATATATAACTCATTCACTCTCCTCAAGGAGTCGGCAAGAAAGTGGAGTCGATTCCTGGAGTTGATCAGCCATGTTCGTATTAAATGACAGGGCAAGCTTGAGGGGCAGAATAGCCTACTGTTGTTCCTACTGTTACTAATTTCACATGTTATGCTTTTGGAAAGTAACTGGTTATTTTCCTGGAAGTTGTGTTGTGTAATGCTACATTCGGATGAGCAGAGGATTTGTTTGAGTTTACCCTGGGTGGGGTATGGGGGCTGGAGTTACAGCGAACCTGGGTCTGGGACATGGCTTAAATTTGGAGCAGAAGTTACAGAGATGGGAAGCCTGGAAACAGGGAGAGGGGGTGAGGGTCACTTCCTGATCCAGGCTAGATTTTCCAAGTACATTTCAAAAACTACACCTAACCATCGGAGTGGCCTCGATTTGCTGAAGGGCTGACTGGAATATCAGAACACAGGGATGAGGGATAGGACTGGGCCGTTCGGCCCTTTGACACTACCCCACCAGTAAATGAGATCGTGGCTCATCTCATTGTGGTCCCAGCTGCACTTTTCTCTCCATGCACCATTATCCCTGATTCACCTCTCTGTGGAAAATCAGATGAAGCCAGCCTCGATATAATATAAAGATTCAGCCATCCCAAACTTCTAGGAAAGAGGATTTCCACTTGACTGAATTCCCACTTTGTGAATTTCTTCTCACTCCATTTGTGACTGAGGATGAAGGGTGTCACTATTTCCTTTTCTAGTCCCAATCCTCCACTGCTCACAACAAATTTTAAATGAAACCAGGTTGGTGACGTGGCCGATGATAAAGGTCTCAGACTGGGTTAGGTTCAGTGATAAGAAGTCAGGCAGATTTCTTTCGTCAGCCACAAATTACTAATCGAACTAACGGAGGAGTATGGTGGATCAGTGGGTGGCACTGCTTCCTCACATCACCAAGGAGCTGGGTTCAATTCCAACCGCGGGCAACCCTCTATGTGGAGTTTGAACATTCTCACCGTGACTGTGTGCGTTTCCTCTCAGTGCTGCAGTTTCCTGCCACAGTCCAAAGATGTGCAGTTGACAGTGGATTGCCCATAGTGCCCAGGGATGTGTAGGTTCGGTGGGTTAGTAATGGGAAATGTAGGGTAACATGGATAAGGTAGCGGGCCACGTCCAGGTAGGATGCAGTTTAGTGCATCAGTGCGGCCTTAATGGACGGAATGTCCTGCCTCCACACTACAGAGGTTCTCTGACAATGACAACAAATTTGGCCTATACAAACACCCAGCGGGTATATACCTAATCCACACTTATCAAGGTCTTGTATGTTTCATTCTCATTCCAAGCGTACCCTGTTAAAGCCTTCATAATATAAGCTCTTCACCCCATGAATATGTGAAATGAAACATCTCTGAACTGCTTTCAATATAATTATAGCCTTTCTCAGATAAGGAGACACAAAAAAAATAATCTCACACTCAGATCATAAAGTTTATATTTGTTTTCTCAAAGTGCTGAGAGTCTTTGGAACACTCTTCCCCACAGACCGTTGGAGGCAGAAATATTGAATATTTTTGAGGCACAGACAGAAGGTTCATATATAACAACAGAGTCAAGGATTATCGAGGAATGGGCAGCAATATGACGCATAGGGGAAAATGTAGACAGTGGTATCAAATTACACGGGTCCGGAACATCCAGGAATATAATGCAAAATGAAATGATAATATCGATAAAACATTAAGGGGGAATCCAAGATACCGGAGATCCGAAAGGTCTGTTTTGCTGGGCTCTGCATCACAGCACGGGCAAAGTGGTTCTCTAACCCATCCCATCCCAGCCATTTACGTAAAATTCAACACTAAAAGAGCGATAGAATCTTTACTAATCCCGTTTTATCATATGGAAATGACAAAACATGGGAAAGGATCGAGTAAGTCCCAACACACAGTGCACCCGTCATAAGCATCGAGCATGCCTGAGGCTGTAGCTACAACCTACTCTGCTCTTTCCATAGACCCAGTTACTCACCAGTCCTTGGTCACTGAGTTCACCAAGTAATGTGAAATGATTGAAGTAATGATTGAAGAAGGGTTCAGCAGTGGCTAGATCCGCTCTCAGCCGTTTTCCAAAAACATGAGCAGCAACCTGACAGCCTTGGAAACAGAACAGATTATGCTAAGCACCGAACTGCAGCGACAGAGACCGCGATCAGTTCCTTTCAGGAGAGGATCCTCGCCTTTGAAAAGCAGGTCCATACCTTAACTGACCATGATGACGACCTCGAGAACAGGGATAGGATGAAGAATGTTCACATCGTCGGTTTGCTGGACCGGATGGAAGGTGGTCAGCCAGTGAGTTTGTTGCGAACTGGCTGCAGCGATTCCTTCACTTCAAAACTGAAAAGGGACAGGTGAAGACTGAGACAGTTCGTCGGGTTATGGTGCGGAGGTCAGACTCAGACCAACGTCTTCGCCCTGTCCTTGTGCGGTAACATAGTTATGGGGATAAACATAGGCAGATGGAATCTTCCAGAACCCAGTGGAAAGATCCGATGGCTTTAATTCACGAGGGCTCCAGGCTGATGATCTTTCATGACTTTTCAACGGCGGTGATTCAGGAAAGAAAATCTTTGGATGATATCAAGAGAAGAGTAAGGGAACTCGGGAGTCAGTATTCCTTAATATACCCAGCGGTGCTCCGTATTGCTTTCAATGGATCCATACACTCGTCTGACTCTCCAGAGAAAGCGAAAACTTTGTGACATTTTAAAGTAAGATGGATGTTTAGATAATCATGTTTCTCTCTTAAGGAAATTTTCTTGGATTTTTCTGGTATTAACCAGTGTTAAATTATAGTCGGGGATGGGTAGAGTACTCACTTTTAACTTCTTCATTAGTATTACTACACTTTTTCTCTTTCCTTGCTTGTGTCTGGGGAGCAACTCAAGCTGGAGCGTGTTACAAAGGTAGTTGTGATGACTAAATACCAACCAAAGGGCAGTTGAAGCCCGATTTTTGTCGTTAATTGCCCTGAATGTCATGTTGGTAGCAGGCAGAAGATGAAGCTTTGGGGTATGTAACCGTCCTCACTGGACGGGCGTGGTTGGGGGGGGGGGGAGGGATATTGGCACTTTGGATTTTGTTTCACTTTTTGTTTTTTTTGTGTGTTTAGTTTTGGAAAGTTTTGAGAGCTTGATAGATGTAGTAGTCTTAGTTCGTGTTGTTTTTAAGCTTTTTGAGTCTTTTTTCATTTATGATCAGTGATGTGTAATTCGAGTTCTTCCAATCTAGAGCTCAAATGTTGCTCCAGTGTGTGATGGATAATGATGTGCTTAAATGGGGTACCTGGAACAATAAGCGGAGCCATAGTCCAGTCAAGAGGAAAAATGTACTGTCTAGTCTTAGGAAGGAGAGGGTGGATGTTGTCCTATTGCAGGAGATGCACCTTGATGACAAGGACCATTTGATATTACAGCAGGGCGGATTTGATCGGGTTTATTTCTCGTTTTATTAATAATAGGAGTAGGGGAGAAGCCATATTTGATAGGAAGAATCTTCCAGTTAAATTACTAGATTACATTAGACATTCACAGGAGGTTCATAATCCCCAAACCCTTGAACTATGGGAAAGAATACAGTATTTTGAATGGTTATTGCCGCCCGTCGCACCCTCTTAAAACCGTGGTAGATGCATTTTCCAAATTAAGTTATCTTGTCTCATGGTGCATTAGTGTAGATGATTTCACCTGTCTTGTGGACCCCACAGTGGACAGAATGTCCAAAGATCACCCAATACCCTCGTCATAATGAAAGCAATTAGTTGATTCTTGTGCAGAACGATAGCTGGTGGATGTCTGGAGGCAGATCCAAATCACAAGTAGGGATGTTATTTTCTCCTATCACCCACATAAATGCCACACGAATGTTGATCTCTTCTCCATCCCTGCAACAATCTTAGATTCGGTGGCGTCCTGCACAACTGGGAAAATTACTATTTCTGACCATGAAGCAGTTTCACAGTTTCGAGACGCTGGCGAATGGATCCTTTTTTTTCTTAAGGCTAATTAGTTCATTGAGTATTTCTGTAAAGATTTCAGATCTTTCTGAGTCATTAATTCAGATTCAGTCAGTAACCCATCCATTCTATGGGAAACTACTAACGCTCATGCCAAGGAAATAGTTATTCATCATGAAGCGGCAGAAGGGGGAGCAGGGCATACTGTGATAGCCCCTCAGAGCCTAATCTGCAGAGGATCACAACGCTTCGGTCTACAGTGAATTCCACGCTCACGCAGACAGCCAAGAAGGAACTTACTTTTGAAAAACAAAGGCTGTTTGAACATGCTGATAAGCCAGGCAAGTATTTAGCCTAACTTGCCAGGAAAATGAGCGCCCCCTCAAGCCATTACCTCAATTAGTGAAGGTACTGGGATCCTTCCCTCCGATTCCAAAAAGATTAATGCAGCCTTTCCGAGATTTTTCTCCGAATTATTTCAGCCTGAACATTTTCAGGATAGATGGATTAAGATGGAGTCATGTTTCAAGAACCTGGGTCTTCCAGGAGTAACCCCTGAATAGGTGTTGTGGCTGAACGCACCATTGTCAGCGCAGGAGGGTGTGAAGCAGCTTCAGCATGTAAAGGTGCACGTTCCTGACAGATTTCTGAGTGAATTTTATAAATAATTTATAAACCTATTGTCACGGCTGATGTTTAACATGTTCTGTCACTCATACAGTCACGAACCCCTCCCTCCATCCTTTAGAGAGACTCATATCTCTCTGATGCTTAAGAATGGAAGACCCTGGAGGATTGTTCTTCTTACACGCCAATCTCACTTTTAAATGTTGGTTTCAAAATCCCGTCTGTGACCTGTACATTAAGGTGGAAACTTTGCTGCCTTCCGTTACCAAAGAGGACCAAACAGGCTTTATAAAGGGCCACAGATCTTCCTACAATGTTAAGATTTTACTCAATATGATCCAAGAGTGTCAACAACAATCTGTCCAGGGATTATTGATCTCTTTAGATGAGAGAAGGCATTTGATTGGGTTGAGTGGCCGGATCTATTCTCTACATTAGAATGGTTTGGTCGATGCAAAGTTTTTATCAAGTGGGTGTGGGTACTTTACCGCGATCCTCTGGCTGCGGTTCTCACTAATGGTGTGCCAACCAGTAACATTAATATTTCTCCAGGCAGCCGACAAGGTTAACACCTCTCATCATTGTTGTTTACGTTGGGGATTGAGTCACTGGCCGAGGCCATCCGTAGGGATGCCCACATATCTGCCCCAGAATTAGGATAGAAGTCACGTAAGGTTACATTGTATGCTATGTGACAAATTCCACAATTTCCGTAGTTCTTGTGGGAGGTCTTAGGGAAATATCTAATACTGAGGTTAAATCCTGGTTTCCTTTTAAACGGTCACTGGGGGTGTTTCCCTATTTCAGTATATTCATTGCATCTGTTTTTGATCATTTATTTAACGTGAACTGTATCCATTTGTTTGACAAAATTAAACAAGACCTTCAAAGATGGGAGGCATTTCCAATATCCTGGCTAGGTCGGATAGCTGTTATTAAAATGAATGTAGGGGTAAATGTAGGGGAATGGGTCTGAGTGGTTTGCGCTTCAGCGGATCAGTGTGAACTTGTTGGGCCGAAGGGCCTGTTTCCAAACTTTAAGTAATCTAAGATGATTTTTAGAAAAAAAATGGCTGGTTTAGCTCGTTTATTTGGCACCATAAGTGATTCTTTATCAAGCTAACAAAATTGCAACTGCCCCACAGATTTTGGGGAGTTGGTCTCCCCGATTAAAAGCAATCAATTAAGTTTTTTTCATCCTATGTGAGTGCCTGGGCCACTGAAGTCTCGGCATCAATACGGCTAGACATTGAGCCCTCTCAGACAAAGTGAACCCTTATTAGTCAGTTGTTCTTAGATAAAATGACAACATTTATGGAGTATTGTCATAAACAAATGATGAACAATACTGTTAAAACTTGAAGGACAATGCATCAGATTGAGGGCAATACAGACAAAACCATGTTTCTTACCCCTATAATTGATATACCGGGTTGTCAACCGGGGGTGATGGATTCCAGGTTTAAACTGTGGGCAGCGAGGGGGATACCTTGTTGAGTGATTTAGAAATAGTAGAATCCCTACTGTGTGGAAACAGGTCATTGGGCCCAGCAAGACCACTTCGACCCTCCGAAGAGTAACCCACCCTCACCCATTCCCCTACCATCTTATATTTACCCTGACTAATGCCCCAACGTACAGATCTTGGAACACTATGAGCGATTTAGCAATGGCCAATTCATCTAACTGCACATGTTTGTGACTGTTGGAGGAAACCTACGCAGACACAGTTGAAAATATACGAACTCCACACAGCCAGTCACCCAAGGCTGGAACCAAACCCGTGACCCTGGTACTGTGAGTCAGTGCAAAACACTGAACCACCGCGTGTTACTTGAGGGAGAAACAATGATATCATTTGGTCAAATAACTCGTTTCGGATGGACTACCTAGTAGAGACTTCTTCTGTTTTTTTTCCAGATTAGAGATTTGATTTTTAAAAAATAACCGAGACTGATAGATCCGATACACAGAAGTGGGCTCTTTTTGCTAAGAATACACTCTCTGTCAGTACCCTTTATCATCAGTTGGATAATGTCCCCTCAGACAAGACTGTGCAGCTTCGTGACGTCTGTGCGAGAGAGTTGAGGGTTTAGATCTCTTCGGAGACATTTGAGGATATTTGTGAAAATGCTCAAAGGATTTTGATCTGTAACAGGACACATTCCATGCAGTTGTAAATTCTTCATAAGGTCAATCTGACACCAGTGTTTCTCTCAAAATTCAAAGTGGGATTATCTTCAGCATGTCCTAAATGCAGAATGACTACAGGCACTCTTGCTCATTGCATAATGTCCTGCTGCAGGGTTCATATATATTGGAGCTCTGCGTTAGGTTTGACAGAGTGGGCCTTGGGGACCGAATTGCAGATGGACGCAGTTTCTCTTTTCCTGGGCCTGCCCAGAGTATCTTACGCATGAGAAAAAAATCCTTGCTTTCTGTGCTAGGAAACTTATTCTGTTGTGTTGGATGTCTGAAAATTCCTCGGGGCTGTTGGTCTTTGTAAGCTCCTCATGGAAAATATCCCTTTGGACTTTCTCACCAGTATGGTGCACCAAAAAACAGAGATTAGTATAAGCCATAGAGTCAGAGAGATGTAAAGCATGGAATCCTTCGGTCCAACCCATCCATGCCAACCACATATCCCAAACCAATCTAGTCCCACCTGCCAGCACCCGGCCCAAAACCCTCCAAACTCTGCGTATTCATTTACCCATCCAAATGCTTCTTAAATGTTGCACTTGTATCAGCCTCCCCCACCTCACCTGGCAGCTCATTCCATACACATACTACCCTCTGTTTGAAATAATTGTCCCGTAGGTCTCTTTTATATCTTTCGCCTCTCACCCTAAACCTATGGCCTCTCGTTCTGGGCTCCCAGGGAAAAGACTTTACCTATTTACCCTATTCATGCCCATCATAATTTTGTAAACCTCTATAATGTCACCCCTCAGCCTCCGACGCTCCAGGGAAAAGAGCCCCAGCCTATTCAGCCTCTCCCTGTAGCTCAAATCCTCTAACCCTGGCAACATCCTTGTAAATCTTTTCTGAACCCTTTCAGGTTTCACAGCATATTTCCGATAGGAAGGAGATCAGAATTGCACGCAATATTACAACAGTGGCCTATCCAATGTCCTGTACAGTCGCAACATGATCTTCCAACTCTTGTACTCAATACTCTGACCAATAAAGGAAAGCATATCAAATGCCTTCTTCACTATCCTACCTACCTGCGACTCCACTTTCAAGGAGCTATGAACCTGCACTCCAAGGTCTCTTTGTTCAGCAACACTCCCTGTGACTTTACCATTAAGTGGAGAAGTCCTGCTAAGATTTGCTTTCCCAAAATGCAGCACATCGCATTTATCTGAATTAAACTCCATCTGCCACTTCTCAGCCCATTGGCAATTTGGTCAAGATCCTGTTGTTATCTGAGTTGACCTTCTTCGCTGTCCACTACACCTCCAATTTTGGTGTCATCTGCAAACTTACTAGCTGTACCTCTTATGCTCTCATCCAAACCATTTATGTCAATGACAAAAAGTAGTGAATCTAGCACCAATCCTTGTGGCACTGCACTGGTCACAGGCCTCCAGTTTGAAAAACAACCCTCCACCACCACTCTCTATCTTCTACCTTTGAGCCAGTTATGTATCCAAATGGCTAGCTCTCCCTGTATTCCAGAGATCTAACCTTCCTTATCAGTCTCCCATGGGGAACCTTATGAAAACCCTTACTGAAGTCTATATAGATCACATCTACCCCTTTCCCCTCATCAATCCTCTTTGTTACTTCCTCAAAAAACTCAATCAAGTTTGTGAGACATGATTTCTCACGCACAAAGCCATGTTGACTATCCCTAATCAGTCCTTGCCTTTCTAAATACATGCACATCCTGTCCCTCAGGATTCCATCCAACAACTTGCCCGCCACCAACGTCAGGCTCACTAGTCTATAGTCCCCTGGCGTGTCCTTACCACCCTTCTTAAACTGTGGCACCATGTTATCCAACCTCCAGTCTTCGAGCACCTCACCTGTGACTTTCCATATCACAAATATCTCAGCAAGAGGCCCAGCAATCACTTCTTTAGCTTCCCATAGAGTTCTAGGGTATACCTGATCAGGTCCTGGGGACCCGTTTCAAGACATCCTTGGGTACTTATCCACCTTTACCCATTTTAATACATTCAGCACTTCCTCCTCTGTAATATGGGCATTTTGCAAGGTGTCACCATCTATTTCCCTACAGTTTATGTCTTCCACAATAAATACTGATGCAAAATACTCGTTTCGTATCTCCCCCATAGTTCCTGTGCTAGGAAAAATATTCTGTTATGTTGGATGTCTGAACACCCTCCGGGTCTGTTGGGTGGTTGTAAGCTCGTCATGGAGAATATCCCTTTGGACATTCTCACCAGTATGGTGCACCGAAAAGCAGAGATTTATATAAGATATGGCAGCCTTTTTTGGATTACCGCGATACAGGCTTATCTGCCACTCTAAGAAGTGCTTTTACATAGCCATGACGATATTATCTAATGAATCTAGTATGAAGAATTGTGAACATATGAATGTGTAATGCTCTCGTAGAACGAGAACTATCATTTTTTTATGCTGAACCATATTATTTATTTATTGTTTATTGTTTATTTTTTGTTTTTCTTCTGTCCATTTAGAGACTTTAACTTGTTTTGTATGTACATGCAATTGGGTGTAAGTTTGTTCAGTTATTTGAGTTGCTTTGTTCTTGGTTTAATATAAAAAAGAAACCTCTTTTTCACTAAAAATGTTTGTTAAAAAATTAAAATGCCAGAATTGTTAGAGTCCCAAAGAGCTCTCATTAGAGAGACTACTCATGGTGGTTTATCCTGAGGGTCACCACACCCCAGTGACAGCGTGAGGTTGAGAGAGCGTCCCCTTTATGGTAACCTCAGTCAGAGTGGGGAATTGAACCTGCGCTGGTGGCCTCCCTCTGCATCACAAACCAACCATCCAGCCAACTGAGTGGGAGACAGTGTAACTGTTACACACAGAATCAGTCACAGACAAAGGGCAAGAGAAACATTCATGGCAAGGAGAAAGATATATTTGAGATAATCGTCATGGTAACGGCTGAGGGTAAAAAACGTTCTCTGCTAGAAATTGTATTTTACATTGAGACAAGTAATTGGAAGCTGTCTTTGGATGAATACAAACAGATGAGACAAGTGAAATAACCAGAATTACTAATTGTAATTGGATATCGATAACCATAAAGTAAGTGCATGTTTTTGATTGGTCTGTGGAAAGCATGCTGACTGTTGCATGAATTTATAAAGCAGATGAAATATATTGTAAGGAGAGTCCCTCCCCATGGGAAATGCCTTCTGAACACATGCGAGAAGAAACCCGGGGTAGAAAGTGTCTGAGAATCGTCTGCTCAGTAACAGGAACCTGGGGGTTGAATGACTAACAGTTCCTGTAACAGGGAGCTGAGAAAACCATCAGATCACCCCCAAACGTATTGAACGTTGGAGCATATTTGAAGTACTGAATGGCCTCATGATGGATTTTAATTGTGTGTGATTTGAAAAACGTACATCTCTACTCCATCCTTTTATGTGTTACACACTGGGGCACAGCCGTTTTTCTGTAGGTGGGAATAATTTAGAACATTATCTGGAACATTCCATAACTGGCATTCTCCAGAATATTTTATAACTGAGTGGGGGCATTAGAAAGGCCAGAGAAAAAGAGAGGGAAGGTACTGTATGCAGTAGTGAGAGTGGTGGAGCATGAGCCTTGTTCGGGGGCTATAACAGATACACAGTGTGTGTGAGGGAGCAGAGAGAATACGGTGACTTTTATCCTGACAGAGCAGGGAAGGTTATTGATGGTTGTCCTGTTTTGCTGAATATTTCGTCAGACCGCAGATACTGCACTGAGCTGGGTGAGGAGCTCAGATCATGCTCCGTGGGTCTGGTGGTGTGACCCTTCTGGGAAGAGAACGGTCCCCCTCTGTACTAGCCCATCCACCAGGACCTCCATGCCCCGTCGACAAACCGTGGTGTAATTTCCCCTTAGCTGCTATGCTCGGGGTAAACTGTGCAGGGCAGCTCTGAACTGAGAAAGCACAACCGTGTACCCATTGGCTTTTTAAAGATGGCACAAGTGTCAGGGATCACGGATATCAAGGGGCATCCAGACGATTGTGAGTACCCCCAGTCATAATGAGTGGGAAAATCGGGCTGGCATTGAAGGAGGTGGACACCAGGGGGTGGGGTGGATAGTTAACGAGTGAGTTTGGTAAGATAGCACCAGGAAACTAGCTCGGCCTGGTGCAGGCAACCCCTCTGTCACACTCAATGAAAATGTCACTGCGACAGTTTTTTTGTTAGATTCAGCCCAGTGAGGCAAAGACTCTGCTGTCCTCATTCCCAGTTACAAAGCTGCAGAACAAATGCTCATCCAAAACTCTCCATCCCCTGAACTCACAGCAATTTCCCACTCACTCATAAATCTTCGAAATACTGACCCGTGTTACATCATACTGTCAAAATGTCTTCAGTTCAGCATTCCAAAACATGTGAACATATCCTTCCATGATATTTTTTCTCTCTTTCCTCTCCCCACACCACCCCTTCACCCCCCCCCCCCGTCTCCACTCCAAACACTCATTTACTGTCATACTACACGAGACTGCCAGTATGACTGGCCATTTGGCCCAGCTCGTTCATGCCAAACAAAATGTCCATCCACATTCACCCCATTTCCCTGCCCTTGTTCTGTACCCCTCCGATCCTTTCCTATCTGTGTATTTGTCCAAATGCCTTTTCAATGTTGTTATTGTACCCACCTCAATCACTTCCACGGGCAGCTCAGTCCATATGCGTACCACACTTTGTGCAAAAAGATTGCCCCTCAGGTTCATTTTTATATATTTTTTTCCTTTCCAAACATTAATGGATGTCCTCTAGTCCTCGATTCCCCAACCTTGGGAAATAATTTGAAGTATTCACCCCATGCACTCCTCCCATGATTTTACAAGAGTTGCACTTCTATAAGAACCCCCTCAGTTTTCTACGCTGTAACGAAATAAGTTCTAACCTATCCAACCTCTGCCTTTAACTTACAGCTTTTAATCCAGAAAATATTTTGTAAATTTCTTCTATACTCGTTCTAATTCAATAATATCTTTTCTACAGCAAGGAGAACAAAACTGAACACAATATTCCAACTGCAGCATTAGCAACATCCTGTTCAACTGCAACATAACGTCCCAACTTCTATACTCAATGCCCTGATGAAGGCCAATGTGCCAACAGCCTTCTTCACTGTGCTGTGTATCTGTGACACAAATTTCAGGCAACTGTGCACCTGATCTCTAATGTCCTTTTGTTCCACTACACGCCTTAAGGCCCTCTCATTCATCATTAAAATCTTACCTGGATTTGACTTTCCAAAATGCAATCCGTCACACTTATCTATGTTAAACTCCACATGCTATTTCTCAGCCCACTTCCCCTGTCGATCAAGATACTGCTGCAATTTCTGATAACGTTCCTCACTGTAAACGATGTCTCCTATTTTAGTGTCATCTACAAACTTACTAACCTTGCGTTGTGCACTCTTGTCCAAATAATTGATATAGATAACAAACAGCAATAGGCCCAGTACCGACACCTGAGGCACTCCACTCGTCACAGCTTCCAGTCCGACAAGCATCCTTCCACCATAGCCATTTACTTCCTAATGCCAACCCAATTGTGTCGCCAATTTGCCAGTTTACCTTGAAGTCCATGCGATTTAACCTTCTTGAGCGGCCTTCCATGTGGAGCATTATCAAAGGCTTTACTGAAACCCATATAGATTATGTCCACCACCCTGCCCTCATCAACCTTCCTGGTCACGTCCTCAAAAAACTCGAACAAAATTTGTAATGCATGATCTGCCATGCACAAAGCTATGCTGACTGCTCCAAATCAAACTCTGTCTTTCCAAATGCATGCATTTTATCTCTCAGAACCTTCTCAAAAGGTTTACTGGAAACAGATGTGAAGCTTTCTGGTCTATATTTCCCAGGTTTTTCTTTGCAGCCCTTCTTGAATAAGGGCACAACATTTGCTACTGTCCAGTCTTCCGGGACCTTGGCCCCTGAACTATCTTCTCTAGCCTCTTGCAGTGCTCTTGGATATATCTGGTCAGGACCAAGATATTTATTTGTATTTATTTGACTTTATGCATTCTAATATGTCCAACAGCACCTCCACTGTGATATGAACGGTACCAAGATATGACAACTAAACCCCCACCCCCCCACCCCCTTAAGCTCACAGATCTTCATGTCTTTCTTCATGGTAAACACAGAGGGGAATTTGAGGACTTCGCCCATCTCTTGTGGTTTTACACATGAATGCCCAGTTTGGATTTTAAGGAGTCCTATTTTCTCTCGAGTCGTTCTTTTTCTTTTCTATACTGAAAGCACATCTTTGGATCCACCCTCATTTTCTCAGCCAAGGCTATCTCATACCTCATTTTCGCCCTCCTGATTTCCTTCTGCAGTAAACTCCTGTATCCCTTGCATCTCTCCAGAGATTGTATTGATTCCAGCTGCCTGAACCTGAGCCACGCCTCCTTTTTTGCTGGTCAGAGCCTGATTATCTCTTGTCATCCAGGGTTCTCTCTTTCTGCCTCACTTTCCCTTCACCCTCACAGGAACATATAGACCTTGACTTTTAAAGGCCTCCCACTTAACAGAGATCCTTTTGCCTGGAAACAAGCTACTCCAAGCAACCTTTGCAAGTCCCTGTCTAATTCCTACAAAATTCGCCTCACCCCAATTTAGAACTTGAATCTGTGGACCAATTCTGTCCCTCCCATAAGTATTTTAAAATTCATACAATTCTAGTCACCGGTCCCAAAATGCTCCCCCACTTTACCTCCGTCACCTGTCCTACGCTATGCCCCAACAGGTGAGTTTGTCCCTTCCCGAGTAAGACCCTCGATATGCTGCTTATGGAAACTTTCCTGAACACAATTACGATATTACGTTCTATCGAAGTTCTTATCAATCTGGATGTCCCAGTCTATGTTAGTAGAATTAAAATCACCTATTATGACAATCCTGTTGTTTCTGAAATTCTCCCCAGTCTCCCTGCATATTTGTTCCTCCAATTCGCATTGATTATTTGGAGGCTTATAGTGCAACCACTGTAACATCACCATCCACCACTAACTTCTTTGCACCATCCACAAAACCTCACTGGACATTATCTTAGTTATTTTATCTTTAAATACTGGAGTGGTATGCACCTGAATCAGAACTATTGGTCTTTAAACTGTTTCCATTTACATCTCTCCTTTGCAATGATTTTGACACCCACAGCACCCTTTGTTAAGGCACAGTGGAGATATGGAGCTGTAAATGGATGGGAGCTGCACATCCTGTCACTGCCAGCATCGGCTGCAAGTTTCCCCACACTGGGCAGTGATCTAACACAGTTTTACCGAACAATGCAAAAGCCTGGGTTTATATATGAATGAACCAGTGCGGACTGCACAGCTCCTCACGCTGGACATTTAGCCCAGGATTATAGATCAAGCGTTGGTGTGGGCTGCAGAGTTCCACTCTAGACATTGCTGGGTTGCATTCAGCAGTACGCTAGCCGGATCTACACAGTCCTCCATCCTGAACGTACAATGGATTGGCTGGTTATGTGATTTGGATTGCGAATGTGAGAGAACGAAACATCTGGCAATGCCTTTATTTGTGTTTTCATTCTTGTGATTGGACCCTTCAAATCCTGGCTCATCGGATTAGACCCGACCCTCTGGATGAGTCATGGTGACTGTTGTTGCAGCATCTGGGTCGACAACATGACCAACAAATGGAGCAGAGGCTGCAGAGAGGGGGGTCTCCGTAAAATGGAATGTGGGAATCACCATCAGATCAGCCGTGGTCTTAGTGAATAGTGGGGAAGGATTGTGTGGACCACGAAAGCAACTTATTCATCTATTTCTGTTTCTTCCAAGCAAACTCCCCATCACTCCTTGTGTCTTATATTGGTGGGGAGTGAGTCACCTCGTCCTGTTCCTGCATAACAGGATCCTCGGGCCTCACTAGTCTCCAGATATCCCTGTGTCCCAGTCTCAAGCAGTTGAGTGACTCCCTCCTGTACCTGTGTCCTAGTCTCGAGCAGTTGTGTGACTGCCTACTGTTCCCATGTCCCAGTCCCAAGCAGTTGAGTGACTGCCTCCTGTTCCTGTGTCCCAGTCTCAAGCAGTTGAGTGATTCCCTCCTGTACCTGTGTCCTAGTCTCGAGCAGTTGTGTGACTGCCTACTGTTCCCATGTCCCAGTCTCGAGCAGTTGAGTGACTGCCTCCTGTTCCTGTGTCCCAGTCTCAAGCAGTTGAGTGACTCCCTCCTGTACCTGTATCCTAGTCTCGAGCAGTTGAGTGACTGCCTCCTGTCCCTGTGTCCCAGTCTCGAGCAGTTGAGTGACTGCCTCCTGTCCCTGTGTCCCAGTCTCGAGCAGTTGAGTGACTGCCTCCTGTCCCTGTGTCCCAGTCTCGAGCAGTTGAGTGACTGCCTCCTGTCCCTGTGTCCCAGTCTCGAGCAGTTGAGTGACTGCCTCCTGTCCCTGTGTCCCAGTCTCAAGCAGTTGAGTGACTCCCTCCTGTACCTGTGTCCTAGTCTCGAGCAGTTGTGTGACTGCCTACTGTTCCCATGTCCCAGTCCCAAGCAGTTGAGTGACTGCCTCCTGTTCCTGTGTCCCAGTCTCAAGCAGTTGAGTGACTCCCTCCTGTACCTGTGTCCTAGTCTCGAGCAGTTGTGTGACTGCCTACTGTTCCCGTGTCCCAGTCTCGAGCAGTTGAGTGACTGCCTCCTGTTCCTGTGTCCCAGTCTCAAGCAGTTGAGTGACTCCCTCCTGTACCTGTATCCTAGTCTCGAGCAGTTGAGTGACTGCCTCCTGTCCCTGTGTCCCAGTCTCGAGCAGTTGAGTGACTGCCTCCTGTCCCTGTGTCCCAGTCTCGAGCAGTTGAATGACTGCCTCCTGTCCCTGTGTCCCAGTCTCGAGCAGTTGAGTGACTGCCTCCTGTCCCTGTGTCCCAGTCTCGAGCAGTTGAGTGACTGCCTCCTGTCCCTGTGTCCCAGTCTCAAGCAGTTGAGTGACTCCCTCCTGTACCTGTGTCCTAGTCTCGAGCAGTTGTGTGACTGCCTACTGTTCCCATGTCCCAGTCCCAAGCAGTTGAGTGACTGCCTCCTGTTCCTGTGTCCCAGTCTCAAGCAGTTGAGTGACTCCCTCCTGTACCTGTGTCCTAGTCTCGAGCAGTTGTGTGACTGCCTACTGTTCCCGTGTCCCAGTCTCGAGCAGTTGAGTGACTGCCTCCTGTACCTGTATCCTAGTCTCGAGCAGTTGAGTGACTGCCTCCTGTCCCTGTGTCCCAGTCTCGAGCAGTTGAGTGACTGCCTCCTGTTCCTGTGTCCCAGTCTTGAGAGACTGAGTGATGCCTCCTGATCTCAAGTTTGTGAAAGTAGATGTCCTCCTCTTGCTACTGAGTAACAGGCTCCAAAAGTTCTGTGCTCACCTGCTGCTCCTGTGGAATAAAGTTGAGGGACTGAATGGCCTCTTCACATTCCTTCCAGCTTCTCTTGACTAAAAGCCTTTCTCCTGTTTCTGTAAAACACCACCAAAATCTGAATGATGTATTTTTGTATTTGACTCTCAGTAATTGACCAAACAAGCTGACTGACAGAATTCAGAACCTGAATATCCTCTTCCTGTTCCTGTGTTATACACTCAAGAGTCAACAGAGTCTCAGTGATGTACAGCTCGGTTAAAGACCCTTCAATCCAGTCCTCCATTCTGACTAAATATCCTAAATTTATCTCGTCTCCCTTGCCAGCACTTAACCCATATCCCTCTAAACCCTTCCCATGCTTGTACCCATTCAAATGCCTTTTAAATGTTGTAACTGTGTCTGCCTCAACCACCTCTTTTGGGTGCTCAATCCATACACACAGCGGTCTCTCTTTGAAAGTGTTGTCTCTCATTTCCCTTTATAAATCTTTCTCCTCTCACCTTCAACCTTTGTCCTGTAATTTTCGACTTGCCTATGCTGGGGTAAAGACGTTGACTTTATCTATGCCCCTCATGATTTTATAAACTTCTTTAAGATCACCCCTCAGCCTCAACACTTGAAAATACTCCCAGCCTATTCAAACTCTCCCTGTAGCTCAAACCCTCCAACACTTGCAACATTCTTTTAAATTTATTCTGCACCTTTCAAGTTTGACAACATCTTTCCGACAGTAGGGTGACCAGAATTAAAGGCAGTATTACAAATGTGGCCAAACCAATGTCCAGGACAGATGCAACATGTCATGCAAACGCATAGACTCAAAGCACGCACCAATAAAGGGAAGGTCACGAAGTGTCTTCTTCACTGCGCTGTCTACCTGTGACAGCACTTTCAAGGAACGGAGAACCTGCACCACCAGGTGACACAGTAGCTCAGTGACTAACTTCGCTACCTCAGCGCACAACGATCTGGGTTTAATTCTATCCTTGAATGACTGCCTGTGTGGAGTTTGCACATTCTCCCGTGTCTGCGTGAGTTTCTTTCGGGTGATACATTTTCCTCCCACAGTACAAAGATACACAGGTAAGGGTAGATTGATCATGCTAAATTGCCCCAAGTACCCTGGGATGTGTAGGCGAGGTGGATTAGCCATAGGAAATGCAGGCTCAAAGGTATAGGGGAGGGGTTTGTCCAGTGGGATACGTTGAGAGGGACAGTGTGGCCTCGATGGGCCGAAAATCCTGTTTCCTCACTGTAGGGATTCTATAATTTCAATGGCGTTGTCTTTGATTGGCATCTTTCGAATGGACCCTACCTACATGTCTTGCCCTGATTTGTCTTGCCAAAAAGCAACACCTCACATTTATCTAAATTTAACTCCATCTGCCACCCCTCAGCTCACCTAATCAAGTTTCCACTTTGTCTGAGATATCATTCTTCACTGTCGACTACACCACCAAATTTGGAATTATCTACAAACTTACTGATCATACTTCATATACTCAAATGCAAATGATTTGTATAAGTGACAAGAAGCAGTGGACTCACTATTGACTTTTGTGGCACACCACTGGTCACAGGTCTCCAAGTTCAATGAACAAATGTCCACTGTCGCGCCCTGTCTCCAATATTCAAGAAAAGTTTGGATCTAACAGGTGAGCTCTCCCTGGATTCCAGGCAGTCTAACCTTGCTAACCAGTCTACCATGTAGAATAGTTTGGTTTTCTTACTGAATTCCATAAAGACAACATCCACTCTCCTGCCTTCATCAATCATCTTCATCACTTCGTCAAAAAATTCCACCGAGTCAGTGAGACGTGATCTCCAATGTACAAAGCCCTCATTAGTCCTTGTCCTTCCAAATGCACATACATCCTTTCCCTCAAAGTCCCCTCCAACAATTTAGTCACCATTGATGTCAGGCTCACCAGTCTATAGTTACCTGGTTTTTCGTTCCTTTCTTAAATAATGACACTATGTCAGCAGCTCTCCAGTCTTTTGACACCTCACCTGTGGAAATCAATGATACACATATATCAGCAAAAGGCTGAGCAATCCCCTTCCCAGCTTCCCAAAATATTCTGGGATACAACTGATCAGGTCCCAGGGATTTTTTCACCTTTATGCATTTTACAATGTCCAACACCTCCTTGTAATATAGATACTTTTCAAGATCTCACTTTGCATTTCTTCATTTTCTCACTCTTGTAACTTTCTCCACATTAAATACTGAGGAGAAATATTTGTTTTATATCTTTCCCATCTCTTGTGGTTCCACACATAGGTAGCTTTACTGATTTTTAAGGTGCCCTATTTTCTCCCTCGTTAATCTTTTGCCACGAAAAGATTTGTAGAGTTTCGTCAATACCTCATTAACCCTATTTCTAAAGCCAACCCGCGTTCACATTTTTCTGGCCCGATTTCACCGTTGACTATACAATTACTGCCCTTATACTCCTCTGGGGATTCCCTTGATTTCAGCTCTGTTTACCTGACATATGCCTCCTTCGTTACCTTGACCAGAGCATCAATATATCTAACCATCCAGCACTCCCTGCACTCACCAGACTTCCCCATCTCACTAATAGGAACAAGTTGGCTCTGGACTCTCTGGATCCAAGTTTTGATGGCCTTGCATTTTCCAACCATCCCTTTTCCTGTGAATAGGGTATTCCAATCAGCCTTTCAGCCTAACACTTTCAAAATTGGCCTTGTTCAAAGTTAGAAATTTAATGTTGACATCAGGTCTTTCAGATTCCACAACTAATTTAAAACTAATATTCATGTGTAAAAGACTTGAATGTTAAATGAACATTTCCTGTCCCTCTGGAACAGGCTCGAGAGGCTTAATAGGCTCCTCCTGTCCCTATTTCACAGCCACCAGACATTAAATGACACAGCAACCCCTGGATTATGAGCAGCCGTTAAACTGTATCTGATGGAGGTCTATTCCTTCTCAGTTACTGAAACACAAATAACACAATGTACTCCAGGTGTCCTCTCAGTGACACCTCATACAGCTGCAGCGACAAATCCTTTTTATTTTGAATGATTTTGTTTGCAAAATGTGCTAATGTTCCAGCGTTCCACCTTTTCAAGTAGCAAAAGGCTAAAATGGACTAAATGGCCTTCTCCTTTCCTTCTGTAAGAGGCCCATAGGGACAGAATTGCTTTGGCCTGTTCCTGAGCAGCAGTCTCAGTGCTCTGTCTCAAGGTTATGAAAGGATTTGAAAACAGGGTATTAAAACCAGGAGTTGCCTCACACCGGATAATAAGTATCATACTTAGTGTTAAGGTATCTAGAAGCTTGCCCACCCGACTTTTTTTATGTGGCTGATCTGTTATTTTATAACTGCTTCCTTTCATAAACAGAGTGGAACATATATAGACCCCTGCATTGTCCTTTTAATACTCGCGTATACAAGGAAAAAAATGATTAAAAAATTGAAAGATTTATTGTCCATCCATCAGCAACCCTTATCCATTCCATCCAAAACCAGTAAAATTTCCCTTTTATAGTGATATGAAAAGTGATGTATCGAGCTGGTTAACTGATCCTATTTGTTCAGTGACTGCGATTAATGCCAGTCTTCATGGATTCTAATTATCCCAGTGAATGGTTTCCATCTTTTAACGATAAATGGGCGCCGTTCAATGTGTAATTCCATAACATGAGCGGGACCATCTCCGACAGCACTGACAGGGATCAGTAGACCCAGAGAGGGGGGGAGGAGAGATCAGAATCTTAGAATATTAGACTGGAATGTTCCAAAATTGGATCAGAATCTCAGAACAGTCGACTGGAATATTCCAACAATAGACAGGAGTTTATCCGAATATATTTGGTATATTTTTGCATTTTATTGGTTGTCCTTATCATTGCAGATCTATTATGCTCTTCGCATTATTCAATATTTTTATTATCCCTTCCTGGCTATCGTTGGTGTTCCTGGTAAGTGTCACTGTCCAGTTTTTGTTTCTATAAACCAGTTATGACTGTATAATACGGTTCTTTCATATAGTCTACACTTCTGGCCACTATTATTGTTCCTGTTGAAACTCTGAATCCAGATATTTACTCTACAGACCACTACTAACTACATCAATGAAGGTGTTCAATTACTGTCTCCCTCTCTGCTCTGACAGTGTTACTCATGGGTCTCTATATTGACCTACACAGTTTCAGTGGGGAACCACGATGTATTGCATCTTTGCCTTTGGTATTTAAATATTAAGAGCATGCAGGTCACTGTCTACTGTTCTGGTTACAAACTCCACCTTTTCCCAGTGTTTTCATCCCATCCCTGGCCAATATCTGCGGCTGAAGCAGACGAGTCATAACTGTGGGTGATCCCTTTGACTATGAGCTGATTCCTGACACCTTGCCTTGACCATTTCTAACTTGAAATACTCATCACTCCACAATGTATCTCACTGGCTTAATCCATCTGCTGTTTGAACCTTGAGTTATGAAATACTGTCTTAATGAAGTTAATAATCTGCTGCTGACGCTCCCGGTTTCAAACCTGCCAAAGCAAATCTGATTCGAACTCACACCAAACTACCATCCATCTGTCATTCATGTACACGCCGAGTATATTGCTATTGTGTATGGCAATACCTTTATTTTGACATTGTCAAACACTTTACCTCATCTGTCCATGAAACTTCCCTCGTTCTCTCTCTGTCATTTATCCAAAAGCCTGCCAGTTGTTCATATTTAAAATAGTTTCCTTCACATGTGTTCCTTCTCAAACAACGAGTTTCGCATTCAACCACTCCAATCGCGCACGCACACGCACTCTCTCAGTCTCTCATGAACACACACACACACAAAACCTTCCCATTGGAGATAGTAGCTTGATGCGAGTATAGTAAACATATGATCGTAAAGTTTGCAATGCTCTCCATGCTGGGCAGATAGTGCAGTTTACTGAGCAACACACTAGCATGGTCTGCACAGCTCTCCATGCTGGGCTGTCATCTTGTCCCAGTTTATGTTGTTTGTTGTGTTCTGTGAAGCAGATTCAGAATTTGATATAACAAACCATTTCAGCTGATCTGACAATGCCTTTTTTCAATGTTTTCATTCTTGTAATTTTACTCTCGAAGATCTTACTTCTCCAGTCAGTCCCACTGCTCTGTCTTTTTCCCCATATTTCCACAACCTCCTCCCAGTTAATTAACTGCCTGTTTCTGTCTTTAATGTGAATCTCTCAGTCCTTCTGTATCTTTCCCTGGCCTTGGGTTTTGTCTCCCAAGTGTATAGAGAACTGGCATTGTGTAGCTCAGAAACAGTGAAATGGTGTATGTCAGGCTGTTGTTCACTTCCCGGTATGTCCCACGTGATGGCTATGGACAGGGGTGTTTCAGAAGTTATGAGACACATCCTTGTAACTTGGACTGTACCTGTATTTGCCCCACTCAGGTGACCTTGCGATCAGTAACACGAGGAAGCCCATTGTGTAAAGGACCAGGCA
Source organism: Chiloscyllium punctatum (assembly GCF_047496795.1). Classification (NCBI taxonomy): domain Eukaryota; kingdom Metazoa; phylum Chordata; class Chondrichthyes; order Orectolobiformes; family Hemiscylliidae; genus Chiloscyllium; species Chiloscyllium punctatum. Next base: position 380,635 of record NW_027309835.1, on the reverse strand, counting down.
TCTAAATTGTGTGACAATGCTGTCACTTTAAAAAAAAAGTTATTTTCTCTTTTTTTAACAAGAGGTCATAAATGTCAAACTGCCGACTGAAAACAGCTCAAGTAAATAACTTCCGAGACTTTTAGGGTTCTTTATAAATAGTAGTAACAATGACCAGCTCGCACAGACCAGGCTTTCTAGTTTTTTCCCTTACGGCTGTAAGTCACCAGGTGCTTGTGTCCCAGAAGGGTTGGAAGTTTAAGTAAATTATCCCTAGCTGCTATTCTCTCTGAAGCTTCACTTAATGCTGTTTCCTCCTGCATTGGAGAACTGTCTGTCTGAATGCTCCTTTTTACCATGGTGTGTTTAGGTGATGTTGGTATATTGGAACAGTTCATTTGTAGAAGGTACTGTATCCATTATTCGGTTAAGGTTTCCAATAGATAATTTATTCTAAATTCCTCTTCATTTTGTATGGATTTTCATTAGAGTGTTTAAATATATTGTGTTTTAATTAATGGTGAGTGGTTTGACGAGTAGCATCACATCTGGAACACCCACTTCACATCTACCTTTAAAATACGAAAAGGTTCGCATCCAAGCTACCTGCTTAAAATAGTTTGAGGCAGTCTGGTTCGTCTATAGCAAACTGGGAACTCTTGTCTGGTAACACCACATTGAGTTTAGAATTCCAATCCCTACAGTGTGCAAACAGGCCATTCGACCCAATAAGTCCACACCGACCCTCCGAGGAGTAACCTACCCAGACCCATTCCTCTACACTATTATTACACATTTACCCCAAAAAAGACTCATAACCCACACATCCCTGAAAACTACAAGAAATTTAGCATGGCCAATTCACATGACGTGCACACCTTTCGATTGAGGGAGGAAACCAGCGAATCCAGAATAAGCTCATGGAGACATTGGAGAGTACGCACCAGGAGGCTATTGGGTTCAAAGGTCGCATATGGTAGCTGTTAGTGTCTTTCGTTCCGGATGTTGAATTCGGTTGGTTTAAACAGTGTTTTGTGTATAAAGATTCTTTCAGTCACTGAGAGTTCTCTGGGTGTGGAAGAAGTGAAGTTGGGGGTTTTACAAAAGGTAATGAAGGCAAAGCTGCAGGAATTGGCAGACGAGCTGGAGTTGGGGTTGTATTTGTCTGTGAGAAAGTGAGAGATAATTACAGCTATAACTCGGCAATTACATTTGGTGGAAACGCCATCAGAGTCTTTGGAAATGACGAGAAATCAATTTCAAATGAGGCACCGTGAACATGAGTAGGAATTGAAACAGTTTGAATTATGATGAAAAGTAAAAAATAAAATGAAGAAGAGGAGAGAAAAAGAAAGAAGAAAAGCAGAGAGATTTAACTTCAAAAGTTAGTAATTAGAGAGTAACGTTGACATAGAAGGTGGGGATGAAGGTAGATGGTAGGCTGCATGAGGAGGATAGTGAGGAAGAGCAACCCTATAGTGGCCAAAGGCTTGATTGGGATCTGTTGAAATACATCCAGACATTATCTAAATTTGATGAGAATGATGGGGGAGCCTTCTTAATTTAATTTGAGAAAGTGGCTAAACAAATGAACATGTGGATTTAGTTGATTCAAACAAAGCTGATAGGTATTTGCATCCCTATCAGAGGCGCTGTCTGGGGAGTAGGAGGAGGTGAAGAAAGCCATCTGAAGCCACATGAGCTTGTGCCAGAAACTGACAGACAGAGTTTCAGGGATCTAAAATAGCGTCTGTGGTTAAACGCACATTGAGTTTGAAAGGATCAAACAAAGCTATTTTGAAAGTTGGGTAAGGGTATTAAATCAGAGGAAACCTATGGCACTCTTAGAGAGATTCTTATTTTGGAGAAGTTCAACAATTCACTTCCTGCAGTTGTGAGAACTCGTGTGGAACAGCAGAGAGTAAAAACGGCAAGATTAGAAGCTGAAATGTCTGATGATGATGGTGATTGAGTTCAGAAATCAATGTCCGGTTTCTGTGAGGGAGTGAGAAGAATGTGTGAGATCTTCTTAAAACATATCCCTGTGAGAGTAAGGTTTACTGACATAGGCCAGGAGTAGCAGGTAAAGAGGTTACAGCATTAAGAGGTACAGAAGTATGTAACTCTTTTATGCTGAGACATGAGGAGCTATGTCATTCAGAGGGACTATTGGAGAGATGAGAAGTGCTCCATTATGTAACGTGTGGTTGGAGTGTCCAGTGGAAACATCAACAGATTTATTCCACAATGGGGAAGGCGGGGGGGGGGGGGGGGGTGGGCTTGAGCTTGGTGTTGGCGTTACAACATTTCAGCATTTAAATTGCGCATAACATACATGGGACAAATCCTTTTACTGATCGTGAGCCCTTAAAGTTTTTGGAGAAGTTTAGGGAGAAGAATATCAGTATGTTTCAATTGAGCTTATTGCTACTGCCATTCAATTTGAAATTATACAGGTGACAGGGCGAGAATACCTCAGGTTTTGATACATTGTGGAGACTTGGACGAAGAAAGACAAAGGCATTCTGTGGCAGGAGCAAAATGACTGAAATCGAATCGAGTTGTGAACATTTGTATGCTCAGCATCAATGTAATAAATATATATGCACCTCTTCCTCCGCTACATTGTTGACTGCATTGGCGCCACCTTGTGCTCCCGCGAGGAGGTTGAGCAATTCATCAACTTCACCAACACATTCCACCCTGACCTTAACTTTACCTGGACCATCTCTGACACCTCCCTCCCCTTCGTGGATCTCTCCATCTCCATTAATGATAATCGACTTGACACCGACATTTTTTACAAACCTACAGACTCCCACAGCTACCTGGATTAAACATCTTCCCACCCTACCTCTTGCAAAACTGCGATCCCGTATTCCCAATTACTCCGCCTCCGCCATATCTGCTCCTGGGAGGACCAGTTCCACCACAGAACACACCAGATGGACTCCTTCTTTAGAGACCACAATTTCCCTTCCCAGGTGGTTAAAGATGCCCTCCAATGTATACCATCCACATCCCGCACCTCTGCCCTCAGACCCCACCCCTCCAACCGTAACAAGAACAGAACGCCCCTTAATGCTCACCTTCCACCCTACCAACCTTCGCACAAACCAAATCATCTGCCAACATTTCTGCCACCTCCAAACAGACCCCACCACCAGGGATATATTTCCCTCCCCACCCCTTTCCACCTTCTGCAAAGACCGTTCCCTCCGTGATTTCCTGGTCAGGTCCACGCCCCCCTACACCCCACCCTCCCATCCTGGCACCTTGCCCTGCCCCCGCAGGAATTGCAAAACCTGCGCCCACACCTCCTCCCTCACCTCCATCCAAGGCCCTAAAGGAGCCTTCCACATCCATCAAAGTTTTACCTGCACATCCACCAATATCATTTATTGTATCCGTTGCTCCCGATGCGATCTCCTCTACATTGCGGAGTCTAGACGTCTCCTTGCAGAGCACTTTAGGGAACATCTCCGGGAACCCGCACCAACCAATCACATCGCCCTGTGGCCCAACATTTAAACTCCCCCTCCCACTCTGCCGAGGACATGGAGGTCCTGGGCCTTCTTCACCGCCGCTCCTTCACCACCAGACACCTGGAGGAAGAACGCCTCATCTTCCGCCTTGGAACACTTCAACTCCAGGGCATCAATGTGGACTTCAACAGCTTCCTCATTTCCCCTTCCCCCACCTCACTCCACTTCAAAACTCCCAGCTCAGCACTGTCCCCATGACCTGTCCCACCTACCTATCTTCCTTTCCACATATCCAATCCACCTTCCCCCCAACCTATCACCTTCATCCCCTCCCCCATTCACCTATTGTACTCTATGGTACTTTCTCCCCACCCTCACCCTCCTCTCATTTATCTTTCCACCCTTCAGGGTCTCTGCCTGAATTCCTGATGAAGGGCTTTTGCCCGAAATGTCAATTTTGCTGCTCCTCGGATGCTGCCTGAAGTGCTTTGCTCTACCAGCACCACTAATCCAGACTCTGGTTTCCAGCATCTGCAGTCATTGTTTTTACCTATATATGCATTACAGTCTACTAATAGAGGACGATTAGGAGGTCTATAATTAATCCATCTTTGTATATTGATGGATCATTTTACGAAAGGTGGAGTTGTGAAAATACTATCACTGTAAAAAGGTTATTTTCTGTTAGGTTGTTTTTGAAGAGAGGTTCTAAAGGCAGAGGTGCAGAACTGCTGTCTGAACACAGTTTAAGTAAATAACTGAGGAGGCCTTTAGGTTTCATTAAATGGTGGTAACAATCGAAGGGCGGTGGCCTGCTTTCACAGACCAGGTTTTCGCGTTTTGTTTTTAGCTGAAGCATTCAGAAGCTGTTGGGAATCCAAGAAGGGTTAGGAGTTTCAATTGCTGCTTTTCTCTTCGAGATCTCTGTTGATGTTGATACCTCCTGGATCGGAAAATTGCTGTAAGAATCTGCATTTGAATATATCTTTGTGCCAAACAGTGTATACCAAGAAGGTACGGTATCTATTGTTGTGTAAGTGTTCCAACATATAAGCTATCACAAAATGTTCTTCCATTTGATTGGATTTTAACTAAAGCATTTGAATAAATTATATTTTGCTAAATGACGAGTGGTTTGACCAGTCACAACATATCTGGAACGAACACTTCCAATCTATGTTTAAAATAAGGAAAGGTTTGGGTCGAAACGGCCTTCTTAAAACATTTTGTGGAGATCTGTAGCCGAGGGGTTTCTGACTCTCTCCTGTTACTGAAACGTTAGTGGAGGGGCTGGGGATGGTTTGCTGTAGGATGTGCTGTGGGCTGCCTCAGACGTTCAGGGAGACCTGAGGATTTGCTAACGCAACTTTGGACGGAGCATGGGGACTGTGGTTACAGCATCAGGGTCTGTAACATGAACAACAAATGGAGCAGAGGCTGCAGAGAGGGGAAGCACTGAAACCACGGAGTGAGTGTGTGTGAGGAAAGGGATCTGCTGTATCCACCCCGGGTTTTCCAGGAACACCTTCCCAAGCTCCACTTAACCCAGGAGCAGAGTGTGAGGGGATCCTGACTGAACAAGGAGCTGATCACAGAGCGGTGTCACCTCCTTCAACAAGACCTGCAGCTTCACACCAGGGGCAGGATGGTGCTGCCAGTGGCTGTTCAGGTCACAGTCATTCAGCTTCTATGATCCAGAACTTTCCAGGCAGGACTGGGTGACATATCCATCATCTCCCAGTGTCTCAACATCAATGTCACCATTCGATGATGGAGGATATATATGGTGGGTGAGGTAAATAGATTGTTTCTCCCTCAACAGGGAGCTGCCGGGTGTATCCAGTACAGTGGGATACCCGATGGTGTACATGGCATCTGCAGAGTATCCGTGTCAATGGGGAGATGTAGAGGAACCGATGGAGCTCTCTCTCTCTCTTAATGTTACAGTGTGCCCATCGCAGTACACATCATATTGGTGAATACCCACTCTCCTAGCAGCAGTCACGGCCTCTTCATTCAGAAGCAGTAAGCCATTCCCATCGTCATCGGGTCTCCACATAGAAAGAAATGAATATATATTGGATAAAGCCGTCCCCTTGATGCACGTTTCAAACACCATCCCCACCACCAATCAAAGTAGTCCATTTGTACGGAGAGCAATGGGGCCACTGGAGTGTTTTGGGAGCTGACGATCAGGGATGGAGAAAAATCTCCCAAGTCTGAACAGGTCTGAGTGAACCCCCCAGTACACAGTACCATTAAGTCCTGCATTCCCTCTCCATTTCAGTAACATACTGCCTTGCATTATTCTGTAAATGAAATGACATATCATGTTAAACTCCACTTGCTAAACTATTATCTATTGCCTTTACCTCTCTGAATCTATCTGCAGACTCTCCACCTTCTCTTGATAATTTATGCTCTTGCTTACCACAGCGACATCACCAAACTCAGCATCTGTATATCTGTTCCATCCTCCTGATCATTCATATAGACTGTAAATAGTTGAGAACCCAGCGCTGGTCACTGTGTGACCCTACTGTTTACGTTCTGTCTAACTGATTGAGACTGATTTATCCTGAGTACCTGCTTCCTGTATGATATCCAGTCCTCCCCATTCCTGTGCAACGCAGTTGAAGAGTTCAATAAGAACAAGGAGCATCTGTGAGGAATCCAATCGCTCGATGAGGCTGATGTCAACACGACCTCTGTGCCACTTTCCTGCCATCTCTCCATCCTAAAACTCTAGTCTCTTTTGTAGATTGCGCCACATTAAAAAAAAATCCACTCCACATCTGCACTTTCATTTACTTTTAGCATTTTACAGACCTCAATGAGATCTCCTTTCATTCTTATAAACTCGAGAGTATAGGCCTAAACTGCTCAATTTCTCTTCATAAGACAAACACTTCAAATATGGAATCAATCTAATGAAGCTCTTATGAATTGCCTCCAATGGAAATACCTCATTCTGCAGGACACCCAAACTGTACTCCAGTTGTAGCTTCACTAATGCCTTACATAGCTACACCAACACTCCCTACCTTTCTACTCTATCCTTTTATAAATAAACACTGAAATTATGCTTGCATTTCTCATTACTTGCAGTACCCGCAGGCAGGTTTTCTGTGATTTGCAAGCAGACACCCAGATCCCTCTGCACTTAAGCACTTTGAACTTTCTCTCCATTTCGATAATAATTTGTCTTTCTATTATGCTGAACAATTTGAATAGCCCCATATTTACTCACTTTAATTTTCCTTGCCAAATGTTGGCCCGTTCACCCAACCTATCCATATAGTTTTTAAATCTCTTGCATTATCATTCCGACGTAATTTCCCACCGATGTTAGTGTCATCTGAAAATGTGATGTCGTATTTTCTATCCAGTCAACTAAGTATAGTAATACTAATGATCGCAAATGAGAACTGAAATCAATAGCACACCACAAATTGCATTTCCCAAAATAAATGACGCATTTAGTCCATCTGACTCCATTTTGTTGGTTAACCAATCCTCCATCCAAACTAATAATTTACTCCTAAACCCATGTTGTCTGATCTTACCACTTACTCTGTGGAGATGCGATATATCCGATGCCTTCAGGAAGACCAGATACATTCCATCTCCAGGAATCCGACTATTCACCTTGCTTGTCACATCTTTAAGTAACTCAAGCAAACACTTCAAACTAGATTTAATTTTTATACAACCATGTTGACTCCAATGGATTGTGGTTTAACTTTGCAAGTATCCTCAACAATGGATTCTAATAATTGTCTTAAATTACAATAGCTTATCATTACGTTTTAGTCCCAAATGTATACAGTTATTATAATTTCTTCCCTTTCGAAAACCTTTACGTTTTCTTTGAATTCCTGTTAATGTGCAAAAGGTTTTAAGAGGTCTACTCCAATTGCTGTTTGAGGCATGTGTTGCTGGCTGGACTCATCATCCTGCTGGTGTACAACCTCGATGGGCTGGCATCTTTCTGGTGTTCCCATGCTGATGTCTCCAAGACCAGAATGACCTTCTCCCGTTGATGCATTAGGGGGCTGGGGGATTATGGAATCCTCCTGTTGCTGGGTAACATTTTGAGGGGCTGATGGGTCTTTTCATACTTCCCCATAACAAGTGGAAATTCTGAATGGTCTCCACATGTATCCCGGAGATGGGACCGAGGGAGTGATTGGTCTTCTCTTGTTCCCTTACAACAGACATGCATCTGAATTACCTTTTCCTTTCTCATGAAAGAAGTGTCAAACAGTTTTTATCCTTATCCAGAATGGATTCCTCCACTATCTGTGTAATTTGCTTCACTTGTTGAAATAGGCTTGGTTGGTCTGAATGGCCCCCTGTTATCCCAGTGTAACAATCTCCAGTCACTGTGTGACCTCATCCAGTTGTTACAGTTTTTACAGACTTGAGGTGCTGAATGAACTGATCCTGTTGCTGTTTAACAGGATACTGGTGCAGCATGGCCTACTGTTATAGGCTTGAGTGGCTGATTGGCCTCCTGTAAATGTATATCAGGCTCTAGGAGCTGAATAGCCTCATCCTGTTTCGGTGAAACAGGCTCGAAGGCCTGAATATCCTCCTGTTGTTCCTGTGTAACAGGCTGGAGAACGGAATGGATTCCTCCACTATCTGTGTAATTTTCTTCACTTGTTGATTCCTTCTGTCATCTTTGTTGAAATACGACACTCTTTAACTTATGTAAACTCCAATGGCTACTGGGTCAACCTGACCATCCTTTCGTTATAAGCTCACACCTTCATTGCAGGAATCAGTTGAGGGAACCAACTCTGAGCTACTTCAAATATAACATCATCCTTTCTTCATTCAAGAGATTAAATCTGCGCACTCCTCCAGATGTGATCTCACTAAGACCCTGTACAGCAGCAGCAACACTTTACCAGCCTGTTGTAAGGTTACCACCCAGGTTAGAGCTGTCTCAGCTCTCTGGGGGAATACAGAGCATTGTTGGAAAATCATTGTCCTTCTCTACTACATCAGCATAACGGGAGATCTGGAGAAATTAAAGTTTGAGAAGATCATAAATGATGTGGTGAGATGATCTCTACCATTCATCTACCCAGAGCCCAAGTCGGTCAAATTCCACAGAATCTAGTAAGGTGGAGCGCAAAAACAGCAAGGAGGAGCAAACATTGATGGGAGTTATACATTAAAGTGAAAGCTGCAATACGAATGTTGGACATGTTATGAAACAGGAAATGAGATATTCACATTTGTGTGCACTGCAGTAATAGTGTACTGTTTAAGTTATATCTAAACTGTTAACCCAATTGAATGCTAATGTTGGGGAAAATGGATTTCATGACCAGGTGCGAGATGGTTTAAATGAACATTATGTCGAGCTCTGAGCTCGAGATCAGATTATTTAGGAATTGGTGTTGAGTGATCAGAAGAGCTAATTGAAATTTTTGCTGGAAAGGACCTTTTGGGAACAGTGACCACAAGGTATTGGTTTTCTTTTATGCTGTTTGAGTACACGATAGTTTCATTTTTATTTGAAGTAACCATTATAAATCTGTATCATGCAAGCCATGAAGGTGTGAGGAGATAATGGGGACTACAGATACTGGAGATCAGAGTCGAAGAATGTGGTACTACAAAAGCACAGTCAGGCAGCATACTGAGAGCAGATAAATCGATGTTTCGGGCGTAAACCCATCATCAGGAATGAAGCTTATGTGCCAAGGGGGCTGAGAGACAAATGAGAAGAGGGTGCGGCAGGGGGGAGGTAGCTGGGAATGCGATAGGTAGATGAAGGTGGGGTTGAAAGTAATAGGTGACGAAGGGAGACAGAACACCTCATCTACTGCATCCGTTCAACCCAATGTGGTCTTCTCTACATTGGCGAGGCAGGAGGTCAACTTGTGGATCATTTCAGAGAACATCTCTGGGACAGCCACATTGAATAACTCCATCGCCTTGTGGCTGAGCACTTTAACTCCCCTTCCCACTCTGCCAAGGACATGAGGGTCCGGGGTCTGCTCCACCGCCAAACCCGAGCCACAAGAAGCCTGGAGGAAGAAAGCGTCATCTTCTGCCTCGGGACCCTCCAACCACAGGGGATCATAGTGGAGTTCCCCATTTCCCCAATTCCCCTAATCCCACCATATCCCACTCCAAACTTCCAAGTCAGCACCGCCCTTTTGAATGTTCATATGTGTCCACCTTTCTTCCTTTCAATCTGAGCCACCCTCCTCTCTGACTATCACTTTCATCCCCACCTTCTTCTACCTATTAGATGAAAGGAGGCAAATGCCAAGTGTTGCAGTGAGCCAGTGTATTTAGTGAAATATAGGACCCAGCAAAGGATGACCAAGAAACTGAGAAGAAAATCAAAGAGAGAAAAAGCGTGCAAACGAAAGAAAAACATGAAGACTGCTAAAAACCGTCTATCAGTGGATGGAAAAAATAATAAAAACAAGGGCAAATGTGGAACAGTTGGTGTGCGTTCAGGATAATTTATTGAGAAATCGCAGGGAAAAGAAACAGTTTCTTTGTGTCTATCTCCATGGAAGAATGTCCAGAAATTTTTCAGAAATACCAAGTGACTATGAGACTTGTGTAAGTAAAGTCTAAGGTCATTCTTATCAGTGTTGGGGTTATCTTTGAAAAGAAAGCTGGATTGAGGATTTATAAATCTGACAGACCAAATGCACATCATACAAGAATTTCAGAGGAAGCAGCAATAGACATATTGATTGTATTGCGGATTTTCACTTTATTTTCGGACATATTCCTGAAAGTCATTAAGCCAATCTGGATAAGGCAAAGGTTTTAAATATTATCCAACAGTTTAAGAAAGGATGAAGATAGAGAGTGGTGAACTGCAGACCAGTAACTTGTCATCCGCAGTTGGGCGTCTATTGGACTCGATTATGAAGAACATGCTACTAGATATATAGACGGTAATAACATAACTGGGGACTGTGGTAATGTATCGATGAAAGAAAAACCAGAAGTGGAAAACCTTCGTTTTAAAATGGTTTCAAGATTATTCTTGGAGACATACGCAATGAAGAACCAATGGATAACGTATAGTTGGATATTCATGAGCTTTTTTTAAAGAACATGGAGAAGTACAAGTAGGCGAGATCTGGGATAATCCCACGATATTCTACACGGACAAGTAGAACAGAATAATCAGCAAACAGTTAGTGTCCATTCGAAACCAAAGAGGCAATCTGTGTGTCAAGCTGGAGAACATTGATGGATTGTAACATGAAATCTTCACATCTATTTTACTTGGGAGAAGGAGGAGGCAGGTACAGAATTCAAGAAGATGGATGGGGAAGGTCTTGAACACATTCATGTAATTTCGAGAAAGAATTTGAGACTTTGTTCCGTATAAATTTGGACCAATCTCCATGTCTGAATGAGTTGTATCACAGGAGGGTGTTGAGGTCAAGGGAGGAAAGACCCTGACTGAATATTTTAATTAGAATCTGACCATAGGAGACGTGCCAGAGAACTGGAGAACTGCTAATATGATTCCACTTCACAGTAAGGGTGGGTGAGATAGATCAGGGAACTATAGACGAGCTAGTGTTAGAACACTGTTAAGGAAACTACGGGATAAAATAGGGAAGGAGAATATCGAACTCCAATCAGAGTCACAAGGTTTGATCAGGGATAATTATGATGACTTTATCAGAAGGAAGTCACATCCAATGGATTTGATTGAATTAGTTTGAGGAGATCAATTGTTTAGTTTTGTAGGAAGGCCTTTGACAAATTTCCACCTGGGAAACTGAAAAATAAAGTAAAATCTCATAATATGAATGATAACTTGACCAGTTATGATGAAAATTGTCTTAATGTCAGGAGGCAGAGGGTGCTGGGAGAAGGCTGTTTGTGTGACTGGAGACCGGTGTCCCCTGGTGTACCACAGGGATCAGTGCTGTGTCTCTTATTGTTTGTGCCATTCATAAAAAAACCTATAGATTTGAATGTGGAGGGGGTTTGGTGGAGAGTGGGGGACATATGATAAGTCAGTGCATGTTTGACATAAAGATTGGCTGGGTGGTTAGCAGTGAGGAGAAAAGCATTAAGTTACAGGAAGATGCAGATAGAAGGGTCAGATGGGCAAATCTATGGCAGATAGAATGTAACCCTGATAAATATGAGGTGATGCACTTTGGGAGAAGGAACGAGACAGGGGAGGGCTCAATGAATGGCAGCACACTGGGAAGTTCAGATTGTGCTTCTCCACACATCCCTGAATGTGACTGGACAGGTTAATGGACTAGTTAAGAATTGGACCATGGGTGTTGTGTTTCCTAATCAGGGCGTAGATTATTAGAACAATACAGAGCTTTGGTTCTGACAAAATGGAATACTGTATGTAGCTCTGGGAGCCACATTCCAGGAAGGATGTGGTTGTACTGGAGAGGGTGCAGAGGAAATTCACCAGGATGTTCCCTGGGATGGAGCATATCAGCTATGGAGAGAGGCTGGATAAGCTCGGATTGTTTACTTTGGAGCAGAGATAGCTGAGGGGTCCGTGATTCAGAAGGATAAGATTATAAGCGACACAGACAGGGTGGATAGAGAGCCGCTGTTCCTTTTAGTCAGTGGCTCAAGCCAGTACACTTTTAAAGTGAAGAGTTTGAGGTTCAGAGAGGATTTAAACTTTTTTTCACCTAGAGGGTATTGTGTTTTGGGATTACTTGCTGAGAGGGGAATTATCACGAGTGACTTCACAATCATTAAAAAGTACTTAGACGAGCATTTGGAAGTGTAATAACATTTTAGGCTATGGACCTGCTGTTGGGAAGTGTAACTAATATAGATTGTGCTGTACTTCTGTTGGCACAGAGTCTATGCTCCTGTGAGTGTATGGTGAGGAAGGTCAATTATTGAGCAGTTTAAGGCAGGAATTGATGAGTTTCTGAAGAGTATATTCACAAGGGTTATAAGAGTGAACGGTGACAACTTGTAAAATTATGTCAATGTGAGAAATATGAGAAAACAAGTGCAGCTTCCTTACAGTTTGAAACCAGAGAATGGAGAATGGGGAACAGGGAAATGGCAAAACTGTGAAGCCACTACTTCCATTCTGTCTTCACAGAACTTTCTAACAGTACTATGAAAACCAAGTCTGGGGTGGGATAATGATAGAGCACATGGAACATCGAACATAGTAAGGAAATGGTTTCGGAGAAATTATTGGGACTGAAAGTAATGGTCATAGACAACACTAACACAGATTTATGAAATGGGAATTATGTTTGAAAAACAGACTGTCAGAAAAAATTTTGTTAAGCTCCAAGCCCAGTTTACAAAATCAAATCTGAGTGGATTGGTGCTAATGTATGGCCTTGTTTCTAGAATGGGTCAACTGACAGGAAACAGTGAATAGAAATAAACAGACTCGTCAAGAATCAGCATGACATTGTATGTAAGGCATGAGTCTATAAGGTATAAGTCCTTCCACATTTAGTCAAGAAACATTGGGGACAATTAAACAATTCACTGTAGGAAGAGATTCCACAAATAACCCCTTCCACCATGATGGTAAAGCCCAGTACTTCAGTGTATAAGATAAGGCTGATGCATTCGCAACAATCTTCAGTCAGAAGTGCTGAGTGGATGATCCATCTCAGCCTCCTCCAGTGGTCCACAACGATCCAGTTACCAGTCATCAACCAATTCGATTCAGTCCACGCGATATCCAGAAACGGTCTGAGATACTGGATACTCCAAATGGTCCATGCACTGACAACATTTTGGCAACAGTACTGAAAACTTGTGCTCCATAACTTGCCACTCCCCTAGCCAAACTGTTTCAATACAGTTACAACAATGACATTTCCCTGGTTATGTAGAAAATTACCCCAAGTATCTCCTGTATATAAAAAGCAGACCAAATCCTATCTGGCCAATTACCAACCCATCAGTCTCCTCTTGATCATCAGTAAAGTGGTGGAAGGTCTCAGTGCTTTTAAGCAGCACTTGCTCAGCAATAACCTGGTCAATGTCGCCCAGTTTGGGCTCCACCAGGGCCACTCGGCTCCTGACCTCATTACCGTGGTTCAAACATGGACAAAAGAGCTGAATTCCAGAGGTGGGGTGAGAGTGATAGCCCTTTAAATCAAGGCTGTCTTCGACCAAGTGTGGTATCAAGGGGCCATAGCAACACTGGAATCAATGGGTATCAGGGGCAAACTCCCCGCTGGTTAGAATCATACCTGACACGGAGGAAGGTGGGCATGGTTGATAAAGGTCAGTCAACTCAGCTCCAGGATAAATCTGTAGGAGTCCCTCGGGCAGTGACCGAAGACTTTTTCAAGGCTGCTTCCTTTTAAGGTCAGCAGTGAGGATGTTCGCCAATGATTCTACAATGTTCTGCAACATTTGTGGCTCCTCCGATACTGAAGCAGTCTATGTCCAAATGCGTCAAGATCTGGACAGTATCCAGGCTAACAAGTGGCAAGTAATATTCAGGCCACGCAAATGCCAGACCATGACCATCACTAGCAAATTACAATCTAACCTGCCCCTTGGTCTTCAATGGTGTTACTATCACTGAATCCCCCAGTATCAACGTCCTGGTGGGTAATCATTGCTCAGAAACGCACTGGTCTCGCCACATAAACACAGTAACTATAACAGCAGATTAGAAGCTAAGAATACTGCGGCGAGTAACTCACATCCGGACTTCCAAACGTCTGTCCATCATCTACAATGCATAAGTCAGAGGTGTAATAGAAGACTCCCAATTTGCCTGGATGAGTGCAGCCCCAACAACACTCAAGAAGCTTTTCACCATCCAGGACAAAGCAGCCAGTTTGACCGTCTCTTCACCCACAATGCTCCACCATCAACGCTCAGCAGCAGCAGCAGTGTTTAACTATCTACATGCTGCAATGAAATGATTCACCAAAATTCCTCAGAGACCAGCTTCCCAACTCACGACCACGTCTATCTAGAAGGACAAGGGATGCAGATGTATGGAAATGCTGTGATCTTCAGGTTCCACGCCAAGCTATTCACCATCCTGACTTGGAAATATATCACTGCTCCTTCACAGTCACTGGGTCAGTAGTCTGGAATTCCCTCCCTAATGGCATTGGAGGTCAACAGCACAGGTGGACTGCAGCGGTTCAACAAGGCAGCTCACCACCACCTTCGCAATTAGGGACAGGACAATGCTGGCCCAGCCAGTGACTCCGAGAAATAAATAAATAGAAATTAACAGAGGACGGTTGCTGAGGTGTCACAGGGATTGGTGCTTGGGGCCAAGCTGTTCACAATGACCTTTAAACATTTGGTTACTGGAATCAGATACAATATATCCCAGCCTTCTGACAGCACTAACGGGTGTGGGATTGTGAGTGGGTGAGGAGGATGTAACAAACACCAAGAAGATTTAGACAAGTGGAGTGAATGGGTAAATACGTGACAGATGGAGAACAATGTGGATAGAGGTGACGGTGTACCCTTTGGTGGAAACGATAAATTGGCAGCCTACCATTTGGAAAGGATTGGTGGAAACATGTTGATCTACAAAGGGACTTATGCTCCTTTTTGTTGTTTCCTTCTGCGTAAACCTCTGAGTCCCCTGTAGTGAGTTCTGTAACCAGATGACAATACTGGGCATGGAGATTGGCACACTGTCCAGTGTATACAGACCCACCAAGTGGGGAGCTGTAACATTGAAAAGGATCTGCATCTCCCTGTACACCAGATGCTGAAAGCAATATTACAGAAACAGAAAGCAATGAGGAAGATAAATGGTGTGTTGACCTTCATTTCAGGGGGATGTGAGTCCAGAAGTAAGGGTGTCTTACTGCAGCTGTACAGGGCCTGCTGAGATATCATCCCGAACATTGTGCAGTATTGTGTGTAGTTTTGGTCTCCTTACCTAATAAAGGGCAAACCTGACATTGATGGAGAGCAGTGAAGGATGACCAGACTGATCTCTGGGATGACGGGCTTGTTGTGGGAGCAGAGATTGGGGAGACTGGGCCAGTATTCCACGGGGTTTAGGAAAATGAATGGAGATCTCAGTGAAATATACAAAACTCTGACAGGGTGAGTCAGATTGGAAGCAGGTCACTCTGCATTGAGATGAGAATAAATGTCTGCACTCACTGACTGGTGAACCTGGGGAATTCGCTCGCACCTGGAAACCGAGACATTGATTATAGATCAGGATTTAGAGACAGTAAAGGGATGGTGGGAGAATAGGAGTACGGTGTGGAAATGAAGGGCCAACCATCATTACAATGAATTGGGTAGCATTGAGGAGATTTTTTTCCATGAACTAGCATGGGAAAGCTCAATGTGTTGAATGACGTACTCCTTTCCCGCTGTTTCTGTGCAATCTGTGGGAAAGCTCTGTAAATGCTGTCACAAGATCTCAGATGTTAGGAAGGAGGTTTCTGCAGGGTCGACAGGACTGTGTTCCCATTCCCTTTTCCGACATTGATGCTGAGGCCGGGTGTTCTGTCCGGTTTCATCCTTTCAGACCTCGGAGTAGTTTGATACAAATGAGTGCTTTGTTTGACCGTTTCAGAGACCATTGAAATATTTATCACATGTCAGGGTCTTTGGAGTCAGTTTTAGACCAGCCTAGGAAATCATTGGCGATTCACTTCCTAAAAGTACATTGGAGAAGGAAATTCTGTTTACAATCGATATTGGCTTCAAAGTCACTATTCCTGACACCAGATTTTAGATCTCGATATTTTATTAATTGTCTTTAACTTGCACCCGCTGGCAGATCATTAGCCTGGTCTGGATTAGTAATCCAGTGACATTTCCACAACAGCACCATCTCCAGCCCCACACTTTACAACTCTTATCTCCAGCATCTGCACCCCTCACTTTCTCTCACCCTCTAACAGTAAGAGATGAAAGATTTTTTCACTCTTTCTGGCATGTTAATCAAGAGCGTGTTACGTTGTGGAATGGGGACAGAAATTAAGCATTCCCTTGTGTAACATCAGGATGGAATGCCAAATCAAGATTAGGGAAGTAACAGTGACAGTGAGTAACAGAGTGTCAGTTCCAGGAATACAGTTTATTCTTGGGAACGATTTAGCAGGAGGCGAGGTGGGAGACGCACTCCTTGTGGTGGAGAAACCAACAGAAGTCTAGGGAATTGGGGTGTTAAAAGAAAAATACCGAGGAATCTTTCCAGAGTGTGTAGTAACAAGATCCCACTGTTATAAGTTACAGCAGGAAGAAAGAAAAAGACAAATGAATTGATGCTCGGTGAACTGACACCCTGTTTGATGTAACGGTGCAGGAGAAACCTGAACAGGCAGAGGGTCAGGCAGAGGGGTTTAGTCCAGAAAGGCTAATGGACTTACAACAGATATATACATACACATTCACACACACATACACATGCACACACACAGAAAAGGAATCAGAATATATTGTTGAACTTTAAAACCTAAAGATAGAATCATAATATTAAAATGGAGACCCCGATAGGTTACTGCAGAAGGGACATGGGCTGAAGTACACCACATTGTGTTACCTGTAGCACGCAATGTTACGGCTAGCTCATATACTAACTGCAGGCGGTCACTTAGGTGTACAGATGACTCAGGCTAAGGTACAGAAGCATTTCCACTGGCCTGGAATGCACAAGGACATGGTTTTTTTTGCACATGATATACCTCCCAAATGGTAGGTAAGTAACAGGCAGGAATAAAACCAGCACCTTTCTTGCCAATTACTGCATTCGAAGAACATTTCACGTGGGTTATGATTAATTGTGTAGCTCCGCTTCCTAACATAGAAGTGGAAAACTATCTTTGCTGACCATAATGAATATGTCTACCAGATATCCAGAGGCAATTCCATTACGGAATGTTAAGATAAAAAGAGAGGTGGAGGGGTTGGTAGCTTTCTTTATTGGCTGTGGGCGAGGCAGGAAGATTGAGTCAGACCAAAGATCTCATTTTACCACTCAGCTGTTTAAGGAAGTCATGGATAGCTTCGGCATGCAGCAGTTTAAATCAAGTTCGTCCCATCCTGAATCCCAGGGAGTCTTGGAAAGTTAGCATCAGACGCTGAAGACCATGTTCACAGCGTACTGTTATGATTACCCGAATGATTGGAATAAAGGTGTCCCATTATATTGTTTGCCATTAGATATGCCCCAAATAAATCTATTCACTTTACTTCCTTTGAGTTAATATTCATACATGAACTGAGAGGTCCTTTGAAATTAATTAAATATAAATTGACAGGACCGAAGTCGGAAATCTCACCCTTCGATTCTATGTGTGAGGTGAAGGAGAGAGGAGATGGAGTAGGTGAGTTTGCTAAATACTATATCTGAATAGTATCTGAAGAGCACAACATAGAGTGAAGCAGGTGGCAGATAAAAACACTGAAACTTTGAGGATATCCCGTGGGGATTACGTATCAGTATCACCACCAGTGGTAGGTAATCCCTTCAAAGCCAGGTTTAGTGGCCCCTTTCAAATTAAAAAAAATGTGGAGTCAGTTCAGCTATCCAGTAAAGATACTGGAGATGACAAAAAATTTTATCGAGTATTTTATATGGATGAATAATGCTCCAGACACATTTATGACTCAGGAACAGAGCTGTGGCCAGATGAACAAATTGTGTAGTTTATCTGTATGATGTGGTGATCTTTAGCAAGTGATTAAAAGCTCACATGTTACAGTTGACAGATCATGTTGAACAAGAAGCAAACTTGGTAATAAAATTAAAGAAAACAGAATTCGCGAAGGCAGAGGTTACGTTCTTGGGACATTACATTGGACATGGAAGATTGACTCCATGGAACACAAAGACGAAGGGCTTTGAGGAATTTCCACAACCATGCTCGAAGAAAGAGGTGCTTCAATTTTTGGAACTGAGTGGATTCTATCAGAAGTTTGTTCCAAACTTCAGCAGCGTATTGGCACCACTGATGGATTTACTAAAGAAGAACTCAGAATTGTGGTGGACAGAACAATGCCAGGAGGCATTTGAGAATTTTAAAGCAGGATTAATCACCGCACCCATTTTAGCTACACCAAATATTCTGAAACACTTTGAAAATTGTGTTTGATGCTCAGGATATCGGGGTCGGAGATGTATTGATACAGAAAGATGATGATGGAACTGAATGGCTATTTGGCTACTTGTCGAAAAAACTCAATATCCACCAGAACAAAGATACAAAATCTACATTATTGAACAAGAATGATTATGTTTCGCACTGGCCTGACAATATTTTAACGTGTATATGACAAACAAATTGTCGGAGATGGTTTTGGACAATGACAAACCTCTCGCATTTTTTGGAATAGTTAAAGACCAGAATATGAGACTATTTCATTGGAGTCTTACCTTCCTGACTTTAAACTTACAAAAGGTACATGCTGCGGCTCCAACAATGTGATAGCAGATGTGTTATCGCGGATTTAAAGGAAAATGTGTAGATAAGATTTAGTGTTATTCCAGTGTTATAATGGTGTGAAGAATTAATATGAATGATATAACTGAGATAAATACTTTTGTATTTCATAAAGTTGGGATTTAAAATTAGAGGAAAAGAAATGTAGTCATCTTTTCATTCTGCTAGTTCACTTTATTTTCTGAAGCGGGGAGATGTTGTGAAGCCAAAAAAATGTAGAGTACTTTAAAACAGAACGGGTTTTGCCGAATAGAAATTAAAGCCACAGATGCCAGCTAAAGGTCAAACTGTTCCACATGTCACCATGAGCTGAGAACTGGATACCTGAGTTTTGGTTGCTGTTTTGATAGCCATTCAAATGCAACCAAACAGTTTAAATAACGCTCAGTAAACCAGAAGCCAATGGAATTTGAATATTTTTGTTTGGACACCTGGTAAACAACCAAATTATGAGAATTACTATATCATGGGGAGTATACATACCCAGCATTTTGAACACTGGTGGGAGAGCTACTGCCATCCAACAGCAGAGTAACTGCTGTAGAGCAGGAGTGCTAACTGGCCATCACAAACACTCTCTATCAAAGACACATGTTCATGTAAACCTACTTGCAATAAAAAAAATGACCCAGGGAGATCAGCAGCTGGAAGAGTGAACACAGCGGGGAAGATGGAGACTGTGTGCTCTTGAGATTGTAATGTTTTATATGTGGGCTGTTGGAACAGCATATATTTACAGAGTTGGAGTCAGATATTAAGTAGCTAAGAAAAGAGGGGCTTGTATTTGTCAATAGTTGTTGTTTAGTGTTCACTATTAAAGTTAAGAAACAAACTTGTTAATTTTTGTTTAAATAGTGGAATACAGGAGATCGGTGTCACTCATATTTAAACAGATTACGAGGTGAGGTGAGCTTTTCTGGGTGTTTGGTTTTAATTAACAGAGTGGTTCATCTTCACCTTGTAAATGTCCATCCACGTTAGCCCTATTTCCCTGCAGTTGGCCCATATCCTTCCAGTCCTTTCTTTTCCACATATTTATCCAAATGTTGAAATGATGTTAATGTTCACCCCCCCCCCCCCACCCACCGCCCCACCACCAACCACATCTGCTGGCAGCTCATCAATGTACCAGCCCTCTGTGTAAAGATGTGGCCGCTCAGGTTCCCTTTTATTCCTTCCCCTCTAACCTTAAACTGATCCCCTCTACTCCTCGATTCTGTACAACTTGGAAAAAGACTGAGAGCATTAACCCGATCCATACCCCTCATGATTTTATACAGCTCTATAAGGACTCCCTCAGTCTCTTACACGCTAAAGAAAAGGTCCTAGCTTGTCCAACCTCTCCCTATAACTTAGACCATTGGGTCCTGGCAACGTCTTTGTAAATTTCTTCTGCACTCTTTCTAATTTCATAACATCCTCCCTATAACAAGGTTATAAAAACTGAATATAATACTCCAAGTGTGGCATTACCGAAGTCCTGTTTAACTGCAACATAACTTCCCAACTTCTATCCTCAATGTCCTGCCTAATGAAGGCCAATGTGCCAAAAGCCTTATTCACTGCCCTGTCTACCTGTGACTCCACTCTCAGGGAACCGTGCCCGTGAAAACCAAGGTCTCTCTGCCCACTGCACCCCTTAAGACCCTGCCATTCACCGTGAAACTCCTAGCTTGATTTGAGTTTCCAAAATGCAAGACCTCACGCTTCTATATTAAATTCCATTTATCATTTCTCGGCCCACTTCCCCACCTGATTAAGGTCCTGCTGCAATTTCTGATAAACTTCCTCACTGATCACGCTACCACTTATTTTAGTATCATCTGCAAACTTACTAATCATGCCCTGTACATTCTCAACCAAATCATAGATAACAAACAGCAATGGACACAGCCTTCAGGCTGACCATCATCCTTCCACTAAACCCTCTGCTTCCGACCATCAACCCAACTGTGTATCCGATTGGACAGTTCACCCAGAATTCCACGTGATGGAACCTTCCAGAGCAGCCTGCCATGTGGAACCTTATCAAAGGCCTTACTGAAATCCATAGGGACTAAATTTACAGCTCTGTCCTCGTAAACCTTCTTGGTCACTTCATCAAAGAACTCTAACAAATTTGGGAAGCATGATCTCCCACTCACAAATCTATGCTGACTGCTCCGAATGACACCCTGTGTACGTAGTGGGTGCAGACAATGGTATGCTGTCCTTCATTGTAAGATGATTCGAGTACATGAGTAAAGCCAACCTCCTGCTGTTGTAGAGCCTTGCTGAGAGAGCATTTGGGGCGCCCTCTACAGATTTGATCTCCTTTGTAAGGAATGATCTCCTTACCACAGATACAGATGGCAGTATCATGAGGGTAGAGTGAAGGACCTGAGAGTTTAATCTGCAGAGCTGTAAAATCTGAAATGGTGACGCTGAAACACGAGGTGTAGCAGGTATATTTCCAAAAGACACATTGATAGGGTGAGAAATTCCACACTTTACTCAGGATTGATTGATCTGATTTATTGTCACGTGTACCTCAGTACAGGGAAACACTTTATTTATGAGCAGTGGAGGCAGATCATAGTAAGCATGGCCAGACAGATCATAGGGTGGAAATAGACTTGGACAGAGTAAGGCATACACGATACACTGCACAAGACAGGCACTCAACAAGATCAACATGAGAAAGATCAGCATTATTTGAACACAGAGAGACGATTCATCAGTCTGAAGTGACTTTCCTAATAATTTATATGCCTAAATTAACTCTCCCCATGTTATTGTGCTGTTGGCATGTGAACCCGTACTGAACGCCATGTTGTTCACAATCCCCAACATCAGCCATAATACCTTCGATCTGAAACAGGTAACCATTCCCACCAGCTTCCACCCTACATAGAGAACACCAGGCTGGCTTCTCGGAGATGGAAGGTGGCTTCTTGAGACTTCACACAAGACATATGGCTTCCCTCCTCACCACTAGAAAACCACGTTAAAGTCCCACGTGTTTATCATGAGCAACGGAGCCAGGAGGAACAACGTGGAGCAGTCTGTCTGTGCACTAATGTGCAACTGCTCCACTTGTTCATCATATTGGAGCATCAATCTGGAGACAGTGAGGACTGCCGATGCTGGAGATTGTAGTAGACAGTAGATTGCTGGAAAAGCACAGGTGGTCAGGCAGCTCCGAGGAGCAGGAGAATCCACGTTTTGGGCATAAGCCTTTCATCAGGAATCAGCATCAATTACCTCATTCTGTCCCTTTGCAAGTGCGTTGAGGGGGGAATGGCCTCCTCCTGTTCCTGTTTAAGAGACTGAAGGAGCTGAATGGCCTCATCCTGTTGCTGTGGAAGTGGCTTTCGGGGCTGAATGGCCTCCTCCTGTTCCTGTGTAAGAGACTCAAGGGTCTGAATGGCTTCTTCCTCTTGCGATTGGACAGGACCAAGGGCCTGATTGGGTTACCCCTGGTTCCTGTTTGACAGCTCAATGTACTGACAAGTGTGATGATGTTGCAGGCTTTGAGAGGTTATTTTGTCCTGGTTTCTTTTCAGAGAGAGATTGAATGATCGTTACCAAACTGGTTAGTTAAGACCACTGAGTAAACAACTATGGAGGTCTTGGGTTTATTTTAATGCAGCCTGAATGGGTGTGGGCAGCTCTCACAAATTACGATCTCTGGGTTTTGGTTTCTCAGTAGTATCAGAAACTATTGGGGTCTGCACAGAGTTGGAATCTTCAGTGACTATCTCCTGGGTGCTACTCTCTCTGAATTTTCTCTTGGTGCTGTTTTTAATTCCCGGATTAGAGAAATGTTTGTGGCAATCTGTGTCTGAATTTTCCTTTCTGAAAGGGGCTGTGTTTTTGGGATTTTCCTATATGGGTACAGTTCATTAGTAATAGTTCCTAGATTTGTTATTCTGTTAACTTGTCTAATGGAATTAAGATTTTCTAAATTCCTCTTTCTTTGCTTTCATTTTATCTTTCCCGTTTCAATAAATAGTGTTTAGCTTCACACCGAGTAGTTTGACCTGTCACATTGCATCTGGAACAGTCACTATATATTCCCTTTAAAATAAAAAAATATATAGTCTAGGTGACCGCCTTCAAATATTTTCGAGGGGCTCTGGTGTGGCCCATCACACTAGACTCCTTCTCTTCCTGAGTAATAGGCTGGAGGCACTGAATGGGCTGTCCCTGTTCTTCTCCAATAGCGTCAATGGGCTGAACGACTTCCTCATATTCCTGTGAAACTAGCGTGAGTTGCTGAATGAACTCTTGTTTTACTGTGGCAATGTGCAGTGTCAGGCAGTGCTGGTAGATGAATGTTACGGACCATTTAACAGCACAAGTCTCAATGGAGTCTGGGTCTTGCTGCACATGGACACAGACCAGCTCAGGAGCTGAGGGGGGAACAAAATGTTCTGAACATTGTGGCATCTTCGGTGACCATTCCCACTTCTGATCTTATGGTGGGGAAGGTGGGAGTGGGGAGACATTGATGAAGCAGCTGAAGCTGTTTGTGAAGAGGAAGCTACCCTGAGGATCTCCCACAGAGGTGACCCAGGACTGAGATGATGAACATCTTCCTTTGTGCCATGTTTGACCCCAAACACTGGAGAGGTTACTCTGATTCCCATTAAATCCAGTTTTGTTAAGCTCCTTGATGTCAACAGAAGTCATTTTTACCTGAACCCTTGTCTCAACCTCTTTTGTTCACATCAATAAACCATGATATAGGAGCAGCAAGTGTTTTCTTCAAACAGGTGGGATTGAATGTCAGGATTTCTCTTCTCAAGAGTGTTCGGGAAGCTAGATGACTGAAAGTATTTGAAGAGGAGGTAGATGGATATTGACCTGACAGAGAGTTGAGGGCTATGAGGAATTGGGTTTTAAAGAGGATTTGAGACCGAGAGCAGATCAGTCACGATCTTAGTGAAGGGCAAGGCAGGCTTGGGGTGTGAACAACATGCCCTGTTTCTGATGTTCTCCCATTCTGTTATTGGAATGTTAGTGGGTGCTTTTTTCATGAATGTGCAATTACTGAATATTGCAGTCAGGGACACCAGAGGATTTTGTGATCCAACTCTAGTTGAGGTATGGGGGCTGTATTAACAGTAAATCTGGGTCTACAACATGACGAACAACTGAAGCACAAGTTGCAGAGAGGGGAAGCTCTGTGAAGAGAGATGAGGGGCCTCTTTCATACCTGTGCCTGGATTTTCCAATTACTTTTCCCAAATCACTTCAAACCGTGTGGGACAGTATTGAGAGGCTGAATGGTCTCCTCTGTTTCTGTGCACCAGATTATAGGAGTAAGTGGCCTCCAACTGTCCCTGTCTAGCAGGTATGAGGGGCTGAATGGAACACAGAAACATGGGACTGAGGAGCAGGAGTGGGTCATTAGATACTTTGAGCCTTCTCCACCAGGCACTGAGCTGATCAGGTTGGGGTCTCAGCCCCACTTTCCTGTCTGCGTCCCATTCTGCATGACTCACTTCTCTGTCAAATATTTAACTAATGCAGCTTTCAATCAATGTGAACATAGAGGCACAATAAACTTCCAGTGAAGAGAATTCCCACTTGAAATGTCCTTTCAGAATTATTCAACATCCCTCTTATAGAATCAGAGAGTCATTCAGAATGGAAACAGACCCGTTCGTCCAATCTGTTCACTCCGATCAGATATCAAATCTGATCCAGTCCCATTTGCCAGCATTTGGTAAATATCTCTCCTCTTTCAGATACTTTTTAAATGTGCGATTGTAACCGCCTTCAGCACTTCCTCTGACAGCACTTTCTGTACACACACCACTCTCTGTGTGAAACATTTACCTTCAGGTCCCTTCTAAATCATTCTCCCTCTCCCCTCCAACCTATGCCCTCTTGTTCTGGACTCCCCTACCCTGGAGAGCAGAACGTGGCTGTTCAGAATATCCATGCCCCTGATGGTTTTATAAACCTCTATAATGTCACCCTTCAGCCTCTGACACTCCAGGAGAAAGCACCTCAACCTAATCAACCTCTCACTAAAGCTCAAGCCTCCAGTCCTGGAACATCCGGGTAAGTTATTTCTGCAGAAAACCGAGTTGTACGCAGTATTCTTAAAGTGGCCTCACAACATCCTGTACAGATACAACATCCCACCACAATTCCTATACTCAATGCTCTGACTGATTAAGACAAATGTGACAAATGTGTTCTGCACCACTCTGTCTACCTGCGAGTCCACATTCAAGGAACAATATACCTGCAGTACCCCTTTGTTCTACAACACGCCCCAGGACCTTATCATTAAGTGTATAATTCCTGCCCTGGTGTGCGTTCACAAAATACAAAACTTCGTATTTATCTACATTAAACTTCATCTGTCACTCCTTGCCCCTTTGTCCCATCTAATAGCGGTCTTGTTGTACTCTGAGAGAATCTACTACACCACCTTTCTGATGTCATCTGTAAACTTACTAACTATGGCCCCAATATTCACATCTAAATCCTTTACATAAATGATGAAATGCAGTGAACTCAGTACTGATTCTTACAGCACACTGCTGCTCACAAGCCTCCTGTCTGAAAAATATTCCTCTTCCTTCAAGGCAATTGTGACTAGCTTCCTCTGTATCCGTTGTGACCAAACCTTACTCATCTGTCTAACAATCAGAATGAAATACCAGCTATGAAGAGAGGCTGAGTGAGTTCGGTTTATTTTCACTAGATAAAAGGAGATTGAGGGGGGACCTGATTGAAGGGTATAGACAGGGTGGATAGAGAGGGGCTTTTTCCCAGGGTGAAGGATCCATAACGAGAGGTCATGCTTTCAAAGTGAGAGTTGGAATGTTTAAGGGGTATACACATGGTAAGTACTTCACACAGAGAGTGGTGGGCATTTGGAACGTGTTGCCAGCAGAGGTGGTAGAGGCAGGCACGGTAGATTCATTTAAGATGTGTCTGGACAGATGCATGAGTATGTGGGGAGTACTGGGATACATATGCTTAGGAATTGGGCGACTGATTTAGACATTACGTTTGGATTGGCTCAGTCTTGGAGGGCGAAGGGCCTGTTCCTGTGCTGTAAATTTTCTTTGCTCTTTGTTCTTTAAATGAACACCTTGCTGAAGTCCATATAGACAACGTCTACCAAACATGGCTTCATCAATCTTCTTTGTCACCTCTTCAAAAAACTCAATCGAATTAATGAGGCATGATTTCCCATGCAGAAACCAAGTTGTCGACTCCGATCAGCCCTTGCCTTCCCAAATGTATGTAAATGCTATCCCTCAGAACCCCCTCCTACAACTTACCCACCACTGACATCAGGCTCACCAGTCTATAGTTCCCCGGCTTTTTGGGGTCACTGTTTCCTTTTCTAGTCCCACACCCCCACTGCTCACAACAAATATTAAATGTAACCAGATTAGTGATATGGCCGATAATATCGGTCTCAGATTGGGTCAGGGTCAGTTTTAGGAACAAGTCAGGCTAGTTTCTTTAATCTGCTAAAACAACACGTTTATGATCCCGAGCAATGTTACTCAAACTATGGTGGAAAGATGAATGGCAAACTGTTTGGGTATTGCAATTATATAATCAATGGCTTGGAAAGGGTGGACGCTAAGAAATTGTTTCCGTTACGCCTTAGAATTAGAAGGGGTCAATTCCGAACAGAAATGCGGAGACATTTCTTCAGCCAGAGAGTGGTGGGCCTGTGGAATTCATTACCACAGAGTGCAGTGGAGGCCGGGACGCTAAATGTCTTCAAGGGAGAGATTGATAAATTCTTGATGTCACAAGGAATTAAGGACTACGGGGAGAATGCGGGTAAGTGGAGTTGAAATGCCCATTTCCCATGATTAAATGGCAGAGTGGACTCGATGGGCCGAATGGCCTTACTTCCACTCCTATGTCTTATGGTCTAATATTTCCCTTTCTAAACACACACACACAAACACACAATCAAACGCACGCATACACAGACACAAACACACACATGCAAACACACACACACACAGATTAACAAAATTTCTGCAATTTAATTTGAAATAACTTTGTCCAGATATTATTGGAACTCATGACAATAGTAAAAATTGAGATTGTCCAAAACGTTATTCTGCTTCTGAAGATATTGTACGCACACAGCTGCTAACAATGGGATTTCATCCTGGGAGAGTTGGATTTGGCTGAATTCCCTTTGCTTGAGGCACTGAGGAGATTCCAGTGAATTCTGGGCAGGATCACCCAAATGGTAGCACGGTGGTCAGCACGGTGGTGAGCACTGCTGCTTCACAGCACCAGGGGCTTGGGTTCGATTCCAGCCTTGGTTGACTGTCTGTGTGGAGTTTGCACACTCTCCCCTTATCTGTGTGAGCTTTTAATGGGTGATCTAGTTTCCTCCCACAAACTGTGTAGGTTCGGTGGATTGGTAATGCTAAATTGTCCGTAGTGTTCAAGGAATTCTAGGTTAGGTGCATTAGTCAGGGGCAAATATAGAGAAATGGGTTGGGAAGGTTGGTATGGACTTGTTGGGCCGAAGGGCCTGTTTCAACACTACAGTGATTCTATAAAAGTAACGATGACTGTAGAATTTATTTTTTAGATTGCACACATTGCTGTGATGAGGAACAATGAAGGAGAGAGAGTGCAATAGGCCGTTCCTTCTCAGGCATGTTACATTTTCTCCCTCTCTGAGTTGAATCACACAGTAATGTCATCCTCTCCCAAACTGGACCATGTGAGGTCTCCTTGTGCATTGTCCAAACTATGTCTCCATCACATTCTCTGTTCCATGTAGGTGTATCATTGCTGCTGTCATACACAGAGCCATACCCTGAGCAGGAAATGGTCTCGACTGATTTGAAATATGTTTACATGGCCCTGCGTCATTAAAAAATAAAATATTTAATTTATTCAGAATACCTGTGTTAAAATGACTGCAGTTTTTAACAAATGCAGAAATTTCTGGAAAAGCTCGGCAGGTCTGTCAGTACCCAGATGCCTTTTACATGCTGTAGTTGTACCAGCCTCCACCACTTCCTGTGGCAGCTCATTCCATACGCACACCACCCTCTGTGTGAAAAGGTGCCCTTTAGGCCTCATCAAAATCTTTCCCCTCTCACTTTCAAACAATGCCCTCTAGTTTTGGACGCCCCTAACCTGGGGACAAACCCTGACTACTCACCCTATCCATGGCCATTTTGATTTTATAAACCACTACTGCCGCGAAATGTGACTCCAATCAACACGAATAGCTGTACTTTCAGTCATCCCGGGCCTAAATTCTGAAATTCAATACTGACACCACTCCCTTATCGATCAAGTCACAATTCTAAATCCATTTTACTCAGTTTGTTCAGATGTATCATGAGAAACTTCTGTGGGATTTACACCGAGACCTTTGTGCCCAGAGGTAGGAACACTAGCATCACTTAGCAATACCCATAAAGCTGTAACAGTATTCTCCTGTGTGTTTGCTCATCAGCCTGTTCTGACATGCTGGGACATACCTCTGTAACAGGCAGGACTTAAATCCAGGCCTTATAGTTCAGAGCTCGGAACACTACCACACAAGCGCAGGAATTGGAATCAAATCCAGAGTTCTGGTTCAGAGACAGGGATACTACCCACTACACCACTATACCCAGATTTTGGGTCATATTTTAGTGCCCACTTTCAGTTCGGTGTGGATTTATTAAAATCAGGTTCCCATTACTGAACTACACAAAACCCTTTGTATTGTTAAACAAATGCAAGATATTTGTCTCAACTGTAGGATATTGAGTGACGTGCTATGCCATTGATTAATCGCTATTATCTGTAGTCTGCAATATTTTGGAAAGAAATCCTGCAGACACACTCTGCCCAATGAAGGGTCTCAAATGGATAGTTATTACTGAACAGCAGAGACGAAGGAAGAGCTTAATTTCTGGTGACAAAACACCGATCACTCTTACCCAACTCTAACGTGTGACTCCCCTCTTCCTGACCGGTGATGACTGTCCAGCCTCTCCTCCCCACTGACTGTGTCAGCAATCTGTCTCTCCTCCCCCTAACCACACAAGGCAAACCAAGCTCAGGGTCTTTGTGAAAATCAAGGCCGGAGTGTGCAGGCCTCCTGGAGACGAATTGGTGTTTTAAAATTGAAGGGGGAGGGTGAGGTGGCAGTAATATCACTCACTGGGCTAAGGGGTGGCAGATGGAGTTTAGTTTGGATTAATGCGAGGTAAATTAATTGGTAAATTAAACAACAGCAGGACCTATACAATTAAAAGTAGAGCCTTTGGCAGTGTTGTAGAACAGAGACCTAGGCCGTCAGGTATAGTCCTTTAACATTTGCATTTCATATAGATAGCGTGGTTAAGAAGGTGTTTAACACACTTGTCTTCATTGGTCAGACCCTTTGAGTATCGGAATGGGGATGTCATGTTCATGTTGTACAGGACATTGGTGAGACCTCTTCTGGAATACTGTGTCCAGTCTGGTCATCCTGCCCGCTCATTCCATAGGCACACCACCCTCTGGGTGACAAAGCTGCCCTTTAGGTCGCTTTAATGTTTCCCCTCTCACCTTAAACCTATGCCCTCTAGTTTTAGTCTCCCCTAACCTTAGAAAATACCCTTAGAAAATACTTTGATATTATTGACCTTGATATTATTATGCTGGAGAGGATTGAGAACAGATGAACTTGGATGTTGTCGGGACTGCAGGGAGTGAGCGATAAGGAGAGGCTGGGTATGCTGGGACTTTTTTCACTGGAGAGGATGAGGTTAAGGGGTAACTTCACAGAAGTTTACAAAATAATGAGGGGTACAGATAAGCTGAAGGGCTGATGTCTTTTCCCTAGAGTTGGGAATTCAAAACTGAGGGATATTTTAAGGGGCGAGGAAAAAGATTTACAAAAGCCATAAGAGTTAATTATTTTAGACAGAATCTGTCTTGCGTGTGGAATGAACTTGCAGAGCAAGTGGTGAAAGCAGGGACAGTTACAACGTTTAAAGGACATTTAGATCAGTCCATGGATAAGACATCAGTTTGGATGGTGCTGTGAGCAGCTGCTCTCTCCCTCCCTCCGTCTGAATGAATCCCTGTTTGCTAATGCCTTGCAGTGGCGTGGGGAGGCCAGCAGAGGGTGGCATTGCATCACTTTAAGCACCACAGAGACTGCCAGACCTGCCCCACACAGAGACACACACATACACTGACATGAATTGTTAGGACATGGCGTGAAGCTCATCTGGTAAGTTAAATGAAACATAAAGAAATGCTCAATTTGCCTCGTAAACTGTTAAAATATGAGGGTCAGAGAACTCCCAAATTCCACTGTTTAAATAAAATCATCAATTTATTTTTTTCACTCTGAAAGTGAACACTTTACATCAAAAATTCACAACTCTGGGACCCTCTTTCACTTAACTGCTTATTACCCGAGGAGAAAGTGAGGACTGCAGATGCTGGAGATCAGAGCTGAAAATGTGTTGCTGGAAAAGCGCAGCAGGTCAGGCAGCATCTGCAGTCCTCACGTTTCGGAGGACGACGTTTCGGGCATAAGCCTTTCTTCAGGAATGAGGAAAGTGTGTCCAGCAGGCTAAGATAAAAGGTAGGGAGGAGGGACTTGGGGGGGGGCATTGGGAATGCAATAGGTGGAGGGAGGTCAAGGTGAGGGTGATAGGCTGGAGTGGGGTGGGGGCGGAGAGGTCAGGAAGAAGGTGGTGCTGAGTTCGAGGGATTTGACTGAGACAAGGTGGGGGGAGGGGAAATGAGGAAACTGGAGAATTTTGAGTTCATCCCTTGTGGTTGGAGGGTTCCCAGGCAAAAGATGAGGCGCTCTTCCTCCAACCGTCGTGTTGCCATGGTCTGGCGATGGAGGAGTCCAAGTTCCTTGTTGGAGTGGGAGGGGGAGTTGAAGTGTTGAGCCACGGGGTGGTTGGGTTGGTTGGTCCGGGTGTCCCAGAGGTGTTCTCTGAAACGTTCCACAAGTAGGCGGCCTGTCTCCCCAATATAGAGGAGGCCACATCGGGTTCAGCGGATGAAATAAATGATGTGTGTGGAGGTGCACAGATACACACACGGGGATGGTGAGGATATGGCGTGAAGCTCATCTGGTAACTTAAATGACACAAAGAAATGCCCAATTCGCCTCGTAAACTGTTAAAATATGAGGGACAGATCCGCCAACTTCCACTGTTTAAATAAAAACATCAATTTATTTTTTCACTCTGAAAGTGAACACTTTACATCAACTATTCACAACTCAGGGACCCCCTTTCTCTTAACTGCTTATTACCCGACTCCAGCTCTTCAGCAATATACTGTTTCTGGGTCTGCCTTCCTCTCATATCACAGGAGCTGGTAAGATCTCAGTTCAGAACAGCATTCCCTCTCTTGAAAGTACAGTACACACTTTCAACTTCATCACATTAAACCCTGATGAAGTGGATAAGTGGGACCTAACCGGATTTCTCTTGCTCTGTGGTTTGTCAATATTTCATCTACTCTGTCTCGTATGTGTCAGGACTTCTGTTGCTCCATTGACAGTATGTCATTTTTCGACTCTGTCCGTGGGAATATATCAGTATTTCACTTCCTCAGACTTGTGTGTGTGGGGCAGGATTTCAGTTGTTTCATGGGGACTGTGACACTATAACAATCTCAATGTTTGTAGATGGCACCGAACCTGGAAGAATTGTAAAGTCTATGGAGGACAGTGTGGAACTCTAACAGGACAGTGACACGTTGGTGTAGTGTTCAGTTATAAGGCAGATGGGGATCAATGCAGAACAGTGTGAGGTGATGGACTGTGGTAGGAATAACATTGAAAGGCAGTTTAATACAGGCTGTACCATTATAAAGGGGGTACAGGAGCAGAGAGCACTGGGTGTATATGAGCACAGATTATTGAAGATATCAGGACAAGTGGGGAGAGCAGTAAATATCACACATTAGTTTCAGTATCTGAGCTGTTTACAGGAGGAGGTGTAGGAGGAAGTCTCCGTGCTCCCTTCCTGGGAGATGGTGGTGACGATGTGTTGTGAGCTCACCTCCTGCCCACCGAGACCGTGGGGATTCCATTTGTACCAGCTCGACACAAAAGAGAGATGGCATCAGGGCCACGGCTTCTATGTTGTGCCAGGGGGAAACGGAGCTGCCAGTGGGTTTAAAGTGAGAATTGCCCTTCACTGAACATTGCTCTTTACTCGGTCGCTGGGACTTGGATGTTTCAGAATCTCCACACTAGGCGTCCCGGTCCTCTCCGACTCGTACCAGGATCCTTCCCAAAAGCGGGGGCAGGGGGTGAGGGAACGGATATCGGGCACTCCACCACCCTGCTTGGCTCTTTCTGACCTATTCCAGACTGTTTCTCCTGGAATGGGAGAAAGGGAGGGAGGGAGTGAGAGTGGGAGTGGGTGGCCCTACTGTTAGTGCTGGTGTAGGTGAAGGGGACGGGGACATGGTGAGGGGTCTGGAGGGAATCAGTCCACAGTGTTGTATCCATGCAGTGTTATTAACGTGGGGGAGTAAAGTGGACGGAGGAGGAAGACAGGGGGAGAGAGAGAGAGGGAGAGAGAGAGAGAGGGATAGAGAGTGGGAGAGAGAGGGAGAGAGCGATCACGGCAGGGTGGGATGGTGCTTTACCTGTTATACGGTGAGGGTGAGGGAGCAGACAGAATACAGTGACCTTTATCCTGACAGAGTGGGGAAGGTTATTGATGCTTGTCCTGTATTGCTGGGCATTTCCTCAGACCCCAGATACTGCACTGAGCTGGGTGGGGAGCTCAGACCATGATCAGTGGATCAGGTGGTGTGGACCCTCTGGGAAGAGAATGGTCCCCCTCTGTACTAGCCCATCCACCAGGACCTCCGTGCCCCTGTCGGCAAACCGCAGTGTAATTGCCCCTTATCCCCCATGCTCAGGGTAAACTGCGCAGGGCAGCTCCTAACTGAGAAAGCGCAACCATGTGCTCATTGGCCTTTTAAAGATTGCCCCAGTGTCAGGGAACAATGAATATCCAGGGTCAACCGGGAGATGGTGAGTACCACCAGCCATGATGGGTGGGAGAATCGGGCTGGTATTGAATGAGAGAGACACCATGGGGTGGGCTGGGTTGTTAATGAGGTGAGTTTGATCCGATAGCACCAGGAATCTAGCTCAGCATCGTGCAGATAATCGTTCTGTCAGACTAAGGGAAAATGTCACTGAGACAGTGTTTTGTTTGATTCAGCCCAGTGAATCATAGATTCTGTTGAAACAACTCCCATTTACAAAGCTGTAGAACAAATGCTCAAATATCCCATTTTCCCATCTTTCCTGGGAAGACAGGCTCATGTTACAGGATGGTATCGAAGTGTCTGCATTTCAGCATTCTGCAACCTGGGAACACATCCTTCCATGACACTGTCTCTCAGTCTCCCCCTCTCTGTCTATACCCCAAACCCCTCCCATGTCATGATATTTAAACTGATTCCCCCGCCTGGTCTCTCTGACAGTGATGTTCACACCCACAGCACCCCTTTGTCAGGGCAACAATGGGGATATGGAGCTGTAAATGAGTGGGAGCTGTACATCCTGTCAGTTCCAGAACGGGCTGCAAGTTTCCCCACACTGGGCAGGGATCTCACACAGTGTTACAGATCAATGCACTGGGGTGGGGTACACAGTCCTACATGCTGGGAGGGTAACTGCTCCTGGTTTACCGATCAATGCACTGGGGTGATGTACACAGTCCTACATGCTGGGAGGGGTGGGGGGCGAATGGCTCCCGGTTTACAGGGGGAGAGGTGATAGGTCAGAGAGGAGGGTGGGGTGGATGGGGGTAAGGTGATTGACAGGTCAAGGTGTTCCCCAGAACATTCCGTCCCCGACATTCTATAACTGCCATTCCCCGGAACGTTCTGTCCCCGACATTCTATAACTGCCATTCCCCGGAACGTTCTGTCCCCAACATTCTGTAACTGACATTCCCCGGAACGTTCTGTCCCTGACATTGTTTGTGAACGGCCGGACGTCAGTGAATTGAACAAACGATAAGATCCCGAGGGAAGAGATCCCTTTCCAGGGAGAAGGAGACACTGTTTCGAAGGCCCCTCGGGCAGTTAAAGTGGTGAATACGTTTTCCCTGCGTTCACATTTCTCCACGACACAGGATCGACCACAATTTAGACCAAAATACAGAAATTCCCAAACTCCATTTGTCTTCAGGAAACTGGGAGAGAATCCTTCAGGACAGCAACGTTCCCACCCTCCGTATTAGGAACTGGGAAGGAGTGACCTGTGTCTGCTCTCGAGTGATCGAGTGTGTGGGAATGTTCTAGAAACCATCTGTCCTTATGGATGTGTCTCTGTGTGTTTTGGGAGGGAGGGTTTCTTGTGGTTTATGTCACATTTTTGTCAGTAATTCCGACCTTCCCATTTGTTATTCCAGTTCCAATTATATTAATAAATCCCTGAATACAGGGACACATTTGAAAATCTCACTGGGTCCCCGATCAAACGGGTCCCTTTGCCTTCAGGCTGATGGATAATAGGTTTGTTTTCTTTCCTCACAGTTAACGTAGTGACCATCTACGTCCTGCTTTATAAAGATTGTGGATTGTCTCCATGTGTCAGACGTTACCTGGGGGCCATGGCAGCGGCGGATCTCCTGGTCATTATCCTCGACCTGATCCTGAGACACATTCCCATTGTTTATGAGGAACAGTTTTCTTTCCTGAGGTACTCCGTCCCCGTGTGTAATATCCACGCCGTCCTGCTTTATGCAGCCACTGACTGCTCTGTCTGGTTCACCGTCACTTTCACCTTTGATCGGTTTGTGGCCATTTGTTGCCAGAAGCTGAAAAGTAAATATTGCAGTGAGAAAACGGCGGCTATGGTTCTGGGAGCAGTGACTGTGCTGAGCTGTTTAAAGAACATTTCCTGGTATTTTATGCTCACAGCTCGGTATTGGCTGGTGAACAATCCCTGGTTTTGTGATGGAACAGTTGGTGTTCGATCCTCCATTGTCTGGGTCACAATCGAGTTCCTCCACCACATTCTAACCCCGTGTGTCCCATTTCTCCTGATTCTGGTGCTCAATGTTCTCACCGTCAGACACATTTTAGTGACCAGCAGAGCCCGCAGGAGACTCCGCGCTCACACCAATGGGGACGCGCAGTCTGACACTGAAATGAGAAACCGAAAAAAATCCATCATTTTACTGTTTGTGATCTCGGCCAATTTCATCCTGTTATGGTCAATGTTCATGCTGTATTCTATATGGTACCGGATGTGGTGGATTGTGGGTACCCCTCTGTATCTCCATTACTTTGTGCAGGAATTTGGCTTCATGCTGCAGCTCCTTAGTTGCTGCACAAACACCGCGATTTATGCCGTGACCCAGACTAAGTTCAGGCAGCAGCTGAAGAATGTGCTGAAATATCCCTTCACCCAAATCCATCCATCCATCAAATTCCTTCATTAATCAATCCATCCGGGATTTTCTCATTTCAGTTCAGTGTTTCAGCGATGGACCAGCCTGTCGCTATGGTAACAGACTCAGGGTAGCGCTGGGTTGTCCATCCTTATCCCACAGGGGGGTTACAGGGAAACATTTCAATGTTTCTCACAACTCAGGGGCCAGTGAGAAAAGGCACCATCCCACTGACTGTATCCATCACTTCCATTTGTAACCAATAAAAATGTTGATTAAAGCGTGCCGAGCAGCAGAGTGACCGATGTTGTTGTGTGTCTTTGTGTTGGAGAAGCTGACCTGGAGAGAGACAGACTCAGCTCCAAGTCCTGGTCCTCATGGAAGGGGAGGGCAACACTGCAAATCCACAATTCAATGGCTGAGCTATTTCAGGTTTTGTATTACACAGTACATACAATATACCATATACATTGTTGTATAGAGCGATTCGTCAATGCACAAATATTGGAGCTGATCTGTTTACACGTAAATATTACTGTGCATCGAACTGTCTCAGTTTATTTAGAATTTTTTTTGTATGGGAAGTGTTTGTTTATAAATACAAATATTGTTGTGGACGGGAAGTGTTCATGTTTATATTTAAATCTGTTTTGTTTTGGACATGTTCATGCTTTTTCATAAATATTGTTGTGGATTGGAATTGATATGAATTATCCTAGACCACAACAACTAGCTGTATCAAAACATCTGCTCCCTTGAGACCTTTTGCTCAATTTAGTGGGCTCTGATAACATCAGCAACAGCACATTTGCCTTGTGTGTCAGAGAGAGTAGTTACATTTCAGTTAAACCCTCCCTCAATCTCATTAAGAAATGATTAATCAAAGAAACAACATGTTTTTACAGTTCAACCAAATAAAATAAAATTTTCTACCAAGATAGAAAGATAGAGTAATCTGGAGTGTATATGTCCATCCCTGTTTCCCTTCAGTGTTGTTTGGATTTGTTTGGACTGGGAATAGGGACTACAGTTTAGAAATAATTGAATGAAAAACAGAAAGGAATCTTTTTTAAAATTTCACTGGAATTTCAGTGAAGATTCTGAAGTCTGCTCTAAACCCACCAGATGGCAGACCATTGTAAACTCCCCATGGGGCATTCAGATAGACTCACAGCAATGTGCTCGGAGCCCACTAGAGGGCAGACTATTGTAAACTCCCCATGGAGCAGTCAGACAGACTCACAGCAATGTGCTCGGAGCCCACTAGAGGGCAGACTATTGTAAACTCCCCATGGGGCAGTCAGACAGACTCACAGCAATGTGCTCTGAGCCCACTAAAGGGCAGACTATTGTAAACTCCTCGTAGGGCAGTCAGGCAGATTCTGGACAGAGATCAGAATAAAATTACATTAAATGTATGCACTGAAGACAAGAAGCAGTATAAAGTTCCCAACATTTTACATCTTGGTAAAGCACACTGTAATGAGAAGGAGAAAAGAGCCATTATGTAGCAATCCAAACCAAACAGCTTTTGGATAGAATTGCAGATTTCAAAGCGGAGATCTTCAACTGGACATTAATGGAATGCAGCATTTTTGTTCAGGAGCATCCAAATGTGACAGGACCGATGCTTAAACCCAGAAAAGGAAAGGGACTGTGTTCACCCGGAGAAGATGTACTCTCATTCTGATCAAACTCAAACTCAGCAGAGCTCTCTGGTTCATGGTATTTCCATCAGTCTGTGCAAACACCTTGTGTAAACATGTGGAATCAACCTGTGTTCATTTGGGCAAAACTGTCGGATCAATCTGCACACTACACTTGTCTTAATTTGTGCAATAAGCCTGTGCTCAGCCAGGCCAAAAAGTTGGATGAATTTGTCCAAAGAATGTGTGTTAACTTGTACAAACATCTTGTGTCAGTTTGATGTGGAAACTTGTGTGGTTTTGTGTTGTGTGTGTCTGGGGTTGTTTAGGATTTGAACCTGCAGCTTCTGTGTCTGTGTCTGTGTGTGCATTCCCAGGCTGGGCTGAGTGAGTGGTTTGGCGTGGGGGGGGGGGGGTGATCAGATACAGGAACAGACTGGGTCAGCCCTGGTCTAACACATTAACCTGCTGTTTCCTCCCAGACCCCCCTGAAATCTCACAAAGATGGTAGTTGGTGTGTTCCATACCTGGGGGAGGTGGGTTCCAGGTAATGGAGCTGGGAGCTGACTGGATCAGCTGGGATTTGGGAGGAGATGGGGGTTTGAGTGACAGACCTGAGGCTATTTAAACCAGGTTCAGGAAGCCATCATTCTTTTTGCCATGTGGCGTACCCAGGGGTGAGTATTGGGGAGTTAGTGTCTCTATGTCTCTCAGTGTCAGTGTCAGTGTCAGTGTGAGTGTGTGTGTGAGTTGTGTTTGAATCTCAATCCCAGGGTTAACCCTTTATGCAGCCTCAGTCCCTGATGGGACACAGAGAGAGACCGTGGGGAGATGGAGCTGAGAGCAGTTGGGGGGATGGTGAGTATGGGGCTCCTTACACTCTCCATGTCTCCCCTTGCCTCACTTTTCTCTCCACCTCACATTCCCCCTTCACTCTGTATCTCTCCATCCACCTTTCTGTCTGTCTTGTGTTCTCTCCTTCTGACTCACTTTCTTTGTCTCTCTGCCTTTCTCCCATTTTCTCTCTCTGTCTCTGTCTCTGTCTCTCTGTCTCTGTCTCTCTCTCTCTCTGTCTGTCTCTCTCTGTCTGTCTGTCTCTCTCTCTCTCTGTCTCTCTCTCTCTCTCTGTCTGTCTCTCTCTCTGTCTGTCTGTCTGTCTCTCTCTGTCTGTCTGTCTCTCTCTGTCTGTCTGTCTCTCCCCGCTTTTTCTTTCTCTCTCTCCCCTCTTTTTCTTTCCCTCTATCCTCTTTTTCTCTTCTTTTTCTTTCTCTCTTCTTTTTCTTTCTCTTCTTTTTTCATTCTCTCTCTTTCTCTCTCTCTCTGCTTTTTCTCTCTCTCTGCTTTTTCTCTCTCTCTCTCCTTTTTGTTTCTCTCTCTCCTCTTTCTCTCTCTCTCTCCTCTTTCTCTCTCTCTCTCTCCTCTTTCTCTCTCTCTTTCCTCTCTCTCTGTCTATCCTCTTCCCCCCATTCCCCCCACGCATTCCCCCCCCACGCATTCCCCCCCCACGCATTCCCCCCCACGCATTCCCCCCCACGCATTCCCCCCCCACGCATTCCCCCCCACGCATTCCCCCCCACGCACTCCCCCCCACGCATTCCCCCCCACGCATTCCCCCCCACGCATTCCCCCCCACGCATTCCCCCCCACGCATTCCCCCCCACGCATTCCCCCCCACGCATTCCCCCTCACGCACTCCCCACCACGCATTCCCACCCCACGCATTCCCCCCCACGCATTCCCCCCCACGCATGCCCCCCCACGCATTCCCCCCCCATGCATCCCCCCCCACGCATTCCCCCCCCCATGCATCCCCCCCCACGCATTCCCCCCCACGCATTCCCCCCCCACGCATTCCCCCCCCCACGCATTCCCCCCCCCACGCATTCCCCCCCCACGCATTCCCCCCCCACGCATTCCCCGCCCACGCATTCCCCGCCCACGCATTCCCCGCCCACGCATTCCCC
Organism: Chiloscyllium punctatum; assembly: GCF_047496795.1. Lineage (NCBI taxonomy): Eukaryota > Metazoa > Chordata > Chondrichthyes > Orectolobiformes > Hemiscylliidae > Chiloscyllium > Chiloscyllium punctatum. The sequence continues at coordinate 341,748 of NW_027309835.1, read as the reverse complement.
GCCCACGCATTCCCCCCCCACGCATTCCCCCCCACGCATTCCCCCCCCACGCATTCCCCCCCACGCATTCCCCCCCCACGCATGTCCCCCCCACGTATGTCCCCCCCACTGCAGTGTTCTTTCTCCATCCAAATACAGCAGGACCCTCAAATAAATGCCCCCCAAAAACACATAATCCCCTCCTCCCCTCTGTGTCTATATATATCGATATATAACGTTAAGCCCCTCCACCCCCCCCCCCCCGTGTCTCTATATATCGATATATAACGTTAAACGTCACACACCACTAGCTTTTGTCCCAGTCCGACACTGGCATCTCCATCATTGAAATATAAAGATCACCTTTGTCTGTGTCTGTGTCTGTGTGTGTGTGTCTGTGTGTGTGTCTGTGTGTGTGTCTGTGTGTGTGTCTGTGTGTGTGTCTGTGTGTGTGTCTGTGTGTGTGTCTGTGTCTGTGTCTGTGTCTGTGTGTGTGTCTGTGTGTGTGTCTGTGTCTGTGTGTGTGTCTGTGGATTCCTTGCGGCAGAAGTGATTTAAGTCTCTGTCTCTGCGTCGTCCTGAGCTTCAGCTCCTGGATCCAATCTCCTCCTCACCCCCAGGGTTGGGGGGGGGGGGGGAACACACTGAGAAATAAAAACAAATCAAATTGAAATAAAATACAACAGTGGCACCAAAAGCACAGCAAGATCCCACAGCTCTCTGCCTTCCCCAATCTCCCATGTGACCCTGGTTCAGTTTAATTATTGCAGAGTAAATGAATGAATTGCTGGCCATCACAGTGACATTGAAATACACAGACATCCCCACAGAGCGGTTGGCCTGAGGCTACAAACAGTAATAACCACGTACGCACAGTGAGATCCCACAAGCAGCAATCTAACCCCACACACATCGTGGGTGATGCTGGTTAAGGGTTTACGTATTTGTGTCAAATCCCAAGGCCCCAGTTACCTTAGACCCAGGCTTCAAAACTGTTCAAAAATGATAAGGCCGCAATCTGACAAGACCCGGTTGAGCAGAGGTCCTGGTAAAAGCCAGCCCGCACCCCCGACCCCTCCCCAGAGAGAGGAGATTAAACCTCGGGGTAATACACAGACAAGACTCACCTGGGCCCAACAGGCTGCAGCCTGTCAAACAGGCCTCAGGCCTCAGTACTGCGATTCCCCCCCCTCTAGACGAAGCTAATGTTTGAAGGTTTCCTGCTCCCAAACACACACTTTTCAAATCCTCAAGTGGTCAGGAAGATCCCTTTGGGAGGAAAGAGGCAGCATTAATGGGAAGGCTGAGCAGGAAAAACTTTCACGGGGAGATAGCGCAGCGAGATCCCGGCTTTTCCCCTCTCAGTGAGACAGACAATTTCTCAGGAATATCCAAACACAAACACAAGTTGAGTTTTCATGTTGAAAAGTTCTTGAAATGACGGGTTTGCTGATTAAAACCACTCACTGCCTGCAACGATGGCATTAGCGCAATTGACGCCCAGCAAGATCCCACAAGTGACAGTGCTGTAGAAGCTCGATAATCTGATCATTTTTATTATTTCCTGTCACCCTAGAATCAAATATTGCAGCTATTTCACAATCTCACACTGCCCCCCGACCCCTCTCTCTTCCTCTCACCATTTTCCATTTCTTTCTCTCACTGTCCTTTCTCTCTGTGTCCAATTCGATCACCCTGCCCTCTCTGTGACCCACTTTCCTCTGATAGTGTCACAATTCTTTCCAGAGGGTCAGATATTTTGGGTTCGAGTTCCCTCCCGAGGGAGTCCCGTCTCCCAGATCCTGGGTGTTTCCCCTGTTTGTGTCACCGATGCCCCGGTGACTTTAACCCCAGGCTTCAAATCCGTGATCTGACAGGTCCCAATGAACCAGAGGTCCCGACAAACCAGGCTCCAAACCCCCAGCCCATCCCTAGAGGAGATGAAACCTCGGAGGAAGAAACGGACCCCCCACTCACCTGGGCCCCACGGGCTGCAGCCTGGCCAACAGGCCTCAGGCCTGTGCTCCCCGCCCTCTGGAGGTTGTTCTTGTCCAAGGCTTTCTTGGCCCCCCAGGCATTTTGGATCTTCACTTTCCTGCTTTCCCAACAAAAGTTCCTCGGGATAAAAGAGAGAAGAGATGAGTTGGTGGGACGGGGTGGGGGGGGGGGGGGGTTGGGGGGGCCGCGGGTCGGGGAAACGAGCGCAGTGTGATGCAAAATTACACAGCAAGATCCCAGTTTAAACACAATCCCACCACTCCCTTCTCCCCTCCCCAAATGCACTTCATAACCTCACAGCAACATCAAAATACAAACAAATAATAAGAAAGTAATTAACCAGAGGCTGGAAACATTAAACACACACACACACACACACACACACACACACACACACACACACACACACACACACACACACACACACACACACACAGTCACAACCAGACAGGAAGGGCTGCTCACTCTCCATACAGAGAGAGAACAGGGTATGAGAATGAATCTGACCAATTCTTTGCGCACATTTATTCTGGGTGAGGGGTTAGTGGAGCCCAGCCCTACCCTGTCTCTGACACGTTGCATCATCTGTCAGTCTCCTCCCTGGGGAGGGCTCTGTCTGAGTGACATGTTAATTCCCAGGACAGGAGCCTTATGGGATCTTGCTGCCCACTGAGATGTTCATTCTGGGGCAACAAAGTGTCATCTTTCCCAGTTGCGACAACTCTCTTTTTGTTTACTGAATCCTTATTAGTTGTGTCAGTGCGGTTTGAAAATATTAAAGATTACTCCCACACTAGCGTCTCAGAGCCTGGCTGTAGGTACGCTTCCTGAGACACACACAGAAACACACACAGGGCTGGGAATGGAGAGGGTGGGTATTTGCTGAGGTTTTCTTGGGGTTTTCCTGCTGTATGTGTGATTCCTAGAATTAATCTCTGTCTCTGTCCCTGTGTGTGTGTCTCTCTCTGTCACTCTCTTTCTCTCTGTCTCTGTCCCTCTCTCTCTGTTCCTGTGTCTCTCTCTCTCTCTCTTTCTCTCTGTCCCTATGTGTCCCTCTCTCTGTCTCTGTCTGTCTGTCTGTCTTCTCTCTCTGTCCCTGTGTCTCTCTCTCTTCTCTGTGTCTCTGTCTCTCTCTGTCTCTCTCTGTCTCTCTCTCTCTCTCTCTGTCTTCTCTCTCTGTCCCTGTGTCTCTCTCTTCTCTGTGTCTCTGTCTCTCTGTCTGTCTCTCTCTCTCTATCTCTCTGTCTTCTCTCTCTGTCCCTGTGTCTCTCTCTCTTCTCTGTGTCTCTGTCTCTCTCTCTCTCTCTCTCACTCTCTTTCTGTCTCTCCCTGCCCTGCTCTACATCCAGCCATTTCTAACTTGATTTTGAGTCTTTTATTTCCTTTCCCTTTCTCAAAACTTTTGGCAGAGTTTGGGAATTTAAATCATAGATCACGTGCCTGCCCCACAACACCCACATTTCACCCTCACATCTCGCCTGCCCCCATACACACAGAGACACACACAGAGAGACAGACACACACCGACACACACACACACACACACACATACAGACACACACCGACACACACACACACAGAGGCACACACACACACCGACGCGCACACACACAGACAAACACACAGACAGACACACACCGACATGCACACACACAGAGGCACACACACACACTGACGCGCACACACACAGACAAACACACAGACAGACACACACCGACATGCACACACACAGAGGCACACACACACACCGACGCGCGCACACACAGACACACACACACACCGACACACACACAAACACAGACACCCACACAGACAGAGACACACCGACATGCACACACACAGAGACACAGACACACACACACAGACAGACACACACCGACATGCACACACACAGAGGCACACACACACCGACGCGCACACACACAGACACACACACACAGACAGACACACACAGACATGCACACACACAGAGGCACACACACACACCGACGCTCACACACACAGACACACACACCGACACACACACACACACAGACACACGCACACAGTGCCACAGACACACACACAGACAGAGACACACCGACATGAACACACAGAGAGACACAGACACACACACACCGATACACACAGACACACACCGGCATGCACACACAGAGACACAGACACACACACACAAACACACCGACACACACAGACACACACCGACAAGCACACACACAGAGACACAGACACACACACACCGACACACGCACACACACACACACACACACACCGACACACACACAGACACACACACACAGAGGCACACACACACACCGGCACACACGCACACAGACACGCACACACAGAGGCACACACACACACAGACACACACACACAGAGGCACACACACACCGACACACACACACACCGGCACACACAGAGACACAGACAGCGACAGACACAGATACACACACACACACAGAAACAGACACACACCGACAGGCACACACACAGAGAAGACACAGAGACACACACAGAGACAGACACAGACACACAAACACACACACACACAGACAGACACACACCGACACGCACACACACAGAGACACACAGACACACTCACAGACACACACACACACACCGACACACACACACAGACAGACACACACCGACATGCACACACACAGAGGCACACACACACACCGACGCGCACACACACAGACAAACACACAGACAGACACACACCGACATGCACACACACAGAGGCACACACACACACCGACGCGCACACACACAGACACACACACACACACAGACACACGCACACAGAGCCACACACACACACAGACACACACACAGACAGAGACACACCGACATGCACACATACAGAGACACAGACACACACACCGACACACACAGACACAGACACACAGACACACACAAACACACACACACACACCGACACGTACACAGACACAGGCACACACCGATACGTACACACACAGACACACGTCGACACGCGCGCACACATCGACAGACACAGACACACACACACACACACAGACAGACATACACCGACACGCACACATACACAGGCACACACCGACACACACACACAGAGACACAGACACACACCGACACACGCGCACACACAGACAGACAGACACACACACACAGACACAGACACACACACACACACTCACACAGAGACACAGACACACACCGACATGCACACACACAGAGACACAGACACACACCGACACGCGCGCACACAGATACACACACACACAGACAGACACACACACACGCACACACACGCAGACACACAGACACACACACAGAGACACAGACACACACTGACACGCACACACACAGACACACGCCAACACGCGCGCACACATCGACAGACACACACACGCAGACAGACACACACCGACACGCGCGCACACAGAGACACAGACACACACCGACACGCACACACAGACACACACCGACACACGCGCACACAGAGACAGACAGACAGACACACACACACATACAGGCACCGACGCACACAGACACACCCCAACACAGAACATGGGCACTGTGCACAGATTTAGTCTGGGGGTTGGGGGGGGCGGAGAATCAGTGAGGGTCTGAGCTCAAGTATCATTACAGAACTGTCTCTGTGTGTGAGAGAGAGTGAGACCAAGCCTCTGTGTGTGTGTGTGTGTGTGTGTGTGTGTGTGTGTTTGTGAGTGTGAGAGAGAGAGTGAGACCAAGCCTCTGTGTGTGGGTGTGTGGGTGTGAGTGTGAGAGAGTGAGACCAAGCCTCTGTGTGTGTGTGTGTGAGAGAGAGAGAGTGAGACCAAGCCTCTGTGTGTGGGTGTGTGGGTGTGAGTGTGAGAGAGTGAGACCAAGCCTCTGTGTGTGGGTGTGTGTGTGAGAGAGAGTGAGACCAAGCCTCTGTGTTGGTGTGTGTGTGTGTGTGAGAGAGAGAGAGTGAGACCAAGCCTCTGTGTGTGGGTTTGTGTGTGAGAGAGAGTGAGACCAAGCCTCTGTGTGTGTGCGAGAGAGAGAGTGAGACTCTGTGTGAGAGAGAGAGTAAGACCAAGCCTCTGTGTGTGTGTGAGAGATAGTGAGACTGTGTGTGTGAGAGAGAGTGAGACCAAGCCTCTGTGTGTGGGTGTGTGAGAGAGTGAGACTGTGTGTGTGTTTCTATCGGAGTGCCCAGTTTCCGTGTAAGTGCTGTCCCTCCATATTGTAACTGTGTATAAACCACGTGTTTATGTCCTTGTCCCAGTAATGATCCACTAAACTATACACTGTCCCTCACTCTCATTTACTCACACTCTCACACGTGTACACACACCCCCTCACACACCACATTCAGTCCCTCACACACATGCCCTTTCGCACGCTTTCAGACATCCACACTGACATGCACACACACACACACACGCGCAGTCACTCACAAATGCACACTCAAACATTTTCACACGCACCATAACAATCTCTCTCTCACACTCACACACAAACATACACTCTCTCTCTGTCTCTCTGACATACACACACTTTCACTCACTCATTCTATCTCTACACACACTCTCTCACACACTCGCATCCACACACACTCTCATATGCACTTTCTGACACACGTACCCCACACACTCACATTCACCATCTCATACATGCTCACTTTCACACACTCACTCTCTCTCTCTCTCCAAAACTCTGTCTCTCTCACACACACTTGCAAAGTCGCACACACATGCCCTCTCTCTCACGTGCACACTCACTCTCGTTCACTTGTTTACACACTCTCTCTCACATGCACACACACTCGCATGCACTCACTCTGTCACATCCACTCACACACTTCCTCTCTCTCACTTTCACCCTTTCTTTCTCACACTCACACACACTCTCATGCATGAGCACATCATATCTCACACACGCTCACTCTCTTTCTCACTCACATGGGCACATTTTCTCTCTCTCATGCGTGCACTTGCACACAGGCATTCTCTCTCTCTCACACACGCGCATTCTCTCTCTCGCACACTCATTCTCTCTCACACAAGCATTCTCTCACACACTCATTCTCTCTCTCACACACTCATTCTCTCACACTCACGCATTCGCTCTCTCTCTCCCATACTCATTCTCTCTCTCACGCACGCATTCTCTCTCACAGACACATTGTCTTTCACACTCATTCTCTCTCACGCACGCATTCTCTCTCACACATTTATTCTCTCTCTCATACACGCATTCTCTCTCTCTCACACACACATTTTCTCTCTCACTCACGCATTCGCTCTCTCTCTCCCACACTCATTCTCTCTCTCACGTGTGCATTCTCTCTCTCTCTCACGCACGCATTCTCTCACACACTCATTCTCTCTCTCGCACACTCATTCTCTCTCTCACACACTCATTCTCTCTCTCACTCACGCATTCACTTTCTCTCTCTCCCATACTCATTCTCTCTCTCACGCACACATTCTCTCTCAAACACTCATTCTCTCTCTCACACACGCATTCTCTCTCTCAAACACTCATTCTCTCTCTCACGCACCCATTCTCTATCTTGCACACTCATTCTCTCTCTCACACACTTATTCTCTCTCTCACTCACGCATTCGCTCTCTCTCTCCCACACTCATTCTCTCTCTCACGCGTGCATTCTCTCTCTCACAGACGCATTCTCTCTCACACTCATTCTCTCTCTCTCACACACGCATTCTCGCTCTCTCTCGCACACGCATTCTTTCTCACACATGCATTCTCTCTCTTGCAAACTCGTTCTCTCTCACTTACGCTCATTCTCTCTCTCGCACACACGCATTCTCTCTCTCTCTCACATACGTGCATTCTCTCTCTCTCGCACACACGCATTCTCTCTCTCACATACGTGGATTCTCTCTCTTGCACACATGCTTCTCTCTCTCACATACGTGCATTCTCTCTCTTGCACACATGCTTCTCTCTCTCACATACGTGCATTCTCTCTCTTGCACACACGCTTCTCTCTCTCACATACGTGCATTCTCTCATGCACACACATTCTCTCTCTCGCACACACGCATTCTCTCTCTCCCATACGTGCATTCTCTCTCTCGCACACACGCATTCTCTCTCTCGCACACACGCATTCTCTCTCTTGCACACACGCATTCTCTCTCTCACATACGTGCATTCTCTCTCTCTCGCACACACGCATTCTCTCTCTCGCACACACGCATTCTCTCTCACACATACGTGCATTCTCTCTCTCACACACACGCTTCTCTCTCTCACATACGTGCATTCTCTCATGCACACTCATTCCCTCTTGCATACATGCATTTTCTCTCTCGCACACATGCATTCTCGCTCTCTCTTGTACACGCATTCTCTCTCACGCACACACTCATTCTCTCTCTTACGCGTGCAATCTCTCTCTCTCCCACAGACGCATTCTCTCTCACACTCATTCTCTCTCTCTCACACACGCATTCTCGCTCTCTCTCGCACACGCATTCTTTCCCACACACGCATTCTCTCTCTTGCAAACTCGTTCTCTCTCACACATGCATTCTCTCTCTCACACATTTTCTCTCTCACACGCACGCATTCTCTCTCTCTCACACACGCATTCTCTCTCATACACGCATTCTCTCTCTCTCACAGATGCATTCTCTCTCACACTCATTCTCTCTCTCTCACACACGCATTCTCGCTCTCTCTCGCACACGCATTCTTTCTCACACACGCATTCTCTCTCTTGCAAACTCGTTCTCTCTCACACATGCTTTCTCTCTCTCACACATTTTCTCTCTCACACACACGCATTCTCTCCCATACACGCATTCTCTCTCACACACACGCGCATTCTCTCTCACACATACGTGCATTCTCTCTCTCACACACACGCTTCTCTCTCTCACATACGTGCATTCTCTCATGCACACTCATTCCCTCTTGCATACATGCATTTTCTCTCTCGCACACATGCATTCTCGCTCTCTCTTGTACACGCATTCTCTCTCACGCACACACTCATTCTCTCTCTTACGCGTGCAATCTCTCTCTCTCCCACAGACGCATTCTCTCTCACACTCATTCTCTCTCTCTCACACACGCATTCTCGCTCTCTCTCGCACACGCATTCTTTCCCACACACGCATTCTCTCTCTTGCAAACTCGTTCTCTCTCACACATGCATTCTCTCTCTCACACATTTTCTCTCTCACACGCACGCATTCTCTCTCTCTCACACACGCATTCTCTCTCATACACGCATTCTCTCTCTCTCACAGATGCATTCTCTCTCACACTCATTCTCTCTCTCTCACACACGCATTCTCGCTCTCTCTCGCACACGCATTCTTTCTCACACACGCATTCTCTCTCTTGCAAACTCGTTCTCTCTCACACATGCTTTCTCTCTCTCACACATTTTCTCTCACACACACACGCATTCTCTCCCATACACGCATTCTCTCTCACACACACGCGCATTCTCTCTCATACATGCATTCTCTCTCTCTCTCTCACACAGGCATTTTCTCTCTCACACACACGCATTCCACATTCTCTCTCTCACACACACGCATTCCACATTCTCTCTCTCACACACACGCATTCTCTCTCTCTCACACACACACACATTTTCTCTCTCACACACACGCATTCCACATTTTCACTCACACACACACACACATTTTCTCTCTCACACACACGCATTCTCGCTCTCTCTCGCACACGCATTCTTTCTCACACACGCATTCTCTCTCTTGCAAACTCATTCTTGCTCACACATGCATTCTCTCTCTCGCACATTTTCTCTCTCACACGCACACATTCTCTCTCTCACACACATGCATTCTCTCCCATACACGCATTCTCTCTCTCTCACACATACGCATTCCGCATTCTCTCTCTCACACACGCGCATTCTCTCTCATACACGCATTCTCTCTCTCTCACACACACACATTTTCTCTCTCACACACAAGCATTCTACATTCTCTCTCTCACACACACGCATTCCACATTCTCTCTCACACACACACGCATTCTCTCTCTCTCTCACACACACACATTTTCTCTCTCACACACACGCATTCCACATTTTCTCTCACACACACACGCATTCTCTCTCTCACACACGCATTCTCTCTCACACACACATTTTCTCTCTCACACACACGCATTCTCTCTCGCTCACACACATTCTCTCACCCACACACACGCATTCTCTCTCTCACACACATTTTCTCTCTCACACACACGCATTCTCTCACACACACGCATTCTCTCACACACACGCATTCTCTCTCACACACATTCTCTCTCTCTCACACACACTTTTTCTCTCTAGCACACACGCATTCTCTCTCTCACACACATTTTCTCTCTCACACACATTTTCTCTCACACACGCATTTTCTCTCTCGCACACACGCATTCTCTCTCACACACACACGCATTCTCTCTCTCTCACACACATGCATTCTCTCTCTGTGTGTCCCCCACTTTCTCTCTCCCCACTCTCTCTGTGTCCCTCTCCCTCTCTGTGTCCCTCTCTCTCTCTATGAGTCCCTCTCTCTCTCTGTGTCCCTCTCTCTCTCTGTGTGTCCCTATCTCTCTCTGTCCCTCTCTCTGTATCCCTCACTCTCTCTTTCTCTGTCTGTCCCTCGGTCTCTCTGTCACACTCTCCCCCTGTGTCCCACTCTCTCTCCCTGTGTCCCTCACTCTCTCCCTGTGTCCCTCACTCTCTCTCTGTGTCCCTCTCTATCTTTCTCTCTCTGTCACTCTCTCTGTGTTCCCCTCTCTCTCTCTCTCTCTCGCTCTCTCTCTATGTATCCCTCTCTTTCTCTCAATCTCTCTCTGTTCCAGTCCCTCTCTCTCTGTCTCTGTCCCACTCTCATTGTCCCACTCTCACTGTGCCACTCTCACTGTCCCTCTCTCACTGTCCCTCTCTCACTGTCCCTCTCTCATTGTCTCTCTCTCTCTCTCTACGTACCTCACTCTATCTCTGTCTCTCTCTCTCTCTGCGTACCTCACTCTATCTCTGTCCCTCTCTCTCTGCGTCCCTCACTCTATCTCTGTCACTCTCTCTCTGCGTCCCTCACTCTATCTCTGTCCCTCTCTCTCTGCGTCCCTCACTCTCTCTGCGTCCCTCACTCTCTCTGCGTCCCTCACTCTATCTCTGTCCCTCACTCTATCTTTGTCCCTCTCTCTCTGCGTCCCTCACTCTATCTCTGTCCCTCACTCTGTCTCTGTCCCTCTCTCTCTGCGTCCCTCACTCTATCTCTGTCCCTCTCTCTCTGCATCCCTCACTCTATCTCTGTCCCTCTCTCTCTGCGTCCCTCTCTTTCTCCCTGTCTCTCTCTCTCTCCCTGTCCCTCTGTCTCTCCCTGTCTCTCTCTCTCTCTCTCTCCCTGTCCCTCTCTCTCTCAGCCTGTCCCTCTCTATCCCTGTACCTCTCTCTCTCCCTGTCCCCCTCTCTCTCTCCCTGTCTCTCTCTCTCTCTCCCTGTCTCTCTCTCTCTCACACTCTCTCTCCCTGTCCCTCTCTATCCCTGTCCCTCTCCCTCTCCCTGTCCCTCTCTCTCTCTCCCTGTCCCTCTGTCTCTCTCCCTGTCTCTCTCTCTCTCTCCCTGTCCCTCTCTCTCTCTCCCTGTCTCTCTCTCTCTCTCTCTCTCTCCTTGTCCCTCTCTCTCCCTGTCCCTCTCTCTCTCCCTGTCTCTCTCTCTCTCTCTCTCTCACTGTCCCTCTCTCTCTCTCTCTGTCGCTCTCTCTCTCTCGGTCCCTCTCTCTCTCTCTGTCTCTCTCTCTCTCTCTCTGTCCCCCTCCCCCTCACTCTCTCCCTGTCCCTCTCTCTCTCTCCCTGTCTCTCTCTCTCTCTCTCTCTCTCTCTCACTGTCCCTCTCTCTCTCTCTCTGTCGCTCTCTCTCTCTCGGTCCCTCTCTCTCTCTGTGTGTCGCTCTCTCTCTCTCGGTCCCTCTCCTCCTTACTCTCTCTCTGGCCCTCTCCCTCTCCATATCCCCCTCATTCTCCCTGTCCCTCTATCTCTCTCTCCCTCTCTCGCTCTCCCTGTCCCTCTCTCTCTCTCTCTCTCTGTCTCTCTCTCTCTCTCAGATAGCCCGGAGTGAGTTACAGCCTGGAATCTAATAGCAGAGTTCAGAGTGGTTTAGATACAGAATTACAGATAGCCTGGAGTGAGGTACATATTGGAATCAAATCGAGGGGTTCCGGGTGGTTTACATACAGAATAACAGGTAGCCCGGGGTGAGTTACAGCATGGATTCTAATTGAGGGGTTCAGAGTGGTTTATATACAGAATAACAGATTGCCCAGAGTGAGTTACAGCCTGGAATCTAATTGAGGGGTTCAGAGTGGTTTATATACAGAATAACATATAGCCCAGGGTGAGTTACAGCCTGGAATCCAATCAAGGGGTTCAGAGTGGTTTATGTGACAGAATAACAGATATCCCGGAGTCAATTAAAGCCTGGAAAGTAATCGCGGGGTTCGGGGTCGTTTATATACAGAAAACAGATACCCTGGTGTGAGTTAAGGCATGGAATCTAATTGAGGGGTTCAGGCTTGTTTCTATACAGAATATATATTCAGAATATATATTTCATATTCAGAATAACAGATGGCTCGGAGTGAGTTACAACCTGGAATCGAATCGTGGGGATCGGGGTGATTTATATACAGAATAACAGATAGCTCAGGGTGAGTTACAGCCTGGAATCTAATCGCGGGTCTCAGGGTAGTTTATATACAGAATAACAGATAGCCTGGAGTGAGTTATAGCTTGTAATCGAATCGATGTGTTCAGGGTGGTTTCCATACAGAATAACAGATAGCCTGTAGTGAGTTACAGCCTGGGTTTGACTCGAGGTGTTCAAGCTGGGTTATATACAAAATAACAGATAGCCCAGAGTGAGTTACAGTCTGGTATCTAATCGCGAGGTTAAGGGTGGTTTATATACAGAACAACAGATAGTCTGGAATGAGTTACAGCTTGGAATCGAATCGAGGTGTTTAGTGTGGGTTATATACACAATAACAGATCGCCTGGAGTGAGTTACACCTTGAAATTGAATTGAGGTGTTCAGTATGGGTTGCATATAGAATAACAGATAGACTGGAGTGAGTTGCAGATTGCATTCAAATTGAAGGTATTGGGCGATTTATCGACAGAGCAACGGGATACGAGAGGAGAGAAAGCAGAGGAGAAATTACCCACCATGGACCAACTCAACAATGAGCTGAGCCAGACAGTATTCAACTGCTTTATGTGGAGGTTTCCATGTGTTCTGAAAGATGGGAGAGAAACAGACAGGTACCCACACGTTTAATGATGTTGCAGTCAAATATCTGAAAGACAGGGAATCCCTAAGCAGAGACGCAGAGTTAAACTCAGTTTAAACTCTCTCCATCACACACACACACCCACACATAGAAACTGAATATAATGTGGAGAAATGTCCATGTGCAGCACAGATTTCCAAACTAACTCAGTGACAGACGAAAACCCAGTTCTCTTCCCAGTCCCCACTTCCAGACCCAGGGAGGCTTTATCCCTTACCCAGGGCATGTTTCTGACTGGATATTATTACATTGTAACATGAAGGTACTGAGTGTAACAGTTTGCTACATCCTATCATGTCATCTGTTTTACTGTCAGTGTTTTGTGAATTGTATTGAAAACATTGGCAGGTGCAAGAGAATATTCTGGAAGGTGATTTGCAGTAAGAATAGAAAAAGCTGAATGTTTCTTTGTAAAATGATGCGAAATTCTGAAGAGGTATTGTTCAGATGCTACAGCTGATTATGTACGTAAACATCAGTAAGTTAACATGATGGTAGTGCCAGCAGATTGGAGGACCAGTGATACATTGATCATTATTGAGATTAGATTGAGTTGGGAACATGAGCTTAACATGACAGGAAGTGGAATCAAATCAATGGGTTCAGGGTGGTTAATATACAGAATACCAGATAGCCCAGAGTGAGTTACAGCCTGGAATCTAATCGAGGGGTTCTGGGTGGTTTATATACAGAATAACAGATAGCCTGGTGTGTGTTACAGCCTAGATTCGAATCGAGGTATTCAGGGTGGGTTATATACAAAATAACAGATAGCCCGGAGTGAGTTACAGCCTGGAATCTAATAGCAGAGTTCAGAGTGGTTTATATACAGAATAACAGATAGCCTGGAGTAAGTTACACCCTGGAATCTAATCGAGGGATTCTGGGTGGTTGAAATACAGAATAACAGATATCCTGCTGTGAGTTGCAGCCTAGATTCGAATCGAGGTGTTCAGGGTGGTTAATATACAAAATAACAGATAGCCCGGAGTGAGTTACAGCCTGGAATCTAATAGCAGAGTTCAGAGTGGTTTAGATACAGAATAACAGATAGCCTGGAGTGAGTTACAGATTGGAATCAAATCGAAGGGTTCCGGATGGTTTACATACAGAATAACAGGTAGCCCAGGGTTAGTTACAGCCTGGAATCAAATTGAGGGTTTCAGGATGGTTTATATTCAGAAGAACAGATAGCCCGGGGTGAGTTACAGCCTGGAATCTAATTGAGGGGTTCAGAGTGGTTTATATACAGAATAACAGATAGCCCAGGGTGACTTACAGCCTGGAATCTAATCAAGGGGTAGAGAGTGGTTTATGTGACAGAATAACAGATATCCCGGAGTCAGTTAAAGCCTGGAATGTAATCGCGGGGTTCGGGGTGGTTTATATACAGAAAACAGATACCCTGGAGTGAGTTTAGGCATGGAATCTAATTGAGGGGTTCAGGCTTGTTTATAAACAGAATATATATTCAGAATATATATTTCATATTCAGACTGACATATAGCCCAGAGTGAGTTCCAACCTGGAATCGAATCGCGGGGTTCAGGGTGATTTATATACAAACTAACAGATAGCCCCGGAGTGAGTTACAGCCTGGAATCTAATAGCAGAGTTCAGAGTGGTTTACATACAGAATAACAGATAGCCTGGAGTGAGTTACAGATTGGAATCTAATCGAAGGGTTCCGGGTGGTTTACATACAGAATAACAGGTATCATGTAGTGAGTCACAAAATCGCGGAGTCATACACTCCTAGGGATGTACAGCATGGAAAAAGACCCTTTGGTCCAACCCATCTATGCCGACCAGATATCCTAACCTACTCTAGTCTCTTTTTCAAGCACTTGGCCCATCTCCCTCCAAAACCTTCCCATTCACATACCCATCGAGCTGAATTTTAAATGTTGTAATTGTACTACCCTCTACCACTTACTAAGACAGTTCATTCCATTCATGGACCACCCTCTGAGTGAACAAGTTGCCCCTTAGGTCTCTTCCATATCTTTCCCCTCTCACACTAAACCTCTGCCCTCTAGTTCTGGACTCCCCTACAGTGAGGAAAAGGCTTTGTCTATTTTTCCTATCCATTCCCGTCATGATTTTATAAACCTCGATAAAGTCACCCCTCAGCCTCTGATGCTCCAGGGAAAACAGCCTCAGCCTATTCAGCCTCTCCCCGTAGCTCAAATCATCTGGTTAATGTTACAGAATAACAGATATCCCGGACTGAGTTACAGCCTGGAATCTAATTGAGGGGTTCAGAGTGGTTTACATACAGAATAACAGATATCCCGGAGTGAGATACAGTCTGGAATCTATTTGAGGGGTTCAGGGTGGTTTATATACAGAATAACAAATATCCCGAAGTGGGTTACAGCCTGGAATCTAATTGAGGGTTTCAGGGTGGTTTATAGACAGAATAACAGATATCCCGGAGTGAGTTACAGCCTGGAATCTAATAGCAGAGTTCAGAGTGGTTTATATACAGAATACCAGATAGCCCGGAGTGAGTTACAGCCTGGAATCTAATTGAGGTGTTCAGGGTGGATAATATGCAGAATACCACATATCCCGGAATGAGTTACAGCCTGGAATCTAATTGAGGGTTCAGAGTGGTTTATATACAGAATAACAGATATCCTGGAGTGAGTTACAGCCTGGAATCTAATTGAGGGGTTCAGATTGGTTTATATACAGAATAACAGATTGCCCGGAGTGAGTTTCAGCCTGGAATCTAATTGACGGGTTCAGAGTGTTTAATATACAGAATAACAGATAGCCCGGAGTGCGTTACAGCCTGGAATCAAATTAAGGGGTTCAGAGCGGTTTATATACAGAATAACAAATACCCCAGGGTGAGTTACAGCCTGGAATCTAATTGAGGGGTTCGGAGTGGTTTATATACAGAATAACAGATAGCCCGGAATGAGTTACAGTTTGGAATCTGATTGAGGGGTTCAGAGTGGTTTATATAAAGAATAACAGATATCCCAGAGTGAGTTACAGCCTGGAATCTAATTGAGGGTTTCTGAATCGTTAATATACAGAATAACTGATAGCCCACAGTGAGTAACTGCCTGGAATCTATTGAGGGGTTCAGAGTGGTTTATATACAGAATAACAGATAGCCCACAGTGAGTAACTGCCTGGAATCTAATTGAGGCGTTCAGAGTGGTTTATATACAGAATAACAGATAGCCCAGGATGAGTTACAGCCTGGAATATGATTGAGGGGTTCAGAGCGGTTTATATACAGAATAACAGATATCGCAGAGTGAGTTACAGCCTGTAATCTAATTGAGGGGTTCAGAGTGGTTTATATAGAGTATGACAGATCGCCCAGAGTGAGTTACAGCCTGGAATCTAATCAAAGGGTTCAGTGTGGTTTATGGACAGAATAAAAAGATAGCCCGGAGTGGTTTACAGCCTTGAATCTAGTCAATGGGTTCCCAATTTGACCCCACAGAAGGTCAGTGTGGGATTTGAGAAACCCTTCAACCCTCTCCAGGCATTATTCTGATCCAATGCTCCAAATCTAGAATTCAGTGGATGAGACCTTTCCTGAATGTCACATTGTCTCCCCCCCCCACGCATTTCCCCCCCCACACGCATTTACACCCCCCACGCATTCCCACCCCCATGCATTCCACCCCCTCGCATTTCCCGCCCCCACGCATTCCCCCTCACGCATTTCCCCCCCCACGCATTCCCCCCCCACGCATTCCCCCCCACGTATATCCCCCCCAACGCATTTCCCCCCTCCATGCATTTCCCCCCAACGCATTCCACCCCAACGCATTCCCCCACCACGCATTTTCCCCCCCACGCATTTCCCTCCTTCCCACACATTTCCCCCCCCACGTATTTCCCCCCCCCACGCATTTCCCTCCTTCCCACACATTTCCCCCCCCCACGTATTCCCCCCCCACACATTTCCCTCCCCCAATGCAGTGTTCTTTCTCCATCCAAATACAGCAGGACCCTCAAATAAATGCCCCCCAAAACATATAAGCCCCTCCTCCCCTCTGTGTCTATATATATATAGATATATAACGTTAAGCCCCTCCTCCACACCCCCCGCCCCCGTGTCTCTATATATCGATATATAACGTTAAACGTCACACACCACTAGCTTTTGTCCCAGTCCGACACTGGCATCTCCATCATTGAAATATAAAGATCACCGGTGTCTGTGTGTGTCTGTGTGTGTCTGTGTGTGTCTGTGTGTGTCTGTGGATTTCTTGCGGCAGAAGTGATTTAATTCTCTCTGTCTCTGCGTCATCCTGAGCTTCAGCTCCTGGATCCAATCTCCTCCTCACCCCCAGGGTTAGAGGAGGGGGTGGGTGGGTGGGGAAACACACTGAGAAATAAAAACAAATCAAATTGAAATAAAATACAACAGTGGCACCAAAAGCACAGCAAGATCCCACAGCTCTCTGCCTTCCCCAATCTCCCATGTGACCCTGGTTCAGTTTAATTATTGCAGAATGAATGAATGAATTGCTGGCCATCACAGTGACATTGAAATACACAGACATCCCCGCAGAGCGGTTGGCCTGAGGCTACAAACATTAATAACCACGTACGCACAGTGAGATCTCACAAGCTACAATCTAACCCCACACACATCGTGGGTGATGCTGGTTAAGGGTTGACAAATTTGTGTCAAATCCCAAGGCCCCAGTTACCTTAGCCCCAGACTTCAAACCTGTTCAAAAACGATAAGGCCGCTATCCGACAAGACCCGGTTGAGCAGAGGTCCTGGTAAAAGCCAGCCCTCAACCCCGACCCCTCCCCAGAGAGAGGAGATTAAACCTCGGGGTAATACAGATACAAAACTCACCTGGGCCCAACAGGCTGGAGCCTTTCAAACAGGCCTCAGGCCTCAGGACTGCGTTTCCCCCCCTCTGGAGGAAGCTCATGTTTGAAGGTTTCCTGCTCCCAAACACGCACTTTTCAAATCCTCAAGTGGCCAGGAAGATCCCTTTGGGAGGAAAGAGGCAGCATTAATGGGAAGGCTGAGCAGGAAAATCTTTCACGGGGAGATGGCGCAGCGAGATCCCAGCTTTTCCCTTCTCAGTGAGACAGACAATTTCTCAGGAATATCCAAACACAAACACAAGTTGAGTTTTCATGTTGAAAAGTTCTGGAAATGACGGGTTTGCTGATTAAAACCACTCACTGCCTGCAACGATGGCATTAGCGCAATTGACGCACAGCAACATCCCACAAGTGACAGTGCTGCAGAAGCTCGATAATCTGATCATTTTTATTATTTCCTGTCACCCTAGAATCAAATATTGCAGCTATTTCACAATCTCACACTGCCCCCCAATCCTCTCTCTTGCTCTCACCGTTTTCCATTTCTTTCTCTCACTCTCCTTTCTCTCTGTGTCCAATTCGATCATCCTGCCCTCTCTGTGATCCACTTTCCTCTGATAGTGTGACAATTCTTTCCAGAGGGTCAGATATTTTGGGTTCGAGTTCCCTCCCGAGGGAGTCCCGTCTCCCAGATCCTGGGGGTTTCCCCTGTTTGTGTCACCGATGCCCCGGTGACTTTAACCCCAGGCTTCAAACCCGTGATCTGACAGGTCCCAATGAACCAGAGGTCCCGACAAACCAGGCTCCCAACCCCCAGCCCATCCCTAGAGGAGATGAAACCTCGGAGGAAGAAACGGAGCCCCCACTCAACTGGGCCCCACGGGCTGCAGCCTGGCCAACAGGCCTCAGGCCTGTGCTCCCCGCTCTCTGGAGGTTGTTCTTGTCCAAGGCTTTCTTGGCCCCTCCAGGCATTTTGAATCTTCACTTTCCTGCTTTCCCCACAAAAGTTCCTCGGGATAAAAGAGAGAAGAGATGAGTTGGTGGGGCGGGGGGGGGGGGGGGAGGGGGGGGGCCGCGGCCCGGGGGAACGAGAGCAGTGTGATGCAAAATTACACAGCAATTCCCAGTTTAAACACAATCTCACCACTCCCTTCTCCCCTCCCCAAATGCACTTCATAACCTCAAAGCAACATCAAAATACAAACAAATCATAAGAAAGTAATTAACCAGAGGCTGGAAACATTATTAAACACACACACACACACACACACACACACACACACACACACACACACACACACACACACACACACACACACACACACACACACACACAGTCTCAACCAGACAGGGAGAGCTGCTCACTCTCCATACAGAGAGAGAACAGGGTATGAGAATGAATCTGACCAATTCTTTGCGCACATTTATTCTGGGTGAGGGGTTAGTGGAGCCCAGCCCTGCCCTCTCTCTGACACGTTGCATCGTCTGTCAATCTGCTCCCTGGGGAGGGCTCTGTCTGAGTGACATGTTAATTTCCAGGACAGGAGCCTTGTGGGATCTTGCTGCCCACTGAGATGTTCATTCTGGGGCAACAAAGTGTCATCTTTCCCAGTTGCGACAACTCTCTTTTTGTTTACTGAAGCCTTATTAGTTGTGTCAGTGCGGTTTGAAAACATTAAAGATTACTCCCACACTAGCGTCTCAGAGCCTGGCTGTAGGTACGCTTCCTGAGACACACACACACAGGGCTGGGAATGGAGAGGGTGGGTATTTGCTGAGGTTTTCTTGGGATTTTCCTGCTGTATGTGTGATTCCTAGAATTAATCACTGTCTCTGTCCCTGTGTGTGTGTCTCTCTCTGTCACTCTCTTTCTCTCTGTCTCTGTCCCTCTCTCTCTGTTCCTGTGTGTGTGTCTCTCTCTCTCTTTCTCCCTGTCCCTATGTGTCCCTCTCTCTGTCTCTGTCTGTCTGTCTGTCTGTCTTCTCTCTCTGTCCCTGTGTCTCTCTCTCTTCTCTGTGTCTCTGTCTCTGTCTCTCTCTCTCTCTCTCTCTATCTATGTCTTCTCTCTCTGTCCCTGTGTCTCTCTCTTCTCTGTGTCTCTGTCTCTCTGTCTGTCTCTCTCTCTCTCTCTCTCTGTCTTCTCTCTCTGTCCCTGTGTCTCTCTCTCTTCTCTGTGTCTCTGTCTCTGTCTCTGTCTCTCTCACTCTCTTTCTGTCTCTCCCTGCCCTGCTCTACATCCAGCCATTTCTAACTTGATGTTGAGTCTTTTATTTCCTTTTCCTTTCCCAAAAATATTGGCAGAGTGTGGGAATTTAAATCATAGATCACGTGCCTGCCCCACAACACCCACATTTCACCCTCACATCTCGCCTGCCCCCATACACACAGAGACACACACAGAGAGACAGACACACACCGACACACACACACACATACACACACACAGACACACAGACACACACCGACACAGACACACACAGACACACACACAGACACACAGACACACACACACACAGACACACAAACAGACAGACACACACCGACATGCACACACACAGAGGCACACACACACACCGACACGCGCACACACAGACACACACACACCGACACACACACACAGACACACACACGGACAGAGACACACCGACTTGCATACACACAGAGACACAGACACACACACACACAGACAGACACACACCGACATGCACACACACAGACGCACACACACACACCGACGCGCACACACACAGACACACACACAGACAGAAACACACCGACATGCACACATACAGAGGCACACACACACACACCGACGCGCACACACACAGACACACACACACACCGACACACACAGACACACGCACACAGAGCCACAGACAAACACACAGACAGAGACACACCGACATGCACACACACAGAGACACAGACACACACACACCGACACACACAGACACACACCGACATGCACACACACAGAAACACAGACACACACACACACCGACACAGCACACACACAGACACACACACACAGAGGCACACACACACACTGACACACACACAGACACACACACACAGAGGCACACACACACCGACACACACGCACACAGACACACACACACAGAGGCAGATACACACACACAGGCACACACACACAGAGGCACACACACACACACCGACACACACACACACCGGGACACACAGAGACACAGACAGAGACAGACACAGATACACACACACACACACACACACAGAAACAGACACACACCGACAGGCACACACACAGAGAAGACACAGAGACACACACAGAGACAGACACAAACACACACACACACACCCACAGACACACACCGACACGCACACACACAGAGACACACAGACACACACACAGACACACACAAACACACACACACACACACAAACACACACCGACATGCACACACACAGAGGCACACACACACCGACGCACACACACACAGACACACACACACCGACACACACACACAGACACAGACACAGACAGAGACACACCGACATGCACACACACAGAGACACAGACACACATACAGACACACACACAGACAGACACACACCGACATGCACACACACAGAGGCACACACACACACTCCGACGCGCACACACACAGACACACACACACACAGACACACACACAGACACACACACAAACAGAGACACACCGACATGCACACACAGAGACACAGACACACGCACACCGACACACTCAGACACACACCAACATGCACACACACAGAGACACACACACACAAACACACACAGACACACACCGACACGCGCACACACAGAGACAGACACAGACACACACACACAGACAGACACACACCGACACACACACACAGACACACTCCGACACACACACACTCTCTCTCTCTTTCTGTCTCTCCCTGCCCTGCTCTACATCCAACCATTTCCAACTTGATTTTGAGTCTTTTATTTTCTTTCCCTTTCTCAAAAATATTGGCAGACACACACACACACACACACACACACACACACAGACACACACACCAACACACACACACACACACACACACATACACACACAGACACTCACACACACCGACACGTACACAGACACAGGCACACACCGACACGCACACACACAGACACACGCCGACACGCGCGCACACATCGACAGACACAGACACAGACACACACACACATAGATGGACATACACCGACACGCACACAGACATAGGCACACACCGACACACACACACACAGAGACACAGACACACACCGACACGCGGTCACACAGAGACAGACACACACACACACACACACACAGACACAGACACACACACACACAGAGACACAGACACACACCGACACGCACACACACAGAGACACAGACACACACCGAGGTGCGCGCACACAGACACGGACACAGACACACACACACAGGCAGACACACACACATACAGACACAGACACACACCGACACGCACACACACAGACACACGCCGACATGCGCGCACACATCGACAGACACACACACACAGACTGACATACACCGACACGCACACAGACACAGGCACACACCGACACACACACGCAGAGACACAGACACACACCGACACGCACACACAGACACACACCGTGACGCGCGCACACAGAGACAGACAGACACACACATACACACACAGACACACACACACACACACATACAGGCACCGATACACACAGACACACCCCAACACAGAACATGGGCACTGTGCACAGATTTAGTCTGGGGGTTGGGGGGGCGGAGAGTCAGTGAGGGTCTGAGCTCAAGTATCATTACAGAACTGTCTCTGTGAGTGAGAGAGAGTGAGACCAAGCCTCTGTGTGTGTGTGTGTGTGTGTGTGTGTGTGTGTGTGTGTGTGAGTGAGTGTGAGAGAGTGAGACTAAGCCTCTGTGTGTGTGTGAGAGAGAGAGTGAGACCAAGCCTCTGTGTGTGGGTGTGTGTGTGAGTGTGAGAGAGTGAGACCAACCCTCTGTGTGTGTGTGTGTGTGTGAGAGAGAGAGAGAGAGAGAGAGAGAGAGAGAGAGAGAGAGAGAGAGAGAGAGAGAGTGAGACCAAGACTCTGTGTGTGTTTGTGTGGGTGTGTGTGTGAGAGAGAGTGAGACCAAACCTCTGTGTGTGGGTGTGTGTGTGAGAGAGAGTGAGACCAAGCCTCTGTGTGTGTGAGTGTGTGTGAGAGAGAGAGAGAGTGAGACGAAGCCTCTCTGTATGTGTGTGTGGGTGTGTGTGTGTGAGAGAGAGTGAGACCAAGCCTCTCTGTGTGTGTGTGTGTGTGAGAGAGAGAGAGAGACTGAGACCAAGCCTCTGTGTGGGTGTGTGTGTGTGTGGGTGTGTGTGTGTGAGAGAGAGTGAGACCAAGCCTCTGTGTGTGTGTGAGAGAGAGTGAGACTGTGTGTGTGAGAGAGAGTGAGACCAAGCCTCTGTGTGGGTGTGAGAGAGCGTGAGACTGTGTGTGTGAGAGAGAGTGAGACCAAGCCTCTGTGTGTGTGAGAGAGTGAGACTGTGTGTGAGAGAGAGTGAGACCGAGCCTCTGTGTGTGGGTGTGTGAGAGAGTGAGACTGTGTGTGTGTTTCCATCGGAGTGCCAAGTTTCCGTGTCAGTGCTGTCCCTCCATAATGTAACTGTGTATAAACCAAGTGTTTATGTCCTTGTCTCAGTAATGATCCACTAAACTATACACTGTCCCTCACTCTCATTTACTCACACTCTCACACGTGTACACACACGCCCTCACACGCCACATACAGTCCCTCGCACACATGCCCTTTCACACGCTTGCAGACATCCACACTGACATGCACACACACACACACACAGTCACTCACAAAAGCACACTCAAACATTTTCACACGCACCATTACAATCTCTCTCTCACACTCACACACAAACATACACTTTCTCTCTGTCTCTCTGTCATACACACACTTTCACTCACTCATTCTCTCTCTCTAAACTTTCTCTCTCACACACTCGCTTCCACACACACTCTTACACACACACTCTCATATACACTTTCTGACACACGTACCCCACACACTCACATTCACCATCTCATACATGCTCACTTTCACACACTCACTCTCTCTCTCTCCAAAACTCTGTCTCTCTCACACACACTTGCAAAGTCGCTCACACATGCCCTCTCTCTCACGTGCACACTCACTCTCGTTCACTTGTACACACACTCTCTCTCACATGCACACACACTCGCATGCACTCACTCTTTCACATCCACTCACACACTTCCTCTCTCTCACTTTCACCCTTTCTTTCTCACACTCACACACACTCTCATGCATGAGCACATCATATCTCACACACGCTCACTCTCTTTCTCACTCACATGGGCACATTTTCTCTCTCTCATGCACGCACTTGCACACAGGCATTCTCTCTCACACACGCGCATTCTCTCTCTCGCACACTCATTCTCTCTCACACAAGCATTCTCTCACACACTCATTCTCTCTTTCACACACTCATTCTCTCACACTCACGCATTCGCTCTCTCTCTCTCCCATACTCATTCTCTCTCTCACGCGCGCATTCTCTCTCACAGACACATTGTCTTTCACACTCATTCTCTCTCTCACGCACGCATTCTCTCTCACACACTTATTCTCTCTCTCATACACGCATTCTCTCTCTCTCACACACACATTTTCTCTCTCACTCACGCATTCGCTCTCTCTCTCCCACACTCATTCTCTCTCTCACGCGTGCATTCTCTCTCTCTCTCACGCACGCATTCTCTCACACACTCATTCTCTCTCTCGCACACTCATTCACTTTCTCACACACTCATTCTCTCTCTCACTCACGCATTCGCTCTCTCTCTCTCACACACGCATTCTCTCTCTCAAACACTCATTCTCTCTCTCACGCACCTATTCTCTCTCTTGCACACTCATTCTCTCTCTCACACACTCATTCTCTCTCTCACTCACGCATGCACTCACTCTCTCCCACACTCATTCTCTCTCACACGCGTGCATTCTCTCTCTCTCACAGACGCATTCTCTTTCACACTCATTCTCTCTCTCTCACACACGCATTCTCGCTCTCTCTCGCACACGCATTCTTTCTCACACATGCATTCTCTCTCTTGCAAACTCGTTCTCTCTCACATACGTGCATTCTCTCTCTCGCACACACGCATTCTCTCTCCCTCACATACGTGCATTCTCTCTCTCTCGCACACACGCATTCTCTCTCTCGCATACGTGCATTCTCTCTCACATACGTGCAGTCTCTCTCTCGCACACACGCTTCTCTCTCTCACATACGTGCATTCTCTCATGCACACTCATTCTCTCTCGCATACATGCATTTTCTCTCTCGCACACATGCATTCTCGCTCTCTCTTGTACACGCATTCTCTCTCTCACGCACACATTTTCTCTCTCACACACACTCATTCTCTCTCACACACACATTCTCTCTCTCACGCGTGCATTCTCTCTCTCTCACAGATGCATTCTCTCTCACACTCATTCTCTCTCTCTCACACACGCATTCTCGCTCTCTCTCACACACGCATTCTTTCTCACACACGCATTCTCTCTTTTGCAAACTCGTTCTCTCTCACACATGCATTCTCTCTCTCACACATTTTCTCTCTCACACGCACGCATTTTCTCTCTCACACACACGCATTCACTCCCATACACGCATTCTCTCTCTCTCACACACGCATTCTCTCTCTCTCACACATACGCATTCTGCATTCTCTCTCTCACACACGCGCATTCTCTCTCATACACGCATTCTCTCTCTCTCACACACGCATTTTCTCTCTCACACACATGCATTCCACATTCTCTCTCACACACACACGCATTCCACATTCTCTCTGTCACACACACGCATTGTCTCTCTCTCTCACACACACATTTTCTCTCTCACACACACGCATTCCACAATCTCTCTCACACACACACGCATTCTCACTCACACATGCATTCTCTCTCTCACACATTTTCTCTCTCACACGCACGCATTCTCTATCTCTCACACATGCATTTTCTCTCTCACACACACGCATTCCACATTCTCTCTCTCACACACACGCATTCCACATTCTTTTTCTCACACACACGCATTGTCTCTCTCTCTCACACACACATTTTCTCTCTCACACACACACGCATTCCACAATCTCTCTCACACACACACGCATTCTCTCTCTCACACACATGCATTCTCTCTCACACACACATTTTCTCTCTCACACACACGCATTCTCTCTCTCACACACACGCATTCTCTCTCACACACACACGCATTCCGCATTCTCTCTCTCACACACACGCATTCTCTCTCTCTCACACACATTTTCTCTCTCGCACACACGCATTCTCTCCCTCACACACATTTTCTCTCTCACACACACGCATTTTCTCTCACACACATTCTCTCTCTCGCACACGCACATTCTCTCTCTCACACACACATTCTCTCTCTCACACACACGCATTTTCTCTCTCACACACATTTTTTTCTCTCACACACACGCATTCTCTCACACACATGCATTCTCTCACACACACGCATTCTCTCTCACACACATTCTCTCTCTCGCACACACGCATTCTCTCTCTCACACACATTTTCTCTCTAGCACACACACATTCTCTCTCTCACACACATTTTCTCTCTCACACACATTTTCTCTCTCACACACGCATTTTCTCTCTCGCACACACGCATTCTCTCTCTCACACACACGCATTCTCTCTCTCACACACACATGCATTCTCTCTCTCTGTGTCCCACACTCTCTCTCTCCCCCACTCTCTCTGTGTCCCTCTCTCTCTCTCTTTGAGTCCTTCTCTCTCTCTGTGTCCCTCTCTCTCTCTCTCTGTATCCCTCACTCTCTCTTTCTCTGTCTGTCCCTTGGTCTCTCTGTCACACTCTCCCCCTGTGTCCCTCACTCTCTCCCTGTGTCCCTCACTCTCTCTCTGTGTCCCTCTCTATCTTTCTCTCTCTGTCACTCTCTCTGTGTTCCTCTCGCTCTCTCTATGTATCCCTCTCTTTCACTCAATGTCTCTCTCTGTTCCTGTCCCTCTCTCTCTCTCTGTCCCACTCTCACTGTCCCACTCTCACTGTCCCTCTCTCACTGTCCCACTCTCACTGTCCCTCTCACATTCGCTCTCTCTCTCTGCGTCCCTCACTCTATCTCTGTCCCTCTCTCTCTGCGTCCCTCACTCTCTCTGCGTCCCTCACTCTATCTCTGTCCCTCTCTCTCTGCGTCCCTCACTCTATCTCTGTCCCTCCCTCTCTGTGTCCCTCACTCTATCTCTGTCCCTCTCTCCCTGCGTCCCTCACTCTATCTCTGTCCCTCTCTCTCTCTGCGTCTCTCTCTCTCTCCCTGTCCCTCTCTCTCTCTCCCTGTCCCTCTCTCTCTCTCTGTCTCTGTCTCTCTCTCTCTCTCTCTCAGATAGCCCGGAGTGAGTTACAGCCTGGAATCAAATCGCGGAGTTCAGAGTGGTTTATAAACAGAATAACAGATCGCCCAGAGTGAGTTACAGCCTGGAATCTAATCGCGGAGTTCAGAGTGGTTTATGTAAAGAATAACAGATCGCCCGGAGTGAGTTACAGCCTGGAATCTAATTGCGGAGTTCAGAGTGGTTTAGATTCAGAATAACAGATAGCCTGGAGTGAGTTACAGATTGGAATCAAATCGAGTGGTTCCGGGTGGTTTATATACAGGATAGCAGATAGCCCAGGGTGAGTTACAGCCTGGGTACTAATCAAGAGGTTCAGGCTGGTTTATGTGACAGAATAACAGATATCCCGGAGTCGGTTAAAGCCTGGAATGTAATCGCGGGGTTCGGGGTGGTTTATATACAGAAAACAGATTCCCTGGTGTGAGTTACGTCATGGAATCTAATTGAGAGGTTCAGGCTTGTTTATATACAGAATATATATTCAGAATATATATTTCATATTCAGAATAACAGATGGCTCGGAGTGAGTTACAACATGGAATCGAATCTGGGGTTCAGGGTGATTTATATACAGAATAACAGATAGCCCAGGGTGAGTTACAGCCTGGAATCTAATCGCGGGGTTCAGGTTAGTTTATATACAGAATAACAGATAGTCTGGAGTGAGTTACAGATTGTAATCGAATCGATGTGTTCAGGGTGGGTTCCATGCAGAATAACAGATAGCCTGGAGTGAGTTACAGCCTGGATTTGAAACGAGTTGTTCGAGGTGGGTTATATACAAAATAACAGATAGCCCAGAGTGAGTTACAGCATGGAATCTAATCGCGGGGTTCAGGGTGGTTTATATACAGAATAACAGATAGCCCGGAGTGAGTTACAGCCTGGAATCAAATCGAGGTGTTCAGGGTGTGTTATATACAGAATAACAGATAGTCTGGAGTGGGTTACAGCTTGGAATTGAATTGAGGTGTTCAGGGTGGGTTATGTACAGAATAACAGATAGCCTGGAGTGAGTTACAGCTTGGAATTGAATTGAGGTGTTCAGGTTGGTTTGCATATAAAATAACAGATAGACTGGAGTGAGTAGCAGCTTGGAATCGAATCGAGGTGTTCAGGGTGGGTTATGTACAGAATAATCGATAGCCTGGAGTGAGTTACAGCTTGGAATCGAATCGAGGTGTTCAGGGGGGGTTGCATACAGAATAACAGATAGACTGGAGTGAGTTGCAGATTGCATTCAAATTGAGGGTATTGGGCGATTTATCGACAGAGCAACGGGATACGAGAGGAGAGAGAGCAGAGGAGAAATTACCCACCATGAACCAACTCAACAATGAGCTGAGCCAGACAGGATTCAACTGCTTTATGTGGAGGTTTCCATGTGTTCTGAAAGATGGGAGAGAAACAGACAGGTACCCACACTTTCTATGATGTTGCAGTCAAATATCTGAAAGACAGGGAATCCCTAAGCAGAGACGCAGAGTTAAACTCAGTTCAAACTCTCTCCATCACACACACACACCCACACATAGAAACTGAATATAATGTGGAGAAATGACCATGTGCAGCACAGATTTCTAAACTAACTCAGTGACAGACGAAAACCCCGTTCTCTGCCCAGTCCCCACTTTCAGACCCAGGGAGGCTTTATCCCTGACCCAGGGCATGTTTCTGACTGGATATTAAAACATTGTAACATGAAGGTACTGAGTGTAACAGTTTGCTACATCCTATCATGTCATCTATTTTGCTGTCAGTGTTTTGTGAATTGTATTGAAAACATTGGCAGGTGCAAGAGAATATTCTGGAAGGTGTTTTGCAGTAAGAATAGAAAAAGCTGAATGTTTCTGTGTAAAATGATGAGAAATTCTGAAGCAGTATTGTTCAGATGCTCCAGCTGAACATGTACGCAAACATCAGTAAATTAACATGATGGTAGTGCCAGCAGATAGGAGGACCGGTGATACATTGATCATTATTGAGATTAGATTGAGTTGGGAACATGAGCTTAACATGACATGAAGTAGAATCATATCAATCAGTTCAGGGTGGTTAATATACAGAATAACAGATAGCCCAGAGTGAGTTACAGCCTGGAATCGAATTGAGGGTTTCAGGATTGTTTATATACAGATTAACAGATAGCCCTGAGTAAGCGAATGCCCGGAACCTAATCGAGGAGTTCAGAGTGATTTATATACAGAATAACAGGTGCCACACAATGAGATACAGTCAGGAATCCAATCGAGGGGTTCAGGGTGGGTTACATACAGAATAACAGATAGTCTGGAGTGAGTTACAGCCTGGATTCAAATCGAGGTGTGGTGGGTAGGTTACATACAAAATATCAGATAGCCCAGAGTGAGTTACAGCCTGGAATCTAATCGCGGGGTTCAGGGGGTTAAAATACAGAAGAACAGATAGCCTGGAGTGAGTAACAGATTGGAATCAAATCGAGGTGTTCAGGTGGGTGACATACCGAATAAGATAACAAGTAGTGAATCACAAAATCGCGGAGTCATTCAGTGCTAGAGATGTACAGCATGGAAACAGACCCTTTGGTCCAACCCGTCTATGCCGACCAGATATCCTAACATACTCTTGTATCTTTTTCAAGCACTTGGCCCATCTCCCTCCAAAACGTTCCCATTCATATACCCACAGAGCTGAATTTTAAGTGTTGCAATTGTACTACCCTCCACCACTTCCTCTGACAGTTCAGTCCATTCATGTACCACCCTCGGAGTGAACAAGTTGCCCCAACGGTCTATTCCATATCTTCCCCCTCTCACACACAATCTCTGCCCTCTAGTTCTGGACTCACCAACACCGAGGAAAAGACTTTGTCTATTTTTCCTATCCATGCCCGTCATGATTTTATAAACCTCGATAAAGTCACCCCTCAGCCTCTGATGCTCCAGGGAAAACAGCATCAGCCGATTCAGCCTCTCCCCGTAGCTCAAATCCTCTGTTTTATGTTACAGAATAACAGATATCCCGGAGTGAGTTCCAGCCTGGAATCGAATTGAGGGGTTCAGAGTGGTTAACATACAGAATAACAGATAGTCCAGAGCGAGTTACAGCCTGGAATCTAATTGAGGTGTTCAGAGTGGTTTATATACAGAATAACAGATATCCTGTAGCGAGTTACAGTCTGGATCTAATTGAGGCCTTCAGAGTGGTTTATATACAGAATAACAGATAGCCCGGAGTGAGTTACAGCCTGGATCTAATTGAGGGGTTCAGAGTGGTTTATATGCAGAATAACAGATATCCCGGAGTGAGTTAAAACCTGGAATGTAATTGAGTGGTTCAGAGTGGTTTATATACAGAATAACAGATATCCCGGAGTGCGTTACAGCCTGGAATCTAATTGAGGGGTTCAGACTGGTTTATATACAGAATAACGGATATCCTGGAGTGAGTTACAGCCTGGAATCTAATTGAGGGTTTCAGTGTGGTTTATATACAGAATAACAGATAGCCCGGAATGAGTTACAGTTTGGAATCGAATTGAGGGGTTCAGAGTGGTTTATATACAGAATAACAGATAACCCAGGGTGAGTTACAGATTGGAATCTAATTGAGGGGTTCAGAGTGGTTTATATAAAGAATAACAGATATCCCAGAGTGAGTTACAGCCTGGAATCTAATTGAGGGGTTCAGAGTGGTTTATATACAGAATAACATATAGCCCAGAGTAAGTTACAGCCTGGAATCTAATTGAGGGGTTCAGGCCTGTTTATATACAGAATAACAGATAGCCCAGGGTGAGTTACAGCCTGGAATCTCATCAAGGGGTTCAGGCTGGTTTATGTTATAGAATAACAGATATCCCGGAGTGAGTTGAAGCCTGGAATGTAATCGAGGGGTTCGGGGTGGTTTATATACAGATAACAGATAGCCCGGAGTGATTTACAGACTTGAATCTAGTCAATGGGTTCCCAATCTGAACCCACAGAAGGTCAGTGTGGGATTTGAGAAACCCTTCAATTTGGGATAACGCCTCTCCAGGCATTATTCTGATCCAATGCTCCAAATCTACAATTCAGTGGCTGAGCTCTTTCAGATTTTGTATATTATGTTTCTCTCATATATTAGGAGCTGGGAAAGTAAGCCAGACCTTACTGGAATGTCACATTGTCTCTCCGCATTCATTGTAAAAAGGTTCTGGGATTTACATTTTAACCACCTTCAAAGAGCTGTCTCCATTTCCTATCTCTGCTGGCATCAATGAATGGAAATGGCTTTTGACACATTGCCCCCTCTCCCTTGCTGAAAGTATTCCTGACACAAATCAGTCAGGCAGACATTTTAGATTTGTCCACAGCCACCATTTTATATCAGCAAAACGATGACATTGAGTTTATAAATAAGGAAAAGCAAGAGAGACTGGCAACATCAATACAGTTTGAAAATATATAAAACATTGAACATCCACACAGAATCACAGACACACCGAATCACACACACAGGGATACAGACACCTTCCAGAAGCTGTCTCCATTTCCTATCTTGCAAGAGAATTCATGTCATGATGATGCATTCATGCAGGACAGGAAACAGCTTTTGAGACTTTCCCCATTGTGACAGAAATTCAACCCCAATCTGAAACTTGGAGATATGTAACAGGACAGAAATGAACCAGCAGCCTTCTGTGTTCCTGCTCCCAATGTAACATTTGACCATTTAGTTTATCTTGTCTTCGGTCGAACATCGTACAAGGATCACTACACAGATCCAATAACAGATCCCCAGGAGTGATTTCCAGACTGGAGTCTAATTGAGGGGTTTCGGGTTTACATACAGCATATGAGGTACCCAGGAGTGAGGGACAGACTGGAATCAAATCGAGGGGTTTGGGGTGGTTGAAAAACAGAATAACAGAAAGGCCGGAAAGAGTAACAGCCTGGAATCTAATCGCTGATTTCTGGGTGGATTATGTACAAAGTAACAGGTAGCCCAGAGTGCGTTACAGCCTGAAATCTAATCGCGGGGTTCAGGGTGGTTTATATACAGAATAACAGGTAGCCCGGGTTGAGTTACAGCCTGGAATCTAATCAAGGGGTTCAGGCTTGTTTATGTTACAGAAAAACGGATATCCCGGAGTCAGTTAAAGCCTGGAATGTAATCGAGGTGTTTGGGGTGATTTATATACAGAAAACAGATACCCTGGAGTGAGTTAATGCCTTGAACCTAATTGAGGAGTTCACAGTGATTTATATACAGAATAACAGATGCCACAGAATGAGATATAGCCTGGAATCTAATCGAGGGGTCAAGGGAGGTTTGGATTCAGAACAACAGATGCCACAGAATGAGATATAGCCTGGAATCCAATAGAGGGGTTCAGGGTGGTTTATATTCAGAATAACAGATGGCTCGGAGTGAGTTACAGCCTGGAATCGAATCGCAGGGTTCAGGGTGATTTATATACAGAATAACAAATCGCCCAGGGTGACTTACAGCCTGGAATCTAATCACGGGGTTCAGGGTAGTCTATATACAGAATAAAAGATAGCCTGGAGTGAGTTACAGCTTGTCATCGAATCGATGTGTTCAGAGTGGGTTTTATACAGAATAACAGATAGCCCGGAGTTAGTTACAGATTAGAATCAAATCGAGGGGTTCCGGGTAGTTTACATACAGAATAACAGGTAGCCCGGGGGGAGTTACAGCCTGGATTCTAATTGAGGGGTTCAGGGTGGTTTATATACAGACTACCAGATCGCCCAGGGTGAGTTACAGCCTGGAATCTAATTGAGGGGTTCAGGATGGTTTATATTCAGAAGAACAGATATCCCGCAGTGAGTTACAGCCTGGAATCTAATTGTGGGGTTCAGGGCGGATAATATACAGAATAACAGATATCCCGGAGTGAGTTACAGCCTGGAAACTAATTGAGGGGTTCAGAGTGGTTTATGTACGGCATTACAGATATCCCGCAGTGAGTTACAGCCTGGAAACTAATTGAGGGGTTCAGAGTGGTTTATACACAGAATAACAGATAGCCCGGAGTGAGTTACAGCCTGGAATCTAATTGAGGGGTTCGGAGTGGTTTATATACAGAATAACAGATCGCCCGGAGTGAGTTACAGCCTGGAATCAAATTGAGGGGTTCAGAGCAGTTTATATACGGAATAACAGATATCCCGGAGTGAGTTCCAACCTGGAATTGAATTGAGGGGATCAGAGTGGTTTATATACAGAATAACAGATAGCCTGGAGGGAGTTCCAGCCTAAAATCTAATTGAGGGGTTCAGAGTGGTTTATATACAGAATAACAAATATCCCAGGGTGTGTTACAGCCTGGAATCTAATTGAGGGGTTCTGAATCGTTAATGTACAGAATAACAGATAGCCCAGAGTGTGTGACTGCCTGGAATCTTATTCAGGGGTTCAGTGTGGTTTATATACAGAATAACAGATTCCCCGGAGAGAGTTACAGCCTGGAATCCAATTGAGGGGTTCAGTGTGGTTTATGTACAGAATAACAGATAACCCAGCGTGAGCTACAGCCTGGAATATAATTGAGGGGTTCAGAGTGGTTTATATACAGAATAACAGATAGCCCAGAGTGAGTTACAGATTGGAATCGAATTGAGGGGTTCAGAGTGGATTATATAAAGAATAACAGATATCCCAGAGTGAGTTACAGTCTGGAATCTAATTGAGGGTTTCAGAGTGGGTTATATACAGAACAACAGATAGCCCAGCTTGAGTTACAGCCTGGAATCTAATTGAGGGGTTCTGAATCGTTAATACACAGAATACCTGATAGCCCACAGTGAGTAACTGCCTGGAATCTATTGAGGGGTTCAGAGTGGTTTATATACAGAATAACAGATAGCCCTGGGTGAGTTACAGCCTGGAATCTAATTGAGGGGTTCAGAGCGGTTTATATACAGAATAACAGATTCGCAGAGTGAGTTACAGCCTGGAATCTAATTGAGAGGTTCAGTGTGGTTTATATACAGAATAACAGATAGCCCGGAATGAGTTACAATTTGGAATCTAATTGAGGGATTCAGAGTGGTTTATATACAGAATAACAGATAGCCCAGTGTGAGTTACAGATTGGAATCTAATTGAGGGGTTCAGAGTGGTTTATATAAAGAATAACAGATATCCCAGAGTGACTTACAGCCTGGAATCTAATTGAGGGCTTCAGAGTGGTTTATATACAGAATAATAGATAGCCCAGAGTGAGATACAGCCTGGAATCTAATTGAGGGGTTCTGAATCGTTAACATACAGAATAACTGATAGCCCACAGTGTGTAACTGCCTGGAATCTATTGAGGGGTTCAGAGTGGTTTATATACAGAATAACAGATAGCCCATTGTGAGTAACTGCCTGGAATCTAATTGAGGGTTTCAGAGTGGTTTATATACAGAATAACAGATAGCTCGGGGTGAGTTACAGCCTGGAATCTAATTGAGGGGTTCAGAGCGGTTTATATACAGAATAACAGATTTCCCAGAGTGAGTTACAGCCTGGAATCTAATTGAGGGTTTCAGTGTGGTTTATATACAGAATAACAGATAGCCCGGAATGAGTTACAGTTTGGAATCGAATTGAGGGGTTCAGTGTGGTTTATATACAGAATAACAGATAACCCAGGGTGAGTTACAGATTGGAATCTAATTGAGGGGTTCAGAGTGTTTTATATAAAGAATAACAGATATCCCAGAGTGAGTTACAGCCTGGAATCTAATTGAGGGGTTCTGAATCGTTAATATATCGAATAATTGATAGCCCACAGTGTATAACTGCCTGGAATCTAATTGAGGGGTTCAGAGTGGTTTATATACAGAATAACAGATAGCCCAGGGTGAGTTACAGCCTGGAATCTAATTGTGGGTTTCAGAGTGGATTATATACAGAATAACAGATAGCCCGGGGTGAGTTACATCCTGGAATCTAATTGAGGGGTTCAGAGCGGTTTATATACAGAATAACAGATATCCCAGAGTGAGTAACAGCCTGGAATCTAATTGAGGGGTTCAGAGTTGTTTATATAGAGAATGACATATAGCCCAGGGTGAGTTACAGCCTGGAATCTAATTGAGGGGTCAGAGTGGATTATATACAGAATAACAGATAGCCCAGAGTGAGTTACAGCCTGGAATCTAATTGAGGGGTTCTGAGTGGATTATATACTGAATAACAGATATCCCAGAGTGAGTTGCAGCCTCGAATCTAATTGAGGGATTCAGGGTGGTTTATATACAGAATAACAGATAGTCCAGAGTGATTTACAGCCTGGAATCTAATCAAGGGGTTCAGTGTGGTTTATGGACAGAATAAAAAGATAGCCCGGAGTGGTTTACAGCCTTGAAACTAGTCAATGGGTTCCCAATTTGAACCTTCAGAATGTCAGTGTGGAATTTGAGAAACTCTTCAATTTGGGATAACGCCTCTCCAGGCATTATTCTGATCCAATGCTCCAAATCTACAATTCAGTGGCTGAGCTCTTTCAGGTTTTGTATATTATGTATCTCTCATATATTAGGTGCTTGGAAAGTAAGCCAGACCTTACTGGAATGACACATTGTCTCTCCGCATTCACTGTAAAAAGGTTCTGGGATTTACATTTTCACCACCTTCAAAGAGCTGTCTCCCTTTCCTATCTCTGCTGGCATCAATGAATGGAAATGGCTTTTGACACATTGCCCCCTCTCTCTTGCTGAAAATATTCCTGACACAAATCAGTCAGGCAGACATTTTAGATTTGTCCACAGCCACCATTTATATATCAGCAAAACGATGACATTGAGTTTATAAATAAGGAAAAGCAAGAGAGACTGGCAACATCAATACAGTTTGAAAATATATAAAACATTGAACATCCACACAGAATCACAGACACACCAAATCACACACACAGGGATACAGACATCTTCCAGAAGCTGTCTCCATTTCCTATCTTGCAAGAGAATTCATGTCATGATGATGCATTCATGCAGGACATTGAACAGCTTTTTAGAGTTTCCCCATTGTGACAGAAATTCAACCCCAATCTGAAACTTGGAGATATGTAACAGGACAGAAATGAACCAGCAGCCTTCTGTGTTCCTGCTCCCAATGTAACATTTGACCATGTAGTTTATCTTGTCTTCGGTCTAACATCCAGCAAGGATCACTACACAGATCCAACAACAGATCCCCAGGAGTGATTTCCAGACCATAATCTAATTGAGGGGTTTCAAGTTTACATACAGCATATGAGGTACCCAGGAGTGAGGGACAGACTGGAATCTAATCGAGGGGTTTGGGGTGGTTTATATACAGAATAATAGAAAGGCCGGAAAGAGTTACAGCCCGGAATCTAATTGCTGATTTCGGGGTGGATTATGTATAAAATAACAGGTAACCCGGAGTGAGTTATATCCTGGAATCTCATTGAGGGGTTCAGGGTGGTTCATGTACAGAATAACAGGTAGCCCAGAGTGAGTTACAGCCTGGAATCTAATTGAGGTGTTCATGGTTTATTATATACAGAAAAACAGGTAGCCCGGGGTGAGTTACAGCCTGGAATTTAATTGAGGGATTCAGGATGGTTTATATTCAGAAGAACAGAAAACCCGGGTTGAGTTACAGCCTGGAATCTAATTGAGGGTTCAGAGTGGTTTATATACAGAATAACAGATATCCCGGAGTGAGTTACAGCCTGGAATCTAATTGAGGGGTTCAGAGTGTTTTTTATTCAGAAGAACAGATAGCCCGGGGTGAGTTACAGCCTGGAATCCAATCAAGGCGTTCAGGCTGGTTATTGTGACAGAATAACAGATATCCCGGAGTCAGTTAAAGCCTGGAATGTAATCGAGGGGTTCGGGGTGGTTAATATACAGAAAACAGATACCCTGGAATGAGTTAAGGCATGGAATCCAATTGAGGGGTTCAGGCTTGTTTATATACAGAATAACGGATAGCCCTGCGTGAGCTAAGGCCTTGAACCTAATTGAGGAATTCACAGTGATTTATACACAGAATAACAGATGCCACAGAATGAGATATAGCCAGGAATCTAGTCGAGGTGTTCAGGGTGGTTTCGATTCAGAATAACAGATGCCACAGAATGAGATATAGCCTGGAATACAATATATGGGTTCAGGGAGGTTTATATACAGAATAACAGATAGCCCAGGGTGAGTTACAGCCTGGAATCTAATCACGGGGTTCAGGGTAGTTTATATACAGAATAACAGATAGCCTGGAGTGATTTACAGCTTGTAATCGAATCGATGTGTTCAGGGTGGGTTCCATACAGAATAACAGATAGCCTGGAGTGAGTTACAGCCTGGATTGGAATCGAGGTGTTCAAGGTGGGTTATATACAGAATAACAGATAGACTGGAGTGAGTTATAGCTTGGAATCTAATCGCGGGATTCAGGGTGTTTATATACAGAATAACAGATAGACTGGAGTGAGTTGCAGATTTGAATCGAATCGAGGTGTTCAAGGTGGGTGAAATACAGGATAATCGATAGCCTGGAGTGAGTTACAGCTTGGAATCGAATCGAGGTGTTCAGGGTGGGTTATGTACAGAATAACAAATAGTCTGGAGTGAGTTACAGCCTGGATTCAAATCGAGGTGTGGTGGGTAGGTTATATACAAAATATCAGATAGCTTAGAGTGAGTTACAGCCTGGAATCTAATTGAGGGATTCAGGGTGGTTTATATACAGAATAACAGATAGCCCAGGGTGAGTTAAAGCCTGGAATCTAATTGAGGGTTTCAGAGTGGTTTACATACAGAATAACAGATAGCCCGGGGTGAGTTACAGCCTGGAATCTAATTGAGGGGTTCAGAGTTGTTTATATACAGAATAACAGATATCTCAGAGTGAGTTACAGCCTGGAATCTAATTGAGGGGTTCAGAGTTGTTTATATAGAGAATGACATATAGCCCAGGGTGAGTTACAGCCTGTAATCTAATTGAGGGGATCAGAGTGGATTATATACAGAATAACAGATAGCCCAGAGTGAGTTACAGCCTGGAATATAATTGAGGGATTCAGGGTGGTTTATATACAGAATAACAGATAGTCCAGAGTGATTTACAGCCTGGAATCTAATCAAGGGGTTCAGTGTGGTTTATGGACAGAATAAAAAGATAGCCCGGAGTGGTTTACAGCCTTGAAACTAGTCAATGGGTTCCCAATTTGAACCTTCAGAATGTCAGTGTGGGATTTGAGAAACTCATCAATTTGGGATAACGCCTCTCCAGGCATTATTCTGATCCAATGCTCCAAATCTACAATTCACTGGCTGAGCTCTTTCAGGTTTTGTATATTATGTATCTCTCATATATTAGGTGCTTGGAAAGTAAGCCAGACCTTACTGGAATGACACATTGTCTCTCCGCATTCACTGTAAAAAGGTTCTGGGATTTACATTTTCACCACCTTCAAAGAGCTGTCTCCCTTTCCTAACTCTGCTGGCATCAATGAATGGAAATGGCTTTTGACACATTGCCCCCCTCCCTTGCTGAAAATATTCCTGACACAAATCAGTCAGGCAGACATTTTAGATTTGTCCACAGCCACCATTTTATATCAGCAAAAGGATGACATTGAGTTTATAAATAAGGAAACGCAAGAGAGACTGGCAACATCAATACAGTTTGAAAATATATAAAACATTGAACATCCACACAGAATCACAGACACACCGAATCACACACACAGGGATACAGACACCTTCCAGAAGCTGTCTCCATTTCCTATCTTGCAAGAGAATTCATGTCATGATGATGCATTCATGCAGGACAATAAACAGCTTTTGAGACTTTCCCCATTGTGACAGAAATTCAGCCCCAATCTGAAACTTGGAGATGTGTAACAGGACAGAAATGAACCAGCAGCCTTCTGTGTTCCTGCTCCCAATGTAACATTTGACCATGTAGTTTATCTTGTCTTCGTCTAACATCCAACAAGGATCACGACACAGATCCAATAACAGATCCCCAGGAGTGATTTCCAGACTAGAATCTAATTGAGGGGTTTCGAGTTTACATACAGCATATGAGGTGCCCAGGAGTGAGAGACAGACTGGAATCTAATCGAGGGGTTTGGGGTGGTTTATATAAAGAATAATAGAAAGGCCAGAAAGAGTTAAAGCCCGGAATGTAATTGCTGATTTCGGGGTGGATTATGTATAAAATAACAGGTAACCCGGAGTGAGTTATATCCTGGAATCTCATTGAGGGGTTCAGGGTGGTTCATGTACAGAATAACAGGTAGCCCTCAGTGCGTTACAACCTGGAATCTAATTGAGGGGTTCAGGGTTGTTTTTATATAGAGAATAACATGTAGCCCAGAGTGAGTTAGAGCCTGGAATCTAATTGAGGGGTTCATGGTTTATTATATACAGAAAAACAGGGAGCCCGGGGTGAGTTACAGCCTGGATTCTAATTGAGGGGTTCAGGATGGTTTATCTTCAGAAGAACAGATAGCCCGCGGTGAGTTACAGCCTGGACTTTAATTGAGGGGTTCAGAGTGCTTTATACACAGAATAACAGATAGCCCAGAGTGAGTTACAGCATGGAATCTGATTGAGGGGTTCAGAGTGGTTTATATTCAGAAGAACAGATAGCCCAGGTTGAGTTACAGCCTGGAATCTAATTGAGGGGTTCAGAGTGGTTTATATACAGAAGAACAGATAGCCCGGGGTGAGTTACAGCCTGGAATCCAATCAAGGCGTTCAGGCTGGTTATTGTTACAGAATAACAGATATCCCGGAGTCAGTTAAAGCCTGGAATGTAATCGAGGGTTTCGGGGTGGTTTATTTACAGAAAACAGATACCCTGGAGTGAGTTAAGGCATGGAATCCAATTGAGGGGTTCAGGCTTGTTTATATACAGAATAACGGATAGCCCTGAGTGAGCTAATGCCTTGAACCTAATTGAGGAATACACAGTGATTTATATACAGAATAACAGATGCCACAGAATGAGATATAGCCTGGAATCTAATCGAGGGGTTCAGGGTGGTTTCGATTCAGAATAACAGATGCCACAGAATGAGATATAGCCTGGAATACAATAGAGGGGTTCAGGGTGGTTTATATACAGAATAACAGATAGCCCAGGGTGAGTTACAGCCTGGAATCTAATCACGGGGTTCAGGGTAGTTTATATACAGAATAACAGATAGCCTGGAGTGATTTACAGCTTGTAATCGAATCGATGTGTTCAGGGTGGGTTCCATACAGAATAACAGATAGACTGGAGTGAGTTGCAGCTTGGAATCGAATCGAGGTGTTCAGGGTGGGCTATGTACAGAATAACAGATAGACTGGAGTGAGTTGCAGATTTGAATCGAATCGAGGTGTTCAGGGTGGGTGAAATACAGAATAATCGATAGCCTGGAGTGGGTTACAGCTTGGAATCGAATCTAGGTGTTCAGGGTGGGTTGCATACAGAATAACAGATAGACTGGAGTGAGTTGCAGCTTGGAATCAAATCGAGGTTTTCAGGGTGGGTTATGTACAGAATAACAGATCGCCTGGAGTGAGTTACAGCTTGGAATTGAATTGAGGTGTTCAGTATGGGTTGCATATAGAATAACAGATAGACTGGAGTGAGTTGCAGATTGCATTCAAATTGAGGGTATTGGGCGATTTATCGACAGAGCAATGGGATACGAGAGGAGAGAAAGCAGAGGAGAAATTACCCACCATGGACCAACTCAACAATGAGCTGAGCCAGACAGGATTCAACTGCTTTATGTAGAGGTTTCCATGTGTTCTGAAAGATGGGAGAGAAACAGACAGGTACCCACACTTTCTATGATGTTGCAGTCAAATATCTGAAAGACAGGGAATCCCTAAGCAGAGACGCAGAGTTAAACTCAGTTTAAATTCTCTCCATCACACACACACACACCCACACATAGAAACTGAATATAATGTGGAGAAATGTCCATGTGCAGCACAGATTTCCAAACTAACTCAGTGACAGACGAAAACCCCGTTCTCTGCCCAGTCCCCACTTCCAGACCCAGGGAGGCTTTATCCCTGACCCAGGGCGTGTTTCTGACTGGATATTATTACATTGTAACATGAAGGTAAAGAGTGTAACAGTTTTCTATATCCTATCATGTCATCTATTTTGCTGTCAGTGTTTTGTGAATTGTATTGAAAACATTGGCAGGTGCAAGAGAATATTCTGGAAGGTGATTTGCAGTAAGAATAGAAAAAGCTGAATGATTCTGTGTAAAATGATGAGAAATTCTGAAGCAGTATTGATCAGATGCTACAGCTGATCATGTACGTAAACATCAGTAAGTTAACATGATGGTAGTGCCAGCAGATTGGAGGACCAGTGATACATTGATCATTATTGAGATTAGATTGTGTTGGGAACATGAGCTTAACATGACAGGAAGTGGAATCAAAGCAATGAGTTCAGGGTGGTTAATATACAGAATAACAGATAGCCCAGAGTGAGTTACAGCCAGGAATCGAATTGAGGGTTTCAGGATTGTTTATAAACAGATTAACAGATAGCCCTGAGTGAGCAA
Organism: Chiloscyllium punctatum; assembly: GCF_047496795.1. NCBI lineage: Eukaryota > Metazoa > Chordata > Chondrichthyes > Orectolobiformes > Hemiscylliidae > Chiloscyllium > Chiloscyllium punctatum. Next base: position 299,587 of record NW_027309835.1, on the reverse strand, counting down.
ATGCCTGAAACCTAATCGAGGAGTTCAGAGTGATTTATATACAGAATAACAGATAGACCAGCATGTGTTACAGCCTGGAATCTAATTGAGGGATTCAGGGTGGTTGATATACAGAATAACAGATATCCCGGAGTGAGTTAAAGCCTGGAATGTAATCGAGGGGTTCAGTGTGGATTATATACAAAAAACAGATACCCTGGACTGAGTTAAGGCATGGAATCTAATTGAGGGGTTCAGGCTTGTTTATATACAGATTAACAGATAGCCCTGAATGAGCTAATGCCCGGAACCTAATCGAGGAGTTCAGAGTGATTTATATACAGAATAACAGATGCCACACAATGAGATACAGACGGGAATCCAATCGAGGGGTTCAGGGTGGGTTACATACAGAATAACAAATAGTCTGGAGTGAGTTACACCTGGATTCAAATCGAGGTGTGGTGGGTAGGTTGTATACAAAATATCAGATAGCCCAGAGTGAGTTACAGCCTGGAATCGAATCGCGGGGTTCAGGGGTTAAAATACAAAATAACAGATAGCCTGGAGTGAGTTACAGATTGGAATCAAATCGAGGTGTTCAGGGTGGGTTCCAAACAGAATAACAGATAACAAGTAGTGAATCACAAAATCGCGGAGTCATACAGTGCTAGAGATGTACAGCATGGAAACAGACCCTTTGGTCCAACCCGTCTATGCCGACCAGATATCCTAACCTTCTCTAGTATCTTTTTCAAGCACTTGGCCCATCTCCCTCCAAAACTTTCCCATTCATATAGCCACAGAACTGAATTTTAAATGTTGCAATTGTACTACCCTCCACCACTTCCGCTGAGAGTTCATTCCATTCATGTACCACCTTCTGAGTGAACACGTTGCCCCATCGGTCCCTTCCATATCTTTCCCCTCTCACACTAAACCTCTGCCCTATAGTTCTGGACTCCCCGACACCGAGGAAAAGACTTTGTCTATTTTTCCGATCCATGCCCGTCATGATTTTATAAACCTCGATAAAGTCACCCCTCAGCCTCTGATCCTGCAGGGAAAACAGCCTCAGCCAATTCAGCCTCTCCCCGTAGCTCAAATCCTTTGGTTTATGTCACAGAATAACAGATATCCCGGAGTGAGTTCCAGCCTGGAATCGAATTGAGGGGTTCAGACTGGTTTATATACAGAATAACAGATAGCCCGGAGTGAGTTACAGCCTGGAATCTAATTGAGGCCTTCAGAGTGGTTTATGTACAGAATAACAGATATCCCGGAGTGAGTTACAGCCTGGAATCTAATTGAGGGGTTCAGAGTGGTTAATATACAGAATAACAGATAGCCCGGAGTGAGTTACAGCCTGGAATCTAATTGAGGCCTTCAGAGTGGTTTATAGACAGAATAACAGATATCCCGGAGTGAGTTACAGCCTGGAATCTAATTGAGGGGTTCAGAGTGGTTAATACACAGAATAACAGATATCCCGGAGTGAGTTACAGCCTGGAATCTAATTGAGGGGTTCAGAGTGGTTTACATACAGAATAACAGACAGCCTGGAGTGAGTTACAGTCTGGAATCTAATTGAGGGGTTCAGAGTGATTTGTATACAGAATAATAGATATCCCGGAGTGAGTTACAGCCTGGAATCTAATTGAGGGGTTCAGAGTGGTTTGTACACAGAATAACAGATATCCCGAAGTGAGTTACAGCCTGGAATCTAATTGAGAGGTCCAGGGTGGTTTACACACAGAATAACAGATATCCCGAAGTGAGTTACAGCCTGGAATCTAATTGAGGGGTTCAGAGTGGTTTCTATACAGAATAACAGATAGCCCAGGTTGAGTTACAGCCTAAAATCTAATTGAGGGGTCCAGGGTGGTTTATATACAGAATAACAAATATCCCGAAGTGGGTTACAGCCTGGAATCTAATTGGGAGGTTGAGAGTGGTTTATATACAGAATAACAGATAGCCCGGAGTGAGTTACAGCCTGGAATCTAATTGAGGGCTTCAGAGTGGTTTATATACAGAATAACAGATATAACGGAGTGAGTTACAGCCTGGAATCTACTTGAGGGTTTCAGAGTGGTTTAAATACAGAATAACAGATAGCCCGGAGTACGTTACAGCCTGGAATCTAATTGAGGGGTTCAGAGTGTTTTATATACAGAATAACAGATATCCCGGAGTGAGTTAAAGCCTGGAATTTAATCGTGGGGATCGGGGTGGTTTATGGACAGAATGTAGTGAGTCACAAAATCGCGGAGTCATACACTCCTAGGGATGTACAGCATGGAAACAGAACCTTTGGTCCAACCCGTCTATGCCGACCAGATATCCTAACCTACTCTAGTCTCTTTTTTAAGCACTTGGCCCATCTCCCTCCAAAACTTTCCCATTCACATACCCATCGAGCTGAATTTTAAATGTTGCAATTGTACTACCCTCCACCACTTCCTCTGATAGTTCATTCCATTCATGGACCACCCTCTGAGTCAACAAGTTGCCCCCTAGGTCTCTTCCATATCTTTCCCCTCTCACGCTAAACCTCCGCCCTCTAGTTCTGTACTCCCCTACAGCAAGGAAAAGACTTTGTCTATTTTTCCTATCCATGCCCGTCATGATTTTATAAACCTCGATAAAGTCACCCCTCAGCCTCTGATCCTGCAGGGAAAACAGCCTCAGCCAATTCAGCCTCTCCCCGTAGCTCAAATCCTTTGGTTTATGTCACAGAATAACAGATACCCGGAGTGAGTTCCAGCCTGGAATCGAATTGAGGGGTTCAGACTGGTTTATATACAGAATAACAGATAGCCCGGAGTGAGTTACAGCCTGGAATCTAATTGAGGCCTTCAGAGTGGTTTATATACAGAATAACAGATATCCCGGAGTGAGTTACAGCCTGGAATCTAATTGAGGGGTTCAGAGTGGTTAATATACAGAATAACAGATAGCCCGGAGTGAGTTACAGCCTGGAACCTAATTGAGGCCTTCAGAGTGGTTTATAGACAGAATAACAGATATCCCGGAGTGAGTTACAGCCTGGAATCTAATTGAGGGGTTCAGAGTGGTTTACATACAGAATAACAGACAGCCTGGAGTGAGTTACAGTCTGGAATCTAATTGAGGGGTTCAGAGTGATTTGTATACAGAATAATAGATATCCCGGAGTGAGTTACAGCCTGGAATCTAATTGAGGGGTTCAGAGTGGTTTGTACACAGAATAACAGATATCCCAGAGTGAGTTACAGCCTGGAATCTAATTGAGAGGTCCAGGGTGGTTTACACACAGAATAACAGATGTCCCGAAGTGAGTTCCAGCCTGGAATCTAATTGAGGGGTTCAGAGTGGTTTATATACAGAATAACAGATAGCCCAGGTTGAGTTACAGCCTAAAATCTAATTGAGGGGTCCAGGGTGGTTTATATACAGAATAACAAATATCCCGAAGTGGGTTACAGCCTGGAATCTAATTGAGAGGTTGAGAGTGGTTTATATACAGAATAACAGATAGCCCGGAGTGAGTTACAGCCTGGAATCTGATTGAGGGGTTCAGAGTGTTTTATATACAGAATAACAGATATCCCGGAGTGAGTTAAAGCCTGGAATTTAATCGTGGGGATCGGGGTGGTTTATGGACAGAATGTAGTGAGTCACAAAATCGCGGAGTCATACACTCCTAGGGATGTACAGCATGGAAACAGAACCTTTGGTCCAACCCGTCTATGCCGACCAGATATCCTAACCTACTCTAGTCTCTTTTTTAAGCACTTGGCCCATCTCCCTCCAAAACTTTCCCATTCACATACCCATCGAGCTGAATTTTAAATGTTGCAATTGTACTACCCTCCGCCACTTCCTCTGATAGTTCATTCCATTCATGGACCACCCTCTGAGTCAACAAGTTGCCCCCTAGGTCTTTTCCATATCTTTCCCCTCTCACACTAAACCTCCACCCTCTAGTTCTGGACTCCCCTACAGCAAGGAAAAGACTTTGTCTATTTTTCCTTTCCATGCCCGACTTGATTTTATAAACCTCGATAAAGTCACCCCTCAGCCTCTGATGCTCCAGGGAAAACAGCCTCAGCCTATTCAGCCTCTCCCCGTAGCTCAAATCCTCTGGTTAATGTTACAGAATAACCGATATCCCGGAGTGAGTTACAGCCTGGAATCTAATTGAGGCTTACAGAGTGGTTTATATACAGAATAACAAATAGTGTGGACTGAGTTACAGCCTGGAATCTAATTGAGGTGTTTAGGGTGGTTTATACACAGAATAACAGATACCCCGGAGTGGGCTACAGCCTGGAATCTAATTGAGGGGTCCAGGGTGGTTTATACACAGAATAACAGATATCCCGAAGTGAGTTACATCCTGAAATCTAATAAAGGTGTTCAGAGTGGTTTATATACCGAATAACAGATAGCCCAGGGTGAGTTACAGCCTGGAATCTAATTGAGGGGTCCAGGGTGTTTTATATACAGAATAACAGATATCCCGGCGTGAGTTTCAGCCTGGAATCTAATTGAGCGGTACAGAGTGGTTTATATACAGAATAACAGATAGCCTGGAGTGAGTTCCAGCCTGGAATCTAATTGAGGTGTTCAGGGTGGTTTATATACAGAATAACAGATACCCCGGAGTGAGTTACAGCCTGGAATCTAATTGAGGGGTTCAGGGTAGTTTATGTTCCAGAATAACAGATATCCCGGAGTGAGTTAAAGCCTGGAATGTAATCGAGGGGTTCGGGGTGGTTTATATACAGAAAACTGATAGCCTGGAGTGATTTACAGCCTTGAATCTAGTCAATGGGTTCCCAATTGAACCTACAGAAGGTCAGTGTGGGATTTGAGAAACCCTTTAATTTGGGATAACGCCTCTCCAGGCATTATTCTGATCCAATGCTCCAAATTTACAATTCAGTGGCTGAGCTCTTTCAGGTTTTGTATATTATGTTTCTCTCATATATTAGGAGCTGGGAAAGTAAGGCAGACCTTGCTGGAATGTCACATTGTCTCTCCGCATTCACTGTAAAAAGGTTCTGGTATTTACATTTTAACCACCTTCAAAGAGCTGTCGCCATTTCCTATCTCTGCTGGCATCAATGAATGGAAATGGCTTTTGACACATTGCCTCCTCTCCCTTGCTGAAAATATTCCTGACACAAATCAGTCAGGCAGACATTTTAGATTTGTCCACAGCCACCATTTTATATCAGCAAAACGATGACATTGAGTTTATAAATAAGGAAAAGCAAGAGAGACTGGTAACATCAATACAGTTTGAAAATATATAAAACATTGAACATGCACGCAGAATCACAGACACACCGAATCACACACACAGGGATACAGACACCTTCCAGAAGCTGTCTCCATTTCCTATCTTGCAAGAGAATTCATTTCATGATGATGCATTCATGCAGGACAGTAAACAGCTTTTGAGACTTTCCCCATTGTGACAGAAATTCAGCCCCAATCTGAAACTTGGAGATATGAAACAGGACAGAAATGAACCAGCAGCTTTCTGTGTTCCAGCTCCCAGTGTAACATTTGACCATTTAGTTTATCTTGTCTTCGGTCTAACATCCAACAAGGATCACTACACAGATCCAATAACAGATCCCAAGGAGTGATTTCCAGACTGGAATCTTATTGAGGGGTTTCGGGTTTACATACAGCATATGAGGTACCCAGGAGTGAGGGACAGACTGGAATCTAATCGAGGGGTTCGGGGTGGTTTCTATACAGAATAACAGAAAGGCCGGAAAGAGTTTCAGCGTGGAATCTAATTGCTGATTTCGGGGTGGATTATGTATAAAATAACAGGTAACATGAGTGAGTTATATCCTGGAATCTAATTGAGGGGTTCAGGGTGGTTAATATACAGAATAACAGATAGCCCAGAGTCAGTTACAGCCTGGAATCGAATTGAGGGGTTCAGGATTGTTTATATACAGATTAACAGATAGCCCTGAGTGAGTAAATGCCTGGAACCTAATCGAGGAGTTCAGAGTGATTTATATACAGAATAACAGATAGACCAGCATGTGTTACAGCCTGGAATCTAATTGAGGGGTTCAGGGTGGTTTCTATAAAGAATAACAGATATCCCGGTGTGAGTTAATGCCTGGAATGTAATCGAGGGGTTCAGTGTGGTTAATATACAAAACACAGATACCCTGGAGTGAGTTAAGGCATGGAATCTCATTGAGGGGTCCAGGCTTGTTTATATACAGATTAACAGAGAGCCCTGAATGAGCTAATGTCCGGAACCTAATCGAGGAGTTCAGTGTGATTTATATACAGAATAACAGATGCCACACAATGAGATACAGACAGGAATCCAATCGAGGGGTTCAGGGTGGGTTACATACAGAATAACAAATAGTCTGGAGTGAGTTACAGCCTGGATTCAAATCGAGGTGTGGTGGGTAGGTTATATACAAAATATCAGATAGCCCAGAGTGAGTTACAGCCTGGAATCTAATCGCGGGGTTCAGGGGGTTAAAATACAGAATAACAGATAGCCTGGAGTGAGTTACAGATTGGAATCAAATCGAGGTGTTCAGTGTGGGTTACATACAGAATAACAGATAACAAGTAGTGAATCACAAAATCGCGGAGTCATACAGTGCTCGAGATGTACAGCATGGAAACAGAACCTTTGGTCCAACCCGTCTATGCCGACCAGATATCCTAACATACTCTTGTATCTTTTTCAAGCACTTGGCCCATCTCCCTCCAAAACTTTCCCATTCATATATCCACAGAGCTGAATTTTAAATGTTGCAATTGTACTACCCTCCACCACTTCCTCTGACAGTTCGTTCCATTCATGTACCACCCTCTGAGCGAACAAGTTGCTCCATCGGTCTCTTCCATATCGTTCCCCTCTCACACTAAACCTCTGCCCTCTAGTTCTGGACTCCCCTACAGCGAGGAAAAGACTTTGTCTATTTTTCCTATCCATGCCCGTCTTGATTTTATAAACCTCGATAAAGTCACCCCTCAGCCTCTGATGCTCCAGGGAAAACAGCCTCAGCCTATTCAGCCTCTCCCCGTGGCTCAAATTCTCTGGTTTATGTTACAGAATAACAGATATCCCGGAGTGAGTTACAGCCTGGAATCTAATTGAGGGGTACAGAGTGGTTTATATACAGAATAACAGATAGCCTGGAGTGAGTTACAGCCTGGAATCTAATTGAGGTGTTTAGGGTGGTTTATATACAGAATAACAGATACCCCGGAGTGAGTTACAGCCGGGAATCTAATTGAGGGGTACAGAGTGGTTTATATACAGAATAACAGATAGCCCAGGCTGAGTTACAGCCTGGAATATAATCAAGGGTTTCAGGGTAGTTTATGTACAGAATAACAGATAGCCCAGGGTGAGTTACAGCCTGGAATCTAATCAAGGGGTTCAGGCTGGTTTATGTTACAGAATAACAGATATCCCGGAGTGAGTTAAAGCCTGGAATGTAATCGAGGGGTTCGGGGTGGATTATATACAGAAAACCGATAGCCCAGAGTGATTTACAGCCTTGAATCTAGTCAATGGGTTCCCAATTTGAACCCACAGAAGGTCAGTGTGGGATTTGAGAAACCCTTTAATTTGGGATAACGCCTCTCCAGGCATTATTCTGATCCAATGCTCCAAATCTACAATTCAGTGGCTGAGCTCTTTCAGGTTTTGTATATTATGTTTCTCTCATATATTAGGAGCTTGGAAAGTAAGGCAGACCTTACTGGAATGTCACATAGTCTCTCTGCATTCACTGTAAAAAGGTTCTGGGATTTACATTTTAACCACCTTCAAAGAGCTGTCTCCATTTCCTATCTGTGAGAGGCGATTTCGGTTCAAACAATTAAGATGTGCATGACGCTAAAGTCTAAGGGGAATAGAGCCATAGGGGTGGGGTAAAACATGCTTCTCTATAATAAAGGACAAGACATGCTTTTTTTGTAAGAACATTTTGTACACTCAAAAGTGGGATAATTTAAATTGTGCAAATGCTGACATTTTGTGAGCAGAGTAAAAAAAACAAGTCCTTGATTGGTGAGACCACTAACTGTGACAGAGAAGAATAAGTCCTTGACTGATAAGACTACAGGGTAACAAAACAACTCGAGAGACATCTGCTACAGATTGATAAGACCACTAACTCTGACAAAGAGGAATAAGTCCTTGACTGATAAGACTACAGGGTAGCAAAACAACTCGAGAGACATCTGCTACAGATTGATAAGACAACTAACTCTGACAGAGAAGAATAAGTCCTTGACTGATAAGACTACAGGGTAGAAAATCAACTCGGGAGAAATCTGCTGTAGACTTTGTGACATGGGTGCAGAATGGAAAAATACTGACGGTTTAGAATGTGAACCTCGTGACTCTTTAGAGCCAAGAAGGGGAGGGACTTGTGCTGTATATAATGAGAAACTTTGTAAGCCTAGGCGCGCCTTTTTCTCAGAAGGGTGCCCAACTCTGCAGACTTGCTAATAAAAATTTGTTTTCCTGAATTTGTCTAGAGCGATTATTAAGAAGCGATTTTCGTTTCGAACAACTTGGGGGCTCATCCGATCGACACTCCGGCCGCGTGGGGGGCTGAGGAAGGACATCGGAGAAGGTGCACCCTGCCGAGTTCGGCAGTCCCTGATTCCTTGCTTGTCGCCCCGCGCGGCTTGAGCGAGTGATATCCGGAACGCTCAGGAAAACAAAGGAGGGGTGTGGCCGATGCAGTGGGGACGGTTAACGATCGAGTAATTTCGGTGCACCGAACCCAGGGAAGAAAAAATTTGCGGGGACCGTGTTTCCGGAGGACTGGGGACCTGCGGAGTGCCTGCAGATTTTTCTACAGAGGCGTGAGACTCAGGAATCTAGAGACCGGGGCTCGTCTGTGAGAGAGTTTGCAGAGACCGTGTTTGCAGAGGAACGTGGACCTACGGGGTGCCTGTGATCTGTTTCACAGAGACGTAGGACACAGGAATCCAAAGACCGGGAGTGCCTGCAAAGGGACCTGGGCGATCACGGGACTGAAGGTCCGGGAATTGGCTAAATAGTGATAGAATATCACGGGATAATACAAGAATCTCCGATTTTACAAAGTCCTCGGCAATGGGAAATAAGGGATCCAAGGCGAATAAGGGAAAGGTAGGCTTGAACGTAGAAAATGAAAAATACCCCGGGGTACCTGACGATAGTCCGTTAGGAAGAATGTTAAATAATTGGGATCAGGGTAGGAGAAAAGGAAAATCTAGAAAAAAGATGGTGAAATACTGTCAAACGTGATCCCAGAAACCTATTCAGGGAGACTCAGTGTGGTGGCCTAGATTCGGCACTAACGAAGACTGGGTCCGGCAAGCTCTAATTTTATATGTCAATTCCAAACCTAATGTTACTCGGGAGGAAAGTGATTACGCCCTTTGTTGGCTACCGCTCACAATATCTTGCAAAATGAAGGTAACTAATGAAGACTCGGAAGGGCAGAAAGAATGGGAACCTTTAGATCACTTACCACCGCCCTACGTGACCCCGTCTGCCCCACAAAATATTCCTTCGGGTGGCGACGATTCAGGGGAAGGGGAAGAAGACGGGGAGGAACCACCAGGAGCCTCAGGAGTACAGACTAGATCTCAAGCTGAAAAGAGTCACAGACAAAACTCTGCCCCGATTGCAAGAATGAATCCACTCCGGGAAGTGCCCATGGGAGTTGCGGAAGGCGGGACGGGATATGTGAACGTCCCCTTAACGAGTACTGAAGTACGGAATTACAAGAGGGAGATGAAGGGCCTACTGGAGGACCCCATGGGCGTGGCTGAACAATTAGATCAGTTCCTGGGGCCGAATACTTACACGTGGGATGAGATATATTCCATCATGGGAACATTGTTCTCTAGCCAGGAGCGACAGATCATACGACAAGCTGCGCTGTTGGTCTGGGAGAGAGAGGGAAGAGCAGGAGGGGAGCAGAAATTTCCCCTCACCGACCCCGGGTGGGATAAGCAAACGGAAGAAGGACGGCGCAACATGAGGGACATGCGGGAATATTGGATAAAAGGAATAAGGCAGGCAGCCCCGAAGGGGCAGAATTTTACCAAGGCCTTTGGGAATCATCAAAAACCGGAGGAAACCCCTATAGACTTACTAGACAGGATTAGGAAGAACTTGCCGCAGTTCGCTGGGGTGGACCCTGAGACGGAAGTGGGACAACAACTCATACGGGTAGAGTTTGTATCAAAAGCCTGGCCAGACATACGAAAGAAGTTAGAGAAAATGGATGATTGGGATAGTAAACCTCTAAGTGAACTACTACGGGAGGCGCAAAAGGTGTTTGTGAGAAGGGACGATGAGAAGCAAAAGAAGGCGATAAAGATAATGATGCAGACGGTGCAACAAGTGATAGCTGGAAGGAGGGAAAAGGGAGAGCCGTGGCAGGAACAGGAAAGGGGAGAGTCGTGGCAAGAGCAGAGGAAAAGAGGACCGTGGCCGGAACAAAGGAAGAGTGGAGGAACTCGAGGCCGCGACAGGGAAACGAGGAGGATACTCAGATGTTACGACTGTAATGAAGAGGGACATTTTAAGCGAGAGTGCCCCCGCTACAAGCGGGAGGTACGGTCGTACGCCCTGATGGAGGAAGATTAGGGAGGTCGGGGGTTGCTACCCTTGGGGCAAAAGGACTATCGACAGGAACCCCTGGTAAACTTGAAATTAGGGCCCCAAGGGTCGGAGATCACATTTATGGTAAACTCGGGAGCCGAAAGATCAAGTATAATCCAAATACCCCCTGGCGCCCGAGCAGGAAGAACAGTTATGGGGGTATCTGGCATTGGAGGAAAGACATTGCAAGTCCCAGTAGTGGAGGACGTGGAAATTGGGTATGAAAACAGAACTACTAAACGAGACCTCCTTCTACTGCCATCGGCGGGGTTTAATTTGTTAAGAAGAGACTTGCAGGTCAAACTAGGGATTGGAACGGTACCAAGTAACGGGGAAATGGTGGTAAGGTTGTTCGCCCTCACCGAAGAAGATGATCAACAAATAGACCCGGAAGTATGGTACCGAGAGGGGAACAGAGGGGGTCTAAACATCAAACCTCTCCAAATCACCATGTTAACAGGAAGAGGCCCGGTAAGAAGGAAACAGTACCCGATTGCTATGGAAGGACAGGAAGGGTGACAACCTGTGATAGAGAGATTAATCACAGATGGACGACTGGAGGAATGTATGTCCCCTTTCAATACTCCAATACTCCCTGTGAGGAAGCCGGATGGGACGTATAGGCTGGTGCAAGACTTGCGGGGGTTGAATTAAGTAGTCCAGGCTAGATACCCGGTGGTACCCAATCCCTACACGTTAATGAGTAAAATTCCCCCCGAACATGAATGGTTCAGCGTAATAGATCTGAAGGATGCCTTCTGGAGTTGCCCCCTTGACGAAGAAAGTCGGAACCTTTTTGCATTTGAATGGGAGAATCCCTTCACAGGACGAAAGCGACAGTTAAGATGGACGGTCTTGCCGCAGGGATTCACGAAGTCACCCAACTTGTTTGGACAAATACTGGAGCAGATCTTAGGAGGATTTCGGTGTAACGTGGAGAATCAATTGCTCCAATATGTCGATGATCTCTTACTCTCAGGACCAAGAGAAGAGGAGGTACGAGCAGACACCGTTGCCCTGCTGAACTTCCTGGGGAAACAGGGCCTACGCGTCTCCAGGACAAAACTCCAGTTTGTGGAGCAATAAGTAAGATATCTGGGCCATCAAGTCAGTAAGGGGCATCGCCGTATCACGCCGGAACGAATATCACGGATTACGGGTATGCCAATACCCAGGACGAAGAAGGAAATCAGACAATTCCTGGGGCTAGTAGGGTATTGCCGGATATGGATTGAAAGTTACACCACTCTAGTAAAATTTTTGTACGACAAACTGGGACAAGAAGGACAAAAGGTGGACTGGTCAGATGAGGAGGAGCAGCGATTTAATATTATTAAAAGTAAACTGATCCAAGCTCCGTTATTGGCTTTACCCACCCTGAAGGAACCGTTCCAGTTATATGTCAATAGCGCCGGCGGAATTGCCCAGGGTGTGCTTACCCAGCTGCGGGCAGGGAAACGTCAGCCGGTTGCATTTTTGTCAAAAATGTTAGACCCTGTGTCATGTGGATGGCCGACCTGTATACAGGCAGTGGCAGCTACGGCAATGTTAGTAGAAGAGGCCCGGAAACTTACCTTTGGAGGAAGAATCACAGTACACTCCTCACATTCGGTTAGTACCATACTGGCTTAAAAGGCTCACCGCTGGTTAACAGACTCTCGCATCCTGAAGTATGAGACGATTTTGATGACCGGGGCGACCTCAATTTTGCAAAAGATCTCAGTTGCAACCCTGCCCAGTTTCTATACGGACGTCTTGCAGATGGGGAACAGGAGCATGATTGAATGGAATTTGTAGACTTGCAGACCAAAAGCTGAGAGGACCTGCAAGAGGCCCCGCTGGGTGAAGGACAGGAACTGTACATCGACGGGTCCTCCCGGTGCATCAGTGGGGTACGGTACAGTGGCTATGCTGTCGTAGATGGTGCAACGAAATGGACGATCGAGTCCGGACGACTGCCTGGGAAGTGGTCAGCCCAATCCTGTGAGTTGTACGCCCTCCAGAGGGCCCTGAAGTTGTTGGAAGGGAAAGTGGGGACCATATATACTGACTCAAAGTAGGCATACGGAATCGTTCATACTTTTGGGAAAATCTGGAAAGAGCGAGGATTGATAACTTCCCGGGGAAAAGAATTAGCTCACGAACAAATGATCAGCCTAACGTTGGAAGCCCTGGCGTTACCTACAGAACTCGCAGTAGTCCATGTACCCGGTCACCAGAAGGGGTCGACACCGGAAGCGGTGGGAAACCGGCTGGCAGATGAGGAAGCCAAGCGGGCAGAGGTCGAAAAATCCGTCCAATTGTTAACGTTAATACCGTTGAGGGAAGGGCTCGCTAAACAACCCGTCTTCACCCAGGGGGAGATTGATAAAATGGATCAATTGGGTGCCCGGCTAGAAACTAATGGGAAGTGGACGGTTCCTGAAGGGAGACAAGTACTGAACAAACAGATCACCCGGGGTATTCTGCACCGATTACACCATCAGACCCACTGGGGGGTGTAAGCCATGTGTGACACGATCCTGAGAGACTATGTATGCAGGGGGATATACACGTTAGCCCAACAAGAGGTAGTCGGATGCCCCACTTGCCAGCGTATTAACAAGAAAGCCATGCGTTCTGTGCCAGCTGGTGGTCAGCCCCTCGCAATTAGGCCATTCCAGAGGATCCAAATAGACTTTACAGACTTACCCCCAGTACAGAGATGGAAGTATCTGCTCGTGATAGTAGACCATTTCACTCACTGGGTAGAGGCTTTCCCAACTGCCAAAGACGATGCACCAACCGTGGCCCGACTATTGTTAGAGAACATAATCCCGAGATATGGCATAATGGAATCTATCGACTCCGACTGCGGGACACATTTTATTTCTAAGCTACACCATTTGATCTGTACTGCCCTGGGTATCCAATGGAAATTCCATGCACCCTGTCATCCTCAGAGCTCGGGTCGAGTTGAGAGAATGAATGGCACGCTCAAGACCCAATTGACTAAGCTGATGTTAGAAACTAAGTTACCATGGCCAAAGTGCCTTCCCATTGCCCTATTGAAGATATGTACAGCACCTCGCCGGGATATCGGGGTCTCCCCCTATGAGATGCTGTTCGGATTACCATATTGGAGTAAGGTTCATGGGTGTCCCACTCTACAAGGGGGAGATGTATTTGTCAGAAACTATTTACTGGCCTTATCCCGTTCTTTTGCAGAACTCCGGAGGAAAGGTCTCCTGGCTCAGACTCCACCGCTCGACTTCCTCTTGCATAAGGTGGAACCCGGAGATTGGGTACTTGTAAAGACCTGGAAGGCCGACAAGCTCCAGCCGCAGTGGGAAGGACCGTTCCTGGTTCTGTTAACAACTGAAGCCGCTGTTCGGACGAAAGAAAAAGGGTGGGCCCACACATCGAGGATAAAGGGACCTGTTCCGCCAGAAGGAGAGAGCACTTGGACATGCGGGCCAGGGGACAAGCCGTTGGTGGTAAAGCTGAAAAGACAGCGATAATGAACTCTACCTGGACTGTATTGGTGGGAATATTGATCAGTTTACTCCTGTATGTGGGGGAGGGCGAGGGGAGATGTGACAAATGTCGGACTACGGTGAGGCTTGGGAGTCGGATCTACTCGGGATCATTTGTGTCTCACTCCCATGTGAACGATCGGTGTTACGATGTGAATGCACGGCAAGAATGTTGGGAGGCTGGAAAACCCTATTATCAAGTGTATAATAAAGGATACGGTGGCAAAGTCCGTGGATGCCCTAAAAATGACCTCTGGGTGTGTGTTAGCAAAGCTGGGCAGTGGGGCCTACCCTCCGTGTTGCTCAGAGAGCAAGTTGACAGAGTCAAGGAGACCAGAGTACAGAACACTGATCGGGAGTTGGAGAAAGAGCAGGACCGTCAGAGAACGGTCGTTTTCTCTAAAGTGCCATCTGTATACAAAGAGGTAGAAGAGAAGATTGAGGTCCCTGATGTAACACAAAACCTGTTTATTGATCTCACCTCTAGGATAGCCACTGTTTTAAATGTTAGCAATTGCTGGGTTTGTGGGGGGCCGCATTTGTCAGAACAATGACCGTGGACTAGTCAAAGCTTAGACATATGGGAATTGCTGCAAACCACTTGGACACATGTCAACGAAAGGAAAAGCCAGGGGTGGAGACTGACAAATAGCCCTGAGGGCCAGTTATGTGTTGAAGGCAAGGGGACCGTGGAGGTAGGAATTAGTCCCTGTCAGAGTGTATTGAATGCGACCACACATGTATGGTGGCCTGAGGATATTACTTGGTACATTGCAAACCGAGATCATCAAAATTGTGTTCCGTTACGTACTGATTCCTCCTCTGACGAGCTAGGTGCTGACTCTTCCGATGGCATGATGAGAGTCTGGAGTGGTGGTTGTCAAGGGAATCGATGCTGGGATAATCCTGTCCAGACTCTGGCACGGGGCCAGGAATCCGAGTACTGGAATTGCAGTGGTCCTGGTCCTTATGAGGGCGTCCCTGGTGTAAAGGAGCTGTGGGATGACGTTGTGAGGCAGGGAGGGCCTGCTCCAGATGGCCTATTTTGGATATGCAGTAATCAGGCATACTCCAAACTGCCCATGGGATGGGCTGGAGTATGCTTCCTGGGTCTAATACGACCTGAATTCTTCCAATTACCCCGGGAGGAAGGCGATGATTTGGGGGTTAAACCCTTTGACTCCCTGCGTAGGTCGCCAAGGGATATCCAAGTCGGTGATTTGGGGAATGAGTGGCCACCGGCCCGGATTATTGAATACTATGGTCCGTCTACGTGGGCACAGGACGGCTCATGGGGATACCGTCTCCTATCTATATGTTAAATCGAATTATCAGGCTCCAAGCAGTCGTAGAGGTCATTACTAACCAGACCGCCCTGGCCCTGGAGTTGCTGGCTAAGCAGCAGAATCAGATGAGGGCTGCTATATATCAAAACCGACTTGCCTTGGATTATCTGTTGGCCTCGGAGGGGGGCGTGTGCGGGAAGTTTAACCTGACTAACTGCTGTCTGAAAATTGACAATAATGGTAAAGCGGTTTTGAAGATTTCCGATATAATTCGGAAATTGGCCCAGGTGCCGGTTCAATCCTGGCGTCCTCTTGGTGGCATCGGATGGTGGGATGGTCTCCTAGGTGGTAGTTGGTGGCGCACGGCGTTACTGGTGGCTGTGGGGGGGTGCGTAATGCTTCTACTCATTTAACCCTGCCTAACCCCCTGTATTCAGTTTTTAATTCAGAAAAATATTTCCCAACTCCAGGCAGTGGCGGTTCCCCAACATGGGACGCAGGAACTTAAGGTGCTGTTGCTGCGAAAGACCAAGCATTTCCCGGGCCCTTGAGGAGGGGCGGCTTATCTTAGTCATGCACATCTTAAAAAGAAAAAGGGTGGAATTGTGATAGACGGTTTCGGTTCAAACAATTAAGATGTGCATGACCCAACAGGCTTCTCTATAATAAAAGACAAGACATGCTTCTTTTGTAAGAACATTTTGTACACTCAAAAGTGGGCTAATTTAAATTGTGCAAATGCTGACATTTTGTGAGCAGAGTAAAAAACAAGTCCTTGATTGATGAGACCACTTACACAGACAGAGAAGAATGAGTCCTTGACTGATAAGACTATAGGATAGAAAAACAACTCGAGAGACATCTGCTACAGATTGATAAGACCACTAACACAGACAGAGAAGAATAAGTCCTTGACTGATAAGACTACAGGGTAGAAAAAAAACAACTCTGGAGACATCTGTTGCAGACTTTGTGACAAGGGTGCAGAATGGAAAAATACTGACGGTTTAGAATGTGAACCTCGTGACTCTTTAGAGCCAAAGAGGGGAGGGACTTGTGCTGTATATAATGAGAAACTTTGTAAGCCGCAGCGCGCCTTTTTTTCAGAAGGGTGCCCGACTCTGCAGACTTGCTAATAAAACTTTGTTTTCCTGAATTTGTCTAGAGCAATTATTAAGAAGCGATTTACGTTTCTAACACCTTCTCTTATTTGATGTAGCAAAACGCAATACCTTCCATTTATCCTGATTGAACTCCATGTAAAATATTTCACCACAAAGACGCATTGGATTAAGATCCTTCTGGAAACTTAGATCACCTTCTTTACAGTCTCCAATTCTGGTGTCCTCTACAAGCTTATGAACCATGGCTTCTATGAGTTCCATTGTTTTCACATATAGGTCAATGATTTATACTTATTTGTCGTGGCCATCGTTTCGCAGTTTGAAAATCAGGTAACAATTAGTCATGTCGTTAACCATGAGAAAGAAAGCCATAGACTGCAGGAGATTGTAAACAATTGGCAAGAAAATGTGCTGAAAGGAATTCAATCCAGTGAAGTGGGTGATAATGAATTTGGGAAGGAACAATGATAAATGTGTGAATACTGAGTGGATGAAGTAATAAAAAAGAAATTGGAGGAGACATTCACGAATGTTTGAAGGTGATTGGGCAAGGGATCAAGTAGTCTTGAGGGGTTGGAGATACTTTCTGTTCTTGACCGCAGGTGGGAATATATGAGCAGGTAAACTTTAGCAACTTCCTATTCAATGGCCTATTCAAGATCAATGAACAGGGTAACCAGTTGGACGGAAGTGCGTACTGCAGGTGCTGGAAATCATAATCAAGATTGGAGGGGTGCTGAAGAAACACAGCAAGTCAGGCAGCATCCGAGTTGCAGAAAAAAAAATAACGTTTCGGGAAAAAGCCCTTCATCAGGAATAAAGCTGGGAGCCTCGAGGGTGGAGAGATAAACGGGAGGATGGGTCTGGGAAGAATTTTGCTGAGAGTGCAAGAGGTGGATGGAGATGGGGTGAAAGGTGATAGGTCGGAGAAGAGGGTGGAGCGGATAGGTACGAAGGAAGACAGAGAGGTGGGACAGGTCAGTAGGATGGTGCCAAGTTGGAAATTTGGAACTCGGATAAGGTGGGCGTGGGGAGATGAGGAACCTGGTGAAGACCAAGTTGATGCCCTGGTGTTGAAAGGTCCCGAGGTGGAAGATCTGGTGTCCAGTGGTGAGGGAATGGCGGTGGAGTAGACACAGGATCTGCATGTCCTATGGAGAGTCGGGGGGGCGTGCTTGATGTATTTGGTCATGGGGCATTGGGGTTGAATGTTGAAGGTGCCCTGGAAATGTTCTCTGAAGCGCTCTGCGAGAAGATGCCTGTTGGCCCCAATGTAGAGGAGACCGCATCACGAGCAACTGATGCAATAAATGACACGTGTGGAAGTGCACATTTGATGGATGTGGAAGGCTCATTGGAGCCTTGGAAGGATGTGAGAGGGAAGATGTTGGTACAGGTTTTGCAATTCCTGTGGTGGCAGGGGAAGGTGCCACGAGGGGAGGATGGAACATTGGAGGGCGAGGACTTGACTAGGTAGTGGTGGAGGAAACAGTTTTTTTGAAAAGTGGATAGGGGTGGGGCGGGAAATATATCCCTCGAGGTCAGTGTTGCTGACACTTTTTTACAAACCCACGGATTCCCACAGCTATCTGGATTATACCTCCTCCCACACCACCTCTTGAGCAAATGTTATCCTGTATTCCCAATTCCTCCACCTCAATCGCATCTGCTCCCAAAGGCCCAGCTCCACCACAGAACACACCAGATAGCCTCCTTTTTTAAAGACTGGAATTTCCCCTCCGATGTGGTTTAAGATTCCTTCAACGCATCTCATCCATGTCCCGTACCTCCGCCCATGAACCCCACACCTCCAACCACAACAAGGACAGAACCTCCCTGTTCCTCATCTTCTAGCCCTCCAACCTCTGCATAAATCACACCATCTACTGACAGTTTCGCCACCTCCAAACGGATTCCACCACCAGGGATATGTTCCCCTTCAAAGTTTGGGAGAAGGTTTGTAGCTCGGGTCGTTGTTGTTGTGGTTCTGTTTGCCGAGCTGGGAATTTGTTTTGCAAACGTTTCGTCCCCTGTCTCGGTGACGTCCTCAGTGCTTGGGAGCCTCCTGTGAAACGCTTCTGTGCTGTTTCCTCCGGCATTTGTAGTGGCCTGTCTCTGCCGCTTCCCGTTGTCCCGTTGTAGTGGCCGGTATATTGGGTCCAGGTCAATGTGTTTGTTGATAGAGTCTGTGGATGAGTGCCATGCCTCTAGGAATTCCATGGCTGTTCTCTGTTTGGCTTGCCCTATAATGGTAGTGTTGTCCCAGTCGAAGTTATGTTGCTTGTCGTCTGTGTGTGTGGCTAATAAGGATACCTGGTCGTGTCATTTCGTGGCCAGTTGGTGTTCATGTATACGGGTCGTTAAATGTCTTCCTGTTTGTCTGATGAGGTGTTTTGTGCAGTCCTTGCATGGGATTTTGTACACTACATTAGTTTTGCTCATGTTGGGTATCGGGTCCTTCATTCTGGTGAGTTGTTGTCTGAGCGTGGCTGTTGGTTTGTGTGCTGTTATGAGTCCTAGTGGTCTCAGTACTCTGGCTGTCAGTTCAGAAATGCTCCTGATGTATGGTAGTGTGGCTAATCCTTTGGGTTGCGGCATGTCCTCGTTCCGTTGTCTCTCCAATTCCTAGACGTGATGGTACAGAGAACACCGAACGGAGAATTCACCACAAATATATACAGGAAAGCCACACACACAGACCAAGTCCTAAACTATGAAAGCAACCACCCCAACACACACAAACGAAGTTGCATTAGGACACTATTCAAAAGGGCAACAACACACTGCAGCACACCAGAACTGCAAAAAGTGGAAGAGGAACACCTATACAAGGCATTCGCCAAAAACGGATACAGTCGCAATTTCATCAACAGATGCCTAAGGGAGAGACAACGGAACGAGGACATGCCGCAACCCAAAGGAGTAGCCACACTACCATACATCAGGAGCATTTCTGAACTGACAGTCAGACTACTACGACCACTAGGAGTCATAACAGCACACAAACCAACAGTCACGCTCAGACAACAATCACCAGAACAAAGGACCCGATACCCAACATGAGCAAAACCAATGTAGTGTACAAAATCCCATGCAAGGACTGCACAAAACACTACATCGGACAAACAGGAAGACAGTTAACGACCCGTATACACGAACACCAACTAGCCACGAAACCACACGACCAGCTATCCGTAGTAGCCACACAGATGGAGAGGGATAAGTGATGGAGAGGGATAAGTGAGTGTGATGGAGAGGGATAAGTGTGTACCACAGGGCAAGCGTTATAGCTGGGGGCAGGGAAATTATGATGCGGTGAGGCATGATTAGGATGTGTGGATTGGAAAAGTAGATTCCAAGGCAAGAGCATAATTGATATGTGGAACTTGTTCAAGCAGCAACTATTGAGTGTCCTTGATAAGTACGTACCGATCAGGCAGGGAGGAAAGGGTCGTGTGAGGGAGCCGTGGTTTAATAAGGAATTGGAATCCCTTGTTAAATAGAAGAGGGCGGCCTTTGTAAAGATGAGGCGTGAAGGTTCAATAGGGGCGATTGAGTGTTATAAGGTCGCCCGGAAGGACCTGAAGAGAGAGCTAAGAGCAGCATGGAGGGGACATGAAAGGTCCTTAGTTGGTAGGATTAGGGAAAACCCTAAGGCTTTCTATAGGTATGTTAGGAATAAAAGAATGACTAGGGTAGAAATAGGTCCAATCAAGGATAGTAATGGGAAGTTGCGTGTGGAGGCTGAAGAGATTGGGGAGGCACTGAATGAATACTTTTCGTCAGTATTCACTCAGGAACAGGACATTGTTGTAGATATGAATACTGAGGCAGGAATAACTAGAATGGATGGCTTTGAGATATGTTGAGAAGAGGTGTTGGAAACTCTGGCAAGGGTGAAAATAGATAAGTCCCCTGGGCCTGATGGCATTTATCCTAGGATTCTCTGGGAATCAAGGGAGGGGATTGCAGAGCCATTGGCCTTGATTTTTGTGTCCTCTTTGTCTACAGGTGTAGTGCCAGAGGACTGGAGGCTAGCAAACGTTGTTCCCTTGTTCAAGAAGGGGAGTAGGGATAATCCTAGTAACTATAGGCCAGTGAGTCTCACTTCCGTTGTGGGCAAAGTCTTAGAGAGAATTGTAAGGGATAGGATTTATGCACATCTGGATAAGAATAATGTGATCAAGGATAGTCAGCATGGTTTTGTGAAGGGCAGGTCGTGCCTCACAAATCTTATTGAATTCTTTGAGAAGGTGACTAAGGAGGTAGATGAGGGGAAAGCGGTAGATGTGGTATATATGGATTTTAGTCAGGCGTTTGATAAGGTCCCCCATGGTAGGCTACTGCAGAAAATACAGAGATATGGCATTGAGGGTGAGTTGGAGGTTTGGATTAGGAATTGGCTGGCTGGAAGAAGACAGAGGGTAGTAGTTGATGGCAAAGGTTCATCTTGGAGTGCCGTCACTAGCGGTGTTCCGCAAGGATCTGTTTTGGGACCATTGCTGTTTGTCATTTTTATAAATGACCTGGAGCAAGTGTTAGAAGGTTGGGTGAGCAAGTTTGCGGATGATACGAAAGTCGGAGGAGTTGTAGACAGTGAGGAAGGATGTGGCAGGTTACAGCGGGATATAGAGAAGCTGCAGAGCTTGGCAGAAAGGTGGCAAATGGAGTTCAATGTAGCTAAGTGTGAGGTGATTCACTTTGGTAACAGTAACAAAAAGATGATGTACTGGGCTAATGGTCGGATACTTGATAGTGTGGAAGAGCAGAGGGATCTTGGTGTCCATGTACACAGATCTCTGAAAGTTGCCACCCAGGTAAATAGTGCAGTGAAGAAGGCATATGGCGTACTGTCTTTTATTGGTAGAGGAATTGAGTTCCGGAGTCCTGAGGTCATGTTGCAGTTGTGTAAGACTCTGGTGCGGCCGCATCTGGAATATTGTGTGCAGTTTTGGTCGCCATACTATAGGAAGGATGTGGAGGCACTGGAACGGGTGCAGAGGAAGTTTACCAGGATGTTGCCTGGTATGGTAGGAAGATCCTATGAGGAAAGGCTGAGGCACTTGGGGTTGTTTTCATTGGAGAAAAGAAGGTTTGGGGTGACTTGATAGAGGTGCACAAGATGATTAGGGGGTTAGATCGGGTTGACAGTGAGAAACTTTTTCCACGTTTGGCGTCAGCTATTACAAGGGTGCATAGCTTTAAATTAAGGGGGGGGGGGGGTAGATACAGGACTGATGTTAGGGGTAGGTTCTTCACTCAGCGAGTCGTAAATTCATGGAATGCCCTGCCAGTATCAGTGGTGGACTCTCCCTCTTTATGGGTATTTAAGCGGGCATTGGATAGGTATATGGAGGATAGTGGGTTAGTGTAGGTTAGGTGGGCTTTGATCGGCGCAACATCGAGGGCCGAAGGGCCTGTACTGCGCTGTATTCTTCTATGTTCTATGTTCTATGACAAGCAACATGAATTCGACTGGGACAACACTAGCATTATAGGGCAAGCCAAACAGAGAACAGCACGGGAATTCCTAGAGGCATGGCACTCATCCACAGGCTCTATCAACAAACACATCGACCTGGACCCAATATACCGCCACTACAGCGGACAGCTCGAACTGACAACTGGAAGTGGCAGAGACAGGCCAGTATAAATGCTGGAGGAAACATCACAGAAGCGCTTCACAGGAGGCTCCCAAGCACTGAGGATGTCACCTAGATAGGTGACGAAACGTTTGCAAGACAAATTCCCAGCTTGGCGAACAGAACCACAACATATGTTCCCCTCCCCACCCCTATCCACTTTCCGCCAAGACCATTCGCTCTGTGAGTACCTAGTCAAGTCCACGCCGTCAAATGACCCACCCTTCCCGCTTGGCAACTTCCCCTGTCACTGCAGCAATTGCAAAACCTGCACCCACATCTACCTCCCCACCGCTGTCCAAGGCTCAAATGGAGGCTTCCACATCCATCAAAGTTTCTCCTGCACTTGCACACATGTCATTTCTGGTATACGTTCCTCCCGGTGTGGTCTCCTCTTAGTTGGAGAGAGGAGATGTGTTCTCACAGAGCACTTCAGCGAATATTTACAGGATAGCCGCAAGAATCAACCCCAGTGCCCCATGGCCAAACAATTCAATTCCCCCTCCCACTCTCCCGAGGACATGAAGGTCCTGGCCTCTGTATCGCCACTGCCTCATGACCCGATGCATGGAGGAAGAAAGACTCATTATCCGCCTCGGGACCATTCAACCCTCTGGCATCAATTTGGACTTCAGCCGTTGCCCCATTTGCCCTCCCCGACCTTACCCCAGTTCCCACCTTCCAGCTCAACACTGTCCGCCTGACTTGCCCCACCTGTGCATCTTCATTCCCACCTATCCACTCCACCACTCCACCTACTTCTCTGACATATCATGTTCACCACCTCCCCCCCCCCCGCCTATCCACTTACAGCACTCTCCGCTACCTTCTCCCCAGCCCCACCCCCTTCCCATTTATCTCTCCATCCCATGTGCTCCCTGTCTCATTCCTGATGAAGGGCTTTTGCCTGAAACATCAATTTTTCCTGCTCCTCAGATGCTGCCGGACCTGCTGTGCCTCTCCAACACCACTCTATTCTGGAGGAGAGTCAGTTGATTGAGAGGGTTTTCGGATATTTTCTATTGTTGACCACAGGCTATGGACGATAGCAGAACTTTAGCAACCACCAGGTTAGGGAACAGCGAAAGGACTGAGCACAAGTCTGGTCACCGCATAAATCAACATTTTTCTTAAAATTGTAAGATGAAAGATGGAAGGCTGAAGTATGCAACTTTGCCCATCAAGGCCGTTTCACCAATGAGTTTATCACTGATTCCTTTCCAAGTCAGAGTGCTATGGGCCTTGGAGGGACCTTGCAAATGGTGGCATTTAATTGCATCATCCAAACTTGTCCTTGTCGTCAGTACAGCTATTGATCTTTGAAGGTTCTGTCAAACATGCCCGAATGACTTACTGCAGTGCATCTTGCAGTTGGTGCACTCTGCTGCTATTGTGCCTTAACGGTGAAGGGAATGAATATTGCAGGTGTTGAAGAGGGTACACACAAGTGACTGCATTGTCCTGGACGGTATCCAGTTCCTTAAATCTTATTGAAGTTACACCCATCTAGGCAAATGGAGAGAGTTATGTTCCTCGTCTCATTTGTGTACTGCCAACGATGTAGGATTCACGGAGCAATGAGTTGAGTTTATAATCAAAAGAATGTCTCAAGAACTTGTTGTTGTTGTCAAAGTGTTTATGTAGCCAGATTCTATATGTTTTCCCCCGAAATAATAGCTCTGTGGACGATTACACTGGGTAATTTGTTTACAGTAAAGTTATTGAATGTCAATGAGATATGATTAGTTTCTCATTTGTGAGAGTGATCATTACTCTATTTCGTCCTTGTGTGGACCGATCTGATTCCAGTCGCTGTCTGATTTCAAGATCCAATTCCCGAGAGTGCTTGAATTTTCAACCTTTTCTTCACATAAATGTCTCCACCTGCCTTAATAATATGTCAGGTCGCTAGAGGGGACAGCAGAGATTTACGGACATGTTGCCAACACTGGAGAAAATGTAGCTTCTTGGAATGATTGGTTAGGGTGTGATTATTCTCGTTGAAACAAAGGAGAGGGAGGGGAGCTCTATAATCACATAATAACATTTATATACGTTCAATATTCATTGACAGGGTAGTTACGGGCTGGTGGTTCACCCTCTGGTATGAGGAGAGCACCAGAGGACATGAACTCAGATTTATGTATTGCCGATTTAATTCAGAAATGCTGGGTAATTTCTTTGCTCAGGGGCCAATGAATCGGTAGAACTCCTTACCGAAATTGTTGTTGAGGCTGAGTTGTTGTGTATTTTCAAACTGTGCCAGACGGATATTTAACCAGAAAGATGATGAAGCATTGTCGAGGCAATGCTGGAGAATGGAGTTGAGGATTATCAGATCAGCCATTAGTTCGTTGAATGGTGGAGCAGACTCGATGGGCTGAATGGCCGACTTCCAATCCTATATCATTTGGTCTAACGCCTTATTTTATTGATATTTTTTGAATTCTGAAAGAATGAGATGAAGTGATAGGAAAGGTTTTCAAACTGATCAGACAGATCAGGAACTAGGCTCATAAGTTGATAAACAAGAAATGTGCTGTGGCCTGGATACAACAAATGGCACTGGGCACACCGCAGATGGGTATGTGCAGATGTTGTGATTGCAAAGAAAATTGGTAGATCTAATATTGTTGCCAACCTGGTGATCACGCTGGATGATGGATCGCGGTATGATTCACACAGCAAAAGGTTGGGAAAGAATGAAAGATTTGTTTTATTGGAAAAGTTTTCTGCGGTTCCAAATCAATTGACTGTTTAAAATACTGATCAGAACTTTGTGTGGAGTATTACATTAAAATTCACAAGCCCACTGGACAACTATTGCACCCAATCTCTCCTTATTTGTTCCCCTTTCATTTGATGTAAATTCATAGAAAGTCAAGATGGAATGAAAGGAGAATAGAAACGTTTGCCCTCCTTTTCATTATCCCAATGTAACTTACAACTGAACCAAATTGCTTTACTTCGACTTTGATGAGGTATCGATTTATCACAATTCTCCGGTGCAATGACGGACAAGAGGAAGATTCTCCATCCAAAGTATCCTAAAGATGCGTGGCACAAAGGGAAACCACAGCTGCGTTTCATAAAAGTAACAGCCAGAGTAGGATTCAAATCCTCACCAGCACAATGGAAGAGCAAATAGTCGCCTGAGCCCAAGGGAGACTTCAGCCCATTGCAAAGGGGCTCAAATGTGACCCCGTCAAGATCACATATGGTGCACCGAGGGGAAAAGAAATTCCCTGAGCGGAATCGAATCGACACCATTGTGTTTCTGCTTTCAGCGGAGTAATAATACCAGCAAAATCCAAGGGATTGACCTCGTCCTTGGAAGGAATACCTTGTCCTTTATTTATTTCGAGTCGGAACTGTCTCAGAATGAGCCAGCAAGCATGGAATTCCCGTTAAATTCACACGCACATTTCGTCTTGACGCATAATTTCTTCAGACAGTTTCTCTCTCACGTGAAGAAGTATATACGGAGAGAGAAGTGAAGGTGATGTTTTAGCTCGATGGTCTTTCTCATATGGCTGAACCTGAACTGGGTAGAAATCCCGGAAATGCAGTGTTGTTCGTTTCATTTTATTAATTTTGCTGCAACTTCACTCTGTTCATTCCAATGATCGGAATTGAATTGAATTTATGTGATTGGAACGTTAAATGTTGGATTCAATTTGCTCCGAATTTATTTCAGCTTAAAGAAAATACTGATGAGATAAACAGATGGTTAAACTACAAAACAAGATGCCAGTTTTGATGCTCAGTTACTTCGTCAGATTTCAGTGGGTGTCGAATGAAACCAACATTATGACGATTGTCCTCCCACCTTTAAGACATGGGATTAAAGCAGGAAATCGATCTCCAAAGACGGGTCACTTCCTATTCATTATGGAATAGCTTTCCTTGACAATATACAAAATCTGCTCAGTTCCATTTATAATGCTTCATGTGGAAAATTAATAGAAATCTTTCAAAACTCTGAGGTTTTTTTGCTGAATCTTACTCAGCTGCAGACGTTTCCGATATTTCTTTGCATCTGAAGTCATCCAAATTAGATCTTGTTTCCTTGCACCTTCTACCCCCCACCCCACACCCCACTTTTACACTTTTACCTGGCCACAGGCTGTCTCTCTCCTGGTGAAGCTCAATGCCTGTGTGTCTCTAAATGTGCCTTTCCAAATATTTTGGAAACGGATTCTCTGAGTGACTGAAATTCTGCTCCCATCATTTATTTGTCCTACATCGATGGTGTTGAAAGCCTGACGTTCAGAAATGTACGAACTTGAAAGAGTGAATTTGCCACATATTTACTCTCTCCAAACCCCAAATACTCTGGAAATCTTCCATTCGTTTTTCCTTGGTTCACTGTCAAATTTTCCAAAACACAAATAAGTAAAATTCCATCCCCACTAGACGCCGTCAGCATCGTCTCTAATGTCTTAACGGGCCAGTAAACGCTGGCAGTGTCCTCTCTGATAGAATCACAGATTCCCCCTGCAATGCAGAAAGTGCAATTCAGCCAATCAAGTCTGTAGGGAGACGCTGAACAGCATCTCAACCAGACATTGCTCCCATCTCTATCGCCGCAGGCCTCTGGCTTGTGATTTCAAATAAACCTGTTGGAATAAAACCTAGCAACGTGTGACTGCTGAACTTATCACTGCATTACCCATGGCTAACTCACTTAACCTACTGAATTCACTCCCTGGACACATCAGCGCAATTTAACATGACCAATCTACCAAACCTACAGACTTAACAGCAGTTCAAACCACTGAGCAAATGTACCATCACATTGAACACTATCTGTATCATTTACACACTGGAAATTCAGCCGAGTGAAAGCAAGCTGCGCCCATCAACCTGAATTCAATGCATACAAACGTGGTTCTGCGCTGGACAACCTCAGTAGCTCTGCTAGAAACGTTTCTGCACTCAGGTCTGAATGGGTTTGCTCTTTTCTTCCTCAGATTCCTGCTTTAAACAAACATCAGTCAGGAACAACTCTATATAATGGTTTTCATTGCAACACAAACACAATGTGCAGTTGGCTGAAGTTACGTGTTTGCACTGGCACTGACACTCTCTCTCACCAGGAGCTGCAGACCTTCCCCACGGTGATTCAGACAGCACTGTCCTTCCTGTGACATGTCCCATCGAGAATGGAAGGCCAGGCATTAATTACCTTCACTGGGGAACAGAGCGACAGGTTTAAAACCTTTACGATGTCCCCAGCGGAGAATTGAGCCCTGTGACAGGAGGGGACACGAACCACGATACTGTGGATAACAACAACATCGAAGGAGGCCCTTCAGCCTGTTGTGGCCGCACTTGTCCAACACAACTGCTGAACGCCCTGAATCAAGTATTCCATCGTTTAGCCCATAATCTTACATGTTTTGGCATCACAAATTAACATCTCAATTTTTTTTAAGGTTAGAATGATTTCCGCCTCTCTGACCCTTTCCGCAAATCTACTCAAACTTTTCTGCCTTTTCCGGAAATCTCCTGGCCCCAGTGTTCGATCTCTCCATCAATAAGAAACGCTTCTTTCAGTCTATCCTCTCCATATCCCTCAGTATTTAGTACATCTCAGTCATGTCTTCTCCAATCTTCTCTGCTCGGAGACAAACAACACCAGTCTGTCCAATGTCTCTTCATAACTGAAACTCTTCAGCCCAGACAATATCCCAGTGAATCTCGACTGCAACGTTCCCAGTGCGATCACATCCATGCAGTACTCTGAATTGCAGAACTGCACACAGTTATCTAGCTAGTGCCAAATGAACTTTTTTTCTATTCTGTTGCAGTATAAGGGCGTCGCTGGCTCGGCAGTATTGATTGGTATCCCTAATTGCACAGCCGGCAGTTGAAGCTCAGCCATATTGTAGTGAGTCTGGAGTCACATGGAGGCCCAAACAGGTAAGAATGGCAGTTACATTCCTTAAATGAGTTCAGATGATTTTGTTTTTTTCAAATATTGGCCGTGGATGTATAGGAGTTATTAGATTTGTAATTCCAGATAATGTCTGGTCCATATCAGTAAAAGCGACAACATGAGTATTGATCTCACAACAGTGGTAACCATTTGGATCAAATGGTCTGCAGGTCCCGATGGTGGGGTTGGGACACGTTCATCCAGCAACAGTGACCCCAGCCACACAGACTGATCGGTATCAATGGGAGAGTCTGTATAAGATTCTGCAATGCCTTCGTGAAATAGGAAATGACTCCACAAACACATGATGAAAGAGCAGCGCCCCAAAAGCTAGTGCTTCAATTAAACCTTTAAGACCATAAACTGGTGTTGGGTCATTTTTAACTTTGTACTCCATAGTCCAACACCGGCATCTCCAAATTAGTGAAATGGGGGTATGGGATGGAAAGTTTGGTTAGTGATCGTAGGAGGGAAGAAATCTCTGAGAACGGGTGGATTTGAATTCTGACATATGAAACACAGAGATGTGAGCGAGCAGAGCTTGAAGGAAAAAAAATCACCTTGGAGAAAATCAAAACTTTGAAATAACTGATTCCTTTATGTTTCACAGAAGACTGGGGCACATAGAGCAATTACTGCCGTGATTCGGATTCGAGACGAGGTTGCTGCGGCCACAACGCAGAGTACTAACCACTATAAAATCACGGCAAACCACAAACGAATACACTAAACATATCCAATAAGTACAGTATCATAAGAAATGTTAGGCAGCGTACCAAATGCACAATATCAGTGTTTCGCGAACAGTAGCAGATATGTGGGAACTCGGAATGGGCTGACCGTTTAATATCGGTATCCCGAGTGGCTGTGGTGATTCCATCATTAATGTGTTGAGGGCTGAGATAAATAGATTTCTCCAAAACATCAAAGACTGCGGGGACAGTGCAGCTTTTGTTACATGCATATCCACCAATATTATTTATTGTATCCGTTGCTCTCGGTTCAGTCTCCTGTACATTGGGGAGACAGGGCGTCTCCTAGCAGAGCGCTTTAGGGAACATCTCTGGGGCACCCGCACCAATCAACCTCACAGCGCTGTGGCCGAACATTTCAACTCTCCCTCCCACTCGGCCGAAGACATGGAGGTCCTGGGCCTCCTTCACCGCCGCTCCCTCACCATCGGACACCTGGAGGAAGAACGCCTCATCTTCCACCTCGGAACACTTCAACCCCAGGGCATCAATGTGGAATTCAACAGTTTCCTCATTTCCCCTTCCCCCTCCTCACCCCATTTCCAAACTTCCAGCTCAGCACTGTCCCCATGACTTGTCCTGACTTGTCCTACCTGCCTATCATCTATTCCACCTATCCATTCCACCCTCCCCCCCGACCTATCACCTTCATCCCATTCCCCACTTAACTATTGTACTCTATGCTACTTTCTCCCCACCCCCACCCTCCACTCACTTATCTCCCCACCCTTCAGGCTCTCTGCCTGAATTCTTGATGACAAGCTTTTGCCCGAAACGTCGATTTTACTGCTCCTCGGATGCTGCCTGAACTGCTGTGCTCTTCCAGCACCACTAATCCAGAATCTGTTTTCCAGCATCTGCAGTCATTCTTTTTACCAAATTTTTGTTGAAATGTATACTTCAATAGCAATGCAGTTTAACATCGGTTACTTCTTGAGTTTCCCCACACAAGGCAGTCACAACTGCTGCCACATAGTCCCATTTCCCAGCCCCAGAATCAGAGGAACTGAGTGCCGCAGTCGCAAATAACCAACTTGAAATCAAGATGGGAATGAGGTCGCAGAGATACTCGATGGCTCAAGTGACGCACCTGGAGAATGCACAGTGTTTCTATGATGGTTTAGAGGCGCAAGCAATTCCGAGGTTGGGAGTGCTCCTGGTCAAAGGCGGGGCAGAAGGGAAAATCTGTTCCCGTTTATAATAACAGCAATCTACAGTGCATCTTGCTGAGAGAGCTGAGTGCCACAACTGGAGCGGGGGCAGCTGGTTTGAAATTTAATTTTGCTTCACTATCACCCACTTCCCTGGAATGAATTGCTTTCACCATTTTTATTTCCAATTGTTTAATATCTCCCTGTAGTCTGCGGCTTTCTTCCTCATGGTTCATTGCATGACTTACTGTTATATGATCTGCACACTGGTAAATTGCGGCCACTACAAGTAAATAGGAATCATTGATCTATATGAGAATACAGTGGAACTAACAGCAGGCATGCTTCGTAGGTTTGCAGGCTACACCAGAATTGTAGACAGTGAGGAAGATTATCTCAGTTTCAAAAGGATCTTAATCCAATGAGTCGTTGGACTGAAAAATGTAACATGGAGTTCAATCTGGAAAAATGGAAATATTGCATTTGGTACAACAAAAAGAGTATGGCTTTGCGTGTGTTGGAGTGCATGGGAGATTAGATTACTTACAGTGTGGGAAAAGGCTCTTTGGCCCAACAAGTCCACACCACCCCACCGAAGCGCAACACACCCATACCCCTATATCTACCCGTTAACTAACACTCCGGGCAGTTTAGCATGGCCAATTCCCCTGACCTGCACATTTTTGGACTGTGGGAGGAAACCGGAGCACCCGGAGGAAACCCACCCAGACACGGGGAGAATGTGCAAACTCCACACAGTCAGTCGCCTGAGGCGGGAATTGAACCTTCCCTTCATTGCTCAGTCCTTTGTGTATCGGAGTTGGGACGTTACGTTGAAGCTTTGCAGGACATTCATGCGGCCTCTTCTGGAATATTATGTCCAGCTCTGGTCGCCCAGTTGTGGGAATGATAGTATTCAGCTGGAATAGGTTCACAAAAGGTATACACGCTTGTTGCCAGTGGAAGGTTTGAGCTATAATGAAAGGCTGGATCGGCTGAGTCTATTTTCAGATTCGAGATTGGAGTGCTGGAAAACCACATCAGGTAAGGTAACATCCGAGGAGCAGGAGAATATATTTTTTTTCGCGCAAGTGTCGCTCATCAGGCTCTTGCCTGAAACGTTGATTCTCCTGCTCCTCAAATGCTATCTGACCTGCTGTGCTTTCCCAGTATAACACTCTCAACTCTGATCCCTCATCTGCGGTTCTCACTTTTTCCTAGTTGAGGCTGTTTTCACTCTAGGTTAGGGGTTTGAAAAGCGACCTGACAGAAGTTTATGAATTATTGAGAGGCAAGTTTAGAGTTACCGATAGCGGCCTTTTCCCAGGAGGGGGATTTCAAGACGAGAGAGCATATGTTTAAGATGAAAAGAGAGAGATTTTTTTAAAAAAACATGTGCGGCATTTTTTTTAGGGACGGTGTTTTATGTGTGTAATTAACTTGCTGAGGAAGTGATGGATGAGGGTATGTTTGCAACATTTAATGGACAATTGATTCCAAACATGAATGGGAAAGTGGGATTTTAAAAATAAATGTATTCATGCCTAGTACGTCAGTTATTTCCAAGAGGGCATTTAAGAGTCAACCACGATATTATCCATCTAGAGTCTCATGTGGGACAGAGCAGATGAATATGACAGTTTGCTTCCCGAACTGGCATGAGTGAATCAGATGGGATTTTCCACACAACTGATTCAGGGCATCACGAGATTCTTCAATTCCAGGTGCTTATTGAATTCAAACTCCACTATCTGTCATGCAAGGACCAAAAGTATGTCCCCAAAATATTACCTGGGTTTTGGTTCACAAAACAGTAATAAAACTAGATTAGATTAGAATAGATTAGGTTACTTACAGTGTGGAAACAGGCCCTACAAGGGCATTATCACCACTCAGCGGGTACAGGAGGAGGCAGATGGGAATGGGTTAGTTTGGCAGTATGTTCAGCAAGGATCGGTTGGACTGACAGGCCTGTTTTCATGTTGTATGACTCTGACTTACGCGATGGAGCAGGCAGCTGGTTGAGATTAACAGCCGCATTGACATCATAACCGAACACCTGATGGGATCTGTAATCCTGCTGGAGTCTCCGGAGGTTGCTTTGCTCAGTGATCCCTTCCCACACACGGGACTGGTGAACGGTCTCTCCACAGTGTTACTGATTAAATGAGATTCCATTTCTGTGGTTAATTGAATCGCTTCCAGCAGTTCCCACATTGCCCTGCTTTCTCTGTGGTATCAGTGTCCTTTTTTCTACACAGGGTTATTGATCCTTTCAAATTGTGTCCACACAGATACTAATCCTGTTTTCCATGTTGTTCATGTGTTTTCATTCTTCCTCATTCACCCACAGGGTGCGAGTACCACTGGCGAGGACAACATTTATTATTGGTCCCTCATTCGTTGCTGTCTGGCTGCACCACAAACCCGGACGTGACCCCAGCCTCGGGTGTCTGCCTGTGGGCAGTCTACACGTTCTCTGTGTGTTTGCGTTTTCATTTCTCCCTCTGGCCAAAGATGTGCCAGTTACAGGAATCAACAATGGGAAATGCAGGCTTATGGGACAGGGTATACCCTGGGGTCTGGTGGGATGCGCTTCGGATGGACTGGAAGGGCCGATTAGACTGCTTCCCCACGCGGTGGAGATTGTTGAATTAAGGGTCAGATCATGTTTTTCTGGTCCTGGAGTCTCTCGGAGGCAGGACTGGGTGACGATGGTTGAATCCCCTGCATAAGGGACATGAATGAATGGGATTGCAGGAAATTAAAGTCATGATCTCTGTTCCTGAGGTCAGGCTTGCATTTCAGGTTTTATTCGTCGAACGTAAACATCACCCTTTCCGTGTCCCAACCCCCAAGGATGACAATTTTAAAATATCACCCCAACACCACCTTCTCCAGGTTGAAGTCTTGACTGTCTGGAAGAAACTGATACTGAGCTGATGCGAGCAAATGTAGCTGCCACCGCCAGTGTCGGAAACACAGATCCAAACAGCAAAATCATCTTTTAAACCCACCACTGCAAAGTTAAGGGCTCAACACGCTCCACTTGTACCACTCAGCTGCCTTAGAAAGATGCGGCGGAATGACTATGATAGTATAAACGGGGAAAGCCATTCCCTTGAGCAGGAGCACATTCAACCGAGGAATTTCATGCTCCTCTATACAGAAGCATCCTGTTCTGTGGTTACTGTGATCGTGGTTGTCGGTATTTTGCATTGTGACCACAGCAACCTCGATTTGAAACCAAATCACGGCACTGAGTGTTCTCTCCGTTGTCCTTTTTGTGACACATGCTCAGAAATTAATTGTTTTACCTTCAAATTCCGATCTCTTACATGTCTGCGTTTCATATATCAGGATTCAGATACACCCGTTGTCGGAGATTTCCCTTCTACCCACGATCATGAAACCTCTTTTCCGTCCCTCCCCCCATTTCTCTGAGGCAATGCACAATCTATCACTCTCTTTCACATTCATACTGTTCTGTCTGTGCTGCTGCTGCGGTTACTGTTGTTGGGTGAACGTGCCTCAATCCCACCATCGGGACCTTCAAACAAATCGATCCATTTGGATACCGTGGTTGTGAAATCAATCCCCATGTAGCAGCTTTTACTAATATTGGACAGAGACAATTGGAGCGTCAGGCTCATGGAAAATACCCAGGGCAGTTCTGGTGAAAAGACATTTTATTGTTAAAGATCAGCTTTTATGACTTTCTGCGTTGGTCTTGTGATAATTTCATAGGACTCATAATCCAGAGACCGAGGTAATAATCTGGGTACTCGGGATTGAATCCCACGATGTCATGATTGTCAAATTTGGATTCAAAAAAAATCTGCGAGGAAGAATCTAATGATACATTAGATTATACATCCATCGACAATTGTTGAAAAAAACTCTGTTTCACTGATGTCATTTCAGGATGGAATTTGCTATCCTTACTTGGTCTGGGCTGCATATGACTTCAGACTCATAGCAATATGGTTGAGCCTCAACTGCCCTCTGGGCAATTCAGAATGGGTAATAAATTCTGCTTAGCCAGAATCGCCCTCATCCTAATCCAGAAATTTTAAAACAAATGCTCGTTAGGCTCACACAAGAGTGTCGTTGTGCAGTTTTGCAAGTCACATTATAGCAGGGATGTGATCACACTAAAAAAAATTGCAGGAGATATTTACCGGGATACTGTTTGGGCTGAAGAGTTTCAGTTGTGAAGAAAGACAGGACAGAGTGGAGTGTTTGTCGCAGTGTAAAGGAGATGGAGACAAGACATGATTGAGTTCGGGTATGGACAGGGTTGACTGAACGAGTTTCCCATTGATGGAGGGTTCGATCAACAGGGGCCAGAGACTGAAGGAGAAAGACAGAAAAGTTTGAGAAGATGTGCAAAAAAACGTTATCAGCCAATCGGTGGTTGGAATTTGGAATACACTGTCTGCATTTTTCAGAGCGGGAGAACCCCTTATAACCTGAATATATATTCAGATGTGAACTTTTGAACCAAGACATATAAGGCTGTGGGGTAAGCATTGTGAAATGGGATTCAGTTCATTAGGCAGTTGTTTGTGACAAGTGTGGCCACAATTGGTTGAAGGGCCTCCTTTGACACTCTTGTCCTTGGTAGTATAATGGTTAGTGTCCCCGCCCATCACAGGGCTCAATTTTCCACTGGGGACAGTGTAAATGTTTTAAAACTGTCGCTCCATTCCCAAGTGCGGGTATTGATACCTGTCCTTCCATTCTCGATGGGGCATGTCACAGGAAGGACAGTGCTGCCTGAATAAAGGTGGGGAAGGACTGCAGCTCTCAGGGAGGCATAGTGTCAGTGAAAGTGCAAACATGTGACTTCTGCAAACTTCACCTTGTGACTGTGTTGTAATGAAAAGCATTTGACAGACTTGTTCTGGATTGAAGTGTTTACTAGAAGCAGGAAGCTGAGGAAAAAACAACATAAACGCATTCAAATATGAGTGCAGAAACATTTCCCACAGCACGAATGAAATTGGAAAGGACAGAGTAGCGTTTCGATACATTGAATTTGTGTTCCTTTGTTTTGATCAGTTTTACCTGGGTATAAAACCATTAAAAAATGATACAGCATTTGCTCAGTGTGAATGAACATTGTCTCAGTAATTCGCACTGCTGTTCAGAGGGAGGGTTAGGTTGATTGGCAAAGTTAAATTGCCCTCTCGTGTCCACTGAGTGAATTAAGTAAGTTAGGTGAATTAGCCATGGGTAACGCGGGGATAAGGTCAGAAGTCACAGGACATCAGGTTATCCTCCAACAGGTTTATTTGAAATCATAAGGGGAAGGGATTCCCCTTCTTCAGGTGAAATATAAGGAAATAGGGAGGGGAGCAAGGTCTGGGTGAGATGCTCTTCAGAGAGTCGACACTGGCTCGATTGACTGAAATGCTCTTTCTGCACTGTAGGATTCTGTGATTCTATGAATTGATAATGACGGTGTTTACTGGGGTGTAAAACCATTAGAGAAGATGCTGATGGAGCTGTACTGAGGATGAGATTTTATTCACTTGTCTTCTTGAAAATTTGAGAACAGTTATCCCTGAACCAAGGAAGACTTAATTGAGTTTATTCAGCTTATGAAATGTTTAGACAGAGTAAATAGGTGGAAAATTCCCTCTTTCAAGTAAGTAGACATCTAGGTGTCAGCCATTCAAACCCTTTGATAAAAACCTTTGAAGGACAAAGAAATGATGAGAACAGAATCGCTGTCACTCCGAGAATCTGTTTTTCAAAAAATTTGGAAAGGCACATTTGGTGACATACAAGGAATAAATTTCACAAGGAGAGAGACAGCGTGTGGCTAGGTAAAGGTGTGGGGTTGGGGTGTAGTCGGTCAGAAGTTGCGGGGAAACAATGTTTAAGTTGGTTGTCTTTAAATGTAAAGACTTTTTTTAATGTGCGCAGCTGAATAAGGTTCGGTTCCAAAACTCTGCATTTTGAAAGATTTGGCATAATGTTCACCTGAAGCGTTGCAAATGGAACTGAGTGGATATTTAGTTATTGTGAAGGGAAGATATTACATAATGAATAGGAAGTGACCAGTTGCTTGGAGATCGACTTACTGCTTTCATCACATGCGTTAAGGATGTGAGAACAAACACCATGATGTTTGATCCATTTAATGCTCAGTGAAATCTGTCAAAGAAACGAGCAACAAAACTGGTGGGTTTTCTTTTGCATTTTAAACCTCTGTTTTTCTAAGCAGTATTTTCTTTAAGCTGAAATATATTTGCTGAGCAAATTTGAATACAACATTCTTCGTTCCAATGAGATATAACTAATTGACTTCTGATTATTACAATGAACATTGTGAGGTTTCAGCAAAATTAAAATGAACCGAACAAATCAGCATTTTATTGCGATTTAATCCAATTCAGGTTCAGCCATATGAGAAAAGTCATTGAGCAACAACATTGCCTTTATGTCAGTCACCATGGCTGCTTCTTCACGTGATAGAGAAAGTGACTGAAAAATTATGTGCCAAATGTAGGTGTAAATATGACGCAAAATTCTTGTCCTGTTTCATTCTGACTTTTTTCTGACTCAGAATGTATCAATGATAGCTATTCATTCTGACCAGCTTGGTAATTTATTGGAATTTGCTGTTATGATAATTCCATTGAAAGCAGAAACACAATGGTGTGGATTCGATTCCGCTCTGGAACTTTCTCATTCATGACTTTCACCACATGTAACCTGATGAGGTCACATGTCACCCCACGACAAAATGTGCAAAGGAGACCGAGAGATTATGGTGGTGGGTTATTACGCTGCTATGCTCCACATTCATGGGTTCGAGTCACACTCTGGTTACTAACTTTACGCGCTGCACTAGCAGTTTTTCTTTGCACCTCACACCTCTGGTATACACTGGATCGAGAAATTTGTTCTTGCCCTTCACTGCAAGGGAGATTCAGGAATAATCGACACCACATTAAACTCATAATGAAGAGTGAGAGCAGTCATTCAATTGTAGATGAAATTGGTGAAATGAGAAGGAACGCATTTTTCTTTCCGCCCTACATTCCATCTTGTCTTTCTATGAATTTACATCAAAAGAAAGAGAAAAAAATAACATGAGATCGGGAGCACAGGTTTATCCAGTGGGGTTGTTCATGAGTATTTTAACCTAACAGTTCACACAAAGATCTGATCAGTATTTCAAACAGTCACTCGGAATTGCAACCGCAGAAAATTTCTCCAATGAAACAAACATTTCATTCTTTCACCAATTTCTGCTGTGTGTGGATCATGCATCATCCAACGTGGTCACTGACTGTGAGCGTGCCTACTGTATAAGATCCAGCAACTTCCTTCAGCAATCACAGCTTCTGTCCACACCCACCTATGCTGGGGCCCAGTGTCATTTGTTGACCCCAGGTCACAGCACATTTCTTTTTTCTGTGTTTATGAGCTTTGTTCCTGACCTTTCTGATCTGTTTCATAAACCTTTCCTGTTACTTCATCCCATCCCCTCACAATTCTGAACTTATGAATAAAATAAGGCGTTAGACGAAATGTTAAACCAAGTGGAAGTATGCTCTTCAGCCCAAGGAGTCTTCTCAACCATTCAATGAACTCATGGATGATCTGATTTGGAGATGCCGGTTTTGGACTAAGTTAAAAATCACACAACACCAGGTTGTGACTATCCCCTGATGGAGGAGCGTAGCTCAAAAAGCTAATGTGCTTCCAATTAAACCTTTTGGACTATAACCTAGTTGTTGTGTGATTTTTAACATAGTTGATCTGATAATCTTGAATTCCTTTCTCCTCACTAAGCTCGACAAAGTTTCATCATTTTTCTGATGAACTATCTGGCACAGTTTGAAAATACCCAACCACAAGTTCTCAACAGCGGTTACTTGGAAAATGCCACAGATTCTTTTACCCCTGAGCAAAGAAATTACTCCTCATTTCTGAATTAAATGGGCAATATCTAATTCTGAGATTATGTCCTCTGGTGCTCTCCTCAAAGCAGAGGGCAAGCCACCTGCCCGTATCTACCCTGTCAAGATCCCACGAATATTGAACATTTTTAATTGTCATTCTGTGATTATAAAGTTCCCCTCCTCCTCCTTTGTTTGAAGGAGAATAATCCCAGCCTAACCAATCATTTCACGAAGTTCTACTCTATTCAGAGTTAGCAACATGTTAGTAAGTCTGCGCTGTCCCTTACAGCATCCTTACATATTATTAAGACAGGTGGAGAAATTTCTGCGAGGAAACGAGTTGAAATTTCAGGCGCAGACGGGAATTGAAACTTGACATCAGAAAGCAAGTAGAATCGGATTGACCCACAGAAGGACCAAATACAGCGAAGATAACTCTGACAAATGAGAATCTAATCGTATTCGATTGACATTTAATGGCTTCAATGCAACTGAATTTCTCCGTGGAATCGTCCTGGGAGCTCGTATTGGAACCTGAGCGCCCATATAAAGAAGTTGAAGACAAAAACGTGTCCGTAGTTCAACTTTGTTTGATTATTAACTCAACTCTTGTCTTCGTGAAGCCTACATTGTCCGCAACACACAAATTAGATGTTTAATGGAACTCTCTCCATTTGCCGAGGTGGGTGCAGCTTCAATACCACTGAAGGAACTGGACACCCTCCACGACAATGCAGTCACTTAACTGCATATTGTACAACATCTGAACATTTATTCCCTTAACTGCTAAGGCACAATTGCCGCAGAGTGCACCACAGAGAAGATTCACTGGAGTAAGTCATCCAGGCTTTGTTGACAGAACCTTCAAAGCTCAAAAACTGTACCGACCATAAGGACAAGGTTGAAGATGCACTGAACCTCACCATTTGCAAATTACCGTCCAAGGCTCATGCCAGCATGACTTGGAGAGGAATCAGTGGTAAATTCATTGAGTGGTGAAGTAGTTTGATGGGCCAAGATTTATACTTCAGCCCTCTATCTTTCATCTTTTAATTTTCAAAAATGTAGATTATTGTATGGACCAGACTTGTGCTCCTTCCTTTGGTTGTTTCCGAAACTGGCGGTTACTAAAGATCGAATGTCATCCACAGTCTGTCGTCAACAATAGGAAATATCCAAAAACATCCCGAACAATTTATCTCCCTGTCCCTGTCTTCAGGGACCTGTGAATGCCCATTCCAAGATCTCTTTGTTCCTGTACACCACTCAGAATCCTCACTGTTATTGTTACAACTCCCCAAATTCCCCACCACTCATTGGTCTGGATTCAATTGTATTCACCATTTTGCCTTTCCACCTGATGGATACATCCCTGCGGTCCATGACATTATTCATCATAGTCAACTGCACGACTATGTATCATCAGTAAACTTCTAAATCATGACTCCTAATGAACAAGTTTGAATTATTGATCTACATCAGGAAACAGTGGTACTTCACTGGGGAAAAGCATCCAAACATGGTTCCTTGCAGCATGGGATGAACAACTGCCATGTTCCAATCTCCAAGGGTTGCTAGCCCAGTATCTCACCACTACATTTGCAGATGACACAAAGTTTGGTGGAGTAGCCAGAAAACATAGAGGACTGTCAAAGAATGAAGGGGAATGTAGATAGACAGAAGAGTTGAACAAAGAAGTGGCAAATGGTGTTCCATCCAAGCAAATGTGAGGTGATGATTTGGGGAAGTCTAATTCCAGAGCCAAGTATACAGTAAACGGAAGAGCCTCCGGTAAACTTGATAAGAATAGAGATCTGGGAATTCAGGTCCTTTGTACCCTGAAGGTGACTGCACAGATGGATAGACTGGTCAAGAAGGCATATGGCATGCTTGCCTTCACGGATAGGGCATTGAGTATAAGAGCAGGCAAGTCCTGCTAAAATTGTACAAGAGTTTGTTTCGGCCGCGTTTAGAATACTCTATACAGTTCTTGTCGCCAAACTACCAAACTTATGTGGACATTTAGGAGAGAAAGCGGAGTAGGTTTACGCAGATGTTGCCTGGTATGGAAGATGCAAACTCTGAAGAGAGGTTGAGTAGATTACTTCTGCTTTCATGAGGAAAAAAACGAGATTGAGGAGACCTGATTGAGGTCTACAATATCATGAAGGGCACAGACAGGGTGGATAGAGATAAGCTTTTTTCCCAAGATGCGGGATTCAATAATGAGAGGTCATGCGTTCAATGAGAGAGGTGAAACGATTAAGGGAGAAAGACATGGAAAGTATTTTACACAGAGGGTGGTAGGTGCTGGAATGCGTTGCCAGCAGAGGGAGCAGAGGCAGGCATGGTAGATTATTAAACGATGCGCCTACAGATGCATAAGTAAGTGAGAAGCAGAGGGATACGGATGCTTAGAAATTGGGCGACATGTTTAGTTAGTTGATTTGGACCGGCTCAGGTACGGCAAGGAAGAATCTAATGACTATTATATATCCATTGACAATTGTTGAAAAAAAAATATGTTCCACTGATGTCATTTCGGGATGGAATTAGCTATCCTTACTTGGTCTGGCCTGCATGTGGATGAGATTGATTGATTTCGATAAAACATCAAAGACTCGGGGGACAGTACAGGATACTGTTGAAATGTATGCTTCAATAGCATTTTAGCTTAACATCGGCACAGCCGCCCATATCCAACCGGAAATGGGGATGGGAATGTGTGCGTGGAGTTACTCTCTGGCTCCAGTGATGCAATAGGTGAGCGTCCAGTCCTTCTGTGATGGTATAGAGGCGCAGGAAATACCTCGGTTGAGTGTGCTCCTGCTCAAGGGAATAGTTGCCCCCGTTTATACTATCATAGTGATTTCCAGAGCATCTTTCTAAGACAGTTGAGTGGAGCGTGTTGAGACCTTAACCTTGCAGTGATGGGTTTAAAAATGATTTTTCTATTTGTATCTGTGTTTCCGACACTGGCGGTGGCAGCTACATTTGCTCGCTTCAGGTCAGTATCAGTTCCTTCCACACAGTCAAGACTTCAACCTGGAGAAGGTGGTGTTGGGGTGATATTTTAAACTAGTCATCCTTGGGGGTTGGGACACGGAAACGGTGATGTTTACGTTCGATGAATAAAACATGAAATGCAAGCCTGATCTCAGAAACAGAGATCATGACTTTAATTTCCTGCAATCCCATTCAATCATGTCCCTTATGCAGGGTATTCTACCATCTTCAGCCAGTCCTGCCTACGAGAGACTCCAGGACAAGAAAAACATGAGCTTATCCTTAATTCAAGAATCTCCACCGCGTGGCGAAGCAGTCTAATCGGACCTTCCAGTCCACATGGTACATCCGAAGCGCAACCCATCATACCCCAGGGTATTCCCTGTCCCATAAGCCTGCATTTCCCATTGTTGATCCCTGTAACTGGCACATCTTTGGCCAGAGGGAGAAATAAAAACGCAATCACACAGAGAATGTGTAGACTGCCCACAGACAGACACCCGAGGCTGGGATCACATCCGGGTTTGTGGTGTAGCCAGACAGCAACGAACGAGGGGTGAAGAATAAATGTTGTCCTGACGAGTGATACTCACACCCTGTGGGTGAATGAGGAAGAATGAAAACACATGAACAACATGGAAAACGGAATTTTTATCTGTGTGGACATAATTTGAAAGGATCATTCACCCTGTGCAGAAAAAAGGACACTGATACCACAGAGAAAGCAAGGTAATGTGGGAACTGCTGGAAGGGATTCAAATAACCACAGAAATGGAAACTCATTTAATCAGAAACACTGGAGAGATACCGTTCACCAGTCCCGTGTGTAGGAAGGGATGACTGAGCAAACTAACCTCCGGAGACTCCAGCAGGATTACAGATCACATCAGGTGCTGGATTATGATGTCAATGCGGCTGTTAATCCCAACCAGCTATCTGCTCCATAGCGTCAGTCAGAGTCATACAACATGAAAACAGGCCTCTCAGTCCAACCGATTCATGCTGAACATACTGCCAAATTAATCTATTCCCATCTGCCTCCTCGTGTACCCACTGAGTGGTGAGAATGCCCTTGTAGTTTATTACTGTGTTGTTAATCCAAAACCCAGATAGTATTTTGGGGACAAAGGGTTCAGGTCCTGGCATGACAGATAGTGGAGTTTGAATTCAATAAGCACCTGGAATTGAAGAGTCTCGTGATGACCTGAAATAGTTGTGTGGAAAATCCCATCTGATTCCCTCATGCCAGTTCGGGAAGCAACCTGTCATATTCATCTGCTCTGTCCCACATGAGACTCCAGATGGTCATGGTTGACGCTTAAATGCCCTCTGGGAAATAACTGACGTACAAGGCGAAAATAAATTTATTTTGAAAATCCCACTTTCCCATTCATGTTTGGAATCAATTCACCATTAAATGTTGCAAACGTACCCTCATCCATCAATTCCTCAGCAAGTTAATTACACACGTAAAACACCGTCTCTAAAAAAATGCAACATATGTCATTTTTTAAAAAAAATCTCTTTTCATCTTAAACATATGCCCTCTCGTCTTGAAATCCCCCTCCTGGCAAAAAGCCGCTATCGTTAACTCTAAACTTGTCTCTCAATAATTCATAAACTTCTGTCAGATCGCCATTTAAACCCCTAAGCTAGAGTGAAAACACACTCAAATGGGAGAAAGTGAGAACTGCAGATGAGAGATCAGACTCGAGAGTGTTGTGCTGGGAAAGCACAGCAGATTAGGCAGCATTTGAGGAGCAGGAGAATCGACGTTTCGGGGAAGAGCCTGGTGAAGGACACTTGAGAGGAAAAAATGATTCTCCTGCTCCTGGGATGCTGCCTTTCCTGATGTGGTTTTCCAGCACCCCGATCTCGAATCTGAAAACAGTCTCAGCCTATCCAGCCTTTCATTATAACTCAAACCTTCCACAGGCAACAAGCGTGCATACCTTTTGTGAACCTACTCCAGCTGAATAATATCATTCCTACAACTGGACGACCAGAACTGGACATAATATTCCAGAAGAGGCCTCATCAATGTCCTGCAAAAATTCAACATAACGTCCCAACTACTATACACAAAGGACTGAGCAATGAAGGGAAGTATGTTAAATGCCTTTGAACCATCTTGACTGTTGGTAATGCAAATTACAAGGAATTATTTACCTGCACACCGTTCTTCCCTGTTTTCCAACATACGCAAAGCCATACCCTTTTTGTTGTACCAAAATGCAATACCTGCCATTTATCCAGATTGAACTCCATGTTACATTTTTCAGTCAAACGACTCATTTGATTAAGATCCTTTTCAAACTGAGGTAATCTTCCCCACTGTCTACAATTCTGGTGTCGCCTGCAAACCTACAAAGCATGCTGCTGTTAATTCTACTGTTTTCTCATATAGATCAATAATTCCTATTTACTTGGAGTTGCCGTGATTTAGCAGTGTGCAAATCATACAAAGTTAATCATGCAATTAACCATGAGGATAAAAACCGCAAACTGCAGGGAGATATTAAACAATTGGAAATAAAAATGGTGAAAGCAATTCATTTCAGGGAAGTGGGTGATAGTGAAGCAAAATTAAATTTCAAACCAGCTGCCCCCGCTCCAGTTGTGGCACTCAGCTGTCTCAGCAAGATACACTGTCGATTGCTGTTATTATAAACGGGAACAGATTTTCCCTTCTGCCCCGTCTTTGACCAGAAGCACTCCCAACCTCGGAATTGCTTGCGCCTCGAAACCATCATAGAAACACCGTGAATTCTCCGGTTGCGTCACTTGAGCCAT
The DNA here is from genome assembly GCF_047496795.1 of Chiloscyllium punctatum. NCBI lineage: Eukaryota > Metazoa > Chordata > Chondrichthyes > Orectolobiformes > Hemiscylliidae > Chiloscyllium > Chiloscyllium punctatum. The sequence continues at coordinate 255,810 of NW_027309835.1, read as the reverse complement.
CGAGTATCTCTGCGACCTCATTCCCATCTTGATTTCAAGTTGGTTATTTGCGACTGCGCCACTCAGTTCCTCTGTTTCTGGGGCTGGGAAATGGGCCCATGTGGCAGCAGGGGTTACTGCCTTGTGTGGGGAAACTCGTGAAGTAACCGATGTTAAACTGCATGGCTATTGAAATATACATTTCAACAAAAGCTTAGTATAAACAATGACTGTAGATGCTGGAAACCAGATTCTGGATTAGTGGTGCTGGAAGAACACAGCAGTTCAGGCAGCATCCGAGGAGCAGTAAAATCGACGTTTCGTGCAAAAGCTCTTCATCAAGAATACAGGCAGAGGCAGAAAGTCTGAAGGGTGGAGAGATAAGTGAGAGGAGGGTGGGGGTGGGGAGAAAGTAGCATAGAGGACAATAGTTAAGTGGTAGAAGGGATAAAGGTGATAGGTCGGGGGGAGGGTGGAATGGATAGGTGGAATAGAAGGTAGGCAGGTAGGACAAGTCAGGACAAGTCATGGGGACAGTGCTGTGCTGGAAGTTTGGAAATGGGGTGAGGAGGGGGAAGGGGAAATGAGGAAACTGTTGAAGTCAACATTGATGCCCTGGGGTTGAAGTTTTCCGAAGCAGAAGATGAGGCGTTCTTCCTCCAGGTGTCTGGTGGTGAGGGAGCGGCGGTGAAGGAGTCTCAGGACCTCCATGTCTTCGGTAGAGTGGGAGGGGTAGTTGAAATTTTGGGCCACAGGGCTGTGTGGTTGATTGGTGCGGGTATCCCAGAGATGTTCCCTAAAGCGCTCTGCTCGGAGGCGCCCAGTCTCCCCAATGTACAGGAGACTGCACTGGGAGCAAGGGATACAATAAATGATATTGGTGGATGTGCAGGTAACAAAAGCTGCACTCTCCCCGGAGACTTTGATGTTTTGGAGAAATCTATTTAACTCAGCCCTCAACACAGCCACTGGGGGAACTGATATTAAACGGTCAGCCCATTCTGAGTTCCCACATATCTGCCACTGTTCGCTCAGCACTGATATTGTGCATTTGGTGCTCTTCCTAACATTCCTTATGATACTGTACTTATTGCATGAGTTTAGTGTGTTCGTCTGTGTAATGCCGTGATCGTATAGTGGTTAGTCCTCTGCGTTCTGGCCGCAGCTACCTTGGTTCGAATCCGAGTCACGGCAGTAATTGCTCTATGTATCCCAGTCTTTTGTGAAACACAAAGGAATCAGTTGTTTTAAAGTTTTGATTTTATACAAGTTGATTTTATTTTCCTTCAAGTTCTGCTCGCTCACATCTCTGTGTTTCATATGTCAGAATTCAAATCCACCAGTTCTCAGAGATTTCTTCCCTCCTACGATCACTAACTGAACTTTCCATCCCATACCCCCATTTCATTAATTTGAAGATGCCGGTGTTGGACTATGGAGTACAAAATGAAAAATGACCCAACACCAGGTTATGGTCTTACAGGTTTAATTGAAGCACTAGCTTTCGGAGCGCTGCTTTTTCATCGTGTGTTTGTGGAGTCATTTCCTATTTCACTAAGGCATTGCAGAACCTAATACAGACTCTCACATTGATATCGATCAATCTGTGTGGCTGGGGTCACTGTTGCTGGGTGAACATGCCCCAACCCCACCATCGGGATCTGCAGACCATTTGATACATTTGGTTAGCACTGTTGTGAGCTCAATGCTCATGTCGCAGCTTTTACTGATATGGACCAGAGATTATTTTGGGGGATCAAGCTCAGGAAAATGGCACAGAACAGTATTGGGGAAAAGCGACTGAATTGGATAAGATCAGTTTCACTGCTTTTCTGCAATGGCCGAGCGCTATTACCACTGACTACTGAACTGTTAATTCCGACACCAGGGACCTGGGTTTAACTCCGACCATGCTAGGTGGTAGAATTGGGATTCAATAAATATCTGGAATTACGAATATAATAACTCCTATATATCCATGTTCAATTGTTGAAAAAACAAAACCACCTGACGTCATTTAAGGAATGAAACTGTCATTCTTACCTGTTCGGGGCTCCATGTGACTCCAGACTCACTACAAGATGGTTGAGTTTCAACTGCCCACTGTGCAATTAGGGATAGCAATCAGCGACGCCCTCATACTGTAACAGAATAGAAAAAAAAAAGTTGATTAGGCACTTGCTAGATTACTGTGTGCAGTTCTGCAATTCAGTGTACTGCATGGATGTGATGGCACTGGGAACGATGCAGTCGAGATTCACTGGGATATTGTCTGGGATGAAGAGTTTCAGTTGTGAGGAGAGATTGGACAGACTGGGATTGTTTGTCGCCGAGCAGAGGAGATTGGAGAAGACATGACTGAGATGTACAAAATACTGAGGGATATGGATAGGATAGACTGAAAGAAGCTTTTGTTTTTGTTGGGGGGATTGAACACTGGGGCCAAGAGATTACGGGAAAAGGCAGAAAGGTTTGAGTAGATTTGCGGAAAGGGTCAGAGAGGCAGAAATCATTCTAACCTTAAAAAAAGTTGAGATGTTAAATTGCGATGCCAAAACATGTAAGATTATGGGCTAAACAATGGAAAACTTGATTCAGGTCGTTTAGGAGTTGTGTTGATCAAGTGCGGCCACAACAGGCTGAAGGGTCTCCTTCGATGTTATTGTCCTCCACAGTATCGTGGTTAGTGTCCCCGCCTGTCACAGGGCTCAATTCTCCGCTGGGGGCATCGTAAATGTTTTAAACCTGTCGCTCTGTTCCCCAGTGAAGGTTATTCATGCTTGGCCTTCCATTCTCGATGGTACATGTCACAGGAATGACAGTGCTGTCTGAATCAGCTGGGGAAGGACTGCAGCTTCTGGGAAGAGAGAGTGTCAGTGAAAGTGCAAACACGTAACTTCTGTAAACTGCACATTGTGTTTGTGTTGCAATGAAAACCATTATATAGAGTTGTTCCTGACTGATGTGTTTACTTAAAGCAGGAATCTGAGGAAGAAAACAGAGTAAATCCATTCAGATCTGAGTGCAGAAACATTTCCAGCAGAACTACTGCCGTTCTACAACGTAGAACCGCGTTTGGATGCATTGAATTCGGGTTGGTGGGCGCATCTTGCTTTCACTATGCGGAGTTACCAGTGTGTAAGGCCATTGCACATGATACAGATCGTGTTCGATGTGATGGTACATTTGCTCAGTGGTTCGAACTGCTATTAAGTCTGTAGGCTAGGTGGATTTGCCATGTTAAACTGTTCTGATCTGTCCAGAGAGTGAATTCAGTAAATTAAGTGAATTAGCCATGGGTAACGCAGTGATAAGTTCAGCAGTCACACGATGCCAGGTTTTATTCCAACAGGTTTATTTGAAATCACAAGCCAGAGGCCTGGGGGGACAGAGACGGGAGCTCGGTCTGGTTGAGATGCTGATCAGAGTCTTCCAACAAACTCGATTGGCTGAACTATACTTTCTGCATTGTCGGGGGAATCTGTGATTCTATCAGAGAGGACACTGCCAGCATTTACTGGGCCGCTAAGGCATTAGAGACGATGCTGATGGCGTTTAGTGGGGATGGAATTTTATTTATTTGTGTTTTGGAAAATTTGACACTGAACCAAGGAAAACCGAATGGAAGTTTTCCAGAGTATTTGGGGTTTGGAGAGAGTAAATATGTGGCAAATTCACTCTTTCAAGTTCGTATATTTCTGAACGTCAGGCTTTCAAAACCATGGATGTAGGACAAATAAATGATGGGAGCAGAATTTCTGTCACTCATAGAATCCGTTTCCAAAATATTTGGAAAGGCACATTTAGAGACACATAAACAGTGAGTTTCACCAGGAGAGAGACAGCCTGTGGCCAGGTAAAAGTGCAAAGGAGGGTGTCGGGTTAGAAGGTGCGAGGAAACAATGTCTAATTTTGATTACTTCAGATGCAAATGAATATCGGAAACGAATGCAGCTGAGAAAGATTCAGGAAAAATAAGCTCAGAGGTTTGAAAGGTTTATCTTAATATTCCACATGAAGCATTATAAATGGAACTGAGCAGATTTGGTATATTGACAAGAAAAGCTATTCCATGATGAATAGGAAGTGACCCGTTTCTTGGATATCGAATTCCTGCTTTAATCCCTTGCCTGAAAGATGGGAGGACGATCGCCACGATGTTGGGTTCATTTGACACCCATTGAAATCTTCCAAAGTAACTGAGCATCAAAACTGGCATCTTGTTTTGTAGCTTAACCTTCTGTTTTTCTCATCAGCATTTTCTTTAAGCTGAAATAAATTCGGAGCAAAATTGAACACAACATTGAGCGTTCCAATCATATAAATCCAATTCACTTCCGATCATTGGAATGAACAGATGGAAGTTGCAGCAAAATTAATAAAATGAAACGAACAAAACATCACTTCCGGGAATTTTACCCAGTTCAGGTTCAGCCATATGAGAAAGACCATCCAGCTAAAACATCACCTTCACTTCTATCTCCGTATATACTTCTTCACGTGAGAGAGAAACTGTCTGAAGAAATTATGCGTCAAGACGAAATGTGCGTGTGAATTTAACGGGAATTCCATGCTTGCTGGGTCATTCTGAGACAGTTCCAACTCGAAATAAATCAAGGACAAGGTATTCCTTCCAAGGAAGAGGTCAATCCCTTGGATTTTGCTGGTATTATTATTCCGCTGAAAGCAGAAACATAATGGCTTGAATTCGATTCCTGTCAGGGAATTTCTCATCCCCGAGGTGCACCAAATGTGATCTTGACGGGGTCACATGTGAGCTCCTTTGCAATGGGCTGAAGTGTCCCAGGGGTTCAGGCGATGGTTTGCTCTTCCATTGCGCATGTGTGGATTTGAATCCTCCTCTCGCTGTTACTTCTGTGAAACGCAGCTGTGGTTTCCCTTTGTGCCTCGCATCTTTAGGATACGTTCGATGGAGAATCTTGCTCTTGCCCTTCATCACACCGGAGATTTGTGATAAATCGATACCTCATCAAAGTCGAAGTAAAGCAATTTGATTCTGTTGTAAGTTACATTGGGATAATGAAAAGGAGTGCAAACGTTTCTTTTCTCCTTTCATTCCATCTTGAAGTTCTATGACTTTACATCGAATGAAAGTGAAACAATAAGGAGAGATTGAGTGCAATAGTTTATCCAGTGGGATTGTGAATTTTAATGTCTTTCCACACAAAATTCTGATCAGCATTTTATACAGTCAATTGAATTGGAACCGCAGAAAACGTTTCCAATGAAACGAATCTTTCATTCTTTCACAACCTTTTGCTGTGTGAATCATACCACGATCCATCATCCAACGTCATCACCAAGTTGGCAACAATATTAGATGCACCAATTTCCTTTAGCAATGACAGCGTCTGCTTATACCCATCTGCGGTGTGCCCAGTGCCATTTGTTATATCCAGGCCACAGCACATTTCTTGTTCATGAACTTATGAGCTTAGTTCCAGATCTGTCTGATCAGTTTGAGAAACCTTTTCTATCGCTTCATCCCATTCTTTCAGAATTCTAAAGGTATCAATAAAATAAGGCGTTAGACCAAATGATGAAGGGTTGGAAGTCGGCCATTCAGCCCATCTAGTCTGCTCCACCATTCAACGAACTCATGGCTGATCTGATAATCCTCAACTCCATTCTCCAGCATTGCCTCGACCAAGCTTCAACGTTTTTCTTGTTAAATATCTGTCTGGCACAGTTTGAAAATACACAACAACTCAGCCTCAACAACAATTTTGGCAAGGAGTTCAACCGATCCACTGGCCCCTGTGCAAAGATATTACTCCTCATTTCTGAATTAAATCGGCAATATCTAATTCTGAGTTCATGTCCTCTAGTGCTCTCCTCATACCAGAGGATGAACCAGCTGCCTGTAACTACCCTGTCAAGATCCCATGAATATTGAGCGCTTAGAAATGTTATAATGTGATTATAGAGCTCCCCTCCGTCTCCTTTGTTACAAGGAGAATAATCCCAGACAAAACAATCATTCCACGAAGCTCGATTTTCTCCAGTGTTCACAACATGTTCATTAATCTCTTCTGTCCCCTGTAGCGTCCTTACATATTATTACAGTAGGTGGAGACATTTATGTGAAGAAACGGTTGAAATTTCAAGCACAGACGGGAAGTGGATCTTGAAATCAGACAGGACTGGAATCAGATTGGTCCACACAAGGACGAAATAGAGAAATGATCACTCTGACAAATGAAAATCTAATCATATCTCATTGACATTCAATAACTTTACTGTAAACAAATTACCCCGTGTAATCGTCCACAGAGCTATTATTTCGGGGAAAAACTTGTAGAAACTGGCTACATAAACACTTTGACAACGATAACATGTTCTTGATACTTTTTTTGATTATAAACTCAACTCATTGTTCTGGTAATCATACATCGTTTGCAAGGCACAAATGAGACGTGGAATATAACTCTCTCCATTTGCCGAGATGGATGTAACTTCAATAACATTTAAGGAACTGGACACCATCCACGACAATGCAGTCACTTGAGTGTACCCTCTTCAGCACCTGCAATATTCATTCCCTTCACCGCTAAGGCACAATTGCAGCAGAGTGCACCAACTCTCAGATCCACTGGAGTAAGTCATTCGGGCATTTTTGACAGCCTTCAAAGCTCAACAGCTGTACTGACTATAAGGACAAGGTTGGAAGATGCAACGAAACGCCACCATTTTCAACTTACCATCCAAGGCCCACAGCACCCTGAGTTCGAAAGGAATCAGTGAGAAAATCATTGGTGAAACGGTCTTGATGGGCAAAGTTGCATACTTCAGCCTTCCATCTTTTATCTTCCAATTTTAAAAAAAATGTTGATTTATGCCATGACGTGACTTGTGCTCAGTCCTTTAGCTGTTCCCTAAACTGGTGGTTGCTAAGGTTCTGCTATCATCCACAGCCTGTGGTCAACAATAGAAAATATCTCAAAATCCTCTCAATCAACTGACTCCCCTTAAGATTAGAGTTGTGTTGGAGAAGCACAGCAGGTCCGGCAGCATCTGAGCAGCAGGAAAAATGGACTTTTCAGCCAAAAGCCCTTCATCAGGAATGAGACTGGGAGCACATGTGATGGAGAGATAAATGGGAAGGGGGTGGGGCTGGGGAGAAGGTAGCGGAGAGTGCTGTAAGTGGATGCAGTCGGGGGGTGAACATGATATGTCAGAGAAGTAGGTGGAGTGGATAGGTGGGAATGAAGATGCACAGGTGGGACAAGTCAGGCGGATGGTGTTGAGCTGGAAGGAGGGAACTGGGGTAAGGTAGGGGGAGGGAAAATGAGGCAACGGGTGAAGGCCAAATTGATGCCATGCGGTTGAAAGGTCCCGAGGCAGATGATGAGGCTTTCTTCCTCCATGCATCGGGTCATGTGGCAGTGGCGATTCGGGAGGCCCAGGACCTTCATGTCCTCGGGAGAATGGGAGGAGGATTTGAAATGTTTGGCCATGGGGCACTGGGGTTTATTCTTGCGGGTATCCTGGAGATATTCTCTGAAGTATTGTATGAGAACACATCTCCTCTCTCCAACTGAGAGGAGACCGCATCAGGCGGAACGTATACAAGAAATGGCATGTGTGGAAGTGTAGGAGAAACTTTGATGGACGTGGAAGCCTCCATGAAAGCCTTGGATAGAGGTGAGGATGTAGATGTGGGTGCAGGTTTTGCAATTCCTGCAGTGAAAGGGAAATTTATATTTCCCTCCCTACCCCTATCCTCTTTTCACAAAGACTCTTTCCTCCACGACTACCTAGTCAAGTCCACGCCCTCCAAAACCCCCCCTCCCCTCTCAGAACCTTCCCCTGCCACCACAGGAATTGCAAAACCTGCACCCTCATCTTCCTTCTCACATCCTTCCAAGGCTCTAATGAGCCTTCCAAATCCATCAAATGTCCGTGTGCACTTCCACACATGTCATTTATTGCATCTGTTGCTCGCGATGATGTCTCCTCTACTTTGGCGCCAACAGACACATTCTTGAAGAGCGCTTCAGAGAACATTTCCAGGGAACCCGCAACATTCAACTCCAACGCCCCATGACCAAAAACATCAATTACCACGTCCCCCGACTCTCCCAAAGGACACGCAGTTCCTGGGTCTCCTCCACCGCCATTCCCTCTCCACCAGACGCAAGATCTATCACCTCGGGACTCTCAACCCCAGGGCATCAACGTGGTCTTCACCAGTTTCCTCATCTCTCCACGGCCACCTTATCCCAGTTCCAACTTTCTAACTTGCCACCATCCTACTGACCTGTCCCACTTGTCTATCTTCCTTTCCACCTATCCGCTCCGCCCTCTTCTCCGACCTATCACATTTAACCCCATCTCTATCCTCCTCTTGCACTCTCAGCTAAATTCTTCCCAGACCCAGTCCTCCTGTTTATCGCTCCACCCACGAGGCTCCCAACTTTTTTCCTGATGAAGGGCGTTTGCTGAAACGTTAGTTTTTTTCTGCAACTCGGATGCTGCCTGACCTGCTGTGCTTCTTCAGCACCCCTCCAATCTTGATTCTGATTTCCAGCACCTGCAGTACGCACTTCCGTCCATTTGATTCCCCTGTCTATTGATCTTGAATAGGCCGTTGCTAAAGTTCCAGCATCGTTTCCCTGCTCTTATATTCTCACCTGCGGTCAAGAACAGAAAGTATCTCCAACCCCTCGAGACCACTTGATCCCTTGTCCAATCACCTTCAAACATTCGTGAATGTCTACTCCAATTTCTCTTTTATTACTTTAAACCAATCAGTATTCACATTTTTATCATGGATTCTCCCCAAATTCATTATCACCCACTTCACTGGATTGAATTCCTTTCAGCACATTTTCTTGCCAATTGTTTCCAATCTCCCTGCAGTCTATGGCTTGCTTCCTCATGGTTAACGACATGAATAATTGTTACCTGATTTGCAAACTGCTAAATGATGGCCACGACAAATAACTAAAAATCGTTGACCTGTATGCGAAAACAATAGAACTCATCGAAGCCATGGTTCATAAGCTGGCAAAGGACAGCAGAATTGGAAACTCTAAAGAAGGTGATGTAAGGTTCCAGAAGGATCTTAATCCATTGCGTCTTTGGGCTGAAAAATGTCACATGAAGGTCAATCTGGATAAATGGAAGGTATTGCATTATGCTTCATCAAATTTTAGTAGGGCTGAAACAATTCGTGATCGGGCATTGCATCGTGTTGTGGAACATGGAGGCCAGGAATGCAAGTAAATAATTCATTTTAATTTGCTTCATATCTGGACAGAATGGTTAAAATAAATGTCGTCTTGCCTTCGTTGCTCAGTCCTTTGACCGAAGGAGTTTATACGTTATGTTGAAGTTGAATAGGACAGATGCGTCTCCTGGAAAACTGTGTCCAGTTCTTGTCGCCCAGTAATAGCACGGAAATGATTCAGCTGGAGTAGGTTTAGAACAGGTATACCAGCGTATGGCTAGTGGGGAAGGTTTGTGTTATAACAAAAGGCTGGATAGGCTGAGAATATTTTCACTCGAGCACTGGAGTTTGAAAGACGACCTGACAGAAATTTATAAATTATTGAGAGTTCGACTCGAGTTGTCTGTAACTGTCTTTTCTCCAAGGAGAGGCACTTCAAGACGAGAGGGCAAATGTTCGAAGTGAAAAGAGGGATTTAAAATAAGACATTAGAGACTTTTTAAAACAGAGGATGGTTTATGTGTGCAATTCACTTCCTGAGGCAGTGATGAATGAAAGTACATTTACAATATTTACAAGATATTTGGATTGATAAATGAGTTGGAAAGTATCAGTGGGATTAACAAAAGCTATTCATTCATGCCTCGTACATAATTTATTGCCTAGAGGGAAGATCAGAATCAACTACGATATTATGGATCTGGAGTCACAGACCAGCCAGACTAGATAGGTAAGGCAGTTTCCTTCCCTATCTGGCATTAGTGAATCAGATCTACTGATTCAACATCATCATTAGACTCTAGGTATTTGTTTAAATAAAATTCCGGCATCTGCCTTGCCAGGGATTGAACCCGTGTCCACAGAATTATATCTGGACATTCATATTAACAATGCAGTAATAATATCACAAGGGCATTATTAACCCTCAGCAGTTCCAAGAGCCATCACATGCGACTCGTTTAGTTTGACATTATGTTCAGTATGAACTGGTAGGACTGAAAGGCCTATTTTCAAGCTGTGTGAGTCTATGACTTTGACGCTATGAAACTGGCAGCTGGTTTGGATTAACAGCAGCGTTTACAGTTTAGTTGATCTCCTTCTGGGATACGTAATCTTGCTGGTAAATCTCGAGGTTCTTCTGCTCATTGAGCCCGTCCCACACACGGGGTTGTTGAATAGTCTGTCCCCAGTTTGATGAGTAGATGAGTTTCGAATTCAGCAGGTAATTGAATCCCGCATTACGCTGGTTTCTCTGTGATATCGGTGTCCTTGTATCTTCCCAGGATGAACGATTGGTTCAAATAAAGTCCACGCAGACGCAAGTCCCGTTGTCCATGTTGTGAACGTGTTTTTAGGCTTACTGATCTCCCCATAGGATGTAGATGTCGCTGGTCAGGACAACATATGTTGTTCTTTCTGATTCGCTGCTGTCTCGCTGCACTAGAGACATGAATTCGATACCAGTCTCCTGCGACTGTGTGCAGTTTGCACATTCTCACTTTGATTGTGTGAGTTTCATCCCACAGTCTCAAGGTGTGCAGGTTACTGGGATCAGCGATGGGAAATGAAGGCGAACAGAATAGGTATGGAGTGTGGGTCTGATAGGATGTGCTTCAGAGGGATGGTGTCGACTGGAATGGGCCGAATGGCCTGCTTTCCCACACGGTCGTCATTCTCGGATTAAGGGTCAGCTATGTTGTTCAGTTCCTGGAGTCACAAGTAGGCAGGATTGGGTAAAAATGGTAGCATCCCCTGCAGAAGGGACATGCATGATTGGGATTGCAGGAAATTAAAGTCATGTTCGCTGTTCCTGAGGTCAGGCTTCCATTCCAGGTTTTATTCATCGAACTTTAACATTACCAGTTCCGTGTGTGAGTCCCCAAGGATGACTAGTTTATTATATAACCACAACACCACATTCTCCAGGTTGCAGTATTTATAGGGAACAAGAAGCTGATTCTGAGCTGATGCAAACAAAAGCAGATGCCAATGTCAAAAACACTGATCCAAACAGGAAAATGAAATTTCGAACCTTGCCACCCCAAAGTTAAAGTCTCCACACGCTTTAGATGCGCCAATCGGCTGTCTCAGCAACATGTACTGTTTATGGTCATAATATTATAAATGGGGGCAAGTATTCCCTTCCGCCCCGCTTTTGACCAGGAGATGACCCAACCTCGGAAATACACGCGCCTCTCTCCCGTCATTCCAACCCAGTTTACAATTGGATCTTCGTGAATGCTTCAACGTGAAAATGTATGTTTGATTGTGCAATGCCTCAGTCAAATGGGATGAGGGACGGAAAAGAGAGTTAGGGAGAGTGCGAGGGAGAGACATCTTCGAGAACTTTTGGGTTTAAATCCTGATACATAAAACGCAGAAACATCAGAGAACAAAATTCGATGGAAAACAGATCATCACCTCAGAAAATATTATCATGTAAAAATTATCAATTTCTGACCGTGTTTCACCAAAAGTAAAACTTTGAATGAACTGACCGCCATGATGTCGATTCGAGCCGAGGTCGCTGCAATCACAACGCAGAATATGAACTACAGTTTCTCTGATTCCGGGTCTGGAACTAGGATGATGTGTGATTGCCTGCAGCAGTTGGTACTGCCTTGTGTGGGCACAGCGATGAAGTAGCCGATGTTCAACTATAATGCTATCGAAACATACGTTTCAACAATTTTCTGCACTCTCCCAAGAGTTTGGAGAGTGTCATTAATCCCATTCTCCAGTACTCTCATTCATGGAACCTCCACAGTCTCTGGGGATGCTAAAGTTAATGATTCGGTTCATTCTGCGTTCCCACATGCCTGTCGCCAAGTCCTGATATTGTACATTCTGCCTGACATTCCCTCTGCTACCATACTGGTTGTAGTTTACAAGTGTGGCCTGTGGAATACTGTAACCGTTTAGTAGTCCATATTCTGCGTTGTGATTGCAGCGAACTCGGCTCGAATCGACATCATGGCGGTCAGAATGAAGAGTTCTTGGCTAATTGTTATATTCTTGGAAGTGAAGATGTGCAGAGCGATCTCGGTGCCCATGTATCTCAAATTCGGAAAGTTACCACCCACGCTGACAGGTTTGTTTGCAAGGAGCACGGTGTGTTAGTTTTTCATGGGAGAGTGATTCAGTTTCAGAGTGAAATTATCACTTTGCAGCTCCAGAAGTTATCTGGTGTGGCCGCACTCGTAGACCTGCGTGCATTTCTGGTCGCCACATTATACGATGGATGTGAAAGCATTGGAAAGGGTGCAGAGGACATTTTCTAGGATGTTGCCTTCTATGGAGAGATGATCTTACGAGGAACGGTTGAGGGACTTGAGGCGGTTTTTGATAGCGACAAGAAGTTTGAGGGGTGAATTTAGAGAGGCATAGAAGATGGTCAGAGGTTGCCATAAGGTGGACAGTGAAGGCATTTTTCTTCAAATGGTAATTTTGGCACAAGGGCACATCGATGTAAATTGGGGGTGATAGATACTGAGGTAGGTTCCTTTATCACTGAGTAGTAAGGGTGCTGAACGCCTTGCCTTCAACACTCGTGGACTCAACAACTTTCAGGGCAATGAAATGGTCATTGTATAAACTTGCGGATTTTGATGGTAAAATACTAGTCAGATTGGTATCACAGGTCGGTGCAACGTTAGGGCGAAAATGAACTTTATTGTGGTGTAATATTTGGTGTTTGAACTGTTCTTCAGCTTGAAGTTGCAATCATCTCTGGTCACTATCAGTAAAACCAACACCTGGCGAGAACCGAATGTGCAACTTTGGCATCTTACGCACTTCCAGTCTGTCGTGCAATTACATCAAACTGACGAATTGCACCACTGGAGCGGCCGTGTACTGATGACCAATGGCTAATGATCTTACCACTGGGCCCCTCAAACCAATTACTCCTTTTTTGCTGAAGATCTGAAATGAAACACAGCGCAGAGGAGGTTATACTGATGATGGATCATCGATTATGGAGCATCAGGTTCAGGAAAATGAATAGTAAAATGTGGTGAAAATAGGCAGAATTGAATTCTGTGTTCGTTTACCGTGGCTTCCTGCGTTGATCACAGGCAATGTTATGTCGCTACTGTGCTGGGATTTTCCTTCTATCGGTATCAATTCGTCAGAGAATTCGATTTACTGGTACTTCACCAGCATCCTTTGGAATGTTCATACGGCACAATGAACCACACTGTACACAACGTCAACAATCTTCTGTATTACTACATCCAAGGGCACGTGGCATGGTTTTTTATAAATAGTGAAAAATTAATCATGTTATGCAAGGGCAACTTGAATTTTAGTTTAATTAGTAAAGTCGCAAGAATCCAGAGTAAATTTCAAAATGTCAGAAAGTCACGTTCATTACCTTGGCCAGAATCCTAGCCCAGCAAGAGGGAAGTCTGTCCCTCAATCCCCAGCGTCCATGTAATCGCTTGCTCCATGTGTCCACTTGGAAACCTATATGAAGGAATGTTCAGCCTGACAGAGAACTTGTGAGAATCCTACACTGTCTGACCTAAAGCTGAAACAAGAGCTATCTATTCCAGCTTGGAGGGTAGTGAAGTGGAGGTGAGACAGAAAATAATAATTGGTGTAGATTCACATTGTTCTCATTGTGATTGTGTAAAAACCTGGGCCAGAAAAGACTCAAGCAGAAAGGAGCAGAAGTAGGCCATTCTTAACACCGCTCCTGCCCAGTCACGCCATTCTGTAACATCATAGCTCACACAGCACTTTTATGTCTTTTTCCAGCGTATCCATATCATCGTGTTGCCAAGTGGCTAACACATATTTATCGATCTCTACAATAAATAGATAGTGAAGTTATTCATCGCTGTGAGGAAAATGTTGCATTTCGAGACAGTTGTGTTTTTGCATGAATGTTATAGGTTTTGCAGATGAGCAGTCGAGTCTGGTCTGAACACCTTTCAAACCATAAACTAAAACTCGACTCTGAGATTTGCATCCACAACTTTTGAATGGTAGTCTTAAGAAAGGCGTAGAAATTCAACGCGCTTTCCATTGCACCACAGAGTCGCGGCCTCACCCAGTTTTCACCACAAAAGTTTGCCTTAGAACGATTTCGTTCGGGACACCCATCTCACGTCTGTCTGACCTCGTCACACTTTCCAGTATCTGGTCCTTATCCACGTCTGCTCTGGATCTTTAAGTGTTCGGCTACATACCGCTGAAATGTCCTCATAACACTTAGCATTACCACATGATCAAATAAGAAATTCCAGATGAACAACACTTTATGGGTGAAAGCGTTCTTCCTAAATCTCCTCTAAACCGCTTTTCTCCTGCTTTTCATCTATATCACTGTTTATTATTCCTTCCCGAAAAGCCTTATTGCTGTCATACATATCTATCCTATTCATAATATGTGCATGTTAATCAGTTTCTCACTCAGCCTTCTCTGTGCTTCGTTACACAGCCCCAGCTTAGCTCATCGACCTTCACAATGGGAATGGTCCAGCCCTTGGCATTATTTTCATCTCCTGTGAACTTCTCCTCCTGCAATCAGACGGTTCCTGCAGTCTTGCGATTACAACGGAAAATGAAATGCTCTTTGAAGAAATGCGAAAATGTCTGAACAAAATCAGCAGCTCTTGTCCATCTATGATAAGAAAGGACAGTGAACGCTTCGATTCCAATGATTCGTGTTCGGAACTGATGGGATGTATGGGTGGGTGAAAAATGTGGAAGAGGGCGGACAGGATCCAAAATGATTGAACTCGATGTTGGGTCCTGAATTCTGCATGGTATTTCAGTAGAAAATGAGTTGCCCGATCTTCCAGCTTGCGCTGTGCCTTGAAGAAGAACTGCAACAGACCAGAGACTGGTATGATGGCTTGGGTACACAATGCAATCTTAAAGTGGCAGGACACTGGAAGATTGGGGTAAGTTTTGTTGATTCTGGACAGAACGTAAGTGATCTCAACTTTGTCACCGACTCGGTTTTCCTCTCTCCATTGTAGAGAGATCACATTCTCAGCAGGAACTACAGTTTTCTGGATTGAATGAAGTGCAGACAAATCACTGGAAGATGTGTCTGGAAATTTCCACAGTGAGGAGAGACATCGGAAACCAGCAGGAAATGTATCTTACAACATAGAACGTTACAGTGGAGTACAGGCACTTCGGCCCTCGATGTTGCACCGACCTGTGAAAATAATGTGATGTCCATTGCAATGGAAAATTAACATTTCTTTTGAAACTAATAAAAGCACAGGGAAACAAAAAAAGTAAGGGCCTGACTTTGCAGAGTGCAAGTGTTGCAGACAGAAAGAAAATCTATGTATATTTAAACTGAACTAATATCAGACTTACAAGGCCAGCAAACTACCATATCAACAGCCAAGGAATTAGAAAAAAACAACTCCATATCTGGAAAGGAACTCGAATGTTTCAGGCCACTGATCTTGAAGTGTTGATAAGAAGAAGCGATTTGAACTTTAAAGGGAATATGTAAAAGCTATCAGGCGCCCATTACATGAGGCGTCTTGCCAATGTATTACCTGGGACACGGGAAACCTGAATTTATTGGAACTCCACGCGCTACATGCTGAAAAATTTCTGGCCAAGAGAAGGAAAAACGGAAATTAAAGATGGAAAAGCAAACACTTAAACCTCAGCTTACTGTGATGCAAATGGTCGCCCAGCCGTTGGAAGGAGGTGCTGCGTGAAAAGAAGGGCTGGGAGAGGGAAATCTGGCGGCTGCTTTGTTGCAGAGCAATGGACCACTGAGTGAGGCAGCACACGCCCAGACAGCCTCAATCGGCCCTGGAGGCTGGGCAGCAGGGTGACTAATGGAGGAAGGCTGAGGTGGAGGTGGGCAGCCCCAAAGTTATGGGTACGCCTCTTTGCTTTAGGCTTGGCAACGAACACTCGCTTATGCTCATCTCTACTACTAACCTTATGGGCACTGAGACATGTCCCACCTCTATACTGAGCACTGAGTTTGCGAAGCGTGAAGTTTATTTTCAGTACAACGATGATGCATATAAGTCAATGCTTACATCTATGTTATAAGTGGAAGGTGCATCTCTTACTTTTTTGGAAGATACAAGGGCAACATATTCTGTTCATAAATCAAGGCAGTTCAGAGAGTCGACACAAATAAAGATGAACCGAAGCTTCCTGAACTTAATGGGCGCATCAGGAGTCGTGACACGAGAGAGATTTACCACACCCCTATTGTGCAAAACCAGTAATGGGGAAACATTCAAATTCTCATTTCTGTTATCGGAATTCTCTACTTTAAATCTGATGTCTCGGGATCTCATAGTGAGACTGGGGTCCGATTTGCACAGTACCCCGACGGTCTTGCAGGTAATACAAAAAGAAGATTTAACAGTGCAGGCTGGAAAATATAAATCACGACCCCTGATGCATGCCAGAGAGCGATAGGTCCCGTGAGCGATTCACTCACCCAGGAAGCAAGTAGCCATGTTAATCCCATTAACACTGATATTCTTGCTGGAGATATGCTGCACTGCACAGCACACATACACCGCGATGGTCCTGACAAATCATAAGAGAAGGATTGGTTCAGGAGATTGGTTAAACCAGATCAGTTGTAATTGTGCGAATTTTATTGGAATGATCACAGATGCGCTGTCACTTTAAACTTTTTTAAGCGCCTGTGACGGTAAATAGACCCTGTTTTTTTTATGTGGAAGGCTCTTTTCCTCACGGATCATTGGAGAAGGCATCCAACGACAGGTGTCAGAATTTGGGACCATGGATACGACAGGCACAAAAAACGAAAGATTGTATCTTCAGGGTCGGTGTGGGTATCTGCTTCAATGCAGTTATAAGGACGTATACGAAGAAACTAAATTGGCTAACTCAGGCAGACAGGGCAGTCCAGGTAATCCGCGGCAGGAGTGTCGTCTGGCGTTTACCTGGTAGATGTCTCGGACCCAAGATTAAGATTAAGAAGGGTCCCAACTGATTTCAGGGCAAAAGGCAAACACGATGTGGGGCTCAAACGAATCCTTAAGAATAACCCCGAAGTCTGAGTATTGTCCTTGCAAAGCAAAAGAGCCGTTAAAACCCGAGGCTGTGCAAGGAATTACCCCAGTCTTTGAATCTCTCTTATCGGCTGGAGTGATAATCCCCCGTGAATAATCACTGGTGAGAACACCCATTTATTTCGTTCATAAAGGCAAACATTCCAGGTGAATCGGGGGAATGGAGGTTTGTTCATGACCTGCAGGTTATCAAGAACGCTGTTGTTCCGCACACCCCAAATGTTCCCAACCCCTATATTATATTGGCTCAAATTCCACCGGATGTAGATGGCTCTCTATTGTGGATTTAGCAAATGCCTTGTTTTGTGTACTGTTACACGCCGACAGTCAATTCTGGTTCACTTTTTCCATTCAAAGGCAAATGGTATACTTTCACGTGACATTTTCAAGATTACTGTGAGTCCCCACCATAATTAACGAGGCTCTCCACAGGAGTCTGGAGACTCTTGTTTTAACCGGTAGGGGACTGGGGTCAGCGCTTCTGCAGTATGTAAACGAATGCTTAATCGCAGCATCAACAGAGAAACAATGTGATAAAGGTAGGCTTGCGAAGCTCTGTCATCTAGTCTCGCAAAACTACAACTTGTGGAACAACAGTTGAAGTTCTTAGGTCACTTAATATCTGAACAAGGACAGGCCATTGGTCAAGACAGAGTTCAAGCAAACCAGCAAAATTCAAAGCCTCACATGAAGAAACAATTGTTATCCTTTTTGGTCACGTGATCCTACTTAGAATGTTTAACCTGCATTACGCAAACCTTTAGGCGCCTAAAAGTGACATAGTTCATGGTTCAGGTTTGCAGAGCTACAGTCCGTTGCAGTGACCCCTGAGGCCGAGAGTGCCTTTGTTGAATTGAAATGGAACTCCAAACTACACCGACACTGGGATTCCAAATCCAAACAAGCCTTTTGTACAAACAGTGGATGAGAAGCGTGCCTGCATGACATTTGTGCTGATGCAGAATTATGTGTGGAAAATTGAGTCCAGTAGCTTATTTTACACCTCAACTTAGATCCCGTAACGGCAGGATTGCATAAATGCCTCCGTGTCGTGCCTGCATTTGAAAAGGCTGTTGTAGCTTCCAGGGACATAGTCGGATTTGTTGAATTAAACCGACTGGTCTCCCATGCAGTATCCTTCCTGCTTTCTGAGCAAAGCACAGCACAATGTCAGCTGCACGTTGGCGCACATACAATGCTATGCTATTGGAGAAGCCTAACATGACAATAAAGCGATGTAAAGTCCTTAATGCTGCTTGTCTTCTCCCCACAGAAGGAGACAGAGACCCACATGACTGTGTCGCTGTAATTAATGACATTTGAAGCCCGAGACCAGAAATGTAGGTTTCACCAATTTAGAATCCGGAAACGGCGTTTTATTGTGGATAGGTCAGCATTCAGAAGCAAAGAGATAGGCCAGTGTCCGGTATGTTGTAGCAACTACCCACGAGGTAGTCAAAGCGGGATCACTTCCTTCTCATCTGTCAGCGCAAGCAGCAGAGCTGATTGCCTTGATTGAGGCATGTAAATTGGCCGAAGGAAAATCAGTGAATATTTACATCGACAGCAGATATGCATTCGGGGTTGTACATAATTTTGGATCCCTGTGGAAAAACAAGGGCTTCTTGACCTCCACTGGAAAGCCAATCACATACCATGGCCTGATCTCTGACCTCCTGAAAGCAGTCCGATTGCCTAAATCAATCACTGTATGTACATGCGAAGCCCACAGGAAAAATTATGATACAATTTCTCAAGGCAATGGAAATGTAGGCTGAGCGGCAAGGACGGCAGCCAATCAGCCGCCAAGTGATGAGTTTGACATGTGTATGTCAAATATTTGTAATCCAAAGCAGACTTATGGGCGTTACAGTGTCAGGCCACATCGAAGGAGAAGCGTGAATGGACAAGGGCAGGGTGCAGAATGAGGGAATGGGTGTGGTGTGGCCCCAGTGGGAAACCCTGTCTACCACGATCTTTATTCCCTTTCTATGCCAAGTAACACACGGTAAGGACCATGTGTCAAAAGTGGGGATGTACGACAATATTTCAGCACGCTGGTACAGAAAGGGATTTAATCATTACTCATAAAAATAATGTGAATAATGTGTTATTTGTACCACTAATAATGTGGGGAGGGGAATACAAATGAATCAGTCAGAACACCCCAAATCCCAAAGACCCTTTGAACATTTACAGATGGATTTTATTGAACTAACACCCAGCGAAGGTATAAGGCATTGTCTGATGATAGTTGATGTTTTCCCAAGGGGTGGAAGTGCTCCCACGTCTAAACAGGATGCCAGTGCAGTAGGCAAGGCTTTGCTAACTGAAATAATTCCGAGATGGGGCATCCCTGAAAGGCTAAGCAGCGAAAATGGAAAGCCCTACAGCAGATCAGTGATTACTTGGGAATAAAGGGGAGGCAACATTGTGCCTACCACCCAGCGAGCGGTGGGGCAGTGGAAAGAGAGAAAACTATCCTTAAAAATAAATTGGCAAAATGTTGTGAGGAACTAGAGGTGACACGGACAAAGGCATTTCCAATTGTGCTAATATATATGAAGGAGAGGAAGAGTAAATTTAGGATGTTTGAGATTTTGTTTGGAAGATGGCCCAATACAGGAATTGGCCAAGACCGATTCTAAAACAGATAACAGACCGCTGTCAGGACGAGATATTATGTTACGGTATAAATCTCTCCACACTTCTGTCTCAAATACAGAAACAAAAGAAGGGCAGCACTACCCCAATCAGCAGAAGGGAAGATGCAAAAAAAAAGAACCTGAAGACTGGATAGTGGTGAAACACTTCAGGAGCAAAAGCATGAAGGCGAACAGCTGGCTGGGACCGTTCCAAGGGCTCCCCACAACACAGACAGCTGTTAAGATCGCCGAAAGAGCCACGTTGATACACGCCAGCCGTTGCAAACTTGTAGCTGAACCTGAAGAGAGATTGGACAACACCGGATCCAAATAAGTGTAAGTAATTATTAGAAGACTCATAGAAATATGGGGCTGCATGGCAGGACGAGTCGTGAAGGCAGGGGTGTCTGGGATACAACAGCAGACGGTAATCTTAACCAAGGATGCGAAGTTGACCTTTACATGCCACCCATGCCCGTTTGGTAACCAGGACGACTATAAATAAGGCAATAAATATTTACACAGAGATCCTTGTGTACCCAGTTACTGGCACTGAGTAGTATCCATCACGGCTACAGGTACACCTGACACGGGATATCGGTTTCCTGCTACCAAAGAAGGAGGTGCCATGACAAGGGTAATAATAACCAAGATTCAGAAGAGCGATAAGGACGCCTGGTGGTGTGGAATATATCGGCCATTCTCCGATATCTATAGACAGGTGAATATAGTGGTACAGCCTCGCACCCACCTCACCCGAGATGCAGTGCAGACGGTCCTCCAAGAAATAGTAGCTCCTGAACTCGAAAAGATGAATGTCCAATGACCCGCACTGCAGATGGGCAGAAAGGCCTTTGACAAGCTGACAGAAATGGAAGAAAGAAATAAACTGTATGTGCAGCTAAAATAATCACAAATGAAAAAAAGTAAAAGTGTATTCATTGAGAAAACATACAGCGTCATATTTCACTTTCCGTGAAAGTCTACTGTTAAGGACTCAGTGGTCTCACTGCTGTAGCAAAGGGGGATTTCCTCTGTCCGTTTATGTTGTTGACAACCTTCCCAAAGCAGGGAATTTGTATGGAACTGGCAATTAATCCAGTATTGTCACAAACAGGATTCAGACTAGCATAAAACAAAGAAGTGTGATACCTGGAAATCTGAATCAACAACAGGAATTGACAGAGAAACTCTGCAGGCCTGACAACAACTATGGAGACAAAGAGATTTATTGATTCATATCACAGATTCAGGCTATTTAGGCTTTTTATTGTTTTATTGCCTGGGTAATTGTCAATTTCATTTCGCTAAACAGCATACTTACCAGAATCTCTCATTAGCTGACAGATGTCATCTGTAAAAATGCAAAATTCCTTTATCGGCTGTAATGCTGTTGCTGTTGCCATGAGTTGGCGAAAAGCTGGCATTCACTACCTTTTTCTTCTCCTTTATATCGATGAGCAGCCATGGTGAATGGAGAATTTCTGTTTGTGTCCCTTTGTCTCTCTGTACCATCTCTCCCTAATTTTTCATTTCTACTCCTGGAAAAGTGTTAAAATCGGAGGCTGTTTCCGTGGCTTGCTCCGCCACCCCCCCCCCCCCCACCCCCACCTCCCGGCCAGAGTGTGTAGAACTGGGCTCACAGTCTCCAAGTAATGTCTGTGTTACTTCGGTGTGAGATCAGGTGACATCTGTTCACTCAAAATGTTATGAGCTTTTACAATTCTAATTAGTATTCATAATAGACCAGAAAAAAAAGCAGTTTCACTCCAATTATAGGATTTCTATGATGCCATTGCCGTTTGCCGAAAATCAATGAATGGTGACAGCAGACAATGAGAGCCATTATCTCATTGGATGTGTTATTACTACAACATTGTCCTGCAAGTCTGCAGTGTCTCCTGCGTCTCTTCATTATTCCCAAAAAACTTGAAAAGACGGACGGAGAATAATAGTAGAAGAGATAGACAAATCCTTGTCGAACAGAGTAAAAAGAACTCTGCGTTGAATTAGCAGGATAGAACATAGACTAATGGGTCCACATCAGGAGGTAGTGCTTGGGAGCACGAAATAATAACGGTCTGAGCTCAAACAAAAGAAGCATGCTGATCTGTTACTTTCGCGATGTTGGATAAACAATACGGCTTTTACAAGAAGATTAAATAATGAAATTTCAATGTACAGAACATTTGACAGCATTTGACACCATTATCATGGTTATTATCATATGATTTAACTGAAGAAACCTCAGACACGGTTCTTCAAATCAATCAAGGCATTTAATGAAATATTTGATCACAGGTAATCGGACTACCTTTCTGTAATAAAGCTGCTCGATGAGAATTTATATCAACGTCCGCTTGTGCAGGAAAGAAGTTCACAGCTGTTAACTGTCCACTGAAAATGTACAGGAAGAGGCAATCTCTTCTTGCTTTGATTTCAAACTGATGCCTTCACCTCTTTAACCTGACAGGATAAACAGTATGCGTTCATCCTCTCGGGGCCGATTTACCACCTGAATATGTACAGATAGAAACTCATACCAAGAGACCTGGGTAATTGTGGTGAATTTACCAGGAGTGGTGTGTGAGTTGATGTTAACAGTGGGCAGTAAGGGCTAAACCATTAGCACTGACATTGATCCTTGTACCAACAGCTCCTTACTCACTTTCTGCCTCATTCATCTCAGTCATCATTGACTTTCAGTTTATCCTACTTTCCCTTCAAAACTTTACTTTTGTTCCGGACCACTTTCGGATGTCCACTTGGAAACTGCAGTTTTTTCAAACGAAATTCTGGAGAATGCACGTCACTCTTTGGGATAGGCTTCACTGCCCAACCATAATTACTCAAGAGATTGAGATGGTAAGTTCCTTTACTTCGTCCTCGAAGTGCTCAATACAGTGATACAGCCATGATGTCGATAGGGAGCGACTTCCAAGAATTAGACATAGCGACATTGAATGAACAGCGAGATAGTTTCAGCGCAGAAAGGCGAGATCCTTAGAGGGGATTTGCAGTGACAATTTATTCAGTGTCTGTGCTGCCATGGCTGCCAGAGGATGTGGTGGAGGCTCGTACAATTGCAACATTTAAGAGGCATTTGAAATTGTATATGAGTAGGAAGTGTTTGGAGGGATATGGGCCGTGTGCTGGCAAGAGGGACCAAATTGGGTTGGGATTTCCGATCAGCATGGACAGGTTTGAATGAAGGGTCTGTTTCCCTGCAGTACATCTCTATGACTCTATGATTCCAGTTGGATGCAATCAATCACTGGATTCCTTCTGGCAGAACCGGGTCTGTGCTCTCTGTTGAAGCAGAAAATGGTTTTCATTCAGAGTAGCCACAAGAAGAGAAATAAATCTTCATTTCCTGACTTGGAATTTTATCCAGGCCTGGGCGATTCAAATCCAGACTCTGAAGCAGGGACTCCACTGAAGTTGACAATAACCCTTTCGACCTAACCTGTACAAACTCTTGTGCCTATCGTTCTTTGTCCCCACATTTTGAAGCACTGGTCCTTGCCGTGGGTGGTGAAGGAGCTAACTACGACCTCGCAGAAAAACCGTGGGGTCAGAGACCCGATCGATCTGTCATGCAGCGGGGATTGCATTGCTCAGAACCGACGTGTTTGCTGCGTGGGACTGAAATGAGCTCGATCACTCACAAATACGGTGTAACAGCTGCCAGCAGATGTGGAGACGGTTGGGACAGTTTCATTCGCACTCTGGGAAAAAGACTGAATCCTAAATTCAGGGGAGATAAATGTCACAGATAGAAGGCTGAAAATTGGTTTGGGAACGATATGAGTCATGACCGAATGGCGGGCAGACCAGATGGGCTGAAAGCTCTAACTGTCCTCCGATGCCTTCTGGTCTCTGACCGTCCAGTTTCTAAGGAAATAGAAACAGAGTTAATCGTGCATTTCGAAGTCCTCATCTCATAACTCGGCGAGGTGAGAGATGGAACAGTTCTGCTATTAAATTTTGAGACTGGGAGAATGTTTGAAGATGGAGTAATAAAAGAGAAACTGAGTATAAAGTTGAGAGTCAGGAGATATTCAATAAAAAGGTAGACGGAGATGGACATGGAGTAAGAAGTGTCACTGGTCTTGAAGACTTAACTCGGTTTTCCATTCCAAGATTCTACCAGACCTGCTGAGATTTTCCCGCAATTTCTTTTGTTGGTACGGAAACAGAAGGGAAAAGTCTGATCCTGGACCAATCAGCTATGTCTGCTCTGTGGACGTTTGAATTCCCTGTTCGAACAAATCACTTCTGACCCACACGGAATCCTCACTATCCTGCATCACCCCCACCCCTGTTACAGACAATAAGCTGTTCATTACGTAAACACATATGGGGACACAACAGCATAATTTACCGAGTGAATTGGGAGAATTTCAGGGAGAGTTCCATTCGGTTTCCATCAAAGCATTCTCATTCAGTTAATTCTATTGCAGCACCATTTGACATGCAGCTGTCACTGTCATGTGGCCATTCGCATTCGACGTCTCAGGACATTTTGGTTGGGGCACATTTGGAATGGAACCTCACGATTTGGAAGGGACATCGTTTATAGCATATTCAGCTGAACTGATAACCTTGTCTCTTGCACCTGCAGTACAGTGGAGACAGTTTTCACTCAGAAACCAAGAGATGATCAAAAATGGAGGAAAAATTTGTGTCAACAAAACCTGCCTCAGCGAGTGAATTCGCTTTTGCAACATTAATGGAGAGCGGCAAACCTATTAACAAACAAGAGCGCCCTGCGTGGGTCTAGACCCCACACCATTGATACTAAAGGTCTCAAGCTCTACCGACTGAGCGTACCAGGGCAGGATTGGTGTTGCTTAATTTATCATCTCATACTGACTTTAATTCAGCTGACACGGCAATTTTCAAAAATCTCGTTCATTCCTCCCCAATGCAAATAACATTTTCCAAGTCATTCAATTCTCATATTTATTCCTTCAGACCATGACAATCCATTTAGGCCTTGACCCGGGATTTACTATTCTCTGTTAATATTTTCATATTTTGACCCTGATCCTTAGGTCGCCGAAGTGATTCCCAGACACTCTGGCAGACTGCAAATCAATCGGGAAAATACCTCAGGAAACCAAATCATTTCTGATTAGTGTGGAGGGAATACCACCTGCTGAAGAGACTGAGTCCTCACAATCAACACTTTCTTTGTTCTACCCGCCTACAAAGTTTGCCACTTCTAATATTCGAGAAAGGAATTCTGATAATAAAATGTTTTTGAAAACAGGAAACAATCTTCTGAAGCCATTTCCAATGTGAATTAGAATTTTTTTACCCTTTCCCACGGTAACAGTCGTTCCTGAGGAAGGAGTTTCCATGAGCTGTGTCCCAGGGCTGGGCAGGAAGCCGCTGATTGAAACTGCAGTGGCCCCTTTCTGTTGGCAGCAGGCGCTTGTAGAGAGTGAGGTCACATTTTGCTGCACGTGACTGTCTCACTCATTGCGGACTCAGGGTCAATCATGGATGAGTTCTCGTGGTTGTATTGTCAGTACATGGTCGATCTCAATACTTGATGTGAAATATTTGAGGCTCTGTGCTCTTTTTGGGCTTGGACAACCAACATTTCAGCCAAATGCTCTGACCATTTGAGACACAGCAACTGGCAGCAAAATTGTGCGTGTACACATCCAAACGCACAGTGATCGAGAGGATGTGGAGAGCAGTGGTTCGCATTATTTTAAGAATCAGTTGCTCATGTTCCCGTGTTTATCGCAGAGAGGGTGAGAGACCCGAGGAGTAACAAACACACCCACAAAGCAATATCAGGACCTGTGTAGTTCAGTCATAAAAAGCTGCCTGCAGTTGTTCTATTGCAAAGTTGGGTTTCAAACCAAGACGCAATAGAGACTGGATCCTAAACCCAGCATATTAAACCTCTCTGGATTAGTGGTGCTGGAAGAGCACAGCAGTTCAGGCAGCATCCGGGGAGCAGTAAAAATCGACGTTTCAGGCAAAAGCCCTTCATACAAGGTTTCGCCCGAAACGTCGATTTTACTGCTGCTCGGATGCTGCCTGTGCTGCTGCGCTCTTCAGCACCACTAATCCTGAATCTGGTCTCCAGCATCTGCATTCATTGTTTTTACCTACATTAAACCACTCGGCGACGCTCCCTGACGATAACTAAGCGCTAAACCTGTCAAGACTAATGTTTCAGCATCGCTTCACTTCAGAAGATTTCCCTGGCACTTTCTATGAATACCTTAGCATAATTAAAAAAACTATTTGCAACAATTTGAAAGGTTTGCACGGTGTGGACATTATTGAGAAGCTGAATATTGTTCGACAGTTTTCCCTGGAGCTTCAGGCCTGAGGGATGTCCTTGGAAAAGTTTACAAAATCATGAGGAAGACGAGCAGCGAACATAGTCAATCTACACTTTTTCAGAAGTGACGTGAGTTTAAAGTGAGATAGCATCGGTTTAATGTGAGAGCAGTACAATTTGAAAGGGATGTGTGCGACACTTGTTTTTAATACAGACATATTTGTGCATGTGGAATAAATTGCCACATTTAGTGGCAGAGTTTGGTGCACTCACTACACTTCAAAGGCATCTAAATGGTTATGCAGACAGGAATTGTTCGGAGAGATAAGGGACAAATATTGGCAAATATGTTTAGATTAGTTACAGTCATCTGTTCAACAGGTGCAAGTTGGATAGGAAGGTTTGCTTCCGTGCTCGGTAATTCTGTGACACTCCAGTACCTGACAACAGTTTGAATAGACCACTTGCAAAAACGCATGCTGTGTGTTACTAAGTCAGCGTGTTTGAATTTTATGGACTGCACGAAACACGACATAGGAGAAAGAGGCTGACAACTAGAGAGCTGCATTCATAATTTAATCTGGACTGTAAAACCCCCTCGGACAGATGTTCCTTGCAGTTATGCACAGAATATTGAATGTCTCTG
The DNA here is from genome assembly GCF_047496795.1 of Chiloscyllium punctatum. Taxonomy (NCBI): domain Eukaryota; kingdom Metazoa; phylum Chordata; class Chondrichthyes; order Orectolobiformes; family Hemiscylliidae; genus Chiloscyllium; species Chiloscyllium punctatum. Next base: position 228,989 of record NW_027309835.1, on the reverse strand, counting down.
ATTCCAGGGCTTGGAATTCGGATGATATGACCGTCTGCAGCACTGGTTACTTCCTTGTGTGAGGTAACTCCTGATGGAACACATGTCAAAGTCTATTGCTCATTGAGAAATACATCCAAAATAGGAGCTTTGAGCAGCATTTCTGTTGTCCTTCTGGTGCTGTCCCTGACATGCCCTGTTGCATTGCACTTATTCTGTGTTTCCTGATGGTTCGGCACATGCTTCCACGATCGTTTTATAGGCAGAAGTCTGCATTTTCCCTTCAATAACGGGTGTGTGAAGCGGAGGTCCACCATTCTCTATTCTATTTTTCTCTTCTTATGCACAACTGCAATACAGTAAAGGATCAATTAATATTGAAAGGTGATATACAGAGGCGTGTGAAATACCAAAGTTTTAATGACATTTATGCAATGGTTAGAGATTACCTTGATTCAGGAAATAAGGATGTAAAGTCTGTTTGGCTGGAGTGGAGGAACAGTGAGGAATGAACACACAAGCATGTGTAGTTTACAAGCCCACTCGCAGTAACCACAAAGGGAAATAAATCGTACAGGAGGAAAAAATGCGTGTGAGTGACAAAAATGGCAATAGTCATGCGTGATCTTAACTTCCCATCGAAAACTCTCGGTTCCATTGTAAAAACGTTTGGAGAACCAAAATAAGAAAAATCCCACATGTCCCATAAAACATCACGAGGGATATCTTGGTAATCGATTACTCTATTGGTGACTTAATTTTCCTATTTTCTTGGAAACCTTCTCTTTAATTGTGAGCATCAGAAAAGCCTTTTTTTGCCAGCAAGAAAAAAATATGTAATTAACCTTTGTTCGTTTCATGTATAAGAACACTGAGACTCCTCTGCACCGCACTTCTTTTGCGTTTCTATCGATTTTAACACGAGTGTGTCTTTTGATTCTTCCCAACAAAGTATATGACCTCGCATTCCCTACATGAAACTGCATCTGCCAAGAATACTCCAATTGATGGAGCGAATCCTGAGGAACAGAATGTACATGTATTTGGAAAGGCAAGGACTGATTCGGGATTATTAACATGGTTTTGTGCGTGGGAAATCATGTCTCACAAACTTGATTGAGTTTTTTGAAGAAGTAACAAAGAAGATTGATGAGGGCAGAGCAGTAAATGTGATCTATATGGACTTCAGTAAGGCGTTCAATAATGTTACCCATGCGAGACTGATTGGCAAGGTTAGATCTCATGTAACAATAGTGGACGTAACACCGACCCTTGTGGTACGCCGCCAAGACCTGGACACCAAGAAGAACATGTTCCAACAACTACAACACCGTTTTGTATTGGCAAGCCAATTACTGATCAAAGCTGTAATCTCTCCCACAGTTCCAGTCCTCCACATTTTCTATAATAGCCTATTGTGGGGAACCTTATCGAACAACTTGCTGAAACCCATATACTCCACATCAACCGGGTTACTGTCATCTACCTGTTTGGTCACTTTGTCAAAAAAGTCAACAATATTCGTTAGGCAAGGCCTATCCTTCAAAAAACCGTGCTGAATGTCCCTGATCAGATTATTCATTTCGACATGGTCATAAATCCTATCTTTAATAACCTTTTCCAACTCGTTACCAACAACAGCAGTGAGACTCACTGGTCTGCAATTACCAGGGTTGTCTCGATGAAACTTTTTGAACAAGGGAACAACATATGCTATGCTCCATTTCACAGGCAATATTCCTGTAGACAACGATGATTTGACGATCAATTCCAAATGCTCATCAATCTCTTCCCTTGCTTCCCAGAGGATCCTAGGACAGATCCTATCCGGCCCAGGGGACTTGTCTGTTTTCACACTCTTCAGTATATCTATCACCTAATCCTTGTGAACCCAATATCTACGACACTAGACGCAAGTATCTATATACCTTCGTCGCCAACATTTACATTTTCTATCGCGAACAATGTCGAAAAATATTTATTTAATGCTTCCTCTATCTCTTCTTACTCCAAACAAAACTTCCTACTATTATCATTCATTGTCCCAAAATTAACTCTCGTCATTGTTTTATTGCTGACATACCTATGGAAAGCCTTAGGGTTAACCCTGATCCTATCTGCCAACAACTTCTCATGTCTCCTCCTGGCTCTTCTCAGCTCTCTTTTTTGGTCTTTCCTGATATCGGTGGAACGCTCGAGCGCTCTAACTGAGTTTTCTCGTTTTGTCATAACATAAGACTTCTTGTTTTTCTTGACCAGGGGTTCCACTTCCCTCGTAAATCACGGCTCATGCGTTCAATACCTTCCTCCCTGCCTGACAGGTACACACTTATCTAGGACACACAGGAGTTTTTCCTTGAATAAGCTCGACATTTTTAATGTGCTCACCCCCTACAGTTTCCTTCCCGATTCTACGCTTCCTAAATCTTACCTCATTGCATCATAATTTCCCTTCCACCAGCTGAAACTCTTGCTCCGTGGAGTACACCTATCCCTTTCCATCACGAAAGTAAACCTGAGAGAATTGTGATTGCTGTCTCCAAAGTGCTCACCTACTTCCAAATCTAAAACCTGGCCAGGCTCGTTACCAAGTACTAAATCGAAAGCGGCTTCTTCCCTTGAAGGCATGTCTGCATACTGTGTCAGGAAGCCCTCCTGCACTTACTGAACAAAAACTGACCCATCTATATTACTCGTACTGTAGTGATCCCAGTCAATATTTTGGATATTGTCTTGAGTGTTCCAGAGTTTTTCATTGTCCCACAGTCCAGATGAAGTTTGCATTCCTCACGTACGGGAGCGAGAATTTTTTCAATGTCTCAGATCAGTTCCTGTCCCGAGAACATCAGAGTCAATGTCCCTTCCTCTACTCGGACCGACAGTTCACACTTCTTCATTCTCCTCTGATTCCATTTCCCAAAGAGCTTCTCAACATTTCCAATGCTGAAGCCTAAGATATATAGTTTGATTCCTAAACATTTTTCCAACTGCCAACTGACAATATTTTCACAGTATCTCTTCACAATCATCTGGCTTGCACCATGTCCAGGGATGATAAGTCCCGTTTGGTGGAGAGAGTTCCTAGGCTGGTGAGTTTCACTTTGGAACAAGAATGGTTAAGTGGCAATTTCCTGCGGTTGTTTGTAATGATGGGGGAGGGAGCGGTGGGGAATGATCACTCTGACGAGCAAGAGGAAGTGTTGCCAATGACCAGAGTCAGAGAACAGAGGACAAGGGATGAAAGGAATCTAATGAAAAGCAGCACTTCTGCTCAGGGCGTTCAATAACAACTGCAGAAACCCGAAATGTCGAGCAGTGTATCTGGAAAGAGAAACAGAGATAATGTTTTAAATGTGGAGCATTTCAGATGAAGAACTCGAGTCTCTCAAGTCTAATCAAATTACAGGCCTGGTTTGCAAAAAAGGCTTTCTGAATTGTTCCAGCAGGGAAGCATTCATAACGTCGTCAGCAGGATTCGAACCTACGTGGGACAACCCCAATGGATGCGTAATCGAACGCCTTAACTACTCGGCCATGACTACAGACAGCACTGCGCTCTGAGCACTGACCAAATCAGCCGTGATCTCATTAAAATCTGCCGCTGACTTGATGAGTTAAATGCTTCCATCTCCATTCACACCTTTGCTGTCATTTGTAAGGTGTGAGACACCAATGTAAAAGAAGAAAAGCACAAAGTTAGGAAAAGATATTTGCAGCAAAATTGAGTCGAAATTATTTATTGAAAGGAAAATCACACTTGGCAATTTGCTAGATCTCTTTGCGAACATGACCAGCAGAGGTAATCAATGGAGCTATTGATCTGAGTATTCTTGGACATGAAACAAACAAAGGTTAATGACATATTCATTCCTTATTCTGCCGAAGGAGCTGGTATTTCCAGATGCTCACAATGACAGAGATTTTTCCCAATTAAAGAAGGCAAATAAGTCCCATCTCAGGCTGACACCATCATGAGCGCTGCTGTTTCACAATGCCACAGAGTCAGGGTCAATTCCCGCCTCAAGCAACTGATTGTGTGCAGTTTGCACATTCTCCCCGTGGCTGTGTGCGCTTGCTCTGGTTTTCTCCCACTGTCCAAAAATGTACCGGTTTGTTGAAATGGCCGTGCTAAATTGACGGGGTTAAAGGAGAGGAATGCATTTGGGCTCGGGCGGGTCGGTATGGAGTTGCTGGGCCGAAGGGCCTGTTTCCACATTGTAAGTATTCTAATCTACAGTCATCAATGACCAAGGTACGGCGCACGTTGTTCGATGGGGGCATATTAGACTTTTCGATTGTTTTTCTTCAAACTTTCTTTACAATTCAAACGGGAGAGGAAGAGGGGAAATGAATGTCTCCCATAATTCTTGCCTTCTTTTATCATTCACAGGCAGTATTTTTTCCTGTACGTTTTTCTTTTACACTGTGGTTACTGTTAGTGTTCTTGTAAGCTACACCGGCTGGTTTCCTCTTTCCTCAATGTTCCTCATCTCTACCCAAATACACTTTCCATCCTTATCTCCTGAATCAAAGTAATCTCAACCATTGCATAATTGCCAAGGAAACTGGGCTTTTCACACGCCTGTGTATGTCATTTTCCAATATTAATTGATCGTTTACTGTGTTGCAAATGCGCACGAGAAGAGTAAAACAAAATAGAGGCCGGTGGTCCTGGGTTTGAAACGCACGTAATTGCAGCTAAAACGCAGATTACTGCACACAATGCGATCACGGAAGCATGCAGCGAACAGTCAGGAAGCACACAATAAGTACAATGCTGAATGTCATGTCAGGAACAGGACTAGAAACACAACAGAAATACGTCCCTTGGGTACTATTTTGGACGTATTTCTCAATGAGCTATCGTGTTTTACATATGTTCCATCGGGAGTTACCTCACACAAGGAAGTAAGCAGTGCTGCAGACGGTCATATAATCCGAGTTCCAAGTCCCGGAGTCAGAGACACTCAGTGCCCTGTGTGTACCTACAAGGAACAGCTGTGCATGGGGTTTATAGGGTAACTGAATTGCATGAATGCAGCTCGATGGTCGTCTGTCTGCTTCTCCTCTATAGTTTTCTGTGCAGTCCCTGCGTGCAATCTTGTCAACTACGTTTGTCCGGCACAAGATGAGCATTGGTCACTTGTCTCTGAGAGAGGCTGTTGGTTTATGTGTTGTCATAATTCCGAGTGTAAGGAGGAATCTGGCTGTCAGTTCCCAGAAACTTACTTTAATAAATGGAAGTGTGCTTTTTATCTTGCCGCATGGCATGTACTCGTTGCAAAGTTCATGCACTGAGAATCACGTTGCGGGACGATCCAATTTTGGCAAAGAATTTGTGTGGCATTCACGAGTTGCCACGATCAGCTATCCCTAGTAGCAATACGGACAAATGGTAAGAACTACAAATTCGATTAGAGCAGCACAAGTTTAATGTGACAGGGCAAACAGAAGTCAGCCAGAAGATTTCTGGGTGTAGGGCAATCACCCAAGGTACCTTTACATATGAAAGTCTGTGCATCAGTAGAATCGGGGACCAAAGTAGTCTATGTTGGTTATTCATATTCCAGACAACTTGCGTTGTTCCCCGTTTACTCTGAAAGTGAATAGACATACTTATTTCACCGTTATTTCGAAAGAAGATCCTGCATTGAATCTGTTCGCCGTTTTTTTGATGCTGTGGCGAAAAGGTGGGCAATCACGATGTGAAACGTTGCTAGACTTTCATTTCCTTCATTACTGTCCTGGTGAGGGAGAAAGGTGATTGACTCTCTCGATCAGATGGGGCACCGGCGCATTGATGGCCTAATTTAGTAACGGATATACTTGAAAATGTTCACTTTTAATGGTTCGTTGTTGTGTATTGTTTTTTGATACTTGAGCACTTTCTGGGACTTGGCAATACACTAAATCTCCAGTAGGTTTGGAATTGCCTCGCTGTTATTTGAGCGAGCAGTTCATGTCAGAGACGACTCACGGTGCCTCACAGACAGCACGTAATGATCATTGGAAGCAAATATCCGGAAAACCTTCATCTCTGGATTGGTTGGGCTCACCCACCCTCCAAACAAAATAGCCAAACTCGCTGGCTGAGTTACAATCATCATGCGTTTTTTTGCAAATGGTGTATTCAAACTGTTGTCGGTGGCTGGAGCATCTCAGACTTGTCGAGCATGGAAACAAATCCCGCGATCCAACTTGCCCTTGCTGAATAGATAACCGAAATTAATCCATACATTTCTGCCAATATTTGTGCCTTATCTCTCCGAGGTCTTCCTGACTATACACCCATTCAAATGCCTTTGAAATGTTGTGAGTGCACCAGACTCTGCCACGAAATGTGGCAATTCATTCCACACACACAAAAGTTCTGTGTGAAAAATATTAGTCCCTCACATCCCTTTTAAATTTTTCCTCTCTCACATTAAACGTTTGCTATGTAGATTTGAACTCGCGTGTCTTGTGAAGAAATGCTCCCTGACGATTTACTGTGTTTCCTCATGATTTTATAAGCTTCTGTGAGGCCATATCTAAGCACTGAAGCTCCTGGGAATCTGACGAAGCCTATTCAGTTTCGTTCTCATGTCCAAGCTCGGCAAACCTTGCAAACCCTTGTAAATGTTTTCTAAACTTACACTTGCAAGAAGTGTGTCCAGCTGCAGCACTTGTTTGACCGTGTGGCCACTCTGGAGCTACGGGTGGACTCACTGTGGAGCATCAGCAATTCTGGAGAGTTATGTTGCCTCCCAGGTGCTCAGGCCAGGGATGTCGCCCATTGGCTGAAGAGATTTGAAAAGGGGATCGTGAACAGTCAGTTGTCTTGGTGCATACAGGCACCAACGAAAAAAAAACGAGATGAGGACCTGCAGGGAGAATTCAGGGAGCTAGAAGAGAAATTAAAGAGGAGGAACTCAAAGGTAGTAATCTCGGGATTGCTGCCAGTGCCATGTGACTGCCAGCGTAGAAGTGATTAAAAAACGGCACGGTGAACACGTGAGTTGAGGAATGGTGCTGCAGGCCGGGTTTCAGATTTGTTGGATTTTGTGACCAGTTCTGGGGAATGTGGGACTATAAGAAAATTGACGATCTACATCTGAACCAGACGGGAACGAATGTCCTTTCGGGAGTTTTTGCTACTGCTGTTGGAGAGGTTTTATACTAATGTGTCAGGGGGCTGGGAACCACAAGAGAAAACAAGTCGGCAGTGAGGTGGAAACTGGAAACGCTAAGAATCTGGAAGATAGCATTAATAATGGGAAGAGTAGGCAGAGAGCAGATGAATGCAAAAGAACTGGTGGCCTGAAATGCATCTACTTTAATGCATGGAGTATAGACAGATGAACTTAGGGCTTAGGTTGGTGCCTGGGAATATGACGTTATTGTGATCACAGAGATTTAGTTGAAGGAAGGGCATGGTTGGCAACCAAATGTTCTAGGATATAGACGCTTCAGACGGGACAGGGAGGGAAGTAAAAGGGGAAGGAGTTGCATTGCTGGTCAGGGATGATATCACGGCTGTGCGAAAGGAGGACACCATGTAGGGCTTGGGTCGTGAGACACTATGGATGGAGCAGTGAAATAAGAAGGGTGAGGTTAGATTTTTGGGGCTGTATCACAGAGAGCGTGAGGTGTAAGAAAAAATAGTTCAACAGATCATGGAAAAACGTAGAGGCAATAATTTAGTGTTGATTGGAGATTTCCTTTTTCCCAACATTGACCGGGACACTCTTAGCGTCAGAGATATGGATGGGATACCATTTGTAAGAAGCCTCCAGGTGAGTTTTCTGGAGCGGTATATCAATAGTCTGACGAGGGAATAGGCCATATTGGAGCTGATATTGGGGAATAAGCCAGGGCTGGTGATAGCAGTTGCCGTGGGTGATTTCTTTGGGAAGTGTCCAATATTCTGTAAGTTTTAGAATACTCATTGACAAAGATGAGAGTTGTCCTGAGGAAAGAGTACTAAACTGGGCCAAAGCTAATTATATCAAAATTATGCAGGAGGTCGGAAATGTTGATTGGACACAGCTATTTGTAGGAAAGTCCACAGTTCATATGTGGCAGGCTTTCAAAGATAGGTTAAATATAGTGCAGGATAGGCATGTCCCGTTGAAGGAAAAGGATTTAAAAGGCAATATTCGTGAACTGTTGATGACAGGACAATTGTACGAATCGCCAAGAGGAAAAGGGAAGCATACATAATGCCTCGGCAGCTAACAACATAATGGTCTCTGGAGGAACATGAGAAGAGTAGGATATGTATTAAACGAGGAATCAAGAGGGTTAAAAGGGGTCATGAAACAACTTAACGCTAGCATAATTAAGGAGAATCCTAAAGCGTATTATTCATATATAAGAAGCAAGCGGGTAACCAGAGAAAGGATTGGTCCACTAAAGGAAAATTAAGGAAGGCTGTATGTCGAATCTGAGAGAGTGAATATGGTTCTGAATGATTATTTTGCATCAGTGTTCACTGAGGAGAGGAACATGATGAATGTTGAGTCTAGAGTAAGACATTTGATTAGTCTGGATCATGTTGACATAAGAAGGGAAGCTGTGTTTGGCAGGCTAGGGGTACTTAATGTGGACAAATCCCCAGGAACGGATGGGATCTATTCCTGGTTCCTGAGTGATGTGAGAGAGGAAATAGCTGGGGCCCTGACAGATATCTTCGTGGCATGCTTCAGCACAGGTGACGTTCTGGCCGACTGGAACGTTGCTCATATTGTCCCTTGTACATGAAGGATAGTCGGGATATTACTGATAACTACAGAACAATGGGCCTAACATCAGTGTTGAGAAAGTTGCTGGAGAAGGTACTGAGGCATAGGATCTATTCATATTTAGAAAATAATGTGCATATCAATGAGATCCATAGTGTTTTTCGGGGAAGTGCCCAAGTTGATAGATGAAGGAAAGGCTGTTGATGTCATATACATCCACTTCATTAAGGAGTTAGATAAGGCTCCCCATGGTAACCAAATACAGAACGTAAAGTAATATGGTGTGCAGGGTGTTCTAGACAGGTGGATAAAGAATTAGTTGAGCAATAGGAGACAGAGTGTGGCAGTTGAATGGGGTTTCTGGAAATGGAGAAAGATGACCAGTAGTGCTCCACAGGGGTCAGTGTTGTAGCCACTGTTGTTTGTGATATACTTAAATGATCTGGAAGAGAGCACTGTTGCAATGATCAGAAAGTTTGCAGATGACACGAAGATTTCTGGACTAGCAGAACTTATAAGTGACTGTTAAAGAATACAGGAGGATATAGATATACTGGAAAGTTGGGCGGAGAAGTGGCAGCTGGAGTTCAAAACAGACAAATGTGAGGTGACGCATTTCAGTCAGTCTAATTCTAGATGGGGTTATACAATGAACAGAAGAGGTTTGGGGTAAAAAAAGTTGATGGACAGAGAGATCTGTGAGTGCAGATCCATTATACACTGAAGGTTGCTGCACAGGTGGATAGAGTAGTCACGCAGGCATATAGTATGCTTGGCTTCATTGGATGGGGTATTGAATAAAATGGCTGGCAAGTCATGTTAAAATTGAACAATACATTGGTCTGGCCACACTTGGAATACTGTGTAAATTTCTGGTCGCCACATTACGAAAAGGATGTGGACGCTTTGGAGAGGGCGTGTAAAAGGTTTAAGCGGATGTTGCCTCATATGGAAGGTGCAATCTAGGAAGAGAGGTTGAGTAGGTTAGGTTTGTTTTCATTAGAAAAAAGTAGTTTGAGGTAGACCTTTTTTGAGGTTTACAAAATCATGAAGGGTACAGACAGGGTAGATAGAGAAAAGTTTTATTTCCCAGGTTGAAGGATTAAAAACGAGAGGTCACGCTTTCAAGGTGAAAGGTGAAAAGTTTAAGAGGGATACACGTGGCATCTACTTGACACAGCGGGTGGTGGGTGTCTGGAACGCAGAGACGGGAGAGGTAATCATGGTAGATACATTAAAGAGGCGTCTGGACAGATGCATGGGTAGGTGGGGAGCAGAGGGATACAGATGCTTAGGAATTGGGTGACAGGTTTAAACAGTAGATTTGGATCGGCTCAGGCTTGAATGGATGAAGGGCCTGTTCCTTGTCTGTACATTTTTTTGGTCTTCTTAAATTACGCCAATTTCATTACAAAATTTGCGAGGTCTAAGTGTCTGAAGTGAATCCATCCTGAAACACTAGTCATAACAAATCTGAGTGTTGGTTATTGTGGAGTAGCGTAGTCGAGCGGTCTAATGTGCTGGATTTTAAGCTTCAGTTTCTATCGAATCGTGGCTTCAAATACCAGCATTGTCAGTGAGCAACTCTGTGGACATGTATGTGAGAGAACTGCGCATGTGTGGATGCCTTTTAATTTGAGTGTTTGCAGATCCTCAGTGTGCTTACCCTCTCGGTGATAAAATCAGCGACCGTCTCTGAAAACAACGCAAGTTCCTGCTGTCCAACATATCCTCATATCCCGTCGGTAACTTTGCTTTTGGATATCTGCGTTGCCAGTTTCTGTATCTGAAATGGTCAGCGCAGTTGGCTGAAATGTTGGTGGTTTGAGCCCACCCAGGGAATAAGCCTCAAATACTTCAGCACAAGCATTTACCCGACCATGTATTGCCATTGTAACCGGGAAAACTCATCCATGATTCACCCCAAGTCCGCAGGGAGTGAGACGTTTTCACGCAGCAGAATATGGCATCACTTTCTAAGCTCCCGATGCCAACAGAAAGCGGCCACTGCAAATTCAATCAGCGACTTTCTGCCAAGCCATGGGAAACAACTCGTGGAAACTCCTTCCTTAGTAACAGCTCTTTAACAGCTCCTGTTAAAGGAGCAAAACTTTCACTTTAAATTGGAAAGGGCTTCAGGACATTGGAATGTTGCTCCTGTTCTTGTAACGTGTTATAAATAAAACTCCTGACTTCAAAATAAGAAGTGGTAAATGTTTTAGGTAGAAAGGACAAAGAAAGTGTTGATTGAGACGACTCTGTCTCGTCAGCAGATGGGAAATGCCCAAAACTGTAAACGGAAATGATTGGGTTTCCTGAGGTAATTTCCCGACTGATTTACTGTTTGCCAGAGAGATTGGAAATCACATCAGTGACATAAAGGTGAGGGTAAAAATATGAAGATATTAAGGTTGAACCTTAAATCCCGGGAATAGATTGTAATTCTTTGAAGGAATAACTGAAGTGAATGGTGTGAATGATATTTTTGTGATTAGGAGGAATGAACTGGATCCTAACAAATTGCTGATGAATTATGCTTGCAATGTAATAGCAAACTAATCCACAGTGCACCGTGCTTGGTTATCTTTGTCGGTGCAGGGTGAGATGCTTCATCTGAGGGTGGTGGGTGCAAGCCTCACAATGGGCGCTTTCACTGCTTAATACAATTCCAGCTCTTCGTTCCACATGCAGTATTGTTGCTCTTTCATTGACACATCTGTCCACCTGCTTTTGATCACACGTCGGTTTCTGAGTGAACACTGTTTCCATTTTACTGGAGGCGCCAGAGACAACTTTATCAGTGCAGCCAAAAATACAATGAATGATGTCCGTTTGAAAACGTGAAGTTCCAAACCAACCGTGCACTACCCAAAGTGTTCAAAGGCATGGAAAGCGAATTGCCACTTGCGAAGGGTCTGACAGAGACGGATCAATGTCACATGGGTCCTGAACCAACTTTCAGTGATTCAGATTGTTCTGATGGAAACCGAAGGGCACTCTCCCTCAACGTTTTGCAATTGCTCTTCTTGTGTTTAATGTAATGAACAGTTTATTGTCAGTAACGAGAATGGAGGTGCGGCAGGATCGTGAGGTTTCAGTGTGGGACATAGACACAGTATGTCAAATATCGCCAGAGCACGGGAGAGCTGTTTGGTCCAGGATCACTGCCATCTTCTGTTTCTAAACCAACAAATGAAATTACTGGAAAATCTCAGCAGGTCTGGTAGCATCTTGGAAACATAAATCGATTTAAGACTTCGGGACTAGTGACACGTCTTTTCCATGTCCATCTCCACCTGCTTTTGCACACTCTTCCTTTTTATTGAATGTCTCCTGACTTCCAACTTTATATTCAGATTCTCTTTTATTAATTCGTCTCCAACCATTTTCCCAGTCTCCAATTTTGTATCAGACCTGTTCCATCTTTCACATTGCCCAGGACTTAGAACTGAACAAATAACCCTGTGTTTATTTCCTTAGATAGCAGATGGTCAGAGACTGGAAGGCAGTGTGGTTCCGAAAACTCATTCATGATTCATCCCGAGTCCACAGGGAGCAAGACGGTTACACGCAGCAGAATACGACACCATGTTCTCAATTTCCCCCGATGCCAACTGAAAGCGGCCACTGCAGCTTCAATCAGGGCTTCCTGCCAAACCCTGGGACACAGCTCGTGGAAACTCCTTTCTCATTAACTGCTCTTCCCGTGGGAAAGGAACAAAACTTCAATTTTAAATTGGAAACGGCTTCAGGAGATTGGAAAGTTGTTCCTGTTCTTGTAACGTGTTATAAACAAAACTCCTGTCTTGAAAATAAGAAGTGGTAAACGTTTTAGGCAGGAAGAATAAAGAAAATGTTGATTGTGAGGACTCTGTCTCGTCAGCAGATGGAAAATTCCCAATACTGTGGACAGAAATGATTGATTTCCTAAGGTAATTTTCCGACCTATTTACTGTCTGCCAGAGTGACTGGAAATCACTTCATATGAAAATATTCGAGTTGAATCTTAAATGCCAGGACAAGTGTTAAATAGATTGTAACGTTTTGAAGAAATAACAAAAGTGAAAGATGTGAATTATGTTCTTTGTGATTGGGAGGAATGAGCTGGATCTTTGCAAATTGCTGTGCCAGGTGAATTGTGCTCAGAATAAAATAGCAAACTAATTCGTCGTGTGCCAAGCCTGGATATCTCAGTTCGGTGAAATGTGAGGTTTTTAATCAGAGAGTCGTGCGTCCAAGCTCCATAATAGTCGTTTTCACTGTTTAATAGATTTCCACCTTTTCGTTCCACATGCAGAATTGCAAACCAACGCTGGTGGAGCGTTCTTGTTGCTTTTGTTGACACATATGTCCTCCTGCTTTGATCACATGTCGGTTTTTGAGTGGAAACTGTCTGAACTTTACTGGAAATGCCAGAGACAACTTTGTCAGTGCAGCTGAAAATACTATGAATGACGTCCATTTCAAAACGTGAGATTCCACGACATCCGTGCACCAACCCAAGTGTTCAAAGACATAGAACGCGAATGGCCATTTGTTAGTGGTCTGACAGAGACGGCTTAATGTCTCATGCGTCCTGAACAACAATTAACTGATTCAGAATGTGCTGATGGAACGGAACGGAGCTCTCTCTGAACGTTTTGCAATTGTTCTTGTTGTGTGCTCATGTAAGTTTATGTCATGAACAGTTTATTGCCAGTAACGAGGGTGGGGGTGGGGAAGCATTCTGAGGTTTCAGTGTGGGACAAACGTGATTTGATCGAACGGGTAAGTCAAATATTCCTAGAACATGGGAGAGCTGATTGGTGCAGGATCACTCCCATTTTCTGTTTCAGAATCAACAAATGAAATTGCTGGAAAATCTCAGCAGGTCCGGTCGTATCTTGAAAACGAAAACCGAATGAGATTTCGGGACTGGTGACACTTCTTTTTCCATATCCATGTCCCTCTGCCTTTCTACAAACTTCCTTTTTATTGAATATCTCCTGACTTCAAACTTTATATTCAGATTCACATTTATTGCTTCCTCTCCAAACATTTTCCCAGTCTCTAAAATTGTATCATGCTTGTTCTATCTCTCACTTTGCCCACGACTTCCAACTGAACAAATAACTCTGTTTCTATTTCCTTAGATGCCAGATGGCCAGAGATTGGAAGACATAGGAGGACGGTTAGTGCTTTCAGAATATCTAGTCTGCTCCGCCATTCGATCTTGGCGAATATCGTTCTTAACCCCATTCTCCAGTCCTCTCCCTGAACACTTACTCCCCAGTCTTAGGATCCAGTCTTTTTCCCAGAGTGGGTCCTAATCCGTCCTAAAACCCTCCACATGTGTTGGCAGCTGTTACACCGTGTCTACGTGTCATCAATCTCAGTTTCAGTGATTCTCGGCAAACACGAACTGTTCTGAGCAGCTCAGTCTGGTCTCTGGCCCCACTGTGATCCTGCGGGGGAGCAGTAATCATCTTCATCTCCTACGGAAAGGATCGGCGCTTCAAAAAAAAATGGACAGAAAGAAAGATAGGCTTGTGTGTCAAGATATGTGGAGGTAATTGCTTTCTCACCTGGTCAGTAAACCTTACTCTGTATATCCCCACACATTCTAGCTGTTGTGGTGAAAGGGAATACAAGTACAATTAATTGCCATCTATGCTTTTATTCGATATGTATTCTTCCTTGTTCTGAATATGCAGGGATGTTTCCAGCACTGATGGTCACCATTTCTAAGAGTGCATGCCGCGAGCCCTGATATTTTCTGGAGAGTAGCCGTATCAGTTTGTGCGAAAATGTCCCAGTACAAAGCTTAGAAGAAACATTGTTGTTCCCTCTTTCCGGACGACAGTCTTTCATATCATGATCGATGGGGCTTTATTGCATACTCATCAGCAAGCCTTGTTTTGAATTTATTCGCCCAATCCTACTGTAGCGGTGGAATGAATATAATTCCGAATACCTGCTGCGTGAATTTCATTTTCAAATTTCTATTCGCAGTGGTCCTTCATATGTGGCGATGTTTATATCACTGCTGGCCATCCTGTTTAAGAGTGCAGTTACATATGTTCCTCTGTCTTAGCACTGCAGGGAAAATTGTCTACGCCTTTTCAGCCAATATTTCCTGGATAATTCAACATGCTATTCTTTATTTTTTCGATCATGTCCACTTTAAGGGCACAGATACCGGGCACTGATCCTTTCTGTAACAACAGTACCGCATTTGCTTTACATGCGAAGGTGTCCCGGATCAGTAACAAGGAGAGCATTCATTTCCTTCTATCACAGGGAACACTGGATTCATGATGTTAGCCTCTGTCAAATGCATCCGAAAATGTGCTCTGAAAGCTTCATTTGAACGCTGTCTGGCGTTTCTCAACGTGTGTCAACCAAAACCAGAAATCCTCAATCATAGTTTGGAGCAGTTCACATATTCGAGTTTCGAAGCAGCAGACACGGATACAGTTAATTCACAATCAAAAGATTTAGAGGCACAGATGAACTATCGACTCTTGTTCTCATACTGTTACTAATATTACCGTGTGGCCTGAAGTCTAAGCCATGTTGTAACTGAAAATGAGGAAATCACAGACAGGCTGCCGAATGACAGTATGTATTTTTTTTTCTTGTTCTCATAGAGTTCCAGGAAAGTATGACAGCGAGGGAGAGGAATGCAAGTCACGTGCAGCTCTGGTGAAACACCTTCTGTCTGATTCAGTCATCAACAAGAAACGTGAATGCGACTAAAGCGGGAAACCTTTTCACAATCGAACAAAGAGCAATCACGAACAGTGACCACTTCTTTGACATCTCAGATCGCCTTTGACCTTCCCTGAATATGTATAGGAATTAATTTGTGCACACCTCAAAGTGAGAACTGTTTGATTTACCGACAATAAGTGAGTCACATGTCCTTGATTCCAACATAGGTTTCCAACTCAGCTTGCAGCCAGGTGGCAGTTGCTCATGGCTCTGCTGGATAATGCACTATTATGGAGAAATAAAATTAAAGTTGGAACTCTTATTGGCTCTGGGTTTCGAATACTCTTGCTACGTGTTCTGCTATTCTCGGATTCCAGTGCTAAACCAGCTTTTCAGTTCATCTGAGCAGCAGGAGAGTCGGCGTTTCTGGCAGGAGCAGAATTCATCATCTCCAGTGATCACTTTATCTGAGGAGAGAGAATGAACAAAGTTTTATACAGCGAGTAATCGGAATTGCATTCCGTTTCAACATGGCAGCAGATATGGGCTAGCAAATTCAAAGCCATATTTGCTGATGAGAACAACAAGCACGACCGCTCAGATAGAGCAATTTCTCCCCACCGCTTTTTCTGCAGAACTGGTACAGTTGCTGTGAGTCTGCTGCAGGGTATCATCAGGTACATGCTCTTGGGTTTCCGGTTTTGGCCTGTGTGCTCGCGTGGCTGAGCAAGCTGAGACTCTGTTTTCAGATTCCACTTCTTAAGAAGGCTTGTGTTTGTATCCCTGCGCGGCCACGTGTGCTAATGGATTAAGCTGGCAACGTTTTGCAGGGATGAGTTTTGTTAAAGTTGAACAGAGAAAGTAGTAATTTCTTCTAACCCGGCTGTGATGTGGCACAGCAGAAAACAACCAATATGTCAATGCCCATGTTTTCTCCTTCTGCTCTACTTGTCACGTTCCCCTCCAGCTCGAAAGGCCACCAGCATAATATACGACTCAAAAACAGGCTGCGCCAAACTTTCATATTCCAGACAATTTGCATTTTTCACAGTTTGTCTGAAAGTGAATGGAGATATTTATTTCTCTGTAGATGTGAAATTAGGTTCTACATTGAATCTGCTCGCAGTTTTCTGTTGTTCTTGCGAAACGGAGGGAAATTGCGATACGAAACTTGGTTACTTTTCCCTAATTTCCTTAATTTCTGTCCTGATGAGAGAGGCTGGTGATTGGTCCTCTCGATCCGGTGGAGACATCAGCCCAATTGTTAACCTCATCTCATCGAGACTGTAATTGGTAATCTTCACTTTCCATGGTTCATTATTAGTCAGTTCTGATTCATGTTATTTGAGCACTTTCCTGGAGGTATTGGTGCTCTAAGGCACCAGTACGTTGCAACCACCATTTGGAATTGCCTCGCTACATTTTGTGTGAGCAGCTCATGACCCAGACGACTCGCTCTGCCTCACAGACAGCATTCATGAGTCCGTGTGTCTGAAAATAGGTTCTCTTTGTCAGTTCTGCTTCTGTTCATGAGTTGTCAGTTTTTGGTTTCGCTGGAGACACACACACAGACAAAGACCCACATGCACACATATATTTTGTGTGGTGTATATTTTTGGTACTTTCAGAGTTACATTGCACTTTGCTCAGAAACCACATACATTCATGTAGAAATCTGAGCTCAAAAACAGCATGGAATTATGTAAAACTCTGTTATCTCACTTTGTGAATTGGAATCAATCTAAACATCAGGTCATAGACAGAGAACTCAGGGGGGTAACACCTTCAAAAATATTGTCTAGCTATTGCCATTGTTAACAGCTAACCCGAGAATACAACTTTTTTAACAAAAGGGTTTTGTGATTTACACATGGAATACAGTGATAGTTTCACTTCTTTCAACAGATGAAAGGCTTAACAGACAATCAATTCTTCAATGTATAATTTCAGTTACATCACACTGCAAATTTTTGCTAAACATTCTGTGTTTCAATCGAGCCCTCCACAAACACCTGATGAAGGAGCATCGCTCCGAACGCTAGTGTGCTTCCAATTAAACCTATTGGACGATAACCTGGTGTTGTGTGATTTTTGACTTGGTACACCCCAGTCCAACACCAGCATCTCCGAATCACAACTTATTCCCGACAACTTGCAAGTGTTCCCTTAGAAACTGCAGCTTTTTGGAAACGTATTACTGGGACAAAGTCATTGCTCAATGTGATGGGATGCACCATCAATCCCTAATTACTTGAGAGATTGAGATTTTGAGTTACTCCGCAGAACCCTGGATGTCCTCAGTAGCGGGGTACAGGCATGATGCCACGAGGCAAGGATTTAGAAGTAGTGACATTGAAGGAACAGCGATATATTTTCAACTGGGAAACGCGAGAACCTTGGAGGGGTAATTGCGGTGATAGCTTTCGCTTTTATTTGCTGCCATTGTCCTTCCAGACAGATGCTGATCGATCACTGAATTGTTCTGGCAGGATCCGTGTGCGTGTTCTGGGTGCAACCAGGATTTAGTTTTCATTCGGATAAGTCACAAGAAGTGAATTAAATCTTCATTTCCTGGTTGGGAATGAAAGCCTGTTCTGGGCAATGCAAACTCAGACTCGTATGCAGGGATGTCCATTGATACTGCAGTAGCCTTTGGGGCCTGTACAAACTCTAGTGCCTGCTCTTCACGTCAGAATCGTCTTCGTCAGCAGTGTTTCTCTCTCCAAGTTTCCAAGTCGGTTCATATTATCACCCTTGGTTTCAATGTGAAGAAGGCAATGCTGTGATAATCTGATGTTGTTCAGCAGATATACTGCAGCAAGTTAAGTAAAGCCTGATGCTAACACGAGCTCGTTTTGAGCTGCGCTGATGTGTCGGCAGCAAGAAAGGCACCGTTCAACTCGCCTCATTCCTGATGACGGGTTCGAAATGCCCAGTGGGTTCTCGCTGAATTAGTTCAGTCTCTGGAATGTAAAACACTTCAAGTATGAAAGTAAAGTGAAAGGAAATGTTTCACTGAGTGGGGCATTCCAAGTGAAACAGTGACGGTGATTATGTTTGCTGATTTTTCACCTTGTGAATGCTGTTTCCCTGATGTGGATGATTACATTACCTATAGACAAACTGTCACATCCAAACCTGGTCTTTGGGTCAGTGACGGAATTGATAACACGCCTGACATCGAATTAGGGATTGTCGGTTCGCATTTAAAATCACGAGGATGCAGCGAGCTAGTCCATTCCTGTTGTCTGTCAGGAACGAAGGGTTTGGGTTTTCGAATTTACAGTTTCTTTCGTCCACTTCAAATTCTAGCTCAGATCAACGTCTCTCATTTTCTGTAGAACTGGCTTTGGTTTAACCAAAAGCTACCTTTTGGCGGTTGAACTTGCATGTTGGAGCGGACATCTGAAGTGAAGCACAAGGAGCTGGTGAAATCCTGAGAACTCTGCCACTCTCTGGGAATGTGTCTGTATGTCTCTTTCTGTGGGAGACACGACGTGGGGAATAACACAGTGTGACTATGTCAAACTTCAATCCCATTGTTGTGTCATCTAAGATCAAAGCGAGAACCTCACTGCCATTTGCACTGGAAACATCAGAACACATAAGGTTATGGACCAAAGCTGGAAACTGGGAATAGAATCGATTAATGTCTTTAAACCAGACTGCACCATGAGCCAAATGGGATTTTCCATTCTGCAAAACTTGAAGACGAGTAGAAACCAATCTGCAGTGAAACTGATCAGAAATGAAATGGCAAATCCATTTCATTGAGAATAAGTGCAAGAGCGTCTGTCTTCATTCCATGTAATCTCGTAGTTAGGATTTGGAACTCTAACCGCAATAGTGTTGGTTCTATTCTCGGACAGGGAATGCATGTTTTATTGTGCAAATATATCGTGGTACCAGTATTTCTTACCACTGGTCCGAACCTGGTAATGCTTGGTTTTGTGCCGGGTTATCAAAAATCAAAAAGAAATATGAACTAAAAACGAGAATTGATAGAGAAACCTGCTACACCTGGCAACATCTGTGGAGAGAAACAGTTTTATTTAAGATGGACAGGAAACAGGTTAGTTATAGATTTCTAGATTATACTGTTGGGAAAATGATAATCTTACCTGTCGAACCAGGATATTTATCAAAATCACTCTTGACCTTACAAACATCGAATTTACAATCTTAAAAGGACTTAATCAGCTGTCATGCTGCTTTCATTTTCCTGAGCTGGTGGAAGGCTATGTTTTAATGGCTACATTTCCTTTTAGTTTCCATTATTTAGCAGTCACGCCGAATGGAGAATTGTTTCTTTCAGTGTCTGCCTCAATATGTGTCTTTGTTTTTTCTATATTTGTCTCTGTATCCTCCTGGGCCTTTTGCACATTCTCCGACTCTCTGGCTGTCCATATCCCTCATTTCCTATTTCTGCTCTTGAAAAGCCTGACATTCAGAGACAGTTTGAGATTCGAACTGCTGAGAGGCTTTCTGACGTCTGGCTGGAGTCGGTCGAAGTAGTCTTACATTCTCTGGATAATGCGTCTGTCACTTCGACCTGAGGCAAGGAGACATTTCTTCCTCAAAATTTAAAGACCCTTTCGAAGTTAAAGTTGATTTCCTTATCCAACAGAAAAAGAAAGTAATTACATCATAGCTGAAGAAGAACAACGATGCATTTACTGTTGGTGTACAATGAATGAATGGTGACAGCAGAGAATAAGGGTGATCATGTCGTGGTGTCAGTGCCATGACCACAACATTTCCCGGGAATGCTGCAGTGTCTCCTGCCTCACCACTTAATTTCCACAAAACTGGGAATGAAGGAATGAGAATAAAAGGATGAGAAGCAGAAGTGCTTGTGGAATTGCAGGAAGAATCTCCAGGTTAAAATAGTAGTTAAAAAGAGCAACCTACACTACTGGATTTAAACCAGGAAAATGAATCCGGAACCCGAAATCAGAATGCACAGCAATTCAAACAGGACACTGAGTTTCTCGATCAGCAACACAATACTTGCGAGAAACAACGAGCTTTCAATACAATGAGCAGGCACCAGTGAGATGGGAGCTGCTTTCACCAGCTAAGCCATGGCGCCACGTTAAAAGCCAGATTTCTCGTCCATATGTGCAATGCCTGAACCACTTGATCACAGGAATTCGAAAACGCGTTTTCTGTATTAATGTTGCTCAGTATGAATGGCAATCAAACTCTACTTGTGCAAAAACAGACGTTTCAATGCTGAGCATGCCCCACTAAAAAGGCACAGAAAAAGACAGTATCCTCTTGCATTGGCATCCAACAGATATTTTCGTCTGTTTAAACTGACAGAATAAAGAGGATGTACTCATCTCCTCTCGCGTCCCATTAACCACGTTAATACACACGCAGGGATTTTCAAACCAAGATGAACAGGCTCATTGTTGTGAATTGACAGCAATGGTGTGTGAGTCATTGCGAACAGTGAGCAATAAATGCTGAACCAATAGCACTGACACTGAGCCTTACACCATCAGCTCCACACTAACATCTTGTGTCATGTCTCCTAGGCATCAGTGCATTTGACTTTAATTATTCTACCCTGCACCTCTCCTCAAGTTATTCCCGACCGCTTGCAGTGTCGAATTAGAACATGCAATTATTAGAACTGCATTTCTGGGACATAGTTGTCTTTCAATGAGATAAGATTCACTGCCCATCCCTAATTATGCCAAAGATGTAGGGGACGAGTTACTTTTGTTAACTCCTCAAATCCTTAGTATGGAGGTACTGACAAGAAACCGCGAGAGATGGAGTTCCTGGATTGCGTAAAGCAAACCGACCCCAAACTGCTAACGTAACTCACCCAGGGAAGAGCAGATGGACCCCACTCTGTCAATGTAACTAAGCCA
Organism: Chiloscyllium punctatum; assembly: GCF_047496795.1. NCBI lineage: Eukaryota > Metazoa > Chordata > Chondrichthyes > Orectolobiformes > Hemiscylliidae > Chiloscyllium > Chiloscyllium punctatum. Next base: position 207,709 of record NW_027309835.1, on the reverse strand, counting down.
GGGGATAGAAGTCTGACATCACACGATCAATGTAACTCAACGAGGAAGTTATGACCTGACCGGACCCTGTTAATGTAACTCACCCAGGGAAGAGTAGACTGACGCCAATCTGTCAATGTTAGTCATCCAGGGAAGAGCAGACTGACCCAACACTTCATATGTAACTCATCCAGCAAATGGCAGACTGACACCACTCAGACAAGAGCAGGCTGTACCCATTCTGTCTCTGTCACTCATCCAGGGAAGAGCAGACTGATCAGATTCTGTCAATGAAACACAAGCAGGGAGACGAGCCTGACCCCACTCTGTCAAAGTAACTCATTCAGAGAAGAGAAGACTTATTCCATTCTGCCTATATGAATCATCCAGCGAAGACAGTAATGAAACCATCCTTGCTGTTAAACTCAGACAGAGAAGAGCAGACTCTCACGATTCTGAGAAAGTAACACGCCCGTGGAGGAGCAGACTGACACCACTCTCTTAACGTAGCTCACCCAGGGAAGAGCAGACTGTGTGCACTCTGTGATATTACTCACTTCGAAAGGAGCAGACTGACCCCATTCTGTTAATATGACTCTCCCAGGGAAGAGCAGATGAAGCCCAATCTGTCAATGTGACTCAACCAGTGAAGAGCACTCTGACCTCACACGATCACTTTAACACAACTAGGAAATTGCAGACTGACGCCACTCTGTCAATGCAACTCACCCAGGGAAGAGCAGATTGATCCCCCACGGTCCAAATAACTCACTCCGTGAAAAGCAGACTGACGCCACTCTGTCCATGTAACTCGCACAGGAAAGAGTAGACTGATGCCACTCTGTCAATGTAACTCACTGAGGGAAGAGCAAACTGACGCCACTCAGTCAGTGTTACTCACCGAGGGAAGGGCAGACTGACCCCACAATCTCAGTGTAACTCAGCAGACTGATCCCACACGGTCAATATAAGTCATTCACTGAAGAGAGGTCTGACCACACTCTATAAATGTAATTCACTCAGGGAAGAGCAGACTGATCCCATTCTGTCTATGGCACTCACCCAATGAATGAACACTAACCCCACTTTACCAAAGTAACTCGCCAGAGACGAGCAGACAGAAGCCAGACTGTCAACATAAATTATCGAGGGAAGAGAATACTGACCCCGCTCTTTCTATTTCACTCAGGCAGGGAAGAGCAGACTATCACCACTCTATGAAAGAAATTCGCCCAGGGAAGGGCAGACTGACCCTACTGTATCTGCGTGACTGACGCAGGTAAGAGCAACTAATCCAACTCTGTCAAGAATACCCTGACCCCTCTCTGTCCATGTAGCTCACCCTGGAAACAGCAGACTAACCCAACTCTGTCTATTTCAATTCACAAAACTCCTCTGAAGTACGTCCTATCCAGACACTCTCCACATCCCTGTCTCTGTAACCGTGTGCGTTCAATGGCGAATCCAAATAACCTGCAAATGTTTAGAATGTGGCAGCAAACCAGAACTACCACACAGAAATTGGGCGAATGTGCAAACTTCCATCAGGCAGTCACCTAAGCCTGGAATGGAAACCAAACCCGACAGCAGTCGTGATTATAAAATGGCAGAACAGAAACCCAGCAAAAAGAATTGCGTCCCTGTGTGTTGTAACGATTCTGAGGATTAATGAAGCCCCCCCTCACTGGAGTAAATCTCCATTTTCATCACTGCCAACCTTCTTCAAAGCAAAGCACGCACTTGCTTTTTTCAGGCTTCTGATATCCCGCTTTCATCCCGCTTTTTACCTCATCATATTTCTGACTTTACAAACTACGTCATAACAGGTTGACAACTGCAGAATGAGCTTTGTTCCATTCTCCACTGATGTTGAGAGTAGTAATACAGCATATTCGAGTAGGACTTGCTGCGTTTGCGGATGGTGTATTCGCGGCATTATGGCTTCTTTTTTTTGATTTTCGGTCTACTATTTCGAGTTCATTGCGCAGACTTCTGAAGAAGACTTCTTGGAGTCGAAATGGTAACTGTGTTTTCTCTCGAAAGACAGACGTAGCTTTATTTCTGTTCTCTTATAAATTGATCTTCTTCTGATCTTTGCAAGTGAAATAGGGTGCATTAATATTGCCCGTTTTTTTAGTTTCAATATCAATAGAAACATGAAGGAGACAATATCAAAGAACACAAAGTTCTGAGTTGTTAAGATAATTTTTGCAGCAATGGTGGACATGAAGGTCAAATTAAGATAACGGTTCAAGAAAATTTAGTCTGAAAGTGGTATGTGACTTTAGTTCCAAATATATGTTTCCGTTCTTGCAGTACATCTTTTTGACTCCCAGAAAACATTGATTGTTTTCTGTATTCACTTTGTTTCGCGATATCTGTCTTCTGGTCGACCAGGGACAACTTGAATTTGCGTCTGCATTGAATAAGATTTCGCTCTTTCTTTCGAGAAGCAAACCTATGCATTATGTAACATTTATCATGCTGATGGCTAAGAAGTTCAAAATGAATTACGGTTTATGGATCGTGAGCAAGAATGAAGTGATCCACTTGCGAACAGATGTCACAAAGCCCTATTCCTACATCGGGCCTGAACGGTCCATTGGCAGTGTCTGCAGACAGGAATTGCTGTTAGTGCTGTTTTGGGGCAGAAATGTGTCAACATCTCTGACATTAGAGTCAAAATTTAAGTCACATCTACTCCATGGAGTATCTTCTCAGATCGGAACATGCTGACATGAAAACATCTAGCTCTGAGAGCAAAGGTTTTTACATTAAACTGGGAGTATGTTTAACTAAGCAATTCAGATAGCCAAGATGAATAATTGGTATTTGGTTCTTCATGTTGAGCTCTCCACACCAACTGCTCCAACGAAGGTCGTGGATAAGATCCCCATCGATTATTTTGGTCAATTGTAGCCTCAACAACAACCTATTGTTCTGAACAATGCTAATCCACAAGCAGAGGGCTAAGTCTGATTTTCATTGCTAATTTTCAAATTCAGTTCTTAATGTACAGTTTCTTACCAATGTGGTCAGCAGAAGACCGTTAACATTCCATTTCTAATATTTCCAGAAAATTCTACTCCGCTGATATCGCCTTGCCTTATCACACCTCAAGCCAGGAACCTGGATCAGTCGAGTTCCTTTCCACACATGGAGTTGCTTTTTCCAATTCATTGACTGCTGATATAATAGATTATTGGCCTTGAGAGTCAGTTGTAAATTAGGTTGAACTTTCTCAGCTTGACTTTCAACTGATCCTAAAAAAAACTCATCACCTGCAGGTAAATGTATTGCATTGCTTCTTGTTTTGCTTAAATCCACCCAAAAAAAACTCATCACCTGCAGGTAAATGTATTGCATTGCTTCTTGTTTTGCTTAAATCCACCCCCCCCCCCCGAACATCCAAATTTCACGATAGTTCGACAAATGTTTTGAAACTGATTCGTGTTGGAGGTTGGTTACTTTTTGTGTCTCGACATATAATTTATTCAATTAGACGTCTTGAAATTACTTCGGATTCTTCACAGTGAAAAATTTACTTTCGATTGAATGCAAAGCTCAAGCTCCACGAAATCCAAATTCTGCAAAGGAATTAATGACTTTTAAACGATTCAACGCTGTGAGCAGGATTCGAACCTGCGCAGTGAGACCCCATTGGATTTCAAATCCAACGCCTTAACCTCTCGGCCATCACAGCTGCATAAAAGTGGCCAATTTTCATAGTAAAAGAACTTAATTCATGAAATATGTACTTTGTTTGAAGAACAAATTGTCAAGACCCAAAGATTTCGCCAAATCCTTTGCAGAGACCCAGACGAACGTTACCTTAGCAGATTGACAGGCTTTCACCGCAAACTAGATCCTGACACAGCTGAGGGGAATGATTCTTCGTTGAATTATAGAGTCACGGATGTACACCACACGAAGAAAGGATCATTGTCTCACTGTCCGATCGATTTTCACTCAATTGCTCATCATCTGGTGCTAAAGTTGTGTTTTAATATTCATCGAAATATGGTATTAGAAATGTTGATGCTAAGTCCATAAACACTAGCTACATTCGTTAAAAAAAAATCGGAATTAGAAAGAATGCAGAACCAATTTACAGGAATGGATCCAGCAACTAATCCGTAAGTTCGGACATCAGGTAATGAACTTATGAGCACAAGAGAGGACGATTGACCGAAGATTCGGAACTTGAAATCGTCTTGACGGAATTACTTGCAAAGTTTTTGCGGTTGTTCTAGAGTCATCAAGTCCTTGAACAATACAACATGGACAGTGGCCCTTCTTTCCAACTTGACCATTGAGGACAGTTATCCTAAATTAGTAGGTCCCATTTGCCAACTTTTGGCCTACATCCCTCTGAACCTTGTTACTCATATATCCATCCAGATGCCATTAAATGTTACAGTTGTACCAGTCTCCAACAATTTCTCTGTCAGGTCATTCTGAACATGACTGAAAATGTTGCCCCTGACGTCCCTTTTAAATCCTTACCCACTAATTTTAAACCGATGTTTTCTAAGTTTTGACTTCCTCGCCAGCAGAAAAACACGAGTCAACCTATCCATGTCCCTCATGATTTGATAAATAGCAACGATTTGTCTTTATCATACTTGTCAGGAGGGAAATGTGTGGAGATTATTTGTCGAAGATTTGAAGAAAGTCTGATGTACTGATTTTTAGAATTGCATCTTGGAGAAGTTTTTAATAAGTCATTGAAGTCGAGTAGCAGTTGTAGAAGTCTGTTGTGAAAGCTGCAGAAGGATTTCAGGGCACGAGAACGAAGCATTATTTCCAATGTATTGTGGCTCAGTTCAACCGCACTTGGACTACAGTATGAGGAATTACAATCCTCAATTTAGGAAAGATACTAATGCCATATGAGGAATACCACGAATGGTGATTAGCCTTGATATCATGGATGAACATTAGTCCTGTGAATTGAAATTGGGCAAATCCGGTCTTTTTTAACAGTTTCAACACAAGAGAGGTAATCTCATTGAGAGTTGCAAAATATTTGAAGAGATAAACAGGGTGGTGCAATTAAATTTTGTTCCCTCATTGGTGAATCTAGAAGCAGGAGAGGACAATTTTAAAATGAAGCATTGTGATTTATGACCAGGATGAGAACTATTGATTTTTGTCTTAGCCTTGAGAAGTCTCGCTATTCAGCACTACAGTGAGCCTTGGATATTTGGTCTTTGAATGCATCACTATCAGCCTGACCCGCCGACAATAACTGCATCACTATGGACCTGACCCCTCACACTTACCACCTTAATTTCAGCGTGAACCCCTCAAACTTACTGCATCACGATCCATCTGCTGCCCTCACATTTACTGCTCCACTTTCACTTCGAGACCCTCATTTTGACTGGGTCACTATCAGCCTGACTGCCAAACACTTACTTTGTCACTATCAGTCACGTCCTTACACTTCCTATGTTACTATTATCCTGACTCCTTACACTTAGTGTGTCACTATCATCCTGAGCGGCTCACACTTACTGCATCACTAGCACACCAACACTCTCACCTTTACTGCGTCACTATCAGCCTGACACCTCACACGTACTGCATCACTATTCGCCTGACCCGTTCACACGTTTTGCGTCACTACTACCCTGACCCCCTCACAATTGCTGTGTCGCTATTAGCCTGAGCCCCTCACTATCACGCTGATCAAGCTCACAATTACAGCATCACTATCAACCTGACCCCCTCACACTTTCTCTGTCATTATCACCCTGACCCTCACACACGTAATGCATGACTGTCACACTGAGACACTCACATTTTCTGCGTCATTATCAGCCGGACCCTCCAGCACACAGCGTCACTATCAACCTGGCCCCTCACACTTGCATGCCTCAATATCAGCGTGAACCCCTCACACTTACTGCATCACTGTCCATCTGCCATCCTCACACTTACTGCACCAGTTTCACCTTGACATCCTCATTTTTACTGCGTGACTATCAGCCTGACAACCACACACATGTTGCGTCACTATCAGTGACGCCCTCGCACTTCCTATGTTAATGTCAATCCTAAAACCTACTGCGTCACTATCAGCCTGATTCCATCACACTTTTTGTGTCAGCATCAGAATGACGCCTCACGCTTACCCTGTTACTAAAACTCTGCCCCATCACACTGATTCCGTCACTATCAGCCTGACCCCTCAGACGTACTGCTTCAATATCACCCTGACCCACTCACACTTTTTGTATCAGTTTCAGACTGATGCCTTGCACTTACTATATGACTAAAACTCTCCCCCTCACACTGACTGTGTCACTCTCAGCCAGACCCCTTCATACTTACTGCGCCAATATCAGTCAGACCCCTCAGACTTACTGCGTCACACTCACTCTGATCCTCTCTCATTTACTGCGTCACTCTCACCCTGACCTCCTCACATTTACTGCGTCACTATCACCCTGACCCACTCACACAGTCTTTGCCATTTCACCTTGCCGGCCTTATTTTTATTGCGTCCCCATCAGCCTAACAGCCACACACTTATTGCGTCACTTTCAGTCACGCCCTCACACTTCCCATGTTACTATCATCCTGAATCCTTACACTTATTGTATCACTATCAGGCTGACCCCTCACACTTACTGTGTCACTATCCGCCTTACTCCATCACATTTATTGTGTCAGTATCAGACTGACGCCTCACACTTATCTTGTCACTAAAACACTGCCCCATCACATTGACTGTGTCATTATCAGCCTGACTCCCTCACACTTACTGCTTCACAATCGCAAGGCCCCTCTCTCACTTACGACGTCATTTACACCCTAACACCCCACACTTGCTGTGGCACTATCACACTGAGGGCAGTACACTTAGTGTCACTGTCATCCTGACCCCTTACACTTACTGCATCACTATCACTCTGGTATCTCACATCCACTGCGTCACTATCATCCTGAGCCGCTTACACCTGTTGTGTCACTCTCACTTTGACCCCAACACACTAACTGCATCAATATCAGCCTGACCATTTCACACATACTGCGCCACCACAAGGCTGATTCCCTCACATATACTGCATCACGATCAGGCTTACCCAAAAATGCTTACTGCGTCACTATCACCCTGACTCCCCACTCTTACTGCGTCAAGATCATTGTGCCGCCATACACTTACAGCGTAACTATCATCCTGACAACGTCACATTTACTGCGTCAAGATCAGCCTGATCCCTCAAATTAATGCATCACTATCAGCTTCAACACTCACATTTACTGCGTCACTTCTAGCACTACTCCTGCACACTTACTACATCCCTAACCGCCTTACCCCCTCGCATTTACTTCGTCACTATCAGCCTGAGACACTCACACATACAGCTTTATTACAACCTGGACCTGTGAGTGCATCTTCATCAATGTCACCCTGACCCCTTGCCCATACTGCGTCACTATAAGCCTAGCCCCTCAAATGTTCTGCGTCACTATCACACTGACATCTCACACTCACTGCATCACTATCACCCTGACCTCTCACAATTACTGCATCACTACAACCTGACCCCCTGAAAGCATCTGCGTCACTGTCACCCTGACCCCATCACACTTGCCATGTCACTATCACAATGACACATTCACACAGTCTGCTTCACTGTCATCCTGACACCTCACACTCACTGGATCACTACCATCCTCCCCCTCATACTGACCTGTCACTATCATCCAAAGCCGCTCACACTTATTGCGTTCCTATCACTCTGCTCCCAACACACTTACTGCGTCACTATCAGCCTGACACTCGCACACTTTCCGCATCACTATCAGCCTGACCCCTCACAATTTCACCGTGTCTATCAGTCTGACTCCTCACATTTCCTGCATCACTATCACCCTGTCAGTTAACACTTACTGGCCAGTTTTAGCCTGACGCCCTGAACATACTGCATCAATATCAGCCTGAACACTCACAATTTCACCGTGTCTATCAGTCTGACTCCTCACATTTCCTGCATCACTATCACCCTGTCAGTTAACACTTACTGGCCAGTTTTAGCCTGACGCCCTGAACATACTGCATCAATATCAGCCTGAACACTCACACTTACGCTGTCACCATCACGCTGACCCCCTCACACTCACTGCGTCACTATCACCTTGTCTCCTCTCACTTCCTGCATTAGGATCACTCTGACTCACCGACACTTACTTCATCAGTATCAGCCTGACCCCTCACACATACTGTGACATTATTAATCTGACCCCACCACACTTGCTGCGTCTCTATCAGCCTGACCCGGTCAAACTTAATGCTTCACTATCAGCCTGACCCCTCACACTTACCGCATCACTAACAGCCTGACACCTCACACTTACTGCGTCACTATTCCCCTAACACCTCACTTTTATTGGCCACTATCAGCCTGACACCCTCAACTTACTGTGTCACTACCAGCCTGAACGCACACACTTCCTCCCTCACTATCACCCTGACTGTCTCACACTCACTGCGTCAGTCTCTGCCCGACCCCATCACACGAACTACGTCACTATCACCCTGTCCCCTCTGACTTTATGCGTCAGGATGAGCCTGACACAGTAACACTTACTGCATCACTATCAGCCTGATCTCCTTCCAATTACTGCGTCACTATCAGCCTGACCACTCACTCTTACTGCGTCACTGTCACAGTGACCCCTCACATGAAGTGCTTCACTATCACCCTGACCACCTCACACTTACTGCGTCACTATTGATCTGATCCCTCAGACTTACTGCATCACTATCACTCTGACCCCCTGCGCTGCGTTACTATCGGCCTGATCCACTCACACAGTCTGCATCACTACCACGCTGACACCTCACCCTCATTGTGTCACTATCATCCTCACTCCATCACACTTATTGAGTCACTGTCAGCCTGATCCCCTGTAAATGAAAAATATCATTTTTGGTGAAATCTGTGAAAGCATGGTTGAAACAAAGAAGTATGGACCTAACTTTGCTAAAAGACAGAAAAAATGTAAAGTTCAACCTAATTTTCAGCTGATTCTCAAGGCCAATAATCTATTATATCAGCAGTCAATGAATTAGAAAAAGCAACTCCATGTGTGGAAAGGAACTCGACTGATCCAGGTTCCTGGCTTGAGGTGTGATGAGGCAAGATGATATGTAGTATAAAGGGAATATGTGAAAACCATCAGGCGTCCATTTTATGAGGCGTCTTGCAAATGTGTCGGGTCCATTCTGCACATTTCAAAAATAAACTTTTTCTTTCCTTTTGGTAGCATTTGTGTCGTGTCGATTGAAATTCCACGTCAGTAAAATCGGGAGCTCGCCTGGGACCCTGCAACTGGGTAAGATTTTGAAGATTCCCAGGAGGTGTATGCACCACTGCCTTGAAGGTCTTTCACTTTGTTTCGAGCACTGAATTGGCCCCTTTGAGTGAGAGGTCTAGGGATAGGTGGATCGCCCCAGAGTCGCGTTCCAAATCGAATAGGGTCAGGGTAAGAGTTGTGGCTAAATCCGACATAGAGACTCGTTTGAAGAGAATAGACGAACCAGGAAGAGGGACCAGTGAACTCACGTGCAGTATTCGAGTAAAACTCAACTCTAGAGAGTTTAAGAGACAGCAAGATTAACGGTGGTTTGAGACTTGGAGCCACCATGGGCAGCGTTGGAGTCACCAAAGCTGTACCGGTTACGTGGGTTCTTGGTTTATGAAAACCAAGGCAATGAGGCGGTCGCGCCCAATGAGACGGGACCTCCGGAGGTAAAAGCAAGTTATATTGGCCAAGAGAAGATTATGGTATCGTGAGAGAGAGAGAGAGAGAGAGAGAGAGAGAGAGATAGACAGATAGACAGACAGAGAAACAGACAGAGAGATGAACACTTTTCCAATATCCATGAAAATCGGCTCCAGCAAGAGCAAACAAAAAGAGGGTCGACAGACAACTCGGAATGGTCAAGAAAAAATAGAATATATGCTGAATAATTATGGCCCAGTTTCTGAAAAACAGTTAAAAATGTAAATCAAGGAATGTGTTTTTCTGGAGGAAGGAAGTTTTAGTAATATTCAGTTGCAAATGCTGAAGTCACCATTGGAGGAGAGAAAGAAGGAGAAACGGAAGGGTAAAATAGAACCTGTGAATTGGAGTGCTTATCACATGTTGAAAGCTTAGCCTGATTTCAGGGAAAGAAAATCTCGAAATAAAGATAGATCAAGTACACGTACAAACACCAGTGCACATGCACAGACACACGGAAAACATCCTAATGAAGCTGGACAGTGTCTTAAGACTGGATCATATCCTGACCTTAATGGGTGCCCTCGAAGAGCTACAGCCCCCCTAGGAGATCCACTTCACGAAGATTCCAAGTCAACGGTCGCTGCCTCGGGGTCTGCTGAATTACCAATAGCATATCGTACCCACAATCAATTGAAGCAAGAATCCCTAAAGAAGTCGAGACAATGTCCCAGTCCCTTTAGCGCCTCACGAAAGTCGATAACGTCTATTGTGGACTGATACCACCCAAGGACATAACGACGGCAGAGATCACATCGTATGAGACACACCTGAGGAGCAGCTTCATCAATGGAATGAAGTACGAAACAACAAAATAGGTAATAATATACGTGTATTACCTGGGACACGGGAAAGTTGAATTTGATAGAACAATACGTGATACATGCTGAAAAACTACTGGCTCAAGAGAACCATAACCGGGAATTAAAGATAGAACAGCAATCACATGAACCTCAGCTTATTATGATGCAAATGGTCGTTCAGCCATTGGAAGGAGGAACTGCGGGAAAAGAGAGAGGCACATGTGGAGTTCGCAAAAGAGGAAGGGATCGTGGAAGTGCGTTTGCAGAGATAGATCTGGCTGGTGCTTTGTTTGCGGAGCAATGGACCACTGGTCAAGACAGTGCCCGCACAGACAGCCTCAATCTCTCCTGGAGGCTGGACAGCATGATGACTGACAGGGGACGACTGAGGTTGAGGTGGGCAGGCCACAAGGTACAGGTTAACCTCTTTCCTTTATACTTGGCAATGAAGAATCCCTAATGCTATCACTTCTACTAACATAACGGGCACTGAGATGTATCCCAACTCTATATTGAACATTGAGATTGCGAAGTGTGGACAATATGTTCAATATAACAATGATGCGTATATGTCGATGCCTACCTCTATGTTATATGTGGGAGGTACACCAGTTACCTTTTTGGTAGAAACATTGCCAGCATATTGACTCCTCAAATCAAGACGGTTCAGAGAGTTGACACCAATAAAGATGAGTAGAATGTTCCTGAACTCAATGGAGGCATCAGGCGTCGTGATATGAGAGAGTTTTACCGCACCCATATTGTGTGAAATAAGAAATGTGTATCCATTCTAATTCTCAATTTTGTTAGCGGAATTCTGTCCTTTACATTTGATGGCTCGGGATCTCATAGTGAGACTGGGGTTGTATTTGCTCAGTACTCCGACGGGCTTGCAGGTAATTCAAAGGGAGAATTCACAAGTGTAAACTGTAAAATACAACCCAAGACCCCTGGTGTATGTCTATGTGTGGCGAGTAAGCCAGATAGCAATGAGTTCAGTGAGCAATTCACTCGGCCTGGAAGCAAGAAACCATGTTAACCCTATTAACACCGATTTGTTTTTGGGGGAATATGCTGCACTGCACAGCACACATACACCATGATAGCCCTGAGGAACCATAAGAGAAGTATTGGTTCAGAAGATTGGTTAAACCAGGTCAGTTGTTATTGTGCAAATTTTATTGAAGAGATGACCGATGTGCAGTCAGTGTGAACTTATGTAAAGTACCTGCGATGGCAAGTAAACTCTATATTTTTGATGTGGAAGGCTATGCTCCTCGCGCATCACTAGCGAAGGTGTCTAGTGACTGGTGGCAGGATTTGGGGCCATGGGGATGAAAGGCATAAAGAACGAAATGTTGGGTGTTCTGGGACGATGTGGGTATGTGGTTCAATGCATATAGGAAGAAATTAATTTGTCTAACTCAGGCAATAGAACAGTCAAGGTAACCCCGTCTAGCCCTGAAGTGCCTAGAAGGCTGGCCTGGCGTTTCCCTAAGATAAACTTCTCAGACCCAAGATTAATAACGGTCCCTACTGAATTATGGGTAAAAGGCAAACATGATGTGGGTCATATACGAGGTTGTGAACCAATATGAGTGACCACGAAGTCGGAGTGTCGTCCTTGCAGAGCACAATACCCGTTAAAACCCGAGGCCATGGACGTAGTTACTCCAGTCTTTCAGTCCTTCCCAAAGGCTAGAGAGATAATCCCCTGTGTAAACTCACCGGTGAGAACTCCCATTTTTCTGATCAAAAAGGCAAAAATTCCAAGTGAACCGGAGGAATGCAGGTTTGTTCAAGACCTGCAGGCAGTCAATAACAGTGTTGTCCCGCGCGCATCAAATGTTCCCAAACCCTATACTGTATTAGTTCAATTTCCACCGGACAGTAAATGGTTCTCTGCTGTGGATTAAGCAAATACATTCTTTAGTGGAATGGTGCATCCAGATCGTCAATTCTGGTTCGCTTTTTCATTCAAAGGGAAATCTTACGAGTTCACACAACTTTGTCAATGTTACTGTGAGTCACCCACCATATATAATGAGGCTCTATGCAGGAGTCTGGAGACTCTTGTTTTCACCCCTGGGTCTGCGCTTCAGCAATCTGTAGACGATTGCTTAATAGTAGCACTGACAGAGGAACAATGTGAGAAGGATTCCCTTGCATTGCACGAGGGAAGGGCACAAAGCCAGTCTCGCAAAGCTTCGATTTATGCAACAACAGGTGAAGTTCTTCGGTCACTTAATATCTGAACAAGGGAAGACCAAAGGAAGGTCAAGACAGAGTGCAAGTAATTCAGCAAATTCCAAGGACTCACATGAGGAAACAATTGCTATCCTTTTTGGGCATACGCTCGTACTAAAGAACGTTTATCCCACATTACACAAATCTTGAGGCGCCCTGAAGTGACATGGCCCATGGAAAAGGGTAGCAGAACCAAGGTCCGTTACAATGGATCCCAGCGGCCGAGTTGAATTGAAAAAGACGTTTCAAAGTACACCTACACTGGGGATTCCGACTCCAAACAAGCCTTCTGTCAAATGGTAGATGAAAAACATGGCTGCACGACATCTATGTTGTTGCAGGATCATGGGGGAAAATTCCGGCTGGCAGCTTATCTTTCGGCTAAGCTTGACATCGTAGCGGCAGGATTGCGTAAATGCCTGCGAGCTGTGGTTGCGATATAATCGGCTATGGCGACTTAACCAAACTGATCGCACATGCAAAAGACAGCACATACGTCGGCAGCACGTTGACTCAGATACAATACTGTGTTCTTGGAGAAACCTAACATTGCAGTAAAACGATGTAACGTCCTTAATACTGCTAGTCCTCTCACGAGAGAAGGAGACGGAGACCCACATGATTGTACCCCTGTAATTAATGAAATGTGCTGCCTAGACAAAACTTGCAGAATTCACCACTTCAGAATCCAAATATGGCATTTTTTTTTGTGGATGGGTCAGCATTGAGGAGCAAGGAGATAGGCCAGAATTGTATTGGGTATGCTGTAGTAACTACCCATGAGGTATTCAAAGTGGGATCGCTCCCTTCTCAACTGTGAGCGCATGACTGAGGCATGTAAATTGGCCAAGGGAAAGACAGCGAATATTTAACTGATAGCAGATACGCATTCGGAGTTGCACATGATGTTGGAACCCTGTGGAAATACAGGGACTTCTTGACCTTCACCCGAAAGCCCATCACACACCGTGATCAGATTTCTGACATTTTGGAAGCGGTCCTATTGCCTAAATCAATCGCTGTGTTTACGTATGATGCCCACACGAAAAATAACGATTCTGTTTCTCAAGGAAATGCAAGGGCAGACTCAGCGGCAAGGACGGCAGCCCAGCAGCTGGTAAATGATCAGTTTGAAATGGGAATGACAAAAATCCTTACCCCAACAGCAGACGGACGGGAGTCAGAGTCGAAGTCCAGGCTTGAATTAGATTAGATTACTTACAGTGTGGAAACAGGCCCTTCGGCCCAACAAGTCCACACTGCCCCGCCGAAGCGTAACCCACCCATACCCCTACATTTACCCCTTATCTAACACTACGGACAATTTAGCATGGCCAATTCACCTTTCCGGCACATCTTTGGACTGTGGGAGGAAACCAGAGCACCCGGAGGAAACCTAGGCAGACACGGGAAGAATGTGCAAACTCCACACGGAGAGTCGCCCAGGAATTGAACCCGGGTCTCTGGCACTGTGAGGCAGCAGTGCTAACCACTGTGCCACCGTGCCGCCCACAAAGAAACGTTTGAGTGGGAAAAAAGCAGAGTGCAGTTTGAGGTAAGGGGTATGGTGTGGCCCCAGTATTAAACCTTTTCTATCACGATCATTATTTCCATTCTATGCCAAACTGACACACGGTAAGGAACATGTGTCAAAAGAGGGGAGATGTGACAGCATTTCAGCACAGTGGTACACTGAGGGATTTAATCATTACTTCCAGAAATATTGTGAACTATGTGTTATCTGTGCCACAATAATGTGGGGAAGGGAATACAGATGTGTCATGTAGCACTTCTGAAACCCCAAAAACAATTTGAACATTTACAACTGGATTTTATCGAACTAACACCCTGCGAAGGAAAAAGGTATTGTCTGGTAATAGGTGATATGTTTTCCAAATGGGTGCAAGCGTTCCCCACGGCAAAACAGAATGCCAGTGCCATAACCAAAGCTTTCCTAACTGAAATAATTCCGAGACGTAGCATCCCTGAGAGGCTTAGTAGTGCCAAGGATTGTGAAGGTTTGTAGCTCAGGTTGAGGTTTAGGGTGTAGGTTTGCTCGCTGAGCTGTAGGTTTGATATCCAGACGTTTCATTACCTGGCTAGGTAACATCATCAGTGGCGACCTCCAAGTGAAGTGAAGATGTTGTCTCCTGCTTTCTATTTATATGTTTGTTATGGATGGGGTTCCTGGGGTTTGTGGTGATATCATTTCCTAGTCATTTTCTGAGGGGTTGACAGATGGTAAATCGATCTATGTGTTTGTTTATGGCGTTGTGATTGGAGTGCGAGGCCTCTCGGAATTCTCTGGTGTGTCCGCATATACAGCAAACCGACAAACACTGACCAAATACTTAACTACACCAGCAACCAACCCGACACGCAAAAAGGAAGCTGTATCAGAACACTATTCCAACGAACCACCACACATTTCAGCACAGACGAACTTCGGAAAACAGAGGAGAACCACCTATAAAACGTATTCAAGAAGAACGGATACTTAAAAAATACAGTCCACAGATTCCTCAGGAACAAACCACGACAAGTAGACCTAACACAGCCAGAAACCCTATCTACCTTTTCATGCATCAATGAAGTCTCAGAAGTGGAAGCCAGACTATTAAGATCCCTCGGAATCCCACCAACAGTCTAAACAAAACTAACAAATTTAAAAGACCCAGTACAACCCATGGACAAAACCAACGTCGTCTACAAAATTCCATGCAAGGACTGCCACAAATAATACGTAGGACAAACAGGAAGAAAGTTAGCCACCAGGATATACGAACACCAGCTAGCCACAAAAAGACACGACCCTCTCTCCCTCGTAGCCCTTCACACGGATGAAATTTAAACACCATTTCGACTGGGACAACACATCTATCCTGGGACAGGCTAAGCAAAGACATGCCAGAGAATTGCTTGAGGCCTAGCACTCCAACCACACCGCCATAAAAAAAGACATATATCGAGATAGCATCTATCAACCCCTCAGAAAACGAACAGGAAATGGCATCACCACAAACCCCAGGAACCCCATCCTGGACAAACATATATCTAGAAAGCAGGAGACAACAGTTTCTCTTCACTTGGCGTTCGTCACTGATGATGTTACCTAGAACATAGAACATAGAAAAATACAGGGCAGTACAGGCCCTTTGGCCCTCGATGTTGTGCCGATCCAAGCCCACTTAACCTACACTAGCCCACTAACCTCCATATGCCAGCTAATGAAACGTCTAGATATCAAACCTACAGCTCAGCGAGCAAACCTACACTCTAGGCTTAGTAGTGACAGTGGGACACCATTTGTCCATAATGCCCTATAGCAGATTAGTGAGTATTTCGGAATAAACATGGGATACCACTGTGCCTACCACCAAACGAGCGGTAGGGCATCGGAAAGAGAAAATTCTACCTTCAAAAATATACTGAGAAAATGCTGTGAGGAACTAGGGATGACATGGACAAAGGCACTTCCAATTGTGCTAATGTATATGAGATCTAGGAGGAGAGGGAGAGCTAGGAGGAGAGGAGAGGGAGAGGGAGAGGGAGAGCCCGTTTGAAATTTTGTTTGGTAGGCGGCCAAACACAGGAATTGTCCCAAGACGTAAGGGAAGCCAGATAACAGGCCACTGTGAGGATGAGATGTTGTGTTACTGCATGAAACTCTCTACACTTCTGTCCCAAATACAGAATCAACTGAAGACAGCACTACTCCAATCAGCAGAAGGGAAGATGTACGATCTATAACCTGGAGCCTGAATGACTTCAGGAGGGAAAACAGGAAGGCGATGAGGTGGCTGGGACCGTTTCAAGTACATCTTACAGCACAAATAGCTGTTAAGGTCGCCGGAACAGCCACGTGGATACACGCCAGCCATGACAAACTTGCAGCTGGGACTGAGGAGACATCGCACAACACAAAAGCCAATTTAGAGAAAGTATTTATCAGAAGACTTAAGCAAATGTGGGGCTGCCCCAGTTCACACTGTTGGCAAGCGCCCTGGTAGGACTATTCATAAGGGCAGAGGCGTCTGGGATGCAGCAGCTGACGGTAATCTTAACTGAAAGGACGAAGTGGATGTTTACATGCGACCCATAGCCGTTCAGTAACAAGAACGACTATAAATTGGATAATTAAGATTTATGCAGGGATCTATGCCGCGCCGGTGACTGGCATTTAGTAGTAGCCACCACAGCAAAAAGGGGCACCTGACATTGGAAATAGATATTCTATGATCAAAGTAAGCCTCAGAAGAGCAATGAGGGAGTCTCGTGTTGTGGAATAGATAGATCCTTCTCCGACATCTGTAGACAGGTAAATATAGTG
Source organism: Chiloscyllium punctatum (assembly GCF_047496795.1). NCBI lineage: Eukaryota > Metazoa > Chordata > Chondrichthyes > Orectolobiformes > Hemiscylliidae > Chiloscyllium > Chiloscyllium punctatum. The sequence continues at coordinate 190,549 of NW_027309835.1, read as the reverse complement.
GTGCAATCGCCCCACCCCCGCCCTCCGAGATGCAGTGCAGAATGTACTACAGACAATAGGAGCAGTGGGGCATGGCAACCAATCAAACCAGATCATGGACCTAACCCCAAGCCGGGCAAAGGTCATTAATGACACACCCGAACCCGAAGGGAGACGGCCGTGGTGAGAGAGCGAATTTAAAGCAGGAGGGGAATTTGCCTGCTGGATATAAATGGCGTAAATGCGACGCAAGTAGGTTGGGAGCTGCAAAGGGCCATTGCTAGATGTGAAATGAACAGAGCATGTGCTTTGATCATAAGACAAAACGAGAGATTAGACGTTGGCTACACTTGTTGGATATGTTTGCACACAGCCCAAAGGTAGACTGCCCAGCAAATTACTGAGAGCCTGGCGAGAAATGCCAGCTGTCTGCTTCCACGGGAGGCGACTAGCCTGACCATGATAGTGGGGGGCAATTTGGGCAAATCTTGTGTCACCACCCGAACTCCAGGCTAACTACAGCCCCAAGCCTGACACGCTACCGTCCACAGCATTCCAGATAGTGGATTGCAGGGGAGAAACGTGTATTTGCACCAATCGGGGGAGACACGTTTTGGGTATCTCCCAGTGTACCTTGATGCTGTACTTGAACAATGACTCTTGTACAGCAACATACACAAATGATACGACTATAAACATTGCTTGTTCCTTTATCAATGGTCAGACCATGAGCGGCATGGTGGCACAGTGGTTAACATTGCTGCCTCACAGTGCCAGAGACCCCGGTTTAATTCCCGCCTCAAGCGACTGACAGTGTGCAGCTTGCACATTCTCCCTGTGTCTGCGTGAGTTTCCTCCCACAGTCACCAAGATGTGCAGGTAGGGTGAATGGGCCATGCTAAATTGCCCGCAGTGTTAGGTGTTAGGTAAATGTATGGATGGGTTGCACTTCGGCTGGTGTGTGTGGACTTGTTGGGCGGAAAAGCCTGTTTCCACACTGTAAGTAATCTAATCTAATCTAATCAGGATGGCAGGTATAATATGGGCAGGTGGCGAGAAAGGATACCACCACTCCCCCGGGGAGAAAAGGGTGCTGCTACACTGCGATACTGTCCACCAACACAACAGTGTTCACCCTAAAAGGCAGCAATGACCGAACTCGAAGGGGCATCCCTCTGCATTGGAATGGGTACACACTTGCAGAACATCCTCGCATATGGTGTATTCGCAAATGAGATGGAGGAAGGCCTAGCACTCATTAACACTGAGTTAATGGCGGTTAGGAAGCAGTGACACAAAATCGATTAGTACTAGACATCCTGAAGGCCGAGAGAAGGGGCGTCTGCAAAACGTTAGGTACCTCATTCTGTATTAATGTTCCTGATGAGTCCCAAAATATTACTGGTTTAATAAAGGTTATGAAGGCAGCTAACTGACCGCCTCCACGAGCAGATGACTCCTCCTCCCGATGTCTCACGTCCCTTATGGAGGATGGGGGAAATGGACCCATATCGTTCTACTAGTTGTAGGGCTGGTCTTACTCATACTGCTTTGAATAAGTCCCTAGCTGTGTACCTGCCTACACCACTTGCTTATGAATGCAGTCGGATACGAAATGTTAAACTATCAGTGGCCCCAAAGAAGGAAGATCCGATTGCTTGTCCACACCCTGCTGCGATATTGGCGAATGTGACGTGTGAAGATGGGCTGTGTATCGGGCAAACCAGGGAAATGGAAATACCACCACAAAGCTTTGTTAGAGTTAGGTGGTGTCTGAGGAAATGCCTGGTGTTTATAAATTATTTTTGATATATGGCTATCTGGCTTTTTATTTGGTTGTTGTCCTTGTTGTAAAATGACAAAAGTTTGGAAAATGTAATGGAAAATTAACAAAATTAACATTTACTGTGAAATCTGTCAGAGAATGTTTTGCAAAATTTAATACTTCGCTGAAATATGCAAACACTTTGCTGAATTCTGCGTCGAGGAGTCAGCTTGTCTTTGTGGAACTTTGCAAACATTTCACCTGGCCTTGTGAACAGCCGAGTTCAGAAAAAAGCTTCGGAAAACATAAAGACAATTATGTCCAAGGCATGGGAATGAGAAAATATGCGCTCGAATGTTTCCCAACACTTTTCTTTAAGCATGTGATAAGAATAGTATAACACAAATATGTGAATTTTGTTCACAGCCTTTACATAAGGCACTTTTGCCAAGTATATTGGCCGCTCTGCATGCACAGGTTGAAATATAAAGGCATTCCTTTGCTCTTGCTAGCAGTTGATTCGATTCGATTAAATTTCCACGACAGGTATCAGGGTGTCAGGCAGTGGGAGAATTGTTGGGTATCAGTAAATGGGAGAATTGTTGCACAGTGCCATTACACTGGAAAATTAGTACAAACTGCCATTCATTAAAGAATTTTACCAGAACACCTCTAAGTGGAAGAATAGGGGCAGGGAATCATTGAGAAGGAACAATTTTGCAAGCAGCAGTAAAGTCGAGATTCGAGTCCGCCCACCAAGAAATGAAAAAAAAACTTTGGAGCAGGGAAGCCAATACGTGGAGGAAGTGTATCAGGAACAACGCAATGGGACAATTGACGCAGGGCATCAACAATGGGAGAGTTGGTGCCGATGTCACGAAAGTTGAGAATTGGTGGAAGACGTGGGAGAACTGGTGCTGAATAATATTAAATGTGGCGGAGGTGCAGTTGCTGATGAAAAGAAGATTCGTGCAGGATTCGAAAATGGGAGAATCGTGCACGGAAGTGAAGCTGTATTTGGGACAATTGTTGCACGAACCACAAAATGGAAAAATTGCACAGTTGAACTTTAACAGCGAATTGGGGTATGGCACGACTATCTCAGAGAGTCAGAGTCGCGTTCAACACACTGGGAGAAGTTGGTTTGGGTATCCATGAATATGAGAATTGTTTCAGGGCAATATTGAATTCGAGAATTGGTGTGGGGTGCTTAAAACATGCAGAGTTGGAACAGAGCATAGTTAACTGGGAGAACACGGGCAGGAATCAGTAAGGCGGAGAAATGTTGTAAAGTGCCGGAAAGTGGCCATTCGATGCAGGACGCCAATATGAAAAATCTTTGAGCAGTGTACCATTATGTGGAAGATGTTTGTCAGGAAACAGCAAAACAGGAGAGTTGGGGCAAGGCAATACTCAGTTGGAGAGTTTCTTCAGTTCATGACGAAAGGGTGGATTAGTGCAGAATTAGCAATTTGAGAATTTGATGCAGCAAACGCCAAAATTGGAGAATTACAGCAGTGGATCACGACATGGGAGAATCATTGCAGCTACATAGTTAATGGAAGAAGTGGTGCGGAGTGGACCTAAATTAGATATTTGGTGCAAGTCACCATTAAAATGTAGAATTCGAGTAGGGCACTCCTAAATGCGAGATTTGAACTCGGGCATCGGAAAATGAGAGAATCATACTGGGATATGAGGAAATGGCAGAATTAGTATCGTGATATGAAAAAGCAGGAGAATTTAGTGTCGGTGTATGACGAAATGGGAGAATAAGTATAGGGGTATGAGTAAATGCAGCTGCAACAAGATCTCACGGCTCTTAATCACAATCCCCCTGTTAATGAAAGCCAAAAACACCATATGCCTTCTTAACAACCCTGTCCACCTGGGTGGAAATTTTAAGGGATCTATGTACCTGCACACCAAGATCCCGCTGTTCCTCCACACTGCCAAGAATGCTACCTTTAGTCCTGTACTCAACTTTCAAGTTCGATCTTCCAAAATGCATCATTTCGCAATTATCCAGTTTGAATTCCATCTACCACCTCTCAGCCCATCTCTGCATCCTGGAAATGTCGTGCTGCAGCCTGCAACAGTCCTGTATACTGTCAATGATACCTCCAACCTTTGTGTCCTCTGCAAACTTGCTAACCCATCCTTCAATCTCCTCATCCAAGTCATTAATAAAAATGACAAAGAGTAGAGGCCCAAGAACAGAGCTCTGTGGAACACCATTCACCACTGACTTCCAGGCAGAATATTTTCCTTCCACAACCACTCGCTGTCTTCTGTCGACCAGCCAATTCTATATCCAGACAGCTAAATTTCCCTGTATCCCACTCCTCCTGACATTCTGAACGAGCCTACCTTGGGGAATTTTATCAAATTCCTTGTTGAAGTCCAGATACACAACATCCACCGCTCGACCCTCATCAACTTTTCTAGTAACATCCTCAAAGAACTCAATAAGATTCTTGAGGCATGACCTGCCCCTCACAAAGTCGTGCTGACTGCATTTAATCAAGCCATGCTCTTCCAGATGGTCATAAATCCTATCCCACAGAATCCTTTCTAACACCTTGCAGACGACAGATGTGAGACTTACTGGTCTGTAATTGCCGGGGATTTCCCTATTTCCTTTCTTGAAGAGAGGAATTACATTTGCCTCCCTCCAGTCCTCAGGTACGAATCCAGTGAAGAGCGAGGATGCAAAGATCTTTGCAAGCGGCGAAGCAATCACAGTTCTCGCTTCCCAAAGCAGCCGGGGCCAAATCATGTCTGGCCCTGGCGACTTGTCAATCTTAATGTTTGTCAAAATTTTCAGCACATCAGCTTCCTCAATCTCTATCCGTTCCAGCATGTTTACCTGCTCTTCGATGGTTTCATTCACTACAAGGTCCTTTTCTTTAGTTAAACAACCCATTTATGACTTCCCCTACCTCCTCAGACTCTATACACAAGTTCCCTATGCTATCCCTGATCGGCCCTACTGTTTGTTTGATCATTCTCTTATTCCTCACATATGTGCAAAATTCCTTTAGATTCTCCCTAATCATTCCTGCCGAGCCTTTTTCCAGCTCCCTCCTGGCTCTCCTCAGACCATTTTTGAGCTCCTTCCTCTCCTGCCTGTAATCCTCTAGGGCTGAGCAAGACCCTTGCTTCCTTCACCTTACATAAGTTGCCTTCTTTCTTTTGACGAGAAGCTCTTCCGCTCTCGTCATCCAAGGTTCCTTTATCTTACCCTTTCTTGCCTGACTCAAAGGAACACATTTGTGCATCACTCGCAACAACTGTTCCTTAAACCGTCTCCACATGTCTATAGTGCCCTTTCCGTGAAACAATTGCTCCCAGTCCATGCTTCTCAACACAGTATGATAGTATCATAGTTTCCTTTTCCCCAACTAAATATCCTTCCATTGTGCCTGCTTCTCTCCTTCTCCATGGCTATGTAGAAGATGATGCAATTGTGGTCACTATCACCAAAATGCTCTCCGACCGCAAGATCAGACACCTGCCGCAGCTCATTACCGAGCACCAAATCCAAAATGGTCTCTCCTCTCGTCGGCCTGTCAACGTACTGAGTTAGGAAACCCTCTTGAACACACCTTAACAAAACAGCTGCTTCCAAATCATCTGCTGGAAGGAGGTTCCAATCAATATTGGGAAAGTTAGTCACCCATTACAACTACCCTATTCCATTCACACTTTTCCAAAATCTGCCGACCTTTGCTTTCTTCAATCTCCCTGCTTCTATTGGGGGGCCTGTATTTAATCCCTAGTGAGGTGATTGCTGCCTTACTGTTCCTAATTTCCACCCATACTGACTCAGAAGGCAGACCTTCCTCAATAATGTTAACTTCTGTAGCTGTGATACCCTCTCTGATTCGCATTCGTACACCCCTTCCTCTTTTTACCTGCTCGCTTTTCTTTTTAAATGTTCTAAACCCTGGGACATCCAGCAACCATTCCTGCCCCTGAGAAATCAATGTCTCTGTTATGACCGCAACATCATAGCTCTAAGCTCATCACTTTTATGGACATTTCCCCAGTATTACCTAGCACAGTGAATCCGTTTTGGGGGAGGGGGCGGGGATGGGGAATTGTGTCTCAGTGGTGAGCATAGTTGTTTCACAGTACCAGGAAACCGGTTTGAGGGGAGGGGAGGGGGGCATGGTGTCTCAGTGGTTAGCACGGCTGTCTCTCAGTACCAGGGACCCGGTTTGGGGGAGGGAGAAAGGGGCATGGTGCCTCAGTGGTTAGCACGGCTGTCTCATAGTCCTAGGGACCTGGTTTGGAGGGGAATGGGGAGGGGACATTGTGTCTCAGTGGTTAACACGGCTGTCTCACAGTACCTGCGACCCGGAGTGGGGGAGAGGGGGAGGGGGTCATGGTGTCTCAGCATTTAACACGGCTGTCTCACAGTACCAGTGACCTGGTTTGGGGGGACGGGGAGGGGGCATAGTGTCTCAGTGATCAGTACGGCTGTATCACAGTACCAGGGAGCCGGTTGGAGGGATCGGGGTGGGGACTTGGGACATGGTGTCTCAGTGGTTAACACAGCTGTCTCAAAGTACCAGGGAATCGGTTTGGGGGGAGGGGAGGGGGCATGGTGTCTCAGTGGTGAGCACGGTGTCTCACAGTACCAGGAAACCAGTTTGAGGGGAGGGGAGGGGGGCATGGTGTCTCAGTGGTGAGCACGGCTGTATCACAGTACTAGGGACCCGTTTTGAGGGGAGGGGAGGGGGGCATGGTGTCTCAGTGGTGAGCACGGCTGTCTCACAGTACAGGGACCTGGTTTTGGAGGGGGTGGCCTGGTGTCTCAGTGGTTAGCACGGCCGTCCCACAGTACCAGGGACACGGTTTGGGGGGAGGGTGAAGGGGGCTTGATGTCTCAGTGCTTAGCACGGTTGTCTCACAGTACTAGGGATCTGGTTTTGGGGGGGAGGGGGTGCATGGTGTCTCAGTGGTTAATACAGCTGTCTCACAGTCCCAGGGACCAGTTTTTTGGGGGGAAGGGGGAGGGGCATGGTGTCTCATTGGTTAGTACGGCTGTCTTACACTACCAGGGACCTGATTTCGGGGGGATGGGGAGGGGGGGGCATGTTGTCTCACTGGTTATCATGGCTGTCTCACAGCACCAGGGATCAAGTTTGGGGTGGATGGGGGGGCAAGGTGTCTCAGTGGCTAGCACGGCTGTCTCACAGTACCAGGGACCCGGTTTGTGGGAGGGGGAGTACGGTATGATGTCTCAGTGGTTAGCACGGCTGTCTCACAGTACCAGGGACCTGGTTTTGGGGGAGAAGGAGGAGGACATGGTGTCTAAGTGGTTAGCACTGCTGTCTCACAGTACCAAGGACCCTGTTTGGGGGGGAGGGGGAGAGGGACATGGTATCTCAGTGGTTAGCACGGCTGTCTCACTGTACCTGGGACCCAGTTTGTGGGGAGAGGGAGGGGGGCTGGTGTCTCACTGCCTTTGACATCTTCCAAAACCTTTCTCCAAACACCTTAAAATTATGCTCACCTAGTGAAAATAATTCGTGGAAGGAAGTCTCTGGCTACTTACTCTGTCTGTAACTCTCACTATCTTGTTCAGCTCTATCAAATTACCTCTCATCCTTCTTTACTCCAATGAGAAAAGCCATAGCTCCCTCAACCTTCCTTCATAAGACAAGCCCTCTAGTACAGGCAGCATTCTGGTAAATCTCCTCTGCACCCGCTCTAAAGCTTCCATATCCTTTCTTTACTGAGGCGACCAGAACATTTCAAATGTGTCTCACCAGAGCTTTATAGATCTGCAGCATAATCTTGTGGCTCTTCAATTCAGTCCACCTGCTGATGAAAACCAACACACCATACGCCTTCTGAACAACCCTATCAACTTAGGTGGCAACTGAGACACCTACAGACATGGACCCCAAGATCCGTTTGCTCCTCCACACTGTTATGAATCCTACATTTGACCCAGTAATCTGCATTCAAATTCGACTTCTAATAATGAATCCCTTCACAAAATAGGAAATTGGAACAGATTTAGGCCATTTAGCCCCTCGGATCTGCTGTGCCGTTTGATCACAGTTAAAATGATTCTCAGCCACATTCTCCTGCCTTCACCAACTGAACTTTGTTTCCCTTATTCATGAAAAACATACCTATCTCTATCTTAAAGAAAACACGGTGTCTGTGTGTGGGCGTGTGCATGTGCTTGTGTGTAAGTGTCCATATCAGTATGTATGTGTGTTGTGTGTTTAATGTGTCTATGTATGTTTGTGTGCATCTCTGTGAAATGATGGCTCTGTGATTTTGGGGGTAAATCCATTGAAATTGAGATAAACCCTTACTCCCCTCTTCCACCTCTACGTCTGTCCCTGTTAAGTTTACAGTCATACAATGCCACCCTCTGCTGGTCTCCTCATGCCACTGCACAAGGGTCAGTCTTTTTTCTGTCAGAGGACATCAAATACTGTGAATCTCTCACATTGGATGGCTGTTTGGTTTTGCAAATATCTTTGGATGCACAGAACAGTTTTGTCTGATACCTAGATATATTATCATCACCACTGGGTCAGTTTCAGGACTTTTCAAACATTTATCACTTACACCTTTTAGGGGTGAATTATAAAATATTTCAATTTAAAGAACATGTAATAAATTCATCGCATCACCTTACAGATGACTTGGTCAGAGTTGCTTGGATGCAGTTGCAGTGGAAATATTCTTTAAGGTGTTCACACTGTGTAACGAATAATCTTCAAAGACAAATCACTTTCACATTGCAGAGAGAGCACAGATGTTACTCAGGAGCATTCGCCACTCTGAGTGTCCTCAGTACAATTATGATCCTCCCTATACCCAACTGTGTGTGTTGTAGTGCATGTGCAGATGGTGCTGTCAGTTTGGATGGTGCTATGATCTACCTCCCTCTCCCCACTTCCTAGACTGAATCCCTTATGATTTTCTCCCTCCACTGCCATCAATGCAGTAGAGTGTGAAGGCCAGCAGAGGCGGACATTGCATAACTTTAAACACCACAGAGGCTGGCAGATCCGCTGTGCACATGGATACGCATAGGGACAAGCAGATACACAAAGATATGCATATAGTTACACAGGCACACATAGAGACTGGTGCAGTCAAACAAATACTAAAGCGCACAGAGAGAAATGCCAATACACTGATGCACATGCACACGCAGATAATACAGACATCAGAACAGACGCACAACAAACACTGACACATTGACGTTTATACAGACATGCAGAATCTGCCAGTATTTATTTTTCGCGTGGTGACTTCCTCAATATTTCACTCGATAGTGTGGTGTGTGCCAAAATTTTTGTTGATCCCTTGGGATTCCTTTGCATCCTCACTACAACTTCTATATCTTTCCTATAACAAGGCGACCAGAACTGAACACAATGTTCTAAGTGTGCTGTTACGACACAGCAACGAACCCGTTTGTGAATTAAACCAAACACCCAGAAAAGCTCACCTTGCCTTATAATCTGTTAAAGCACCCATCCTCCTCCTCTAACCAAAAACAAACTGGGCGGCACGGTGGCACAGTGGTTAGCGCTGCTGCCTCGCAGCGCCGGAGACCCGGGTTCAATTCCCGCCTCAGGCGACTGACTGTGTGGAGTTTGCATGTTCTCCCCGTGACTGCGCGGGTGTGCTCCGGTTTTCTCCCACAGTCCAAAGATGTGCAGGTCAGGTGAATTGGCCATGCGAAATTGCCCGTCGTGTTAGGTAAGGGGTAGATGTAGATTTAAATGTAGGGGTATGGGTGGGTTACGCTTCGGCGGGGCGGTGTGGACTTGTTGGGCCGAAGGGCCTGTTTCCACACTGTAAGTAATCTCATCTAAAAAAAAGTACCTGTGCCATAGCTTGGATAGTTAACTAGATTCTTTTATTCTTTTTTTTTCAACAGTCTCTTTGGGAATATAGACTAGTGGGAATGGAGGTGAGGGCAGTTGAATGTTCCTCCTGCAGAATGTGGGAGGTAAGTGTCACCACCAGCGTCCCTGCTGACTACATCTGCTGGAAGTGCGCCTGAATGCAGCTCCTTGAAAACCGCGTTAGGGAACTGGAGCTGGTTCTGGATGAACTTCGGTTCATTCGGGTTGCAGAGGGGGTTATTGAGAGGTGTTACTGGCAGGTAGTCACTCCTAAGGTACAAGTAAAAGGCAAAAGGGTTACAGTCAGGGGACGGAAAGGGAACCGGCAGGCAGTGCAGGGATCCCCTGTGGCTATTCACCTCAACAATAAATGTACCATTTTGGATACTATGGGGGGACTTACCAGGGAAAGCAGTAGGGTAGAGTGATCTGGCACAGCGTCTGTCCCTGCTGCTTAGAAGGGAAAGGGGAAGAGGAGCAGAACAGTAGTCATTGGGGACTCCATAGTTAGGGGTACAGATAGGAGGGTCTGGGGGGACGAGAGAGCCTCACGGTTGTTGTGTTGCCTCCCAGGTGCCAGAGTTCGAGATGTCACTGATCGTGTTTTTGGGATCCTTAAGGGGGAGAGGGAGCAGCCCCAAGTCTTGGTCCACATAGGCACCAATGACATAGGTAGGAAGAGAGATGGGGATTAAAGGCAGAAATTTAGGGAGCTAGCATGGAAGCTTAGAGCTAGGACGAACAGAATTGTTCACTCTTGTTTCTTGCCAGTGCCAAGTGCGAGTGAGGCAAGGAACAGGGAGAGAGAGAAGGTGAAGCTGGGGGAAAGGCAATTACGATGCCATTAGGCAAGATTTAGGAAGCATATGATGGGGAAGGAAACTGCTGGGGATGGGCACATTAGAAATGTGGAGCTTATTCAATGAAAAGCCACTGTGTGTCCTTGATATGTATGTATCTGTCAGACAGGGAGGAAGCTGTAGAGTGTGGGAGCGGTGGTTTACGAATGAATTGGAATCTCTGGTCAAGAGGAAGACGGTGACTTATGTTAGGATGGGATGTGAAGGCTCAGTTAGGGTACTTGAGGGTTACAAGGTAGCCAGGAAAGACCTAAAGAGAGAGCTTTGGAATGCTTTGCCTGCAACAGTAGTAGATTCGCCAACTTTAAGCACATTTAAGTCGTCATTGTACAAGCATATGGACTTAAATGGAATAGTGTAAGTTAGATAGGCTTCAGATTGGTATGACAGGTTGGCGCAACATTGAGGGCCGAAGGGCCTGTACTGCGCTGTAGTGTTCTATGTTCTATGTTCTCCTATCTCCTCCGACTCCTGGCGCAAGTTGCCTCCACTATCCTGATGAGCCCTACCCTCACTAACGCCATCATCTTGTTCCTCACAAAAGTATAGAACATCTTAAGTTTTACTTTAATCATACTCACCAAGTCTTTTTCATGCCCACTGCTCGCTCTCCTGAGATTATTCTTCACTTCCTTCCTGACTACCTTGTAACCCTCTAGAGCCTTGTCTGATCCTTGCCTACTTAACCCTAAGTCATTTTCCTCCTTCCTCTTGAGATATTCTACATCCATTGATACAACGGAGATATGGAGCTGCAAATGGATTGGAGATGCACATTCCATCACTTCCAGCATGGGCTGCAGGTTTCCCCTCGCTGGGCAGTGATCTAACACAGTGTTACTGAACAATGCACTGGGGCAGTGTACGCAGCTCTACATGGTGGGAGGGTAACTCCTCTTGGTTTACAGATCCATGCCCTGGGGTGGCATACACTGATCTACATGCTGGGAGGGTAAATTCTCCTGGTTTACATAACAATTCACTGCTGTTCAATGCATAGCTCCCAGTGCGAGAGAGGCAGTTCATGGACTGGCGTGGTCTGGACAAATTGCTGGGTTGTATTGAGCAGTACACTAGCCTGGTCTGATCACTGCTACATGCTGCACAGATATATCACCTGGATTATGGTGTCTGATTCTGTGATGTGGATTTCAGCTGATTTGTCACCACATTTACTTTATATTCTTATTTTTGTTATTGGACCTGAGATAGTACTACTCATCTGGTTCATCCCAATTGTCTGAGAAGAGCCACGTTTACTGAACTTGTCTAACAAGTAATCATCCAATTATAACATGAATATCCGTCCTTCTGTACCTTAACCTGGCCGTTGGTGCTCATATACCTGGAACACGGGGGAAATCATTATGAAGCTCAGAAACAATGTGCAAAACGTATGGCTCGTGGTCTCCTGTATGTCCCGGCTGTGGGTCCCATTTGGATCCCTAGTGTATCGAGAGCTGGCATTGCGAAGCTCAGAAACAATGAGATGGTATGTGTCAGACTGCTGTTCACTTCCCGGTGTGTTCCATGTGGTGCTCCATAGACAGCGGTGTGTGTGCTGGGCTGTTGTTCACTTCCAGGTGTGTTCCATGTGGTAATCCATAGACAGGGAGGTGAGTGCTGGGCTGTTGTTCATTGCATGGTGTGCCCTATGTGGTGATCCATGGACAGGAGTTATGTGTTTGACTATTGCTCACTTCCCGGTGTATCTCATGTACTGCTCCATGGGCGGGCGGGGGATGTGTTTGGCTGCTGATCACTTCCCAGTGTGCCCCATGTGGTGATCCTTGGACGGGGGGTGGGTGTGTGATTGGATGGTTTTCACTTCCCGGTGTGCCCCATGTGGTGATCCGTCACAGGGAGGCTGTGTGTGCTGGGCTATTGTTCACTTCCCGGAGTGTCCCATGTGGTGATCTATGGAGAGGGATGTATGTGTGTGCTGGGCTAGTGTTCACTTCCTGGTGTGTCCCATGTGGTTATCTATGGAGATGCATGTGTGTGTGCTGGGCTAGTGTTCACTTCCTGGTGTGTCCCATGTGGTGATTCATGGACAGGGAGGTGTGTGTGCTGGACAAGTGTTCACTTCCCGGTGTGCCACGTTTGGTGAATCATGAACAGTGGTGTGTGTGTTTGGCTGGTGTTCACTTCCCGGTGTGCCCCATGTTGTGATCCATGAAGAGGGGTGTGTGTGTGTTGGGCTATTGTTCACTTCCCGGTGTGTCCCATATGGTGATCATGGACAGCGGTGTGTTTGTGTGCTGGGCTGCCGCTCACTTCCTGGTGTGCCCCATGTGGTGATCCATGGACAGGGATGTCTGTGCTGTGTTATTGTTCACTTCCTGGTGTGCCCCATGTGGTGATCCATGGACAGGCGTGTCTGTGCTGTGTTATTGTTCACTTCCCGGTGTGTCCCATGTGGTGAGCCATGGACAGGGGTGTGTGTGTCCTGGGCTATTGTTCACTTCCTGGTGTGCCCCATGTGGTGATCCATGGACAGTGGTGTATGTGTGCTGGGCTGTTATTCACTTCCCAGTGTGCCCCATGTGGTGATCCATGGACAGGTGTGTGTGTGTCCTGGGCTATTGTTCCCTTCCCAGTGTGCCCTATGTGGTGATCCATGGACAGGGTTTCCGGCAGCTTTAGACACGCCTTTGAACCTTGGACTGTGCGTGTCCACGGAACACCTGTGCTTGTCCCTCTCAGATGATTTTGTCGTCAGTAACACGAGGAAATCTCTCGAGTATAATTGTAAAAGAGCAGGCATATAACTTGTAGCTGAGGGGCTTCTGACTGATTCGTGTTAATGAAAAGTTAGTGGATGGTTTGCCAGAGGTCGTGCTCAGACATTTAGGGACACCTGAGGATTTGGTGACCCAACTCTGGATGGACCATAGGGACTGTAATTACAACACCTGCATCTGTAAGGTGAACAATAAGTGGAGCAGAGCCTGCACAGAGAGGAAGATCTGAAACCAGGGAGTGAGTGTCCTTGGGGAAAGGGATCTGCTGTATCCACACCGGGTTTTCCAGGAACAGCTTCCCAAGTTACATTTAACTCAGGAGCAGAGTCTGTGCGGACACTGATTGCACAAGGAGCTGGTCACAGAGCAGTGTCACCTCCTTCAACACGATCTGCAGCTTCACACCAGGGGTTGGATGGTCCTGCCAGTGGCTGTTAGGGTCACTGTTTCACTCAGCTTCTATGATCCCGAACTTTCCAGGCAGGAGTGGGTGACAGATCCATCATCTCCCAGTATGCCGACGTCAACATCACCATTTGGAGACGGAGGATATATATGGTGGTTGTGAGCAGTGGGGTCCCTGGGAACATCAGGAAGATGGAGAAACACTTCCTGTGTCTGATCGGGTCAGAATGAACCCTCCAGTACACACTGCATCACTAGGTCCTGTAGTATTTTTTCGTATCAGTAACATACTACCTACTATTCTTCCTAAAGAACATGACAGATTATATATTATCTTTAATCCCTTTTGCTAAACTTTTATCCATTGACTTCACCTGTCCATATCCAATTACAGACTCTCCACCTTCCCTTGATAATTTAGTTTCCTGTTTATCTTAGTTTAATCGGCATACATAGTTACAGTACATTTGTTCCACTCCTCTTGATCATTGATTCAGATTGTAAAGAGCTGTAGACCCAGTCCTGGTCACTGTGTGACTCCACTGGTGACGTTCTGTCAAACTGACTAAGGTTGATTTTTCCAGAGTGCCTGCTTCCCGTCTGATAACCAGTCCTCCTCCATTTATATGTAACAAATTCGAAGTGCTGAATAAGAACGAGGAGTATCAGTTCGGCAATCCAGCTCCCTAGGCCTCTTCCGACATTGAATACAATCGTCGCTGATGTCATTGCGGCTTCAGTTCCGCGTTCCTGTCCGATCTCCAGATTCCTTCATTTACTCAATATCCCAGCACCTACTGCACTCTGGGGAGGTGAATTACACTGATTCCCAACCCTGTGACAGAAGTATGTTCTCCTCACCCCTGCTTCACTTCTCCCCCACCTCATCCTAAAACTATGGTTTTAGGATCGGTCGAGATTGTCCCACATGAGGAAATATCAACTTCACATCTACATTGTCAATCACCTTTAACATCGTCCAGACCTCCGACATCTCCTCTCATTTTTCTATACTCCAGGCAGTATTATCCTGAACTGCTCAATCTCTCTTCAAAGGATAAACTCCACATCTCTGGAGTAAATTGAGTAAACTACTTTCTGAACTGTCTCCATGGCAAATACATCCCTCCTACAGTCAGGACACCAACACTGCACACAGTACTCAGTTGCGATCTCACACCTCCCTCCCTTTATAATCCATTGTTTTAGAAATAAATGCCAAAGTTGCACTTACCTTTCACATTATTTGCTGTACCTACATCGGAATATTCTGTCGAATGGACGCGGACAACCAGATCCCTCTGTACCTAATCATTTAGAAGTCTCTCTCCATTTGGATAATAATTTGCCTTTCTGCTACACTAATCCAAACGGATACACTCATACTTTTCGTTGTTCAGTTTCTTCTGTCAAATGTTGCCCCAACCTATCCATATACATTTTCTAACTTCTTACATCTTCATTGCAATTTCTCACCTGAGTTAGTGTCATCTGTTCATTGGTTATAACATGTTCTATCCTCTCAACTACTTAAGACTATCGATTGTAAATAATTGGGGCATGGGGACCAAGACATATAGTTTCCTAAAAGTTGAATTTTGCCAACTGAAAATTACCCCTATTTTTCCATCTCACTGCAGTTTGTAGCTTCACTAAGCCTGTACCAAGTTGATAAATTACTTTTACCCATAAACGATCTTATTCTGCAGATTTATCATTTGTGCAGAGCTATTCAATGCCTTATGGAAGTCCAAATATTTCATCTCTCGGATCCCCATGATCGAAATCATGTTGATTCTGATGGATTGTGTTTTGACTTTGCAAATGTCTTGTCATTAATTCCTGAATAATGGACTTTACCAATATTTCTTAAATTCGAACAGTTTTCTCACTACTATATTCCATCGTGAAGGTGATAATTCTAAATTCTTACTGCTCTATAATCTCTTTGTTTGCTCCAATCCTGTGTAATTGACACATGGCGTGAAATGACCTGCTCTGATTGCTCTGTAAGAGGTCTGAGTCGCTGAATGGACTCATTCTCTTCCTTGTGCACAAGGTCGGTGGGCTGATGTCTTTCTGGTGTTCCACATCACACTCTCGATGGTCTGCCTTTCCTCCTCCTGTTGATGCGTAAGAGTTGTGAGGGATTATGCAACCTTCCTGTTGCTGTGCCACAGCTTGAGGGGCAGAAAACACCTTATCATATTCCTCCATCACAGGCTGGAGATACTGAATGGTCTCTCCTGCATCCCGGATATAGGACTGAGGGAATGATTGGCCTTCTTCTGTTCCCATACACGAGACACGTGAGGTAAACTTCTTTCTCCTTTCCTATAAGAAATCTTATAGGTTGCATCCTTCTCCAATTCCCGTGCAACAGTCTCGATGGGATTGAATAACCTCCTGGTATCCCAGTGCACCAATCTCCAGTCCCTCTTCCAGTTCCTATGTTACGGACTTGAGGAGGCTGAATAGACTGATCCTATTGCTGCATAACAGGATACTGGTGTGCATGGCCTACTCTGGGCCCAGTGTTATCGACTCGAGGAGCTAACTGGCCTCCTCCCGTAACTGTATATCAGGCTCCAGGGACTGAATAGCCTCTTCCTGTGCTGTTGTAACAGGGTCAATGTCCTTTGAGGCACAACCTCCTAATAAATGACAGAAGACGCTGAACGAGAGAGTGCCTGTACTCTGAAGCACTCTCGTCTCCATATCTGACTTACAGAGATGAACTATAAATATAGTCTTTTTTCTGTATCAAGTCCTGAAGCTAAAAGTAACAAAAGAAGTCCCTCCCGGATACCTCATATTCCTGGCTCAGCTGCTCAAAATTCATCATGACCTCCCTGTCAAAAAAATCTCCCAAACAGGAAACTCATCTGGACTCCCAGAGCCTAAAGCCGGAATCCATAAATCCCACTGGAATCCTACCAATCCTACAATGGGAGTGAAAGCCGAAGTTTTTGTTTTGTAAAGTGCCCTCAACTTGTCCCATCATTCTCCATGCTTTCACTGTGTTAGGGACAATCGGTTTCTGCAATTCTCCATAACAGTCCTCATCTTGTCCATGAACAACAGATTAATGAGGGGACAATTTGCCTAGAAGGCCTCGATGTCCAGCTAAAAGGACCATGGGTCCTGACAAGTCCAATCAGCCACATCAGAAAGCAAGGAACTTGGTCGGTATTTCTTAAACTATGGAAAATCTACACGCCCCCATTCACTGTGGAAGCTGCAATTTGTCCAGGTTAATAGGAGGCCATCTGTGACGCCAGATGACAGATCAAAGCCAACTGTTAATCCTCTGTAGCGCCTGCCTAGGCAGCGTCAAAGGGAGAATTGGCATGGGGTATCATAAACAAGGAAGGACATTCATTTTAACCTGAGCTAACCCAAACAGAATATGTCTTATATTCTGTCTTATATTCTCTAGCAACTGCACGAAGTTAGCTTTATATAATTAATCGAAGGCTTGGATGATAACAATACCTAAACCTCCTTGTGACCATCTGGAAGGGAATCAGATTCCATCCCAAGGTCGGATACTCCAATAAGACCCCCAACAGGGATGGCCTCCGATCTCATAAAATTGATTTTATACCCTGAGAAAGATCCAAATAAATTAATCATTCGTATTAAACAGGACACAGATACCATTGGGTTAGTTAGAAAGAGAGGAACGCCATTTGATCTTATTCCTTCCTGGTCCTACCTCCTTGCCAGTGATATTGGCGTCCCCCTCTACCCGCCCCCCCCCCCCCCCCCGGATGCCACCAGCTCAATCATTAATGTCAATGATAACAGTGAAAGGGGGCAACTTTGTTGGATGCCACTGTCAATACTAAAATTGTCAGACCTTATACCATGAGTGAAATCCGCTGCTTTCAGGTCACTATATAACACTGCCACCCACCTGGTGAAGACCACTCCAAGACCAAACCATTCAAGGACATAAAAGATGCACATCTACACCATCCAGACAAGTGCTTTCTCTGCATCCAGGGAGACTACCGAAACTGGAATCGAACCTTGCTGGCAGTCTGGAACCATATTTGCCACTGTTCTAATATTATCAGAGGACCTACGGCCCCTAATAAAAATGGTCCTCTTTCACAATGGACCTTCAAAGCCAGCATTTTCGACAAAATTTTGAAGTCCACGTTTAATAATGAAATAGGCACATACAAAGTGCAATCCTCTGGGACTTTCCCTCTCTTGAGAATAAGATGAATATTTCCTATTCTCAAAGAGGATGGGAGGCAGTCCTGATAATTGTACATTTCCAACACTGGCCCAGCCAGTATGTCTATAAACTCCTTCTAAAGCTCACTCTGAAAGTCCATCTGGGCCGGGGTCTTTACCACTCTGGAGCTGCCTCATTGTCTCCTGTATCTCTCTGATTATGAGAGGGACATTCTAAATAGACGCCTGCTCTGAACTTACACCTGGGAGGTCCAAGGTCTTATTAAAGGACTCCATCGTCGCCAATCTGTCCTCCCAGCCCGCTGAATGGAACAACCCAGAGTAGAGCTTCCTGAACGCTGCATTAATCGTTTTGCGATCGTGGGTGATAATAGCAGCATTCTTCTTTCTGGCCAAGTACGCCTCATATCTACCTGGTTATCACCATGCTCGAATACCTTCTGTTTCACAAAGGAAATCTCTCTCTTTGCTCTCTGGGTGAGTGCAGCATTCAGAGCAGTCCGGAGGGCTGTAATCTGCTGCAATTCAGTTATAGACAGTCTGACAAAATATGATGTCTCAGCTCTCTTCAGCCGAGTGTCAAGCATACGCTACTGTTCTCCCTCCTGCCGCTTCTGAGTCACCAAGTAAGAAATAATCAAATCCCTTGTATTGGCTTTGGCAGTCTCCCAGAGCACCGTCGGATTACTGGTCGTGAACCAAGTTCATGTACCAAAACAAATTAAATTCCGCCAAAAAATACTCAATGAATTTGCGAACCTTCAGGAGGAAAGGATCACGTGCCAGTGCCGTGGGCCTGTCCCATCACCACCATCCTTGATCTCCATGTACACTGCCACATGATCCGAAATGGTTCCCAATTCTAAAGGACAGCATTTAATTTAAAAAGACCAATGAGGCAAACAACATGCCAATCCTAGTGAATCATTTATGTGGGTTAGAAAAAAAGGTGAAGCCCCTATCTTCAGGGTGAAGACATCTCACACATTCACCAACCCAGCTACCTGTTCAGGTCCACCAGCTGCCTGGGTGGCGGGGAAAAACCTCCCATACCCCTCGAGCTCCTATCCACCTCGGGGTCCATACGTCAGTTAAATTCTCCCCTTAATTATACGACGTGTCCCACGGCTCAAGGAGTTTCCAGCACCTGTTGTTCTCTATCGTGCTGGAGTTGCAGAAGGACGGGACAGGGATACTGGTCCGATCCGGTCCTGCACATTGCGACCCGGTGGGCCTGCTCGACGCTCACCCAGTCTGCCCTGACTTCCAGTTTCAAAACTTGTGTGAGCCATTGTTCCAAGAAGCTGACGAGCTGGCTTTCTTGTTCCCATTCCGACAGCCTGACCAAGCTGATGTTCTTCTGACAGTTCCAATTTTCGAGGTCCTCGACCTTCTCTACTAAGGCCTGGACCTACCATTCTAGGGCTTCGACCCGAACAACTGAGGATTCCGCCATGGTTTCCTAAGCCGCATTCCACTCTTCCACCTCCACGACATGTGGCCCGAGATGCTGGATCTCCTGGTCATGCTTCTGCAGCTTGGCTGAGATCAATTCCAGCATGGTTCAGGTCTCCTCCATTGCTGAATAACCAGGGTAAAATTAGGATCCATTTCGAAACCAAGGGGGTAATCAGTATGTGAAACTGGGGATCATTGATAGACTGTAACACGAGAGCTTCACATCTGTTTTAGTTGAGATAAGGAAGATGCAGGTACAGAATTCAAGATGATGGACTGGGAAGCTCTCGAACAGTCTGATATAAGATGCAAGTTGGGATTGATGGTTTGGATAATGTAAAGTCCAGATGAGTTGTATCGCAGGATGCTGTTGGAGACAGGAGAGGAAATGCCCTGACCTCAATGTTTTGGTCGAATCTGACCACACAAGGGAGATGCTAGAGGACTGGAGAACAGCTATGTGGTCCCAAGTTACTGGAAAGGTGGTAGAGATAGACCAGTGTCTCATGGTGTACCACAGCGAGCAGTGCAGGGTATCAAATTATTGGTGGTATTCATAAATGATGTAAATGTGAATGTGGAGGGGGTGGTGGGGGTGGGGGCTAAGCATAATAAGTAATTTTGTGTTTGACACAAAGATTGGCCAGGTGGTTGGCAGTGAGGAGGAAGGCCTTATGTTACAGGAAAATACAGGTGGAATGGTCAGATGGTCAGATCAATGACAGATGGAATGGAACTCTGATAAATATGAGGTGATGCACTTTGTAAGAAGTAACCAGACAGGGAAGAATTCAATGAATAGCAGAACACTAGGGACGTCAGAGGGTGTTTCTCCACACATCCGTGAACGTGACTGGACAGTATAATAGCCAGTTAAGAAATCACACGGGACTGTAGGCATAGTGTTTATTTATCGAGGCGACAAATTATGAGTTAAACATGCCTTTGGTTGGGCCATAGATAGAATACTGTGGGCAGTTCTGGCAGTCACATTACAGGAAGGGTTTTGGTTTCTCAGTAACACCAGAAATTATTGGGGTCTTCACAGAGTTGGAAGCTTCAGTGGAAGACTCCTGGCTGCAACTTTCTCTAAATTTTCACTTGATTTGTTTTCCCTCCTCGATTGGAGAACTGCATCTGAGAACCTGTGTCTGATCTTTCCTTTTTGCCAAGTACATGTATCAGAACACTTAATTATTAATAGAGTTGAGGCCAACGCCTTCAAATATTTTTGAGGAGCTCTGCTGTCGTCCATTACACGTGACTCCTTCACTTCCTGTATAATTGGTCGGAGGCACTAAGTAGGCTATCTCTACACTTCTCCAATAATTTCATTGAGCTGAAAGACTTCCTCATATTCCTGTGAAGCTAGCGTGAGGAGCTGAATAATCTCCTCATTTTATCTGTGGAAATGTGCAGTGTCCAGCAGCGCTGTTGCATGAATGTTACCGATACTTCCAACAGCACACGCCTAAATGTTGTCCAGGTCTTGCTGCACATGGACACAGACTAGTTCAGGAGCTGAAGGGGGACATTTTTTCCTGAATATTGTGTGATCTTGTGTGAACACTCCCACTTCTAATCTTATGGTGGGGGCAAGACAGTTATAAAGCAGCTGAAGATGTTTGTGCTGAGGAAGCTACCTTGAGGAACGTTTGCAGATTTGTCCAGGACTGCATGGATTTTTGTACCCAAACCACAATCATTGTGCGTTATGCTTTCAATCACTCTAACCAGGGAAGTTTACAACTCATTCGCATTAAGTGCAATCCTGGTCAGACTCCTTGAGACCGTCCTTAGTTAAATGATGCCTTGATGTCAGGGCCGGTCATTCTTCCCTGAGCCTTTGTGTTCACGCCTTTTGCTCATATCTATAGGTCACAGTGTGAGGGCAGGGAGTGCTTTTTGACCAGTCAGAGTTGAGGGCTCAGACACGAATTGGACACGAAATAGGATATTAGACCTTATGAGCTTTTTGTGGGAGAAGATGTGCTTGTGGTTTGGGGGGGGTGGGGGGGTGGGTGGCCCGTTGATGAATGACATATCCCTGTTTGTGGCCTCCTCACGTTCTATTATTGGAAAGTAGAGGCTGTTATTTTCCTGGAAGCTCTGTTATTGAATGCTGTCAGACTGTCTGGACCATCTATGGGTGAGGAATGGGGGCTGTATTCACAGTGAAACTGGATCTACAACTTGACCAACAAACGAAACACAGGTTGCAGAAAGGGGAAGCTCAGTTAGGAGTTATGAGGACCCTTTTTGATAGCCCTGCCTGGGTTTTCCTACTACATTTTAAAACCAGACCAAACTCGGTTTGACAGTTTTGAGGGGCTGAATGGTCACCTCTGTTTCTGAGAAAGGAGTAAATAGCCTCTACTTGCTCCTGTCTAGCAGGTTTGACGGGCTGAATGGAACACAGAAGCATGGCACTGAGGAGCAGGAGTGGGTCATTGGACACTTTGAGCCTTCTCTACCAGTGACTAAGATTGTGGCTGATCAAGTTGTGGTCTCAGCTCCACTTTCCTGTCTGTGTGCTATTATCCAAGAATCACTTCTCTGTCCAATATTTAACTTACTCAGCATTGACTAAATATAAACAAAGAGACATCTCAAATTTGTGGTGAAGAGAATTCCCACATGAAATGCCTGTTTGGAATTTCTGCTCATCCCTCTGATAGAGTCATAAAGCATGTAAATGTGTAAGTGCTGACCAGATATCCCATTATGATCGAGTCTGATTTGAGAGTATTTTGCTCATATTCATCTAAGCCTCCTTGTTCAGGTACCCATCAAGATGCCAGTCTCCACCACTTCCTCTGGGAGATAATTCCATATTGACACCTCCCTCTGTATGAAAGCACTGTATCTAAGTTCCCTCTAAATTACTTCCCCTCGTGCCTTAAAACAGGCCTCCAGTCTGAAAAGCAATCCTGTACCAACCTCTGTCTCCTCCCTTCAATCTAATTTTGTATTCAATTGGCTTGGGTGCGCTGGTTCTCATGTGACCTAATCTTAGTAACTTGCCTAATATGCAGAATCTTGTCAAACAACTTGTTCCAATCTGTATGGAGAACATCTACAACACTGCCTTCATCAATCTGCTTTGTCAGCTCTTTAACAAACTCAGTCAAATTCGTACAACGCGATTTCTCCTGCAAAAAGCCATGGTGACTATCCCCAATCAATCCTTGCCTTTGAAAATGCATGCAATTGGCTATCCCTCAGATTCCCCTCCAACAACTCACCCACCACTGATGTCAGGCTCACTGGTCCAGAGTTCCCTGGGTTGTTGCGTAACTGTTTTATTTTCTACTGCCACTACTCCACTGGTCACAGCAAATTATCAGTGTAACCATTTTGATGATATGGCCAATGTTATCGGTCTCACATTGGATCAGGGTCATCGTCAGAAGAGGTCAGGTTGATTTCCTTCATTTGTTAAAACAACAAATTCATGACGCAAACAAAGTTCCTCAAACTATGATGGCAAGGTGAATGTGAAACAGAATAGAAATTTTTTTAAAAATGTACATTCACGTTTCCATTTCTGAAAATACAGAGGAGCACAAATATACAGACACACACACAGATACATACACAGACAAGCACACTCAGACACACACACAGACATGCATACACAGACACACTCAAACACACAAAAACACAGTCACACACACAGACACATGCACATACAAGTATGCGCACAAACACAGACAAATGCATGTACTGTAGACCATAAATAATTAGAGCAGAATAAAAGCCCATTGGCCCATATCGTCTACTGAGCTATTGATCATGGCTGACATGCATTTCAAGCCAATTCTCCTGCCTTCTCACAACAAGCCTTGATCCCATCATTAAGCATAACTTATCTAGTTATATCTTAAAGACGCTAATGTGTCTGTGTGTCCGTGTGGGTCTGTGTTCATGTGTTGTCTCTGTGTGTGTCCCAGTGTCCTGCACTGTGCTCCATGTTGGAGAGTGGGGTTTTAGCAGTTTTAAGGCACGTCTTTGTAACTTGCTCTGTGCCTATCATTGAACGCCTGTGTTAATCATTCTCTGCTGCTCATGTGCTCAGTAACATGAGGAATCCCCACAACTGTTAGTGATTCAGACCAGGCTTCTCACTTGCATTTCACTGACATTTGACTTAACTCTAATTTTTGTATATTCGTTGAAGTGCTGGGGATGGTTTCCGGGACGCTATGTTTTAAACTGCTGCGGAAATTCAGGAAGACCAGAGACTTTGGTGACCCAACTCTGGATGAAACATGGTGACTGTAGTTATGGTATCTGGATCTGCAACATGACCAACAAATGGAGCAGAGACTGCAGAGAGGGGAATCTCTGTAAAGTGGAATGAGGGAATTGCAATCAGATCAGTCATGGTTTTGAAGAATGTTGGAGCAGGATTGAATGGCTCGCTCATGCAACTTTGTCAGATTTTTCTGTTAGTAACAAGCCGATTTCCCTTTTATCCCAGTGTCCCAGACTGGTGGGTAGTGAGTCACCGCCTCCTGTTCCTGGCGAACAGAAATCTGGGGCCTCACTAGCCTCCATGTTTCGCTGTATCCCAGTCGCGAGCAGTTGAGTGATGCCTCCTGTTCCTGTGTCCCAGTATTGAGCAGTTGAGTGACTAACTCCTGTTTTCCTGTGTCCCAATCTCGAACAGTTCAAAGACTGTCTCCTGTCCCTATGTCCCAGAATCGAGCAGTTGAGTGTTACCTCCTGTTTCTCCCTGTTCCTGAGCAGCAGTTTGAATGCTCTGAATGATGTCACTAGCTTAAGAAAGGACTTGATAACAGGGAATTTCAAACTTGGAGCAGCATTAGACAAAGGTATCTGGAAACTTCTCCACCAAACATTTTATGCATCCCGTCTGTTATTTTATTCCTGCCTCCTTTTTGTAATGAGGGTGAAACATATGCAACAGTGCAGTGTTCCGACAATACTCCCATATACAGGGAAGACAGATTAAAAAGATTAAAAGATTTATAGTCTCTCCCTCAGTAACCCTCATCCATTCCATCCAAACCGAGGCTGCATAAATCTTTAAACCGTATATTGTAATGAATTAGTGCAGTAAATGTCACACTTTAACACTACAGTCATTGACGACAGCCCTGCACCTTTCACCAAGATCTTCTTCAGAAAGTGGGCGACTGACTGACCACGTGATGCCGATGCGGAATTCAAGCTCTCTCCAAGATATCCCCTAACGGTTTGAAATTAATTTCCTTCTAAATGTAGACTACAAATCCCATATCCAGGCTCAGTTTCAAGGTTTGCAGAACGGATCACATTCCTGCTTTAGCTGAGTACACTGAGGGTGCATTTGGCAGACAGAGGGATCCTGAGGCTGGGATTTACAGTTCAGCTGGAGCCAGAGACGGAACGCCCATAACAGTGAACGGGAGCTCGCTTTAAACAGAAAGGGGCCCAATTCACTAATTGTGTTGCAGGGAAATTGTGTTTAATAAACACACCTTTATTGGATAACTGCCGGTATATTAAATAGAGGATCAAAATTGATGGAGCAAAGCGAATACAGCAGTTCCTATTTTATATGTTCCGATGTTTAAACATACTAAAGGATATGAACACTGTTTGGGGGAAACTGAATTGAGGAGATTTTCACCATGCCGAAGAGCCTGTTCTGTGCTGTATTGTTCTATGTTCTATGTTCTATGGAGTCACGTTTAGGCCAGACCAGGAAAGCACGGGAGATTCACTTCATGAAAGTACATTGAGGAACGAAATTGGTGTTTACAATCGACATTGGTTGTTAATGACTCCAGGTTTTACATCTCGATATTTTATTAATTATAACGTCCACAAGCTGCCACAGCATTAGCGTGGTCTGGATTAGTAATCCAGTGACTTTTCCACAACAGCACCATCTCCACATGGGGACCTATCTGAAACCACACTGAGCTGGTTATTTCTGTGCTGCTTGACAGCTCTGTCATAAAGAACTCCCACAAATGTGACTATCGCGATGGGACTCAGGGCGTCGTAAATAGTTAGACTGTAGTTATTCCCTTGTTATGGGATTGGACATAGCTGAGCAAATTTCGACATTGCAAGAGTGATGTCAGAGTTGGAGCTGGAATGAAACAGCTTCCCCAGGGAGACAGCTTGTTGTGCAGCACAAGTATTCAGTCCCATTGCAGGAATGGGATCAGGGCCCATTGCCTTTGTCGTATTTACTGTGTTCAGGTGTTTTTTTCATGTCACATACAGCAAATCAGATCGATTAAAGACTGGAATCTGCTATTCTGCGGGCAGCATGGTGAGGGTGAGGTGGATTATATACTCAACACTTCTGGCTGAGGACTATGCAGATAATACAACCATGCCTTTTACACTGATGTACAGGGCTGTCCCGTTATTTAAGTTGGCGATATTTATGGAGTCCTCTCCTCCAGTGAGTTGTTTAATAGTCCATCAACATTTATGTCTGGATGTGGCAGCACTGCAGAACTTCAATCTGATCTGTTAGTGTTGGGATCATTTCGCCCTCTGTATCAGATGTTAGTCCTGCTGTTGCGAATATAACCAGTCAAGTGCGGTAGCTTTAATGGATTGTCATCAGGGTTAGGTACACATGGTTCCGACCATATCATGTTCACCCACACTCGTCACTGAACCATAGATCAGCTTGATGGTAATGGTAGGCTAAGGGATTAACCTGGGGAAAATGTTACAGATTGCAGTTGAATACAATTCTGCTGCTGCTGTGATTCTACCGCACCACATTAATGCCCACTTTGAGCTCCAAGATGTTCAATTCAATTCTACTGACTGTCCCCCAGTTCACACCAAAACCACTTCATCCATCAGCCATGTACTCAGTGACTTAAACTAGTTTCTGATGTGGTAACACTTCCATTTTCCTATTCTCATTCTGCTCTCCCTGGTGTCACGCCTCCAATTTGTTATTTTACTCAAACCCCTTCACATACTCATCTGAATCTCTTCCATTACCCCCAATGCCATCTCCTGTGTTTTATGAGAATGTGTTCCCCTCTGTTTCTCACCCTGAGCATGATGAAGTGCTCTGCAGGGTCAGGGATGCCAGCCTTATGTAGTTTCAGATCAAGAAATTTGTGCACCTTGCATTATTGGTCACTTCCCAGTACACGGTGTTCCGTGTTAGACAAGACGTTTGAGCAGCTTTAACACATGTCTATGGAACTTGTTCAAAAACAGAAATTGCTGACGAAACTCAGCAGGTCTGGCAGCATCTCGCGCAGTGAAAGCAGAGTTAATCTTTCAGCGCCAGTGAACCTTCTACAAAGCTCCCATTTTCTCCAGCAATTTTTGCATTTTCATTTCCAGTATACATAGCTATTGTTTAACTGAAAATTTGTTCTGAGCCTATTCATTTCTAGAGATGCTCAACAGGTCTCGTATCAGCTGCAGAGACAGAGAAACAGAGTTAGCGTTTCAAGTCCAGTATGACACTTCTTCAGAACTGAGAAGGATTGGAAAATGAGCTTTATAATCCATTGACAGATGTGGGGAGTGGGTTGACGGGTAAAACAGGGTGTGGCAAAAGTCAAACATGCTTTTAGTAGTGAAGAACGAGAAGATCATGTGAAATAGCCTAATAATTAAAATGTGAATGGGGAAAAGGGGTTCTCTCTATTTAGTGAACGATAAAGAAGTTACAACCACACAAGGTCATAGGGAGGCCAGGAGGGAGAATGTACGGAAACTGCAGAACAGTTATAATGGGGTCAGACTGTGAAGTTGTGAAATTGTACATTAACTCCTACAGGATGTAACGTACGAAAGTGTAAAGGGAGTTGTTACTCGAGCTTGGGTTGTGCTTCCTTGGAACATTGCAGCAGCCCAGGGCCGAAATATTAGCATGAGGTTATTGAAATGGGAAGCAATGAGATGGTGAATGTTATTTCCATAGACAGAGTGGGAGTGTTCCTCAAAGCAATTTCTGTTTGGTCTCGCCGATATAGAGTGACTGCATTGTGAGCAGCAATGATAGGAGACCAGATTGAAAGGTTACAAATGAAATGCTGCTTCACCTGGAAGGTACGTTTGGTTCCTTGGACAGTGAGGAAGGAAGAGGTGAATAAGCAAGTGTTGCAGCTTCTGCAATTGCATGGAAGGTGCCATCTGGGAGTTTGGAAGTGTTCGGTGTAATGGAGGGGACTGAGAGAGAACGGTTCCTGCGAAATACTGACAGTGGACGGGAGAGGAAGATGTATTTGATGGTACTGTCCTGTTGGAGATAGTATAAATGGCGTAAGATGATTATGTGAATGTGGATTCTAATGCAGGAGGAAGTGTGGACAAGGAGGAATCTATCATTGTTCTGGGATAGAGGGGACGGATTGAGGGCAACACCGTGGGGGATGGGACAGTGACAGATGAAGGCCCTGTCCACCAGATTTAGGGGATTTCTGGTTTGAAGGAATATGAGGTCACGTTAGATGCAGCTCACAGGAATGTGGCATCATCAAACAGAAATGAAGAAACTTGGAGGATGGAGTCAGCCTCCACTGATCATGTGTTCAGCCACATGCAGAAGTTCCTCCTGAATGATTGAAAAGAACCAGGCATCTAAATTGAGCATTTCTGCCTCAGATCTCGTCTGAAGCGGAATGTGAAAGTAGACCCAGAGGAAGGTCAGTGACTATACGTGAGTAGACATTCAAGCAGATATCCCAAACCGCTCAGTAATTATTGTTTCTGTTCAAAACGAAGAACTCGGGAAGCAGATGAACCACCCATGGTTGACAAAAGCTCTCAAGGATACTATTGATGAGCATTAGTGGAGGGCCAGATTTATAATGTTTATTTCAGGGACCATAAGCTGATGTTAGGCATGAATTTCAGCTGTGCTTCCTGATTTACCTGGCAGAAAACACTGCCATTGCTGTACCATCCTCTTCCCTGTTCCTCTCCCCTTCCTGATTCCAGGTTCTTTCTCTCAAATTACAGAATACATTCTCTCACATTATGGTCCCTAACCACTTCACCTGAAACTCTTTAATCAAGTCTACCTAATCTGTTGTAGCATCAAAATGCGTTTTGTGCTGACACTTTGCCTCTGGTCTCAGTGTGGCTCGGCCTCTCCATTCATGCTGTTTTACACCCTCCCACTCACATCTCACTCTGGAAAGTTTCCATCTTGGAGTGAACCTTAATGAAAACACCTCTCCCCCTTTGCACTGAATTCACACTGTGATCCAAATTTGAAAACGTATACTCAGCCTTCATCTCACTCTGATAAAGGTCGACGCTGACCGTGTGGTACAAGAATTCTCCTTCTTATATGGTTCAGGCCAGAGATGCGCTTTTTCTGTAGAGATCATCACACGATTTGGACAAAGCAATTCAGGTGTTTGACCTCTTATTGGTACTCGTAAGAGTTTCCTGCTGCCTTAGTTACTGTAAAATGGAGAAAAACAAATCACAGTAGGAAGCTTGGGCTGAATGTTATTTACCTGTCATTTGAATACTGTATCAAATTTGCAGTACTTATCTTTAAATGCTTGTTCGTGAAGTTAGTGTCAGACAGCGTGTAGGATTTTGAGGGATAACATTGCAGAAGTTTATTCAATCATTAGAGGTTTGAATAGAGTGAATCGCCAAGGTCTTTTCCACGGATTGGGGGAGTTCAACCATAGAAGGCATTGGTTTAAGGTGAAAGAGGGAAGATTTGAAATGGACGAAGGCTCAATATTTTCACACAGAGGGTGATGTGTGCATATGGAATGAGCTGTTAGAGGAAGAGTGGGAGGTGCAGGTACAGCTACAACATTTGAAACTCATTAGGACAAACATATGAATGGGAAAAGCTTAGAGGCATATGGACAAAATGCAATCAGATGGGACTAGTTTAGTTTGGAAAACCTGGTCAGCATGGGCAAGTTGGACCAAAGGGTCTGTTTGTGCGCGATATGACTGTATGAATCTAGAAAGCGAGGAAAAGGGGAGAAAAGACATGATGCAACAAATTGGCAAGAAATACAAAAACAAGCAGCATGAGCTTTTCCGAGCATATAAAAAAAGTCTAAGATGAGTGTATGACCTTAGGTGAAACTAAGTAGGAAAGTATACTGAGGATAATTGGAGGGTGTGACTGAAGAATTAGCTACATGGAACAGACAGATAATTTACACCCATGTTTTACATCTTTCCTCACAGGGAAAGGCACAGTAAGTATTTCAATGATATAAACCTAATGATAATAGGAGGGAAGTTCTTGAAACGTCTCGAACAAAAGGAACAAGTATTTTTCTAACAGATAAGACTAAGAGTAGGCAGGTTAGCAGTAATTCATAGCTGGTTTTAAAAGAAATGGTCACAGTCTTGGGATCATGGTGTCCTCTCTAACAGATGTTAGTTCTGCTGTTTGTTAATGTAAGCAGTAAGTGCGGTAGCTTGAATGGGTTGTCATCAGGTTTGGATACACATGGTTCTGACCGTGGCGTGTTCACCCACACTCATCACTGAACCGGAGATCAGCTTTATGGTAATGGTAGACTGAGTGATTATATTGTGGTTGAATACAATTCTACTGCTGCTGATGCTACTTCAGCTGCTATGATTTGCAGCATCACATGAATGCCCAGTTTGAGCTGCAATATCTGCAATACAATTCTGCTGCCTGTCCTCATTCGCACGGGGACCCAGTCACCCTTCTCCCCTGTACACAGTACCCTATCCCGGTTTCTGATGTGGGAACGCTTCCATTTTTAAAAATTATCATCCTTTTGGGGCATCTTCATGATGCCATGCCTCCAATTTGTCGCATTCCTCAAAAGCATTTAACATTTTCACCTGAATCTCTTCCCCACTGGTAATGCCATCTTCTGTTTAAAGTGAATGTGTTTCCTTCTGTTTCTCTCCATGACCATGATTAAGAGCTCTGTTGTGTCGGTGATGACAGCTGTATGTAGTTTCAGAACAAATGAATTTGTCTACCTTGCATTATCATTCACTTCCTGGTGTATGGCGCTCCATGTTGGGCAGGACGTGTGAGCAGCTTTGACACACGTTTGAAACTTGTTCAAAAACAGAAAGTGCTGAAGACACTGACAAATCTGGACAGCATCTGTGGAGTGAAAGCAGCGTTAATATTTCGGGTCCTGTGACTGTTCCTCAAAGCACCCAGTCAGTCCAACAATTTTTGTTTTTGTTTCAGATTTCCTGTATCCAATGATCTTTGCTGTATTGAAAATATATTCTGTAACTTTTCATTTTTAAAGGAACTCAGGGGTCTGGCAACATCTGCAGAGAAAGAGAAACATATTTAATGTTTCAAGTCCAGTGTAAATCTTCTTCAGAAGTGTAAAGGATGGGAAAGTGAGCGCTTTAGTATCTTTGCAGAGGTTGGAAAGAGTGTTTGGAGGCCGAGTGTGAAAGACAAATGGGCTTGAAATTGTGGTGAAAGAGACACTGATATATAATGGGTGTAAATTAATGTGCAAATATTAGAAATCGATTTTCTCTGTTGAATGCAACATAAACAAGACACGAACTGAGGGAGCCCAGGAGGGAGAGTGTACGGAAAGTGGAGAACAACCACAATGGGTTCAGGCTGTGAATTTATGGAATTGAGTATTGACTCCTACAGACTGTAACGAACCAATGTGTAAAGTGAGCTGTTACTTGAGCTTAGTTGTGCTTCATTGGAACATTGCAGCAACCTGCATTTTCTTAGAATCCCTACAGTGTGAAAACAGGTCCTTTAGCCCAACAGGTTTATACTGACCCTCCAAAGAGTATGCGAACCTATCCCATTCTCTACCATAATACTATACATAGACCCTTGACTATTGCACCTAACATCAACTTCGGCAATTCAACATGGCCAGTTCAACTAACCTGCACAACTTTGAACTGTGGCAGGAAACTAGAACACCCAGAGGAAATCGAACCCAGTTCCCTGATGCTATGAGGCACCAGTGCAAACCACTGAGCCACCGTGCCATCCTGGACCGAAATATTATAAGGTCACAACTCTATACGAGCAGAAATGAAGCCATTCGGACCATCACGTCTGCTCCGCCATTCGATCACGACTGTCAGATTTTCAACCCCATTTTCCTGCTTCCTCTCAGTAATCTTTGATCCCCTTGACAATCAAAACTTATCTGTGTCTGTTTTAAATATACTAAATAGAACATAGAACAGTACAGCACAGAACAGGCCTCTTGGGCCACGATGTTGTCCCAAGACTTTATCCAAATATAAAAAATAGTAATTTAACCTACACACCCCTCAACTCACTGCTATCCATGTGCATGTTCAACAGTCGCTTAAATTTCCCCAATGACTCTGCTTCCACCAACAGAGCTGGCAATGCAATCCATGCTTTCACAACTCTCTGCGTAAAGAACCTACCTCTGACGTCTCCCTTTTACCTTCCTCCTAATATCTTCAAACTATGATTTCCCGGACTAGTCAATCCTGCCCTGGGGAAATGTCTCTGGGTATTGACACTATCTATTCCTCTCATTATTTTGTACACCTTGATCAGCTCTCCTCTCTCCTCCTTGTCTCCAGAGAGAAAGATCTAAGCTCGCTCAACCTTTCTTCATAAAGCAAGCCCTCCAATCCAGGCAGCATCCTGGTAAACTTTCTTTGCACCCTCTCCAAAGCCTCTGAGCTTTCCAATAGTAGGAAAGCTGGACACAATAACTGGACACAATATTACAAGTGTGGTCTCACCAGGACTTGTAGTTCTGCAGCAAAACCTCACGGCTCTTAAACTCGATCCCCCTATTAATGAAAGCCAAAATACCATATGCTTTCTTGACATCCTATCCACTTGGGTGGCAACTTTGAGGGATCTATGCACTTGCGCACTCAGGTCCCTCTGTTCCTCCACACTGCCAAGAATCCTGTCTTTAATGTCATATTCAGGATTCGAATTTGACCTTCCAAAATGCATTACTTTGCTTTTATCTAGGTTGAACTCCATCTGCCATTTCTCAGCCCAGCTCTGCATCCTGTCTATGTCGCGCTGCAGCCTACAGTAGCTCTCTATACTACCGACGTCACCTCCAACCTTTGTGTCATCAGCAATGTTACTAACCCACACCATAACCTCCTCGTCCGAGTCATTTATAAAAACTACAAAGAGCAGAGGCCCAAGAACACAGCCCTGTGTGATCCCTCTCAACACTGTCCTCCAAGCAGAATACTTTCCATCTAAAACCAGTGTCTGCCTTCTGCCAACCAGCCAATTCTGAATCCAGATAACCAAATCTCTCTGTATCCCATACTTCCTGACTTTATGAATGATCCTTCCATGGGGAACCCTATCAAATGCCTTGCTGAAGTCCACATGCACCACATCCACTGCTCGACTGTCATCGACCTGTCTTGTCACCTCCTCAAAGAAATCAATAAGATTTGTGAGGCATTACCTGCCCCTCATGAAGACATGCTGACTGCCTTTAATCACACAATGCTTTGCCAAATAGTCATAAATCCTATACCTCAGAAGTTTTTCCAAACTTTGCTGCCCGCAAACGTAAGACTGACTGGTCTCTAATTGCCAGGGATTTCCTTATTACCTTTCTTGAAATAAGGAACAACATTTGCGTCCTTTGAATCCTCTTGTCCGACTCCTGTGAAGAGTGAGGAGGGAAATATCCTCACCAGCGGCTTAGCAACCTCCTTTCTTGCTTCCTGGAGCAGTCTATGATAAATCTGCTCTGGCCCTGGGGACATATCTATCTTAATGTTTTCCAAAATAGCGAGCACATCAACTTCATCAATCTTTATCTGGTCAAGACTGATCTGGCCCAGCTCCTCTACGTTTCATTTACAAGTTCACTTTCCTTGGTGAAAATCGAAGCAATAAACTCATTTAGGGCTACCCGTATCTGCTCAGACTCCACGCATAAGTTCCTACGCAATCCCTGATCGGCCCTACCTTCTCTCTGATTAATCTCTTTAATCCTCACATATGAGAAACATGCCTTTGGATTCTCCCTAATCCTTCTTGCCAAGCCTTTTTCGTGCCCCATCATGGCTTGCCTCAGTCCTTTTCTGATCTCCTTTCTAGCAAGCCTGCAATCCTATAAAGCTGTGCTAGATCCATCTTACGTTAGCTGCCTGCTACCTTTTTACGAGACGTTCCTCTGTTCTTGTCATCCAAGGTTCCTTAATCTTACCCCTTCTTACATGTCTCAGAGGAGCAATTTGTGTATTACCCGCAACAACTGCTCCCTAAATAGTCTCCACATATCTGCTGTGCCCTTTCTGTGGAACAATTGCTCCCAGTCTGTACTTCCCAACTCCTGTCTGATTGCAGCATAATTTCCTTTTCCACAATTAAATATCTTCCCTGGGAAACTGCTCCTTTCACTCTCACAGGCTATGCTACATGTGAGGCAGTTGTGATCACTTTCACCAAAATGGTCTCCCACCGTGAGTTCCGACACTTGTCCTGGCTCGTTGCCGAACACCAAATCCAAAATAGCCTCTCCCCTTGTTGGTCTGTCTCCATACTGAGCAAGGAAACCCGCTTGAACACACCCGACAAAACCGGCTTCATCCACACCATCTGCACTTAGGAGGTTCCAGTCGATATTGAAAAAATTGAAATCACCCATAACAATAACCCTGCTATGTTTGCATTTTTCCAGAATCTGCCCGCCTATGGGATCTTCAGTCTCTCTACTGTTATTAGGTTGTCTGTCGAAAATCCCCAAATGCGGTGACTGTTCTTGCTGTACCTAACTTCCACCCATGCTGACTCAGTAGACAAACCTTCCTCAACAACCTTCATTTCTGTCACTGTGATGCACTCTCTGATTAGCAATTCTACATCCCCTTCTCATTTTCCAACCACCCTATTCTTTTTTAGATTAGATTAGATTAATTACAGTGTGGCCCAACAAGTCCACACCAACACTCCATAGAGCAACCCACCCAAAACCATTCCCCTACATTTACCCCTTCAACTAACACTACGGGCAATTTAGAATGGCCAGTTCACCTAATCTGCACATCTTTGGATCATGGGAGGAAACCGGAGCACCCGGAGGAAATCCACATGGAAAGTTTGCAAAATCCATACTGACAGTTCCCTGACGTGGGAATTGAACCCGGGTCTCTGGCGCTGTGAGGCAGCAGTGCTAGCCAATGTACCACCGTGCTGCCCCAAAACATTTTTAAACATTCTAAACACTGGAAAATCAAGCAGCCATCCCGGTCCCTGTGAAACCTACGTCTCCGTTATGGCTACAACATCATTGCTCCAAGTACTGATCCATGCTTTAAGTTCGTCACTCTTATTTTAGACATTCCTTGCATTAAAGCAGATGCACTTTAGCCGATCCCTTTGTTCCATCGCGTGAGAAACCTTCCTGATAGATTCAATATACTCTGTCACTGTCCCGTCTGTACCTAACCCCCTCTCAGGCATGTGGTCTTATTCCTACCCCCCTGCCAAACTAGTTTAAACCCGCCAGAATCACACGAGCAAACCTCCCAAACAGGCCATTTGTGCCCCTCCAGTTTAGGTGCAACCCGTCCTTCATTTACAGGTCCCACCTTACCCAGAAGGTAGCCCGATGGTCTAGTTATCTGAAGCCCTCCCTCCTGCACCAGCCTCGCAGCCAGGTGTAAAGCTGCATTCGCTGAATGTTCCTCATCCCACTAGCTCGTGGCACTGGTAGCAAACCTGAGGTCACTACTCTACTCGTCCTTCTCTTCAGCTTCCAAACTAACTCTCTGTAGTCAATTTTCAGATCCTCGGTCTCTTTCCTGGGTATATCGTTGGTACCAAATAATCTGGTTTCCACAGCCTTCTGTGGTAAGGAATTCCACAATTTCACCACTCTCTGGCGAAAGACGTTTCACCTTATCTCCGTTCTAATGGGTTTTCCCATTGCTCGAAGCCGGTGTCCTCCTGCCAGTGCAAACGTCCTCCCAGTTTTGTCTGTATCCAGGTCATTCAGTATTCTGTAAGTTTCAATTGGATCACCCCTGATCCTTCTAATCTCTATCGAGTATAAACCCAGGGTCCTCCAACGTTCCTCATGTGTTAAGTTTTTCAATTCTCGTGAACCTTCTCTTGACACACACCAAGGCTAATACATCCTTCCTGATGTATGAGGCACAAACTACTGGAAATGTGGTCTGACCAGAGCCTTAGAAAGCCTCAGAATCCCCACCAGTATATCCTACTCCTCTCGAGATGAATGACAACATTGTATCTGCCTTCTTAACTACTGACTCAACCTGCATGTTTATCGAAGGTGAATCCGGCACTTGGAATCCCAGTCACTTTGTTACTCAGATTTATGATTTTTTCCCCATTTAGTAAATAGCCCACGCCTGTATTCTTCATACCAAAGTGCATGACCTCACACTCTCCCACATGGTATTCCATCTGCTACTCTTTCTTTTATTCTGCTAAACTGTCGAAATATTTCTGCAGGCTCCCTGCCTCCTCAATGCTATGTGCCCTTCCAACTATCTTTGCATCATCTGCAAATGTAGTCAGAATGCCTTCTGTCCCACCAATCAGAGCATTAACCGAGAAACTGTAATGTTGTGGTTACAACACTGACTCTTGTGGAACACTGCTAATCACCGGCTGCTATCCTGAGAGGGACAATTTTATCCTCACTATGCCTCCTGCCGAAAGCCAACCCTTTATGCATGCTAGTACTTGGCCTCTGACACCATGGGTCCTTGTCGTACTCTGCAGACTGCTGTGCGATACCATATCAGAGGCCTTTTGGAAGTTCAGATAGATAACTTTCTCTGGTTCAACTCGTCGTTACCTGCTAAAAAAATTCTCATTACCCTGACAGCAATGTAGGTTATTGAAATGGGGAGCAATCAGAAGGAAAGGGTCATAGAACATAGAACATAGAACAATACAGCACAGAACAGGCCCTTCGGCCCACGATGTTGTGCCAAACTTCTATCCTAGATTAAGCACCTATCCATGTACCTATCCAAATGCCGTTTAAAGTTCGCCAATGATTCTGACTCTACCACTCCCACGGGCAGCCCATTCCATGCCCCCACCACTCTCTGTGTAAAGAACCCACCCCTGACATCTCCCCTATACCTTCCACCCTTAACGTAAAATTTATGTCCCCTTGTAACACTCTGTTGTACCCGTGGAAAAAGTTTCTGACTGTCTGCTCTATCTATTCCCCTGATCATCTTATAAACCTCTATCAAGTCACCCCTCATCCTTCGCCGTTCCAATGAGAAAAGGCCGAGAACTCTCAACCTATCCTCGTACGACCTACTCTCCATTCCAGGCAACATCCTGGTAAATATCCTCTGCACCCTCTCCAAAGCTTCCACATCTTTCCTAAAGTGAGGCGACCAGAACTGCACACAGTACTCCAACTGTGGCCTAACCAAAGTCCTGTACAGCTGCAACATCACTTCACGACTCTTGAATTCAATCCCTCTGCTAATGAACGATAATACACAATAGGCCTTCTTACAAACTTAATCCACCTGAGTGGCAACATTCAAAGATCTATGTACATAGACCCCAAGATCCCTCTGTTCCTCAACCTGACTAAGAACCCTACCATTAACCCTGTATTCTGCATTCTGATTTGTTCTTCCAAAATGGACAGCCTCACGCTTGGCAGGGTTGAACTCCATCTGCCACTCCTCAGCCCAGCTCTGCATCATATCTAAGTCCCTCTGCAGCCGACAACAGCCCTCCTCACTGTCCACAACTCCACCTATCTTCGTATCATCTTCAAATTTACTGAACCACCATTCGACTCCCTCATCCAAGTCATTAATAGAAATTACAAACAGCAGAGGACCCAGAACTGATCCCTGCGGAACTCCACTTGTAACTGGGCTCTAGGCTGTATATTTATCATCTACCACCACTCTCTGACTTCGACCGGTTAGCCATTTTTCTATCCAATTGGCCAAATTACCCTCTATCCCATGCCTCCTGACTTTCCGCATAAGCCTTATATGGGGAACATTATCAAATGCCTTACTATAATCCATGTACACTACATCCACTGCTCTACCCTCATCCACATGCTTGGTCACCTCCTCGAAGAATTCAATAAGACTTGTAAGGCAAGACCTTCCCTTCACAAATCTATGCTGGCTGTCCCTAATCAAGCAGTGTCTTTCCAGATACTCATAAATCCTATCCCTCAGTACCCTTTCCATTTCTTTGCCTACTACAGAAGTAAGACTAACTGGCCTGTAATTCCCGGGGTTATCCCTATTCCCTTTTTTGAACAGGGGCACAACATTCGCTACTCTCCAGTCCCCTGGTACCACCCCCGTTGACAGTGAAGACGAGAAGATCATTGTCAACGGTACTGCAATTTCCTCTCTTTCTTCCCTCATAATCCTAGGATATATCCCGTCAGGCCCGGGGGACTTGTCTATCCTCAAGTTGTTCAAAATGTCCAACACATCTTCCTTCCTAACAAGTATCTCTTCTAGCTTACCAGTCCGTTTCACACTCTCCTCTTCAACAATACGGTCCCTCTCGTTCGTAAATATTGAAGAGAAGTACTTGTTCAAGACCTCTCCTATCTCTTCCGACTCAATACACAATCTCCCACTTCTGTCCTTGATCGGACCTACCCTCGTTCTCGTCATTCTCATGTTCCCACATACGCATAAAATGCCTTGGGTTTATCCTTGATCCTATCCGCCAAAGATTTTTCATGCCCTCTCTTAGCTCTCCTAATCCCTTTCTTCAGGTCATCCCTACAGACAAAGTGGAGATGTTCCTCAAAGCACTTTCTGTTTGGCTCACTAATGTAAAGGAGACTGCACTGTGAGCAGCAATGGCAGGAGACTGGATTGAAAGTGTGCAAGTGAAATGCTGCTTTACCTGGAAGGTGTGTTTAGGGCCTTGGACAGTGAGGAGGGAAGAGGTGAAGGGGCAAATGTTGCAGCTTCTGCATTTACATGGGAAGGTGCCATGGGGTTGTGGGGAAACGTTCAGGGTGATGGAGCGTGACACAGAAGGAATAGTCCCTGTGAAATACAGACAGTGGACGGGAGGGGAAGATGTGTTTGATGGAGCTGTCCTGCAGGAGGTAGTGGGAGTGGCGGAGGATGATTTTGTGAATGTGGATTATAGTGCAGTAGTTAATTAGGGAAAGGGGGTTTATCATTGTTCTGGGAAGGAGGGGATGGCGTGAGGGCTGAATTGAGGGTGATGGGACAGTCACACCTGACGGCTCAGTACATCAGAGTGAGGGGATTTCTCGTTTGAGAGAAAAGGATATCATGGAGGGAGCTCCCCACTGGAATGTGGTATCATTGAACAGAAATCACAGAGACAGAAAAACTGAGAGAATGAGTCACTCTCCATGTGTTCAGCCACATATGTAGGTTCCCCCTGAATGAATGAAAGGAACCAGGTATTTCAAATGCAGATTTATGTAATATATCTGGTCAAATACTGAGTGTGAAAATAGACACAGGTGAAGGTCAGCAGATGTGTGGGGGGTGCGGGGCACATTTAAGCAGGTACCGCTTAATAATGCTCAGCTATTATTGACTCTGGTCAAAAAGAAGATGATATGAAGATGTGAAGATGAACCACCCATGATACACAAAGGCTGTGAAGGATACTAATCAATCACAAACTAAAGAATTCAAATTGGTGAATTCTAGCGTCGGCCACATTTGGGAAGTTTACTTTTGGAACAAGAAGCAGATTGTATAAAACAAAATACAAAGAAAAATATTCCAAAATTGGCAAGAAATATTTTTAAAAAACTAACCACAAGAGTTTTCCCATATCGAATAAATAACGTTCATGATGTATGTGTGACCCTTGGAAGAAAGGCAGGAATGAATATGTGGGACACCTGGAGGATGTGACTGGAGAACTGGTTTCAGGGAACATGCAGAGAATTTAAAACAGTATTTTACATCTTTTCTCTCAGGGGAAGGCACAAAGAGTTTAAATATTGTAAACAAATTTGTCGTCAGATGAAAGTTTTGCATTGTCTCTAACAAAACGAACAAGACTTTTCTCAAACAGAAAAGACCAAGCGTTTACAGCTCATCAGCAATTCATAGCTTGTTTTTATAGAAGTGCTTACAGAGTGACTGGTGGCACTGCGTGAAATATTAGATAACTCTCAGGATTACAGGAGTGTTCCAGTGAAACTGGCGGAACACCAAACTGGCGCCTGTCTTCAAGAAGAGAGTGAGTCTTCATGTGTTTAGGTTCTCCCTTTGTCTGAATAGTGGAGCATATGTGAGAGGATGAATGGCCTCATGATGCACTATCATCCTGAGTGAAAAGTTAAAAATCTGCTACTTCCTCTGACGCGTTACATGCTGGGGGATGAACATTTTGCTAAAGTTGAATTAGTTTGAAAATTATGTGGAACATTGTACAAACGACATCATCCAGAGAATTCTAGAAACTGTACTCATAAGAACGGTTTATAACCATGTGGTGGTATTGCGTAGGTGAGAGAGAGAGAGAGAGAGAGAGAGAGAGAGAGAGAGAGAGAATGTGCTGCATTGCAGTGGTGAGAGTGATGGAGCCTTATTCTGGGGAAGGCTCTAACAGATATACAGTGAGTGTGAGAGAGTAGAAACAATACGGTGACTCTTATCCTGACAGAGCAGGGAAGGTGCTTTTCCGGTATTACTAGATTTTTTGGTCTGCAGATACTCCACTGAGCTGGGTGGTGTGCTCTGACCATGCTCGGTGCTTCTGGTTGTGCGTCTCTCTCTGGGAAGAGAATGGTCCCTCTCTGTACTGGACTATTCA
Organism: Chiloscyllium punctatum; assembly: GCF_047496795.1. Taxonomy (NCBI): domain Eukaryota; kingdom Metazoa; phylum Chordata; class Chondrichthyes; order Orectolobiformes; family Hemiscylliidae; genus Chiloscyllium; species Chiloscyllium punctatum. Next base: position 150,479 of record NW_027309835.1, on the reverse strand, counting down.
CCAGGACTTCCGTACCCCTGTCAACAAGCTGTGGTGTAATTTTCCCTTATCTGCCATGCTCGGTAAACTATGCAGGGCAGCTCCAAATTGAGAAAGCTCAGCCGCGTGCCCATTGGCCTTTAAATGATGTCAGCAGTACCAGGAATCACTGAATATCCAGGGGCATCCGGGACATGGTGTGTTCCTCCAGCCATGACGCGTGGGAGAATCGGGCTGGTATTGAATGAGAGAGACACCATGGAGTGAGGTAGATAGTTAATGAGGTGAGTTCGATAAGATAACACCAGGAAACTAGCTCAGCCTCGTGCAGACAATCACTATGTCACACTCAAGGAAAATGGCACTGAGACAAATTATTGTTCGATTCACGCCAATGAGTCGAAGACTCTTCTGACCCTACTCCCAGTTACAAAGTTGCAGGACAGATGCTTATCCAAAACTCTCCATCATCTTAAGTTATACCAATATCCTGCTCACCCATCATTCCTGGAAACAGTGGCCTATATTGCAAGATGCTATCGAAATGTTTTCATTTCACAATTTTTAAACCTACCATCAGATCTTTCTCTGAAATTCTCTCTCAATCTCCCCCTCTCTTTTAACCAACCTCCGCCCATTTGTTGGTACTTATACTGATTCCCCCGCCATCTCTCTCTGGCAGTGTCTTGCCACAATGGAGATATGGAACTGTAAATGGATGGGAGCTACACATCCTGTCACTTCCAGCATGAGCTGCAAGTTTCTCCACGCTGAGCAGTGATCTAACACAGTATTACTCAGCAATGCAGTGATTGGTGTACACTGCTGTGTATGCTGGGAAGGTAACTGCTCCAGATTAATGGATAAATTCACTGCTATTCACTGCATAGCTTCCCCATACTGCACAGATATCCAGTCCGTGTGTATAGAACAATGCCTTTGTTTGTTTTGCACAGCGCACTGTTTATAGATCAGTGCACTGTTGGACACATAAGTAGTGAATTGGTGAGCTCTAAACAGTGTTCGACCCTGGATGGATTGGTGAGCAGTACACTAGCCTGGTCGACGCAGTACTTCATGCTGAGCAGGTATCTCATCTGGGCTTATACGTGTCCGGGCTGGATCTGAGAGGTGGATTGAGTATCCGATATAATTCCTGACATGATTATCACTCCTCCAGGTCGGCCAATTCCGCTGGTAAATGTGAGGTGATGTGTTTGAGATAGAATTTACTTTGTCAAAATATTCGACATAAAGCAAAACACAATTTATTCGAAGACTGTCGACAAAAGACAACAAAAGGAAGAGGAACTTGAAATAATTTAATTCTGTTGGAAAACTTAGCAGAATAATAGTTTATTTAACTACTATACAGTAACTGTTCCAATATGGTATCATCGAATAAGCAGACAAATGTCAAAAAACAAATGCAGGAAACAGATTGTCTGACATGCAGTTCTCCAATCCAGGAGGAAAGAACATCAAAAGACAGTTCCGAGAGAAATCACAGAGACAATGTGTAGCACCTGGGAGAGATTTCCTACCTTCCAATCCTGCTGAGACACCAGCAATAACTGGTGAAAGGTAAAACTAAGAATCCTGGTTCTGCAAGAATTTGACTGTCACTCCACAGGACCAGGCCGTGGCTGCAAGAATACACGGAATGGACTGTATTTACATCGTCTATGGCTCTCAAAAATGTCTAAACCCACCTAAACCGTATAATGCTGAACAGACAAAAGTCAAAGTTAAACATAAATAAATAAAGCAAAAAGATGCAGCAGGCCTGGTGATCAGACACAGACGGCGTCGGGAGCCCAGCAATTCCTATTCTGCCAAAACACAGCATAAGCATCGAGCTTGTGAAGAGAAAGAATTATGTCTCTCCCTCACCTCGATGTTTACAACTGGAGATGTGCAATTAGACCAATAATCATCGATATAAAAATCCCACACACACCAAGTATTATTGTGATATATTTCAGAGTTGCTGTGAAATGGGTTAACTGGAGCTGTTGGTTCAGTGACTGTGATTAATATCAGTCTTTCTGGACCTAACTGGGTCACTGGAGGATTTCCCTCTTCCATAATTAGTACCTTCTTTCAACTTGTTTTGCCATAGTATTCGGCGCCGAGTCAACCTCAACAAGATTGGGATCAGCCGCTGCAGAGAAAGAGAGAGAGATCAGATTCTGAGAACATTAGAATGGGCCAACAATGGATTTTAATTTGAGAATATTAGACAGGAATGTTCCAACAATGGATCCGAATCTGAGAACATTAGACTTGAACGTTATAACAGTGGACAGGAGTTTATCCTTGGGTCTTTACTATCTTTCTCGGGATTGGGCATGGTTCGAGTTGCGGATACAAGCAGTACTGATGATAATTCAAGCTGGGTACTATCCCATCCTCGCTATTATTGGTGTTCCTGGTAAGTCTATCTCTATCAATTCTATGAATGATGCTGAATGTTATTGCTATTCTGGCTGATTATATTTAACATATACATAATCTTTCAGTCACAAACGCTACTTCATTCTCATGAATTTCCAAACTACTTACTCATAAACATCTGAGAAGGTAAAAGACTGTTCGGAACCTTCGAGTCCACTTACCGTGAACTGTTTTATGTATCCATATTCTCTCTGTCATCAAACATGCCGACGCCCACCTTTATAATATCCCCAATCTCCAGATTTGCCTGCGTTCTGTTGCTGACTTCTCCATCACCTCCCCCTTCGGTAACGACAGATTTTATGGCTCCAGTTCTCTTCTGACCTCTCCTCCAATCAAAAATAGTTTGACCACAAACTTGTTCTTGTCTCTACAGTTACTTCACAACAGGGACTCTTAAACAGAGTAATAATGTCACTGACTGTGTAATTCAGAGGCACAGGTTATGACTCTAAACGCATTGTCTGAAATCCTATCACAGCCGATGACTAAATTTAAATTCCAATATCAAAAATAGGAATGAAGCCTAATTTCACTCATGGCAAGCATAAACCATCAGGATATTTTTTCTTAGTTTTTTAATAACCTTTGGAAAAGAAACCTACCATGTTTCCCCTGTCTGAACTATGTGTCACCTCAGATCCACAACAGTATGGTTGCCTCCATATTGCCTTGACAAATGGCTGCGTGGTTAAGGGCAGTTGGGATGGACAACAAATGCTGTCCTTGCCAGTGATGCTGGCATCCCGCGAAACAACAACATTAAAGGTGACATAACCAAGAAAATGCGGATGCTGGCGATCTGAAATAAAATTCTCCACCGTCTGAAAGAACGTTGGGGAATCTAAGCAGGTATGGCAGTATGTCGGGAAAAAAAACACAAATAGTGTTTCGAGTTCAGTGAACCTATCAAAACTGAATGCAACTGAGAAATAATATCATTATATCAGGGATGGTTGGAAGGGTGAGCGGGAGGTTTGTGTTGAGTGGATGATATCCAGCAAGAGAGAGAAAGTGAGAGTGTAAGAGAGACAGATGGAGAGAGAGAGAAAGGAAAAGCAAGCAAAAGGATTGCTGATGATGGACTGGAAGGAAAACAGAATGGGAAGTTATTCTACCATTTCCCCTTTTCACATATTCCTGAGTATCATATTTATTATGGGATGTCTTTGCTTACCATGAGTTATGTTCCCTCTATATCTCGTCTCTGAGTGTGGTGATCAATTCCATTAGCAATAATTATAGTCGCTGAGATATAGAGAAACGTAATGTTCAATTGTCAACTGCTTATTTGGAGAGAGGAACTGTTACTGTGCGACTGTGTGGAGATATAAGAGCTTTCTCAGCCAGGAAAAGAAATTGAGGAGCTGAAAAATGTATTGCTGGAAAAGCACAGCAGGTCAGGCAGCATCCAAAGATCAGGAGAATCGTCGTTTCGGGCATGAGCCCTTCTTCTGGAATGAGGGAAGTGTGCCAAGCAGGCTAAGGTAAAAGGTAGGGAGGAGGGACTTGGGGGAGGGGCATTGGAAATACGATAGGTGGAAAGAGGTTAAAGTGAGGCTGACAGGCTGGAGAGAGGGTGGGGCGGAGAGGTCAGGAAGAAGATTGCAGGTTAGGAAGGCGGTGCTGATTTCGAGGGTTGGGATTGAGACAAGGTACGGGGGAGGGGAAATGAGGAAGCTGGAGAAATCTGAATTCATTCCTTGTGGTTGGAAGGTTCCCAGGCGGAAGATGAGGCACTCTTTCGCTCATGCCTGAAACGTCGATTCTCCTGATCTTTGGATGCTGCCTGACCTGCTGTGCTTTTTCAGCAACACATTTCTCAGCTCTGATCTCCAGCGTCTGCAGTCCCCACTGTCTCCTAGAGAAACTGAGGAGACCGAGGCATTTTCAGTACTGAATGGATGCATTGTAGGTGTGGGGAATTCACTTGCTGCTGCCATCTGGAAAGTCAGTGGAGGCTCTGTGGATGGTGTTCTCAGGATTGTGATGTTAGCTACTGGGTTCATTCAGGGAGCCCCGGTGGTCTGGGGACCCCACTCTGAATACTGCATTTACAGTGTGTCTGGGTCCATGATAAACAAATGGAGCTGAGAGTACAAAGAAGGGAAGCTGTACAAACAGGGAGGAGTGAGGCACTATATTTTCCTCTCTGGGATTTCCAGGAACATTTGTCTAAGCTGCACCCATTCAGGTGTAAGGTGTAAAACCAGCTTGTCTCAAAACTGAGGTGGTCACTGAGCTGTATTCCCTCCTTCAGTATAACCTGTGTTCTCACACCAGTAGCAGGACTGCGCTGACACTCACGATAAATTAAACTGGATTGATTCTGGAACTTTTCAGGCAGCAGTGGGTAATATATCCACCATCTCTGAAGTGCAGTCCTCCAATGTATTCATGAGTTGACTGAAACCGTTCCCCTGCTGAGAGGAATGCATTGGTTCAATCTCCGCAGGGGAAGGTACAGAAACTACTTTCCACAAATATTAGGGAACAGAGGGACTGGTAAAAATTGGAAACTGCAGGAAATCAGAATTAGTGAAGTGGATGTTACTGAAAATCTAATTGAATTGAAGTTTCATAAGTTGCTGCATCTGATGAGTTACATCTCAGAGTTATTGAGATGAGAACAATGCTTGTGAAATAATTACTGATTATTCTTCAAAGCTAGATAGATTCTGGAAAGGATCCTGCAGACTGGACAGCAGCTATTGTCAACCTAAATATTTCAAACAGGATGGAGAGGGAAAACAGAAAACTAAATCATTTGATGTCAGCTTTGAGAGTAAAAATATATTGGAACCTTTTATAAGGAACGTGACGACTAGACACTTGGAGAATAATGATATGATTTGGTACATTCGACCTAGATTCAGGAAAGGGAAATGATCTTTGATAAACCTGTTTGTGGAGATTGTCCGTTGTAACATCGACAGTTGAGAACCAATGGGATTGGAGTATTTGTATTTTTAGAAGACGCTTGACATGTCTGAATACAGGTGAATGGGGAATGTTAGAGTCCATGGGTAGATGGGGGTGGAATCTACACCACATGGATTAATATTTGAGAAACGGAGATACGACAAGCGTAGTGTTTTTCTCTGGACTGAAGGATTGATGGGTGGCAGCAGGATCAGTGTTTGAGCAATAGCTGTTCACAAGGTATAACAATTATTCGGATGTGAACAACAAATGTACATTTATATTTATTAAATGGTAGAGAGGTTGGCGAGTGCTTTTGTTGAAAAGGACCTGGATGTCCTTGGTAATAAGTCACTGACAGAATTCATATAGGGGCAGGAAGTAAATGATATGTGGCTCTTCAGACAAAATGATTGAAGTACAAAAGTTAGAATATCTTTCCCACTGATCGTGTTTTGTTGAGATAGTATTTGGTGCTTTGTGTAAAGGTTTGGTCTGCTTTATAATCAATGATCTCTTTGTCACCGAGACAGTGCAAAGGAGTTTGACCAGACTAAACACTAGCATGATGTTACCATGAGGAGAGAGTGCAGTAACGATGTGCTTAATCTGTAGCGCTGTGAGAGAATAAAAAGTTGAAGCTTGATGGGTATGGACAGCAACTCATTATGTCCCAAACAGCTGAATGGGGTGACAATGTCATACTTTTCATTGAATGTTTAATTCACGACAGTTTACATGTATCTGCTGAACCATCATGTCAATTGACAGCGAGGTGCAGGCTCTGAATGAACTCTGAGCACTTTAATGTGTTACTGTGTGACACTGCATTGAGTGTCATTTTGTACACAATCCTGTCAGCAGCCAAAATAGCATCATTCTGAAACAGTTATTGCCCGCCGGTTTCTGACCTCCACGGAGACTCTTGGACTGCCTTCTTGGAGATGGAAGATAACTTGGAGAATGGCTAAAAAATGTTGGCTTCATTCCGACTGCCAGAAAACCCATGTTAAAGTAACACATATGTACCATGAGTAATTAAGCAATGTGGATCAATTTGGAACAGTCTGTCTGTGCAGCCCCTGCTCCATTTGTTTGTGATGTTGGAGCATCTCTGACACTTTCCTGTTCCTGTGTTAGTGGCTTGACAAGCTGAATAGCCTCTTCCTGATACTGTGTAAGTGCCTCCAGGTGTGAAATGGTTCTTTCTGATCCCATGTACGTGACATGTGGGAGAGAGCAGATTCGCACCTTGCTGTGCAACAGGCAGGAGGAACTGAAAGGGCTATCCTTCTTTTGCCCAGTAGGTTTGATGGGATGAATGACCTCCCCACATTCTCGTGAAACCAGATTGAGCTGCTGAATGAACCTGTCCTTTTACCAGGAAATGTACTGTGATGTTACATATATGTTACCCAGACTTAACAACACGGTCATGAAAGTTGTCCGAGTCTTGCTATACATGGTCACAGATTGTTTCAAGAGCTGAAGAGGAACAACCTGTCCTGAAAATTTTGTAGTCTTCAGTGAATGCCCCCTCTTCTGCTGGCACAGTGAAGCAGTAGCTAACACTGCTGCCTCATAGCACAAGAGTCCCAGGTTCGATTCCAGCCTTGGGCAACTGTCTGTGTGGAATTTGCACATTCCCCACTTGTCTGCAGGAGTTTCCTTCGGGTGCTCCGGTTTCCTCTCACAGTCCGAAGATGTGCACGCAGGGTGAATTGGCCATACAAAATTGTCCATCATGTTAGGTGCATTAGTCAGACGGAAATGTGTTTTGGTGGGTTACTCTTTGGAGGGTCGGTGTGGACTGGTTGGGCCGAAGTGCCTGTTTCCAGATTGTAGGGAATCTAATCTGCTCAGTTTGGACTCAATGGGCTAAATAGCCTTCTTCCACACTGTAGGGATTCTATGATGACAAACTGGAGATGCCTGGGCTGAGGAAGCTACGCTGAGGATCTCCTGCAGATGTGCCCCACGGCTGAGATGATTGATGCCCACCAATGATAATCATCTTCCCTTGTGCCGTGAATGACACCAAGTGGTGTAGAGGTCATAATTAATTCTCAGTAAGTGTGATTTTGTTCAGGTTCCTTGATGTCATCCTCAGTCAAATACTGCCTTGAATTCAGGGTCAGTCTCTCTTACCTGAGCCCCTGCGTTACCTCTTTTGTTCATATCAATAGGTCATGGTGCAGAAGCAGAGAAGGTCTTCTTCAAACAGAGGGTAGTGAATGTCAGGAATTCTCTTACACAGAGAGTTAGGGGAGCTAGATCACTGAAAGGGACCAGTGGTGTCCCGCTGGGATCAGTTCAGTGACCTCTGCTCTCTGTTATTTTCAAAAATGACTTGGATGTGGGTGTTGAAGAGTTGACTAGTAAGTTTGCCAATGACAGAAAGGTGGTTGGAGTGGTACAGAATGTGGAGGGCTATTGTAGGTTGCAATGGGACATCGACAGGATGCAGAGCTGGGCTGAGAAATGCCACATGGAGTTCAAACTGAAGTAATTCACTTTGCAAGCTGGAATGTGAACACAGAATACATGGTTAAAGGCAGGATTCTTGGCAGTGTGGAGAAACAGAGGGATCCTGGCGTCCGTGTCCACAGATCCCTCAAAGCTGCCACCCAAGTTGATCGGGTTGTTAAGAAGGCGTATGGTATGTTGGCTTTCAGTTGCAGAGGGATTGAGTTTAAGAGCCGCGAGATTTTGCTACAGCTCGATAGAGCCCTGCTCAGACCTCACCGGGAATATTGTGTTCAGTTCTGGTCTCCTCATTATAGGAAGGATAATGAAGCTTTTGAGAGTGTAAAGAGGAGATTTACCAGGATGCTGCCTGGACTAGAATTCTTACAAAGAAACCGTGAGGGAGTGAGGGCTTTTCTCATTGGAGGAAATATTTCGATGAGAGGTGACTTGATAGAGGTGTGCAAGATGATGAGAGGCAGATAGAGAGTGAATAGCCAGAGACATTTCCCCATGGCAGAAATGTCTATCACTATCTGCCATAATTTTAAGGTAATTGGAGGACGTTTTAGGGGAGATGCCAGAGGTAGATACTTTATACAGAGAGTTTTGGGTGTGTTGAATGCACGACCATTGGTGGTAGGAGAGTCAAATACGTGAGGGAAACTTAAGAGACTCTTGGATAGGCACATGGAACAAAGTGAACAGAAGCATGTAGGTTAGAGTAGGACAAACAACACAATGTCGAGGGCTGAAGGTCCTAACTGCATGCATTCATGTTGAACCTTGAGCTCAAAATCTGCATGAATTCATGTAAAACTCCGTTATCTCACTTTTTAGCTTAGAATCAATCTAAATATCATGGCATAGTCAGAGAACACAGGGGGCCAACACCTTGTTATCACCATTGTTCACAGCTCATCTGAGAATGCAACATTTTTGTTAAAAATGGTTTTGTGATTTACACATGAAAGAAGTGAAACTGTCACGGTATTCTAACAGATGAAAGGCTTAACAGACAATCAATTTTTCCATGTATAATTTCAGTTACATCACACTGTAAATTTTTACTATAAATTCTGTGTTACGATCAAGCTGTCCACTATCACCTGATGAAGGAGCGTCGCTCCGAAAGCTAGTGAGCTTTCAATTAAACCTGTTGGACTATAACCTGGTGCTATGTGATTTCTAACTTTGTACACCCCAGTCGAACACCGACATCTCCAAATCAGTACTGTTCTTTGTTCTGTGTTCTATGGAAGTGCTCAAGAAGACTTGGACATTAAGATGATTTGAGACTTGGAGCAGGTCAGCCTTGATCTTAAAGAAGGGCAAGGCAGGCTTGGAATGTGAATGACCTGCCCCTGTTTCTGATGCTCTCCCATTCTGTTATTGGAAAGTTCATATGTGTTATTTTCCTGGAAGGTCTTTTATGGAATATTGCAATCAGGGAGACCCGTGGATTTTGTGAGCCATCACTGGGTGAGATTTGGGGGCTGTATTCACAGTGAATCTGGGTCTACAACATGATCAACAAATGAAGCACAAGATACAGAGAAGGGAGGTTTTGTAAAGAGAAATGAGCAACATCTTCCATATCCAGCCTGGTTCTTCCAATTACATTTTCCAAATCTCCCAAACCGAGTGGGACAGTCTCGAGGGACCGAACTGTTTCCTCTATTTCTGTGCACCATACTATAACAATAAGTGGACTCTAACTGCTCCTGTCTAGCAGGTTAGAGGGGTTGAATGGAACACAGAAACATGGGAGTGAGGAGCAGGAGTGGGTCATTAGAGAATTTGAGCCTTCTCCACCAGGCATTAAGATTGCGGCTGATCAGATTGGGGTCTCAGCCTTATCGTCCTGTCTGTGTCCCATTATCCGTGACTCACTTCTCTGTCAAATCTTTAACTAACTCAGCTGTGAATACTTGTAATCAGAGAGGCACCACAAACTTCCGGGGAAGAGAATTCCCATTCGAATGGCCCTTTTAGAATTCTTCCTTATCCCGCTGTGAGAATAAGAGAATCATACAGCGTGGAAAAAGATCCTTTTGTCCAATTTGTCCATGCCGATCAGGCATCTTAATCAGATCTCGTCCCACTTGGCAGCATTTGGCCCACATCACATGATCCATTCCCATTTATGTACCTGTCCAGTTACATTTTAAACGTGCAATTGTACCCGCTTTCACTACTTTCTTTGGCAGTACACCCACCAGCCTCTGTTTGAAAAGGGTTCCCCTCAGGTCCCTTCTAAGACATTTCCCTGTCACCTTCACCCTATGCCGTCTAGTTCTGGACGCCCCTACTCTGGGAAAAAGATCTTGTCCAATCAGACTATTCATGTCCTTCAGGACTTTTTTAAACCTCTGTCATGTTACCATTCAGTCTCTGACAGTCCAGGGGAAAAAGCCTCATTCTGTTCATCAACTCCCTGTAGCTCAAACCCTCAGGTTCCAGAAAATCTTTTCAAATCTTTTCTGCACCCTTTCAAGCTTAACAACATCCATCCTTTAAAAGAGTCAACTGATATGTACGCAGTTTTATTAAAGTGGCCTCACCTCCGTCCTGTCCAAGCCCCTCACGCTACACCTACTCCAATTCTCAATGTTCTGACCGATTAAAACAAGCATGTCAACCACGTTCCTCACTACTCTACCGACCGAAACTCCACTTTCAAGGAACTATGAATCTTCACCCATAGTTCTCTTTGTTAAGCAACATTTCCAAGGGCACTACCCCGCTTTAACTTATCGAAATGTCAAACCTCACCAATATCAAAATTAAACTCCATCTGCCAGTCCTTGGCTCATTGTTGGTCAAGGATCCCGCTATATTCTGAGATAATCTTCTTCACTGTCCACTGAACCAATTTGGTGATGTTATCTGTAAACTTACTAACCATGCCTCTGATAATCACATCAAAGTTGTTGATAGCCATGATAAAAAGCAGTGAGCTCAGCACTGTTTCTTTCAGAACACCGCTGGCCACAGGTCTTCAGTTTGGAAAACAATCCATTATCTTCAATCCAAATTTGTATCCAATTGGTTAGCTTTTACTAGATTACATATAATCTAATTTTAGTAATCTGTCTACGATGGGAAACCTTATTATATGCCTTGCTGAAGTTTGTGTAAAAATTGTACACCACAGTGTATTCTTCAATCTTCTTTGTCATCTCTTCATAATACTCAATCACATTAATTAGACATGATTTCACAAATCCATATTGACTATCCCAAATCATTCCTTGTCTTTCTAAATAAATGCAAATTCTATCCCTCAGAATCCCCTCCAAGGAACTCCTCGTCTCTGACCTTGGCTGATTGAGTCGATAACTCCCTGTGTTGTTTTGGCTCCCTTCTCCCTTTTCTAGCCCCACTCCTCCACTGCCCACAAAAAATAATTATAACTATGTTGGTGATATGGCCAATGATATAGTTCTCAGAGTGTGTCAGGGTCAGTGTTCGGAACAAGTCAGACAGATTTCTTTAATCTACTAAAACAACATGTCTATGACCAAAACAAACTATGATGGAAAGTGGAATGACGAGAGGATATTGCAAATATGTACAGTGATATTTCCCGTTGAAAAATACTGAGAAACACACACACACACACACACACACACACACAAAGACACACACGCACACACATACACACACACACACATACACACACACACACACACACACACACACACACACACACACACACACACACACACACATATTGTCGATAACAAAACTGAAAAGCAAAATATCTGCAAAGTTAACTTGAAAGAACATTGTCCAAATATGATTCGAACTTATGACCTTAGGAAAAATGAGAGTTTGACCCAAATACTGTTCTATGTGTAGAGTCATCAAGTCCTAGAGCATGGAGAGAGGCAGAGAGGCCCTTTGGCCCAAACTCGTCCAAGCTGACCCAAATATCCAACCACACTAACCTCATTTCCCAGCACTTGGCCCATAGCATTCTCGTCCTTTCCTGTCCATGTACTTGCCCAAATGCCATTTACGTATCCTTAATATAAATGCTTCAACCACTTCTGTTGGCAGCTCATTCCCTTTGTGTACCATTCTCTGTGTAAAACAGTTTCCATCAGTTTCCCTTTTATTGTTTCCCCTCTCACCTTAAACTGATGCTCTCCCCTCCTTGATTCCCCAACTCTAGGAAAAAAAGGTTGGGTCCATTCACCCTATCCATGTAAACTTCTATAGACACCTCTCCTGTGCTCTAAAGAAAAAAAGTCCTCGCTTGTCCAACCTCTCCCATTAATTCATACTGTTGAGTCCTGACAACATTTTTGTAAATTCCGTCTGCATACATTCCAAATTAAAAACATTCTTCCGATCGCAATGTGACTAAAACTGAACACAGCACTACAAGTGCAGCCTCACCAACATCCTGTATAACTACAACATAACTTCCCAACTGCTCTCCTCCATGTCCTGACCGATGCTTGCTAGTGTGGCAAAAGCCTACTTCACTACCATATCTAACTATGACCCCACTCTCAGAGAACGGTGGACCAAAACTCCATGGTCCCTCTGCTCAACTACACTCCTTAAGGTCCTACCAATCAACATGAAACTCCTACCTTGATCTAACGTTGCCAAAATATTCCTCGGCCCACTTCTCCAGTTTGATCAAGGTCCTGCTGCAATTTCTGATATACTTCCTCATTGTCCACGATACCACCTATCTTAGTGTCATCTTCAAGTTTCCTAGCCATGCCTTGTACATTCGCAAGAATATCATTGATACAGATAACAAACAGCAATGGGCCAAGCAGCGACCCCTGAGGCACTTCATTTGTCACAGGCCTCCAGTCTGAGAGAACCCTTCCACTATTACCCTCTGCTTACTACCATGAAGCCAATTGTGTATCTAATTTGCCAGGTCCCTCTGGATTCCTTGCGATTCTAACCTTCCAGACCAGCCTATCAATGGTAACCTTGTCAAAGGCCTTACTGAAAACCACACACTCTACCGCCCTACCCTCATCAACATTCCTGGTCACTTCATCAATGAACTCAAACAAATTTGAGAGGCATGATCTCCCACTCACAAAGCCATGTGATCTTTCCAGTATAAAAACAACTATTAATAATAATTATTAAAATTAATAACATCAAACTAATAAGATATAAAACTAATATCAAACTAATAATAAGATGACACTTTCAGTGGAGAATAAATTAACCATGGTATGTGATATTGGAACGTGCATCATAGGTGAAGGGAAGAATAGATTTTGTGCCTGTGTCATTGAACTGTGTTGAAAAAAAGCAAGGGTGACATGGTAGTTCAGTGGCTAGTACTGCTGCCTCATAATGTCATGGATCCGGGTTTGGTTCCAGCTCGGGTGACGCTCTGTATGGAGTTTGCACATTCTCACTGTGTTTGTGTGTGTTTCCTCTGGGTGCTCCATTTTCCTTCCACAATCCAAAGATCTATAGGTCAGGTGAATTGGCCATGCTAAGTTACCTATAGTGTTATGTGCACTCGTCAGGGGTAAATATAGGGTAGAGGAATGGAACTGGGTGGGTGACTGTTTGGAGGGTCAGTGTGGTCTTGTTGTGCCAGACGGCCTGTTTCCATACTGTCGGGAATCTGTCAAAAAAATTATTTCTAAACAAACCTTATATTTCCAAATGCATGCATATCGCACCCCTCAGAGTCTTCTCAAACAAAATACGTACCACAGATATTAGACTTCCTGGTCTATCGATCCCAGATTGTTCTTTGCTTCTCTTTTTGAATAATTGCACAACATTTGCTAATCTCCAATATTCTGGAACCTAACCTGTTGCTAACGATGATGCAAAAATATCAACCAGGGTTCCCGTAGTTTCTTCTGTAGCCTCTTGCAGTGTTCTTGGATGCATCTGTTTACAACCAGGAGATTAATCCACCTTCATACAGTCTAATGCATCTAACACACCTTCTCCTGTGATATTGACTCACCCCAAGATAACACTACGACCTTTGTCAGCCTCCCAAGGTTCATGTATTACTCCACGGTAAAGACAGAGGAGAAATATTCATTGAGAATCTCGCAAATCTTCAGGACATGCACGTCCATTTTGGACTTTGAGGGGTCATATTCTCATTTAGCTATTCTTTTGACTTTAATATACTTAATGAACCTATTTGGATTCACCCTAATCTTCTCAGCCAAAGCTATCTTGTGCCCCCTTTTCACCCTCCTGATTTCCTTCTTCAGTAAACTCCTGTATCCCCTGTATACCTCCAGGTGTTCCCTCGATCCCAGCTGCCTGGACCTGAGCCACGCCTCCTTTTTGCTGGTCAAAGCCTCAATATCTCCTGACATCCGAGGTTCCCTCTTCCTACCAACCTTGCCTTTTACCCTCACAGTAACATATAGACCTTGAACTGTCGACATTTCACTTTTAAAGTCCTCCCACTTGCAGGAGGTCCCTTCGCCTGCAAACAAACTCCTCCAACCAACCCCTACAACCTCCTGTCTCATTCCATCAAAATTCGCCTTGCCCCAAGTTTGAACTTGAACATGTGGACCAATTTTATCCTTCTGCATAACTATTTAAAAATTAATAGAACTATTTTCGCGGGTCCCAGAGGGCTCCCCCACTATCACCTCAGACACCTGTCCTGCCCTAGATCTTAGAGTAGGTCACGCTTCGTCCCTTCCCGATTTGCACTCTCTACTTACTGCTTGAGGAAACTATTCTGAACACACTTAATAAATTCACCCCATCTCAGTCCTTAATTCTATGTCATTCCCAGTCTATGTTAGGAAAATTAAAATCTCCTACTAATGCAATCGTCTCCCCAGTCTGTCTACATATTTTTGTTCCACTAATTCCTCGTTTATTATTTGGGGGCCTATAGTACAATCTAAATCCTATCACCATTCCCTTCTTATTTATTAGCTCCCCAGACAAATCCTCACAGGATGATCCATCAGTTATTTTATCTCTGTTTACTGCTGTGTTACTCGCCTTAATCAAAAATGAAACTCCCCGTCCCCTCTTTCCACCATCTCTGTCCCGCATAAAGCACCTGTACCCTGGTAAGTTAAGCTGCCGGTGCTGTCCCTCCCTTATCCATGTTTCAGTAATGGCTATAATATCCCAGTCCCACGCAGCGATCCATGTCCACAGTTCATCAGTCTTACCTGTCAGCCATCTTGCATTGAAACAGTTACGATTTAATCCAACAGACATTCCTTGCTGCCTGTCGTTGTCTAGCCTGACCTGTCTCTTCATTTTACTGTTTCTGATTACTGTATCTCCTTCCAGCCTCACACTTGCCTTCCTGCTGTTGAGGATCTCACCACTCCCCAACCCCAGCCAATCTCGTTGAAACCCTCCCTTGCAGCAGTTGCAAACCTGCCTGCTTGGATACTGGTCCCCTTCCAGCTCAGGTACAACTTGTCCTTCCTGAACACGCCACCTTGCCCCACAAAAGATCCCAGTGATCCAAAAATCTTTGCCCCCTGCACCAATTCTTTAGCCACTCCTTCATCTGCCATATCCTCCTATTCTTACCCTCACTAGCATGGAGAACTGGAAGTAAACTGGATGTTACTGTGCATTTTATCCTTTTCCGTAGCTCTCCACAATCACTCTGTAGGATGTCATCACTATTTCTACCTGTGTCATTCTGTCCTTTGTACCAATGTGCACAATGACTTCTGGCTGCTTCCCGCTCCCACCACCCTCCCCCTACTCCCGGTGAGAACGTTCTGCAGCCACTCTGAGACATCCTGGACCCTGGGCATGTGGGAGGCTACACACCATTCCGGATTCCCATTTGCTGCCACAGAATCTCCTGTCTGTTCACTATCGAGTCGAATAATTACTTCTGTTGTTATTCTACTTGCACAGCCTTCTGACAATGGGAAATCTTCATGAAACAGTTGAATTTGGCTGAATTGTTTTGCTTCAGGTAATGGGGAGATTCCAATGAATCCTCATCAGGACTCCTCCATTGGTGGGAAAGACGACTGGGCTTTTTTTCACTCCCACACATTGCTGTGATGAGCGATTGGGAAGCAGAAAGGGAGCAATAGAATGTTTCTCCACAGATAGGCTATATTTTCCATCTGTAAGTTAAATCAGTAACGTTTCCAGTCCCACACTGGACTCTGTGAGCTCTTCTTGAACATTGTCCGAACTATATGACTCCATAACATTCTCGACTCCAGGTCAGTGTGTTATTGCAGAATCAATTCATTCACAATAAATGGTCATACTTGTTTTGAAGATGTATTACTATGTGCTTGTATAATGTAAAAATAAGCGTTTCATGTCTTCACAAAGTCTGAGTTAAAATGAATATTCTTAAACATGTACAGTAATTGCTGGAAAAGCTCAGCTTGTCTGTCAGAATATGTGGGAAGAGAATTAACAGTTCAATTTTACTGTCTAATGACCTTTCCTTTGAAACTGACTTATTCTTAAATTATTTCCCCAGTTTTATTCTCCCACACCCTAAGAAATATCCATCCAGTATTCACCAACTACACTCTTCTCCAGATCTTATATGGTCAATAAACCATCCCTCATTCTCAGGCCTAACTGTTAATTCTTCACAACGTAATGTCTTCATCCCAAGAATGCATAAAGAGAAACATCTTTGAGACATTGCGAAAGCAATTTTTTTTTCAGTTTAGGCAGTTATAACTACACATAATACAACAGATGTAATCTCAGCAATGCATTGTACTGATGCAAAAAACATCACTAAGATCATACCCAACACCCCTTGCACGAAACAGGATCATGACATTTACCTTCCAAATCACTTGCTACATCTTCAGGTTAATTTGATATGATTCATGTACTACGACCCACAAATCTCTCTGTACCACTGAGTTCTGCATTCTCCTTGCATTTAAATAAATTTCTGCTGTTTCGTCTTTTCCACAAAACAGAAAATTTCCATCACATATATATTGTACTGTTTTTGTTTTCTGCTGAAGCTTTGCTCACAGCCATCCTCTGTCTTTATGCCATTGCTTGTTCTGCCTTCCCCTGTCCATATCCCATTGCAGATGCTCGGCCCTCCCCCTGTCTGTATCCCATTGCAGATGCTCTGCCTCCCCCCGTCTGTATCCCATTGCAGATGCTCTGCCCTCCCCCTGTCTGTATCCCATTGCAGATGCTCTGCCTCCCCCCGTCTGTATCCCATTGCAGATGCTCTGCCCTCCCCTGTCTGTATCCCATTGCTGATGCTCTGCCTCCCCCCGTCTGTATCCCATTGCTGATGCTTTGCCCTCCCCCTGTCTGTATCCCATTGCAGACGCTCGGCCCTCCCCCTGTCAGTATCACATTGCAGATGCTCTGCCCTCCCCCTGTCTGTATCCCATTGCAGACGATCTACCCTTCCCCGTCTGTATCCCATTACAGACGCACTGCCTTCAGCTGTCTGTATCGCATTGTAGATGCTGTCCCCTCCCCTGTCTGTATCCCATTGTAGACACTCTGCTCTTCCCCTATCTGGATCCCAATGCAGGTGCTCTGCCCACCCCATCTGTATCCCACTGCAGACGTTATGCCACCCCTGCCTATATCCCACTGCAGAAGCTCTGACCTCACCCATCAGTATCCCATTACAGGCACTCTTCCCTCCCCCTGTCTGTATCCCATTGCAGACGCTCTTCCCTCCCCCGACTGTATCCCATTTCAGACGCTCTGCCCCTGCCCTGTCTCTATCCCATTGCAGACGGTCCGACCTCCCCTGTCTGTATCCCATTGCAGACGCTCTCCCCTCCCCCTGTCTGTATCCCATTGCAGACGCTCTCCCCTCCCCTGTCTGTATCCCATTGCAGACACTCTACCCTTCCCCTGTCTGTATCCCACTGCAGACGCTCTTCCCTTCCCCTGTCTGTATCCCATTGCAGACGCTCTTCCCTCCCCTGTCTGTATCCCATTGCAGACACTCTACCCTTCCTCTGTCTGTATCCCATTGCAGACGGTCCGACCTCCCCTGTCTGTATCCCATTGCAGACGCTCTCCTTTCCCCTGTCTGTCTCCCATCGCAGACACTCTACCCTTCCCCTGTCTGTATCCCATTGCAGACGCTCTCCCTTCCCCTGTCTGTATCCCATTGCAGACGCTCTACCCTTCCCCAGTCTGTCTCCCATCGCACACGCTCTTCCCTCCCCCTGTCTGTATCCCATTGCAGAGGTGCATCCCTCCCCCAGTCCGTCTCCCATTGCAGACACACTGCCCTTCCTTGTCTGTATCCCATTGTAGACGCACTGCCCTCACTCTGCCCTCCGCTGTCTGTATCCCATTGCAGACAGTCTTCCCTCCACTGTCTGTATCCCATTGCAGACGCTCTGCCCTCTCCCCGTCTGTCTCCAATTGCAGGTGATCTGTCCTTCCACTGTCTGCATTCCCTTGCAGACGCTCTACCCTCCCCCTGTCTGTATCCCATTGCAGACGCTCTCCCTTCCCCTGTCTGTATCCCATTGCAGACGCTCTACCCTTCCCCAGTCTGTCTCCCATCGCACACGCTCTTCCCTCCCCCTGTCTGTATCCCATTGCAGAGGTGCATCCCTCCCCCAGTCCGTCTCCCATTGCAGACACACTGCCCTTCCTGTCTGTATCCCATTGCAGACGCTCTCCCTTCCCCTGTCTGTATCCCATTGCAGACGCTCTACCCTTCCCCAGTCTGTCTCCCATCGCACACGCTCTTCCCTCCCCCTGTCTGTATCCCATTGCAGAGGTGCATCCCTCCCCCAGTCCGTCTCCCATTGCAGACACACTGCCCTTCCTTGTCTGTATCCCATTGTAGACGCACTGCCCTCACTCGGCCCTCCGCTGTCTGTATCCCATTGCAGACAGTCTTCCCTCCACTGTCTGTATCCCATTGCAGACGCTCTGCCCTCTCCCCGTCTGTCTCCAATTGCAGGTGTTCTGTCCTTCCACTGTCTGCATTCCCTTGCAGACGCTCTACCCTCCCCCTGTCTGTATCCCATTGCAGACGCTCTGTCTCCATTTGACATCTTATTGAATGACTAGCCTGGTGCATGAGCAAATTGAGCTCCATCTCCTTCATCCGGTTCATTAGAATAGATTGTAATTTGTTGATGACCTCATACAGATCCCTGAAGAATTCCACTCGTTACAGCTTTCCAAACACAAAATGAGTAATGATCTATACTCTGCATTTCCTGACAGCTACCTAGGGCTCACCCTCTTCTGCATAACAGCCTGGGATGGTTATAGGGCGTCACCCTGTGCGGTAATTTACTGAATACTTCATTCTGTTTGGTGGGGTCTGTTTGGTGCAGCCCATTTTGCCGCAGACGCATTTAGGCACAGAACTATTTCAGCGCAGCTCATATTTATTCCTTTTCAGGCTTAGGTAAAAGCATTAATCAAAGCAATAAAAATAAAAATAATGTTTATTGCCTTTAGTAAAAATGTTAAAGAGACACCTGAGTAAGTATAACACTGACTCAGAGTTTTATTTCAGAGCAAAAATGATAATCGGTCTTGCATTTATTCACATTGAAAACATTCATGAAGCGATTGAACATTTGACTGATGCGCTTCCAGATGAACTGCAACCGCTGCTGGACTGGTTCGAGGATAACTATGGAGGTAGAAGATTACGCAGTAGAAATGGTCGGCGTTCACCGCTTTTTCCAGTTGGAATGTGGAATTTATATGAAAGAACTTTAAACAATGACGACAAAACAGACAATAATGCAGAAGCTGCCCACAGGAGATGACAATGCGAACTTGATGTGGAACATCCAGTTATTTGGAAATATATTGACAGTTTACCAAAGGTTCAGAGAGGAAGGGACCTTTACTATTAGCATCTGATAGCAGGGCACGATAGTCCGTTGAAATTAAAGAAGCAGATGCTAGAATACAAACACTCGTAAGAAGATTTAGTGAGAGAAATGATGTCGAGTATTTACGAGGATTGCCCATAATTTTGAATGAACGTCATGTTTTAGATTTTTCGTAATGAACTTATATCATTTACTTTTTTTCTTTTTAACATTTTTACTGAAGAGAAGAAACATTATTTTTATTTTTAGTCTTTCATTAATGCTGTTAACTAAGCCTGAAAAGTGTGAGAGATTAGATTGGAACTGCCAGCGAGTTTCAATTGAGAATTGCTCTTTACTGAACATTGATACTTACTTGGTTGGTGGGACGTCGATGTTTCAGAATCTCCACACAAGGTGTCCTGGTCCTCTCTGGCTTTTTGAAGGATCCTCCCCATATGTCGAGGCAGACAGTGAGGGAACGGATATCGGGCACTCAACTTCGTTACAGCATCTGTAAGCCGCCCTCTCTCTCTCTCTCGCCTCCCTATCCCTCTCTTTCACCCCTCCCTCTCTCTCTCACCCACTCTCTCTCTCGCCCCCTTCACTCTCTCGTCCCCCTCCCTCTCTCTCTCGTCCCCCTCCCTCTCTCACTCGTCCCCCTCCCTCTCTCTCTCGTCACCTCCCTCTCTCTCTTCCGCCCCCTCCCTCTCTCTCTCCCGCCCCCTCCCTCTCTCGTTCCCGCCCCCTCTCTCTCCCGCCCCCTCCCTCTCTCTCTCGCCCCCTCCCTCTCTCTCTCGCTCCTCCCTCTCTCTCTCGCCACCTCCCGCTCTCTCTCGCCCTCTCACACTCTCTCTCGCACCCTCCCTCTCTCCCCCCTCCCTATCTCTTTTTTCCCCTTCCTCTCTCTCTCTTTCCCTTCACTCTTTCTCTCACCCCCACCCTCTCTCTCTCACCCCCTCCCTCTCTCTCTCTTGCCCCCCCTCTCTCTCGTCCCTCTCTCTCTCTTGCCACCTTCCAACTCTCTCTCGACCACCTTTCTAACTCGCCGCCCTCTCTTTCTCTCGCCCCCCCTCTTTCGCCCACGCCCTCTCTCTCTCTCGCCCGCCGCCCCTCTCACACCCCCTTCCTCTCTCTCTCGCCCCCTTCCCTCTCTCTCTCGCCCCGTCTCTCACTTGCCCCCTCCCTCCCTCTCTCGCTCCCCTCCCTCTTTCTCGCCCCCCTCTCTCTCTCTCGCCCCCTCCCTCTCTCTCTCACCCCATCCCTCTCTCTCACACCCTCTCCCTCTCTCTCACCCCCCTCTCCCCCTCCCTCTCTCTCCCGCCCACCTCTCTCTCTCGCCCCCTGCCTCTCTCTGTATCACCCCACCCTCTCTCGTCCCGCACCCCCCTCTCTCTCGCCCCTCCCTCTCTCTCTACCCACACACCTGTCTCTCATGCCCGCCGCCTCTCTCTCTCACCCTTCTCCCTTTCTCTCTCGCACGTCCCTCTCTACCTCGCTCCCCTCCCTCTCTCTTACCTCCTCCTTCTCTCGCTCCCCCCTCTCTGTCGCCCACCCTCCCTCTCGCTCTCGCTGCTCCCTTTCTCTCTCAACCACCCACCTCTCTCTCTCTTGCCCATCCCCTCTCTCTCTCTCTCTCATGCCTCTTGCTTTCTCTCTCGCCCCTCTCTCTCACCTCCACTTAGTCGAGCTGCTGGGGATGGTTTGCAGAAGGTTGTGCTGTGAGCTGCCTCAGATATTCCGGAAAACCTGATGATTTGGTGACGCAACTCTGAATGGAACATGGGTACTGTAGTTACAGCATCTGGGTCTGCAACATGAACAACAAATGGAGCAGAGGCTACAGAGAGGGGAAGCTCTGAAACCACAGAGTGAGTGTATGTTGGGAAAGGGACATGCCGTATTTGACTGTGCCTTAGTCTGGACAAGTACACATTCTCACTCTCCCCGTTACATTCACTGGTGCACACTCTCCCTATCTGCCCCTCACACAAATTCACACTGCCCCTCTCTCACGATCCACACATGCACTCCACTCTGTCACACACACGGATGAACACAGACCCTCTCTCTCTCTCCCTCCCGCACACACACGCACAATCCACCTCACTCTCTCTCACATACAGAATGGGTGTCTCTCACTCCCCTTCACGCAGACACGCCCTCTCTCTCACACATACACATGCGCGCTACTCCTACTTTGTAAATAAAACCAGTCTGACTCCAGGGCAAGACACAGACAGAGTCCAAACAAGGCCTCAAGCTTAGAATACATTATCTGACCGCAACTGTTACTTCATTTACATCGATAGTACCTGAAGGTGTCTCCAGGCAGTGACTTGAAATAAATTCTGTGATTTGCATTTTAATCAATCAAACCCGCCTCTCCATTCTGACTGATTAAGTACTTAAGAGCCATCTTAGGTGTGTACAATTCATGTGCATGACTTGTACAACCCTTTGATCTTGGATAAAGATGGCTGGAAGTGAAGACTTTACGGTGGAACCGTTGATGAAGAACAGTGGAAGGCTTTCAAAACAATTTTTCAACGTTCCCAGCAACAGCATATAATGGTGAAATGGAAGGACTGTAGGAAAAGGGTAATCTACCATGAACGACCCAGGTAATAAGGGAGGCTATCAAATTAAAATAAATGGCATAAATAATGGCAACGACCAGTGGGAAAGTAGAAGATTGCGAAAACTTTAAATGTCAAAATAATGTCAAAACCGTTAACTTTTTTGTTGCTTTATTTTGACATTTATCAAGACACATCCGATAGGTTACAAGAGTAAACTACCTCAGAATATAAAGACAGATAGCAAAATATTCTATAAATATACAAAACGAAATGAATGGCTAAGGTAAGCAATTGTCCTTTAGAATGTGAGAAGTGGGATCCAGTAATGAGATATGAGGAAATGGACAAGGAATTGAAGAGTTATTTAGTTGGTCTACACAATCAAGAACACTAATAACATGTCAGTAATTGTCAAAGGCAGGAAGGTATGTGAGTACCTGGAAACAACCACTCCCAAGAGAGAGATAGTGTTGGGCAAGCTCATGGAGCCAAAGGTAGATAAGTCTCCTGGCCCTGATGGAATGTATCCCAAGGTACTAACAGAGGTGATGAGAGAAATAACAAATGCACTTTTGGAAATTTTTCTGATTTCACTGGACTCTGATACAATTCCAGCAAATTGGAAAACAGGAGTACAGACACCACTGTTTAAAAAGGGAGATAGACAACATGAGGGGAATTATAGAGTGGTTAGCCGAACATCTGTAGGAGAAAATATTTCAATCTGTAATCAAGGAATAAATGGCAATGCATCTTGATAGAAATTGTCCCGTTGGGGAGACACAGTGTTGGTTAATGAAAGGCAGGCCACGTGTAACTAACCTACTGGAATTCTATGAAGACATTACAACTACAGAAGCCCAGTAGGTGTGGTGTACTGAGATTTCCAAAAGACATTCAATATAGTGACGCCAAAAAGGTTGCTGCATAAGGTGTGGCATTACGGGCAATGTATTAACATGGATAGAGGCTTGGTTAACTAACATGAAGCAACGAATGGGAATACATGATTGTTTTTCTGGTTGATGATCAGTGACTAGTGGAGTGCCTCAGGGATCGGTGCTGGGACTGCAATTATTCACAGCTTACATAGATAATTTGGTGTAGGGGAGCACGTGTAGTGTCTCAAAGGTTGCAGATGATACTAACATGACTGGCAGAGTAAAATGTGGAGAAGATGGTTAAACTTTACAAAGGGACATAAAGAGTTGAAGTGAGTGGGTCAAGGTCTGGCAGATGGAGTACAATTATAATAAATGTTAAATCATCCATTTTGGTAGGACAAATACTAAAGAGGACTCTTATTTGATTTGTTTAAAAAATGCAGCATGCTCTTGTGCAGAGGGACCTGGGTGTCCTTGTGCATGAATCACAGAAGCTGGTCTGTAGGGGCAACAGGTAATTAACAAGGCAAATTGAATTTTGCGAAAGGGATTGAGTGTAAAAGTAGGGAGTTATGTTGCAGATTTAAAGGGTACTGAGGAGACCACACCTGTAGTATGTGCAGTTTTGGTCTCCCCGTCTGAGAAAGGAAATACTAGCACTACAATGTATGCAGAGGAGGCTCGTTAGGTTGGTTTCAGAGGAGAGGGGTTTGGTTATGAGGAGAGACTGAATACATTGGAATTATACATTGATTGGAATTTGAAAGAATGAGGGAGGAAGGAATAGAAACATTTTTAATTGTGAAGGGAGTAGGTACGATAGAAATATAAAGGATGATTCCAGAAGCATGTGAAATTAGATAACAGGGCAAAGCCTCAAAACTATATGGAGCAGATTTAGGACTGAATTGAGAAGGAACGTCTTGACCAAGAAGCTTGTGAACCTGAAGAATTCTTGAGGATTTGTCATTGAATGTGTTTGAACTCTTATAGATAATTGTTTGAAGATTAAAGGAATGATGGATTATGGTGAGTGGGCGGGTAAGTGGAGCTGAGGCTATGAAATGATCAGCCATGATCTTATTGAATGGTGGCACAGGCTTGAAGGGCCCGATGGCCTACTCCTGCTCCTAGTTTGTACGTTCTTATGTAATGGGTCAACATGAAATGGGAATTATATTTGACAAACTGACTGGTCGATGCATACAGAGAAGAAATGGATGCAATGCATTTACAGTTTCAGAAAGATCTTGATAAAGACTATGGCCGAGTGTGCAAACTCAAATGTTACGGCATTGGGACTAAAATATGAACATGATTTTAGAATTGGAGAACTGACACGAAACAGTGAACAGGAATAAAACAATCTGTTTTGAAGTTGAAGGATCATGGCGTGTCGTAGGGATTAGTGATTGTGACACAGCTATTCTCAATGCATACCATCATTTAGTTGAGGAAATCAAATGCAATATTTCTCAGTCTGCTGACAGCATGAAATGATGTCGGATTGTTAGTGGGTGAGGAGGATTTAAAAAAAAAGCTCCAAGGTGATTGAGACAAGTGGAGTGAATGGGCAAATATGTGGCAGATGAAGATCAATGGGGGTGGATGTGATGGTGTGTACTTTGATAGGTACAATAGAACAGCAAACTATCATTTCAAAAGGGATTGTATGAAACATGTTGGTCTTTAAAGGGATTTATGTTCTTTCTTTTTTTTTCCTGTTGCGCAGCCCTCCGAAGTCAGTGCAGGGCAGTGAGTTCTGAACCCAGAAGTCAATACTGGGAATGGTATTGACACGCTGACCAGTGTACACAAACCCACCAAGTGGGGAGCTGTAACATTTTAAAGGATCTGTATTTCCTTGTACACCAGTCACTGAAAGCAATATTGCAAGAGCAGAAAGCAGGCAGGAAGATAAACGGTGTGTTGACCTTAATTTCTAGGGGATTGACTGACAGAAGTAAGGGTGTCTTACTGCAGCTGTACAGGGCCTCGGTGAGAGCCCATCTCGAACATTGTGCAGTATGGTGTGCAGTACTGGTCTCCTTACCTAATCAGTGACAAACCTGACATTGAGGGAGTACAGTGAAGGATGACCAGACTGATCTCTGGAATGACAGGCTTGTTGTGAGAGCAGAGTTTGGGGCGTTTAGGCCTGTGTTCAATGGGCTTCAGGAAAATGAGTGGAGATCTCAGTGAAACATATAAAACTATAACAGTGTGAGACATATTGGAAGATGATAATTCCCCGGCCTGGGACGTCTAAAACAAGAGGCCACCGTATTAGGTATAGACAGGCCACTCTGCATTGAGATGAGAATAAATGTCTGCACTCAGCGACTGGTGACTCTGGGAATTTCTCTGCCACATAAGCAGTGGAACAGAAGGCACTGAATATGAGTAAGGATTTCTCGACACGAAAGGAAGCGGGAGGCATCTGGAGTATGGCGGTCACAAGCTCTCAGACGTTAGGAAGGAGGCCTCTGCAGGGTCAACAGAAATGTGTTTCCCATTCCCTTTTCCGATACTGAGGCTGGTGCCGGGAATTCTGTCAGTTTTATCCTTACAAACTTCAGAGCAGTTTGATACAATTTTGTGTCCTACTTTGCCGTTTTCGAGACCATTGAAAAGTTTATCACATGCATGTGTGTACAGAGTATCGTTTCGGCCAGACCAGGAATGCATGGAATTAACCAGGCCAGAATTCACTTCCTGAATGTACATTGATGAAGCAAATTGGAGTTTACAATCGGCATTGATTTCAGCATCATCATTACTGATACCAGATTTTAGATCTCGATATGTTGTTAATTGCTTTTCA
The DNA here is from genome assembly GCF_047496795.1 of Chiloscyllium punctatum. Lineage (NCBI taxonomy): Eukaryota > Metazoa > Chordata > Chondrichthyes > Orectolobiformes > Hemiscylliidae > Chiloscyllium > Chiloscyllium punctatum. The sequence goes on along the minus strand of NW_027309835.1, from coordinate 124,576 downwards.
ATTCCATCAGCTATCCAGGGCATTAGCCTGGACCGGATTAGTAACCCAGTGATATTTCCACAACAGCACCATCTCCACGTAGGGACCTAATGGAAACCACACTGAGCTGGTTATTTCTGTGCCGTTTGACAGATCTGTCCAAAAGAATTTCTACCAGTTTAACTATCGTGATGGGACTGAGGGGGTGGCAAATGGTCAGATTGTAATTATTCTCCTCTTCGCGGACTGGACATAGTTGAGTAATTTTCCACATTGCCAAGAAGATGTCAGAGTTGGAGCTGGAATGAAACAGCTTCTCCCAGGGACACGGTTGTTGTGCAGCACAAGACTTCAGTCCTGTTGCAGGAATCGTGTCAGGACCCTTTGCCCTTGTCGTATCTACTCTGTTCAGCTGTTTCTTCATTTCACTTGAAGCAAATCGAATTGATTGAAGACTGGCATCTGTGATTCTGTGGGCATCATGGCGAGGGTGAGGTGGATCATCCACTCAACACGTCTGGCGGAGTATCTTGCCAAAAATACATCATTATCTTTTACACTGATGTACAGGACTGTTCCATTATTTAGGATGGGGATAATAGTGAGCCCTCTCCTCCATGAAATTGTTTAACCGTCCATCACCATTTATGGCTGGATGTGACAGGACTGTTGGTTTGTTGGTGTTGTGATCATTACACCCTCTCTATCACATGTTATTGCTGCAGTTTGGAATGCAGACAGTTAGTTATGGTAGCTTTAACGGGTTGTCATCAGGTTTAGGTACACACGATTGGGACACTGGCACGTTCACCTATACATCACTGAACCATAGATCAACTTGGTTGGCATGGTAGACTGAGGGATTATCCCAGGAAAAACGTTAATTTAAACAGAATTTAATTCTGTTTCTGATGCTGCTGTGGTCTGCAGAACCACATCAATATCAGGAATTCTCTATTTCAGAAGGTTTGGAGAGTTAGATCATTTAAAATATCTACAGATGAGCTTTGACCTGGAAATGAATTGAATGCAATTAAAGACTAGTGATGAAGGAGGCGTGAAAAAGTCATAGACTCTTCGAATAATACAATATTCAAACAGACATTTTGGCTCAACTCGTCCATACTCACCTGGTTTCCTAAACTGAATGATTACTATTTTTCTTCTTTAGACGCACACCCCTCCAAACCTTTGGTATTCATGTACACATCCAATTGTCTTTCAAATGTTGTAACTGTACTCCCCAATGCTACTTCCTCTGAAAGCTCGCTACATATACACGCCACCCTCTGTGAGAAACAACTGTCCCTTAGATCTCTTTTAAATGTCTTCACTCTCACCTTAAACCTATCCTGTCTGGTTCTGGACACACCCACCTGGAGGAAATGATCTTGTCTATTTATCCTATCCATGCATCTCATGATGTAATAAAGGTCACCTCTAAGCCTCCAACGCAAAAGGAACAAAATCCCAGCCTATCCTTATATCTTAAAACTTCCCGTCTCTGTCACATAATTTTAAATACTTTTGTCCCCTTCTCAGTTTATAACATTCTTCCAATAGCAGGACAACAAGAATTGCTTCAAATGTGGCCTTACCATTTTCTTGTAGAGCCACAACATGATGTGCCAATTCCTATAATCAATCCTCTGACCATTGGAAGTCAGCTTGCCTTACGCCTTATTCACTGTCCTGTCAATCTGCGACTCCACTTTCACGGAACTATGTACCTGGACCCTAGGTTTCCCTGTTTGGCAACACTCCCCCCAGCGCGCTACCATTTTCTGAATAAATCCTACACACTTTTGTCTAACAAAATGCAAAATCTCGCATTTATCTGCATGAAGATCCATCAGCCAATCCTCAGCCCACTTGTCAAGTAGATCAAGATATCTTTGTTCTCTAAGACAGCCTTCTTCACTGTCCACCATAACTCCAATTTTGGGGGTTTCACCTCCAAATTCCTATCCACGGTTCCAATATGCTCATCCAAACCATTTACAAAAACCATGAACAACAGCAGCCTGGTCCTTGTGGCACAACGCTGGACACAGGCCTCCAATTGGAACAGCAGATCTCTCCCAGCACCCTCTGTCTACTACAGTCAAGTCTGTTTGTATCTAAGTGGATCGCTCTCCCTGATCTCCTGCGATCTAACCTTATTAAACAAACTACCATGTGGAACCTTGTTGGGCCTTAATAAGGTCCACATAGACAACGTATGTTGCTTTACCTTCATCTATCTTCCTGATCACTTCTTCAAAAACTCCAATCTAGTTTGTGAGACATGGATTCCCAGACAAAAAGACGTGCTGAATATCCCTAATCAGTCCTTGCCTTTCCAAATGCATGTAAATCCTGCCTCCCAGAATCTCCTACAAACACTTATTCACCCTTGACATCAAACTCACTGGTCTGTCGTTCCCTGGGTTTTCTTTGCAGCCAAATTACAAATAATGTAACAACATTAGCTGTCTTCCTGTCCTCCAGGACCTCAACCGTGGCTGTCAATGATACACATAAGAAAGTCAAGAGAACTTCAGATTTCGTAAACCAGAAACTAAGACAGAAATGTGCTGGAAAAGCTCTGCAGGTCTGGCAGCATCTGTGCAGAGAAATCCGATTTAATATGTTACAACACGGGGGAAACCTTCCCCCCCTCCCACCATCTCCACCACCCCACGCTAATTTAAACTTGCAACACAGAAAAGATTTAACCCATGCTGTAATTTGTAAAAATTCGGAAGGCCAATAACCATCCTAAAGGTCACTATTTAAAGCAAGAATTAACATTTTTTTAAAAAATGTCTAACAGGGAATAATTACCTAACAACTTTTTGCAACTCCTTTCTCTGACCAATCTTTTACTTACTCTTCTATAATACTGGTCCGATAATCCCCCCACCCCACCCCTCCCCCAATTAAGATATACCAAAACATTCAAATTTCAGAACCAGCCAGCTGTCGAATCTTCTCTTTGTATCTTCCTCTGTCTTCGCTTCTTCTCCTTAGAGCTTCTGTTTCACAGGTCATTGATAAATAAAGGTACATTTTGGTGAGCTATTCTCCGGTCAGTCTGCCGATGTTGGTGCCGTGGCAGTTCTCCCCGAACTGGTCAAATTTCTTTTCAGCTTTCTATCCCAAATCATCGGGTAATTTCCATTTTTTTATAATATTGCCAAATGCCAAATGTAAACTCGATTGTAGTTTAGCTTCTTGGGACATAATTTAAATGGATTGATCAAATTTGATTTTATTTTTTGTCTCATAGTAACCCAGGTACTGCAAGCTGCTGGACCACATGTTACATTGTAAATTTTCCAGAACTCACTGTGCTTGGAAATCCTTCAACTCTCTTAAAGGTACAATACCCTTTACACATTCATAACCCCTTCTCTCTCAAAAAAGAACAATCATAATGAAAACACGGTCTCATTTGTTTTTCTATTCTTTCAACACATTACCATAACACACCGATAACCTAAATCTAAGTTCACCTTAACTTTTTCCCCTTATCCTATATGTAACATTGGATAATTTCAAATCTCGTCTAATCTTTATCAGTTAAATCTGTGAGAACGCATCTGAGATTACATACTTACGACACGCTACGTGTACGATTTTTAAATTAAAAGTCTGTAACATAAGACTCCAATGAAATAGCCTTTAAAGCGTTCAAAAAATGTCAGCAGATTGGGGTCCGTGTACACAACCATCTCCAACACTCTGTTTGTGAGTACACATTAAAATGTTATAACTGTAATACCAAACTCAACAGTCCTTTCTCAATCGTGGAATATTTTCTCTGGTGAATGTTGAGCTTCTTTGAAAAGGACGATCCCATCTCAGCACAGTGCAGCTCCAACTCCTATGTCACTCACATTGACGGCAACTTTGAAATGTTTTCAAGCATTTGGTGTAGCTGAAACTGATTTGGTGCTCAATATTTCTTTTTAATGGTCGAATGTCTCCTGGCATTGTTCTGTCATCCAATACTTTGTGTTTTTCTTCAGCAAGTCGGTAAACGGTGCTACTACACTGCTGACATTTGGAACAAACTTCCGATAGAATCCGCTGACTCCGAAGGAGCGAAGCACCTTTTTTCTTCGAGGTTGGCCGTGGAAATTCCTCGGTTGCTTTTGTCTTTGCGTTCCATGGTATCAACCTTCCATGACAGATATTTTGTCCCTTGAACATCATGTCTGCTTTCACAAATTGTGTTTTGTTTAATTTTATCAGCAGTTTTGGTTCTCGTATTCGTTCAAAAAGCTCTGCCAACTGTACCAAGTGATCTTTCCAGGACTTAGTGAAGATCACGACATCGCCTAAACGGACTGCACAGTTTATTAATCAGGCTACAACTCTGTTCATGAGTCTTTGGAATGTGTTGGGTGTGTTTGTCATTCCAAAGGGCATCACTTTGAATTGATACAGACCATTTGCTGTTACAATTCAGAAATTTATTTCACTGTCTCTGATAAAGATACCTGCCAGAAACCACGCATTAAATCCAACTTCGTGATGTAACTGACTTGTCCAACTTTCTCGATACAGTCCTCCAATATCGGTATTGGATGTACGTCTGATTTTGTAACAGTCTCGATCTTCCAATAATCCAAGCAAAATCATTGAGTCCCATCCGGTTTGGGAACTAAGATGATCGGCGAGCTCCACTCGCTCAGGCTTGGTTCGATGATGTCCTCATTGAGCATAACCTCCACCTCCTTCTGGAACTGTCTGGCTTTGAGGGATAAAGCCGATATGGATTGTTTTATCGGAACAGTACTCTCTACAACAACTTCATATACAATAGTGCCCACCATATGATTCTAACATATGTCCTCATATTGCAATAACAAACCTTTCAACTGTGTTCTATGCTCCGGAGACAGACAGTTTACTAATCTACCCCACTGCTCAAGGACTTCTACGTTTTTGACATATTTTGAGGCACATCAAAACCCACGACATTTGGAATTGATTCTTCACTCTGTGGGGGAGTAAATAACACCTGTTTCTCCAATTCTTTCTCTCCTCTACTTTTCAGGAGGGGACCTGCACACTCATTTATAAGTCACATGAAGTGGTCTTCAAATGTGGGAATTGGCAACAGAGGTGCTAGTTTCATTACTGTCCGTGTCCTACCTACCATCTGGCATGAATGACATGTATGCCAAACGTTAACCACATCTTTGTGCATTCCAGGTCAATAAAAATATTTTTGTCCCTTAGCCCGAGTCTTTCGTACCCCTCGGTGACCTCCTTCAGGTAGTTCATATCCTACCTGTAAAACTTCCTGTCTCTATGCTTCCAGCAACACAATCTGGTACACCTCAGCACATTTCTCCTCTGCACTAACCTGATGTGGTCTCTATTTCTGTCTTAAGGTCTATCTTTCAGATAATAACCCTCATGAATATCCTCTGCCTCCTTTTCAGAGTACACATCCACATATATATCTTTTATCGTCTTGTTTGTCTGTTTCAAGTCCTTTAGCCTTTCAGGACAAAACACCTCTGTCTGACCCACTGCCTGTTCAGGTTTTCCCTGCACCATTACGGCAAACAGGGTGTCCATTAACTGAATCTCAACTCCTTCATCTTTGTCTATAGTTTGTCCTTCGTGCTGTGACTTATAATAGTGAAATATGGTTACTGCACAGCCTGGGAAAATACCAGGATATTTCCGATTTAACACTTCCGTTTCTTTGTCTTCCTTGGGCTTCTCCACAACAAGCGATGTCACTCCCAACTTGGACCCTGCTGAACCGTTCCCAAGAACAAACTGCATTCCTGGATGTGACAGTCTGTCAAACTTTCCCGCTATAACTTCCCCAGTCTTGATTAGGCACTCCAACCTGATCTTACATTGGGAAATGCTAAATTTCTGTCCATCCTTCCCATAAATTAATGCATTCCCGGGTAACAGATCAGAAAGACTGCAAATTCATTCATCTCTTCCTATTATCGTCTGGTTAGATCATGTATCTCTCAAAATGGTAACTTCTTGCTCTTCTACCCCCGTTAGTTCTGAGTAAACTTTACTCACAGACGCAAATTCTTTATAGAGATCAGGTACCAACTCCATACCCAGCCCCTGCCTTGGCTGTGCACTTTCCTGCAGCTCTTCGGTCTTGTTGGGGTTTCCTTTAAATCTTTCACTAATGCCACTGGCTTAGCTTCTTTTACCACATCTTTTCCCACAGTCCTTTTCTTAACAATCAGCACTGTGACCATACATTAACCTCCTTAAGTTGGTGAAAACACCTTTTCCCAATGCCCTTCGGAAACCACCGGCACTGTAATTTTCTGTGTTCCACTCCATTACAGTGAAAACACCTGAGGCCTTTCACCTCCTTTTCACTCTCTTGGGCAGCTTCTTTAACCTGTGGTAAACTCATATGTTCTACTCTTTCTTTTATAGTGTAGCATCTCCCCTTCTCCCAAACTCTATCCCTCACAGGACAAAATTCTGGCTGGAAGCTTGTCTTATGCAGCAGCATGTATTCATCTATTAATTCTCCTGCCCTTCTCAATTTCTGAACTTTCTTTTCCTCCACATGAATTATTATCATCTCTGGAAGTGAGGTTTTAAACTCCTCCAGCAGAATAATCTCCCTTAGAGCTTCATAGGTCTTATTTTTAGATTAGATTACTTACAGTGTGGAAACAGGCCCTTCGGCCCAACAAGTCCACACCGCCCCACCGAAGCGCAACCCACCCATACCCCTACATTTACCCCTTATCTAACACTACGGGCAATTTAGCATGGCCAATTCACCTGACCTGCACATTTTTGGACTGTGGGAGGAAACCGGAGCACCCGGAGAAAACCCACGCAGACACGGGGAGAACGTGCAAACTCCACACAGTTAGTCGCCTGAGGCGGGAATTGAACCCGGATCTCTGGCGCTGTGAGGCAACAGTGCTAACCACTGTGCCACCGTGCCGCCTTTAAAGCCTGCACCCATCTATCAAAATGCCTTTGTTTAATTCTTTCGAACTCAACATAACGCTGATCTTGTTCCTTCTTTATGTTTCTGAACTGCTATCTATATGCTTCCAGTACCAATTCGTAAGCACATAAAATACCTTGTTTCACGTCTTCATAATCTCTTGACCCCTCAACTGGCAGGGCAGCAAATACCTCACTAACTGTGCCGACCAGCTTAGCCTGAACTACCATTACCCATACATCCTTTCACCACTCTACCTGCCTAGCCATTTTTAAAAAAGAAATAAAGAAGGCTTCAACATCTTTCTCATCAAAATGTGGCAGAATTTTGACATAGTTGTATACATCACTAATGTCCCTTTTACTCTCCAGCCTGTTCACTTGACTTTGCATACTAAATCACAACTTCTCAAGTTCAAATTCACTCTCCCTTTGCTCAGCTGAGAACCTTCTCCTCTCTTTTTAATCCCCTATCTCAAAAGCTTCTGACCTCCATGCAGAAGACTAGACTGTCTTCTCAGAGATGGAAGATGCCTCCTTGAGACATGGCACAAATCATCCGCTGTGCCTCCTTACCATCAGCAAACCACGTTAATGCAACACGCATGAAACATTAGCAATGGAGCCAGAAGGCAAAGCATGGAACAGTCTGTTTGTGCATTCTCTGCTTCATTGGTTTGTAAAGTTACAGCATCGATGACATCCTCCTATTTCCGTGTAACAGTTTGGAGGGGCTGAATGGCCTCTTCTGTTCGTGTGTCAGTGTCTCGGGTGGCTGAATGTCCTCTTCCTCGTTCCAGGGAAGAGGCTTATTATTGGGTGACCCGTGGTAGCTGCTTACCTGCGTGCTGTGCTGACTAGATTCCTTATATTCCTGTGTAACATTAGACAAACAGGAGGTTGGAAGAAACAGCAAGTCAGGTAGCATCAGGAGGTGAAGAAGTCACAAAGTTCAAGTATACCCATTCTTCAGGATTGCAGGTGGGGGTAGGGGGAACTGCAGATAAAGAGGGAAAGGAGTGGTTGGGGTGTGGAGAGCAGAAGGATGGTGAGGTAGGGGTAGGTGGACACAAGTGGTGGGTGCAACGTGGTTGGTCGATGGGAGGGATGAATATAGTTGGGAACTAGAAGGTGGGGTCATTTGGTGGAATGGAAGGGAGGAGGCGGGGCTGGAATGGTTATTTAAAATTGGAGAACTCAATGTTGAGTCCTCCAGGCTGTAGGCTAACCATGCAGAAGGTAAGATGTTGTTCGTCCAATTTGCGGTCTGACTCACTGTGGCAACAGAGGAAGCCAAGGAGGTCATGTTGGAAAGGAATTGGGAAGGGGAATTGAAATGGGTGGTGACTGGGAGCTCAGGCCAGCCCCTTTGGACCGGGCTGTGATGCTCGGTGAAATGTGCACTTAGTTTACGTTGCTCTCCCCGATGTAGACAAGACCACATCAGGAGAACCTACTGCAGTAAACTAGATTGAAGGAGAGGCAGGTGAACCTCTGTTTCCCCTGGAAGGACTGTTTGGGGCGCTGGATAGAGGTGAGGAAGGTGTGTGCCAGCAGGTGATGTATTTTATTTTTCATCTGCAAGTGTCAGTTGCCCGTGGGGATTGACAGGTTTGGTGGGGAGTATGGCACGAAACAAAATTTGTGAAGGGATCAGTCCTTGTGGAAGATGTGCCAGGTAATGGGATCCAACCTAGTTTACTGTGTCTGCCATTCCTGATGTGGTCTTCTCTATATCGGGGAGACCAAATGCAAACTAAGAGGAATGGTTTGCTGAGCATCTCAGCTGGTCCTGTAAGGGCTGACCTGACCTCCCAGTCACTGCCTATTTCAATTACACCTACCAATCCCATTCCGACATGACATCATTGACCTCATCCATTGCCACAAAGAACCAAAGCACAAATTGGAGGAACAACGCTTCATATTCCACCTGTGTAGCCTACAGCCGGGGGTCTCAACACTGAGTTCTCCAATTTCTAGTAACCTCCCTTCCAATCCCCAGATCTCCTGCTTAGCCCCTCCCCTTTCCATTCCTCTGATCAACCCATCTTCCAACTGTCAACTGGATTCATTCTTCCCATTGGCCAACCCGGTGGTACCCTTTACCTGTGTTTGCCACCACAACACGCCGTCTCCTCCTATTTCCCCACCTCGCATCATTATCAGTACACACCCTTGCCCCCACCCCCAGACATGAAGGAAGGTTATACCCAAGATGTGGACTTTTTCTCCTGATGCTGCCTGGCTTGTTGTGGTCTTCCAGTTTCCTGAATTCCAACATTTGTAGTTTTTAAAAAAAAATCTCTTCTTGTGTAATAGGTAAGAGAGAGTGAGTGCGCTGTGCCTCTACTTATCCAATAGCTTCTATGGGCTGAATGGCATTCTCATATTTCTGTGAAACCTGCTTGAGATGCTGAATGAGCTCCTCATTTTTAGTCCTGTGGAAATGTTCAGGGTCCAGCAGTGCTGTTACATGAATGTTGCCTACACAGTAACAGCATGAGCTTGAATGTTGTCCAGGTTTTGCTGTTTTATGCGATCTTTTCTGAGCATCCTCACTTTTGATCGAATGACGGAGAGTAAGACGTTGCTGAAGCAGCTGAAGATGTTTGTGCCGAGGAAGCTACCCTGAGGACCGCCAACAGAGATATCCAGGGACTGAGAGGATTGATCTCCATCAGCCACATGGTGCTCCAAATGGCCCAACAGCTTGGGATATTTACAACTGATTCCAATTAGGTGCAATTTTATTCAGCCTCCTTGACATCTTGTTCAGTCATGTCCTTTCAGGGCCAGTCATTCTGACGCTGTGTTCATATCTTTTGATTTGGAGATGGGTGTTGGACTGGGGTGTCCAAAATTAAATATCATGGTATTCAAACAGATGAAAGACTCAACAGACTATCAATTTTTCAATGTTATAATTTCATTTACATCACACTAAAGTTTTGCTCTAAATTCTCTGTGTTACGATTGAGCCCTCCACCTTCAACTAATGAAGGAGCGATGCTCCGAAAGCTAGTGTGCTTCCATTTAACCCTGTTGGACTATAACCTGGTGTTGTGAGATTTTTAACTTCATAGCTTTTGTTCATGTCAACGGCCAAGGTAAATGTGTGGGGACTGTTTCCTTCTCTCAGAGGGTAGTGACTGTTGGGACCTCTCTATCCCAGACAACTACAGCTCTGAATGTTTGAGGGAGCAGGGTGGTGTTAATGAATGTTGACACATCAGGGAGTTATGGCTACAAAGAATTGGGCATGAAAGAGAAATTGCGGCCAAGAGAGATCAGCCCTGACCTTACTGAAGGAAGGACAGGCTTGACGGGCTATATAGCCTGGTATTATTACAATAAACCCAATAGCCCAGTCACTTTATTGCCTCTTCCATATCCCGTGGTACTTCAAGTAGCTGAATAGGTTGACATTGTTGCTGCATGATCTAAACTGGGTCTAGTTCTATAGATTGGAGGGGCTGATTGGTCTCTTCCTGTAAATGTATATCATGGTCCAGGGGCTGAGAAGCCACATCCTGTTCTGGTGGAACTGAAATCCATATACACCAGATCGACCACCCTTGGAGAAAGTCATCACTGCAGATGCCGGTGATCAGAATTGAGAAGTGTGGCGCTGGAAAAGCTCAGCTGGTCAGCCAGCATCCGAGAAGCAGGAATATCGATGTCTTGAACATTCCTGATGATAGAGTTGTGCCCAAAACGTCGATTCTCCGGTCCCTCGAATGCTACCTGACCTGCTGTGCTTTTCCACCACCACACGTTTAGATGTCAACCGGCCCGCCCTACTCAACCTTCCTGGTCACATCATCAAAGAACAGGCATGAACTTCCACTGACAAAGCCATTCTTATTATTACTAATGAAACCCTGTTTTCCCAATGCATATACATTTTATCCCTCAGAATCTTCTCAATTAATTTACCTAACACAGGTATTAAGCTTACTGGTCTATATTTCCCAGACATTATTTTTCAGTCCTTCTTGCTTTCCTCCAGTCTTCTGGGATCTCACTTGTGGTAACTGATGATCAAAATTGTCAGCCAGGGCCCCCGTAAGTTCTTCTCTAGCCCCTGCTCTGAGAAATATTTGTTGAGGACATCGCTCATCTCTTATGGTTCCCAACATACATATCCATTGAGGGGTCCTATTCTCTCTCTAGCTACTGCTTTTCCTTTAATATACTTAAAGCATCTCTTTGGATTCACCCTGATCTTCTCAGGCAAAGTTATCTCATACGCCCTTTTCTCCCTTCTGATTTCCTTCTTCAGTAAACTCCTGTATCCCCTGTACACCTTCAGGGATTCGCTTGATCCCAGCTGCCTCTACCTGAGCCACGCCTCCACATATCATTTGGTAAAAGCCTAAACATCTCTTGTAATTCAGGGTACCTCATTCCTGTAAACTTTCCATTCACACTCACAGGAACATATAGATCGTAAGCTCCCACTTGCTGGAGGTCCCTTTGCTTGCAAACATACTACTCCAATCAACCCCTGCAAACTCCTGCCTGAGTCCATCAAAATTAACCTTGCCCCGATTTAGAACTAGAACCTGTGGACCAATTTCTTCCCTCTCCATAACTATTTTAAAATTAATAGATCTATGGTCACTGGTCCCAAAGTGCACATCTACTGTCACCTCACTCACCTGTCCTGACCTATTTCTTAAGAGTAGGACAAATATTGCTCCTTCCCGATTAGGACCCTCGACATTCTGCTTGGGGAAATTTTCCTGACGCACTTAATTGATTCCATCCCATCAAATCCCTTAATGCTCTGGCAGTGCAAGTCTGTGTTATAAAAAATATTAAAGCCCCCATTATGACAACCAAAATATTCCTGAAAGTCTCCGCAATCTCTCTACATATTTTTGTTCCTGCAATTTCTGTTTACAATTTGGGGGCCTACCGTACAACCCCAATAATGTCACCATCCCCTTCTTATTTCTTAGTTCCACCCACAAAGCCTCATTGGATGATCCATCAGTTATTTTATCTCTGATCACTGCTGCGATACACCCTTTATTCAGAAATGCAACACCCGTCCTATCGTTCCACAATCTCTGTTCCTTCGAATGCATTTAACCCTGGTACATTAAGCTGTCAGTCCTATCCATCCCTCAGCCATGTTTCTGTAATAGCTAAACTATCGAGCACCGATAACCTATCCACACGCTGAATTCATCGGCCTTAACTGTCAGCCCTTTTGCTCTGAAATAAACACAATTTAATCCATCGGCATTTCTTGTTCCCTATCGTGGTCCAGCCTGATATGGCTCCTCAACGTACTATGTTTGATTACTGTATCTCCATCCAGCCTCTCACTTGCCTCCCTGCTGCTGAGGATTCCACCTCCTGCCAATCTCGTTTAAACACTCCCCTGTTGTACTAGCAAAACTGACTGCGAAGATATTGATTCCCCCTCAAGTGGATCTGTCACCAGTCCCTCCTGAACAGGTCAACTCTGTCACAGAAAAGCTCCTAATGGTCTAAAAATATGAATCCCTCCCACCAATTCTTTAGTCATATATTTATCTTGATATCCTCCTCTTCTTACCTTCACTAGCTCATGACACTGGAAGTAATCTGGAAATTATCACTACCGAGGTCTTGGTTTTTAACTTTTCTCCTAGTTCTCAGTTAATCATTCTATAGAAACACATTCCTATATCTAACCGTGTCATTTGTACCATCGTGCACAATGACTACTGGCTGCTCACCCGCCCTCTTGAGAACATTCAGCAGCCACTCAGAAACATCCTGGATCCTGAAATCTGAGAGCCAACACACTATCCTAGTTTCTCATTTGAGGCCACAGAATCTCCGATCTGTGCCCCCTAACAATCAAATCTCCTATCTCTAAGACCCTGTTTACCTTTATCCTTTCCTGCTGCCCCCCAGATCCAGTGCATCCATCTTGGCTACTGCTGCTTTCCCCTGAACAGTCATTCCCTGACACCTATCGCCCATCTCCCAACATACACAAAATCAGTATCCAGAATGGTATACTTGGTTTCGAGAGGAATAACCACAGGGGTTTCCTGCACTTTCTGCCTACTCCCTTCGCCATTCCTGGTGGTTGCCCAGATACTCTCTGCTTGGAACACGACAGGAAGCAAGGAAAGCTTGTTGGATTAAATTGCTTTAAATTAAATGGAACTGGGCTGACAGGTAACGCAGATGAACTCAGGGCGTGGATCTTTACATGAGACTGGAATATTATAGTCCTTACAGAAACATGGCTTAGGGAGGGACTTGGGTGTGATCACCTCACTAAAGCTTTTATCTATGAAGTGTTCCATATCTCGGATGATCCAGAATGCTCCTGAACACGGTCTCCCAGGAGCTGCAGCAGGGTGCACTGCCCACACGTGTAGTCATCGGGGATAATGGAAATCTCCCTGAGCTCCCACAAACCGCAGGAGGAACATAAAACTGCCCTAACTGCCATCTCCATTGTTGTCAGACTAGCGTTAAAAAAGAGTTTATCTGAGCTTACCTTTACCTTTTGCTGAACTGCTGCTCACCGATTTCTCTGGAACCAAAGCATTACTACCTATTCTGCCACTCACAGTACGTTAATAGACCACTCCACATTTAGGTTTGGTTATGGTAGGATGGAGACACTACAGTGATGTATTGTTTGGGCCTTAAGCACTCCTAAACACAAGGCCCATGCTTGGATTTGGACATGGGGGGTGGGGGTGGGGTTGTCTTGCTGAGGTCTTCCTCCTAGTAGTGGTGACTGCGCTGATGCAAATATTCACCCTGACAGCACATCCGCGTTGGCGCAGTCCTCTGGTTTTTTCGGACTCCTCGTACTGCATTTATGAATTCCTTGTAACTACTGATTGTATTCGAAACTGTGTCTCACTCCGGAGCGAGAAATGTTGATATTCCAGTAAGTACAGTCTATTAAAAAAGGTTTGCCAATGGACATATGAGCGACAGTATGTCCATCCGCTCTCTAACTCTCCGTTTACTTTCAATTAGGGTACATTTATTCTGATAACATTCCATTCCATTTTACTGCGTTTTCCCTGTAACCCTTTTAAAAAAATCTGTGGATCTCAGCCTTGAAGATATTTAGTGATCATTTCTTAACAGCCTTCACAATTTTCTGCAATTGTTTCCCTCCCACTGATGTGAGACATAGTGGTCTTTCATCCCATGGCTTTTTTTTCTAGCACTCTGTGTGGAAGTTGAACCTACATTAGATGTTGTTCTGTTTGATCACACCACCTCTGTGGCTAGAGGCAAAACAAAATAAAGCGCAAAATGTAAGAGCCTGTAATCTCCTCCCTCATCTTCCACATCAGTCGAAGAGACAGTTCATCCAGATCTAGAGATTTGCCCACTTTTTATCCTGCATCAACTTCCAATTATTCCTCAGCTTCTGTCCAGGAACTGCTTCTCCAAAGTGAACACCAATATGCAGTACGTGTTTGACATTCACAGGTTCTCTGCACAGTTTGCCTCCTCGGTCCCTAATACCCCCTATTCTTTCTCTTGTTACCCTCTTACCCTTAATAAACCGATAGAATGTCTTTGAATTCTTGATAATATTGCCCATTAATGTTTTTATCACCCCGCTTTTTGCTCTTCTACTTACTTCCTTGAATTTAGCCCAACACGTTCTCTACTCTTCTGGGACCTCCATTGACCTGCTCACTTTATGCGTGCTTTAAGCTTCTCTTTCATTTTTAATTCTGTTCTGAATATTTGTAGACATTCCATACTCTCTGGGCTTGTTTTCCTCATTTTTATCTTTATTGTAACATGTTGTGGTGACACCTTCATCAATTCCATTTTGAGCATGTGATCCCCACTACACCCACGCTGTTCTGCTAAAGTTTCACCCAGAAGTAATTATACGGTGGCCAGATCCTGTCTTTCTTTTGATAAGATCTGCCTCTATCATCCAAATTATTTTTATTTTTCAAGCCTTTTTTTCTTTTGGTCTTTTCCTTAATAAGCTAAAAATGCTTGAGTCATGATCACTGATCCTGAAATGCTCAGCCAATCCTGCCTGCAACACCTGACTGGCTTCATTCCACAGTGAGGCTCGGCATAGCCCCACCGATTGTTGTATCTGCTACATATTTATATGAGGAGCTCTCTGGAATAAATGTCAAGACATTTTTGCCCTCTTAAAAATAATTATCGCTGCCCTAATCAATGTTTGTAATTGAAATGCCTGAATATAATGATCCTATTATTGCATTGACACACCTCAGTGAATTGGTTATGAACCTGCCCCTGTATTTTATTTTATCTGGGGGCCTATTATATGTGCCCAGTAGTGTGTCTGTCATTGATGTGAACCAAATTCCAACCCACAAACCGTCATTTGAATGCCCTTCCAAGATATCATCCGTCCTTACTGCAGTCTTTGACTCCATAATTAATAAGGCAACACCACCTTGTCTTTTACCCCTCTCCTCTGCTGCCCATAGTTCTTGTACCACAGAATATTGAGTTGTCAGCTCTGACCTCCCTCAAATGCATCTATGTGATGGCAAAAATATCCACTTCCCCATGTCACCTCGTTCCCTTATCAAATCTGAAGATCTGATAATATTACCAGCATTATGGCAAAGGACATCCAGCCTGGAATATAGCACCTGGAATACTCTGTATCTCGGAGTTCTTCAGCCAATTACTTTTTGTAATCAAGCTGCCCTTCCATGAACTAAAACTGTAACTCTGGGACTGTATGAATAATCGTTGAATTGTAATTTATTTTTAATACTGAACAGTCAGCTTCAAATACAATGAATTCCTGCTGATTAATTCCCTGCTCAGTGTGCAGCGGGATCAGCCCTTAGTAATGGAGAAAGTGAGGACTGCAGATGCTGGAGATCAGAGTCGAAAAGTGTGGTGCTGGTAAAACACAACGAGTCAAGATGTAGCCAAGGAGCAGGAGAGTGAAAGCTTTGGGCATAAGCCCTTCATCAGGATGGCATTGGTATGTTGAATTTTTTTCCATTCCATGATTCATAGAATATTTGGAATTTAACTTGCTCAGGAGGGGAGCACTGTATATAGCCCTGAAATGGAAAGCAGTCAATCAGTTGGTTGGACAGGGAGCAGATAAAGTGAGGTGAAGTACAGAATGAGTGAAGTCCAAACAGAAGGATAGATAAGTCCCCTGGGCCATACAGGAAGCAATAGAGGTTGTCAGTGGAACTGAGGGAAGAGATTGCTGCGCCTTTGGCGATGATCTTTGTGTCCGCACTGTCCAGTGAAATACTGCCTGATGATTGGAGGGTGACAAAAGTTATTCTCTTATTCAGGAAAGGCAATAGGAATAATCCTGTGAAATACAGGCCAGTCAGTCTTACTTCTGTATTGGGCAAAGTATTGGAAAGGATTCTGAGAGACAGAATTTATGATTACTTGGAAAATCATAGTTTGATTAGAGATAGTCAGCATGGCTTTTTGAGGGACAAGTCATGCCTCACACAACTTATTGAATTCTTTCAGGATGGGATCAAGCACATTGAAGGTAGAGCAGTGGATGTGATGGAAATGAATTTTAGACATATGGTTGATAAGTTACCATAAGGTCGGCTCATTCTGAAAGTAAGGAGGCATGGGATGCAGGGAAACCAGGAAATCTGTCTGTATGGATACAAAATTGTCTGGCCTGTCGAAGACTGATGGTGGTAGAACATGGAAAGTATTCAGCCTGGAGCTTGGTGACCAGTGGCGTTCTTCAGGAATCAGTTATGGGACTGCTGTTGTTTGTGATTTTTACAAATGACTTGGATGATAAAGTGAATTGTAATTTAGTAAGTTTTATGATGTAACAAAGATGTTGGAGTTATGGATCGGGCGGAGGGCTGTTGTAGGTTGCAATTGGACATTGACAGGATGCAGAACTGGGCTGGTAAATGACAGATGGAGTTCACCCCTAATAAGTGTGAAGTGATTCATTTTGGAAGGTTGAATGTGAATGCAGAATACAGGGTTAAAGGCAGGATTATTGGCAGTGTGGAGGACAATAGGGATCGTGTGTTCCATATCATAGGACGATCAAAGGTGTGACCAAGTTGATAAGATTATTAAGATGTAATATGTTTTCATTAGTCTGGGATTACGTTTAAGAGCCACAAGGTTATGTTGCAGCGCCAAAAGGCTCTGGTGAGACTACACTTAGAATATTGTGTTCAGTTCTACTTGCCTCATTACTGGAAAGACATTGAGGCTTCGGAGAGGGTGCTGGGGAGATTTACCGGGATGCTGCCTGGACTGGAGGGCATATCTTACATAGAAAAGTTGAGGGAGCTAGAGCTTTTCACCTTGGAGCAATGAAGGATGGGAGGTGACTTGATAGAGGTGTATAAGATGATGAGAGGCATAGGTAGAATGGGTAGCCAGAGTCGTTCTCACAGAGTGGCTATCGCGAGCGGGCATAATTTTAAGGTGATTACAAGAAGATTTCAGGAGATGTCAGAGGTAGGATCTTTACACAGAAAGTGGTGGGTGCTTGGAACGCACTGCCAGCAGCGTTGGTAGAGTCAGCTGCATTAGGGATATATAAGTGACTATTGGATAGGCACATGAAGGATATGTCAGTTAGTCTGACCTTCGAGTAGGATAAAGGTTCGGCAGGATGTCAAGGGTCTAAGGGTCTATATTGTGGTGTACTGTTCTGTGTTTTATGTTTCACGCAGCCTGTCGTCTCTTATCAATTGTTGAATGTGTGCGGGAGAGATGTGTATGAAATTAGGAAGTTGGGGAGGGGCGTTAGCCCAAAACATCCAGTTATGTTGTTCATTGTTACATTCACCTGAATGCCATTAGAGTATGTTTGGTGTTCTACATCACGCACGTTCCGCCAATTTCACTTATTAACGCGATTCTTGACTTGTCATTTGCTGCTGCTTTCTTCAGATACAATCAGTTGGGTGACCCATGTATTAATCAGATGTTTGCTATGTTTCGTGAATTAGGCAAAAATAAGATGCCAACTATGATTATTCGACTGAACTATAATCTCTGAAAAGCATTATGTTGATTCTATATTTATGGAACAAAAACATAAACTCCTGTCAAGATTTTCTAACACAGAAATAAAGAATGTACATTTGATTTTCTATCGAACAAACAACATGGATGTAACTCTTTTGGCGATCAGAATTACACATACAATGTCAGGATTCAAAACAATGCATTGTCACTCCAACATTTTGAAAGTGGTTGGCTTCTGAATGATTGCATGTTCAGGGTGAGCAAACGATCGAACAATCAAATAGAATTAGCGTTCTTATATATGTATATATAAACAATCAGTTTAATTTCTCACCGACATGTACAAGCTTCAGTTATTTGCCAGCGAATTAGAAACAGCTATACTTCAACGTGGACTGCGAATATTCAACTAAAAAAATGATTTGTGCTCTCAAATTTTAGAATATTGCTATCAAATTTTAGTGAACAATAATTTGAAATCTTTTAATTTTTAGAAAGAATCTTGTTTAATATGAAATGTGGACAGTGAACAAAAACGATGCACATATTATGAACATATTATCGTGTGAGTGAAAAGTCAGACCTTTTCAAAGAGATTTGAGCCAAAGCAATGACAGATTTGTTTGAGTAATTGGAATACAAGCAATTAGTTCACATATTTGTTTGTTATGCTCAAGTAAGAATAAGCCTTGCAAGAACTGTTACAAGCACTACATCGGAAAAAGAGTCAGAAAACTAGCCACCTAGATACATGAACAACTGGCCAGAAAAAAAGACATGACCCACTATCACTAGTATCCTTACATACAGATGAGGAAGTACACGATTTAGACTGTGTCTGAATATCCATCTCGGACAAGCCAAACAGAGACACGCACGATAATTACTGGAAAAATAACATTCCAACCTGAACTCTATCAACAAACACATCGATTTTGATCCCATCGAACACTCTCTGACAAAAAGAACTGGACATAAAATCACGAATACTGGAAATTACATCACTGACTCAAGGAAACCTAAACACATAAATAGCAAGTGGGACATAACACCAGCACTTCACCAGACGCTCACTGATAATGTTCCCTGGTACAGTGATGAACCATCTGAAAATGAACTCTCCAACTCAGCGAGCAAACTGACATCCAGAAGAAGCACAATTTCTCTCATCTTCCCTTAAACTAAATACTTCATTCCACTTATAATTCCGGTTATTTTAAGGTTATTTGTATTCTTCTGCAAAGTAATATAGTTTCTTTCTGCGTGTGTTTGAATGTGTGTGTGTGTATGTGTGTGTGAGAGAGAGAGAGAATAATCCTCTGTAATCTCTGGATTACTCCCCGTGCCATGTGGAAAAGAGGGAAGGATGAGGAAGACAGTAGAGCTTAACATGTTGTTAAAAATCTAGTTCAGGGATGAGAGTTCCAGATTGTTGTATCATTGGGATCTCTTCCAGGACAGGTAGGGACCTGTACAAAAAAGACAGATTGTATCTTAACTGGACGAGCACCAACATCCTTCTGGGGAGGTTTGCTAGTGCAAGTCAGATGGATTTGAATAAACCAGTAGAGTGAGAACCAAAGCAGAAGATCAGGAACTGAGCAGAAGCTAGAGGTGAATAGGACATCAGGCACGGCCAGTCTAATGACTATGACGAGAGATGGAATCAAAATAGTGAGTTGGGAGTTCGTCTAAATTATAGAGATGAGGTGCAGGTTTTTCAGAGATTAACAAGTAAGGATAGAGAGTGTGGGGGATGTGAGGGAGTGAGGTGTGTGAGATCAGGGAGACAGTGCACAAGAAAATGTTAAAGGGGAAAGATTTTGGGGTGGGGAATTCCGTGATAAACAACTAGTAGAAAAACACTGGAAAACTTGCTGCTTGTCAAAGTGAATACCTGGGAAAGAATTTATTATGCTTCAGATAAATAACACCCTTATTGCTAGAGGTCTGTATTATAATGGAGGAAAAGCTGTCTTCATATTATGGCTGTAGCTTTAATAATTTTTGCAAACAACTAGAATAGTGTCAGTGTTGTTGTTGGACAATGCGTCCACTGAGCATATGAATTACACTGGATGGTCCCAGAGATGGCTGGGCTGCCTTTGATGGAGTCAGTGCTGAAGTTGCATGAGATGATGCTGGTTTGTAATATAGCCACTTACTGAGTACAGTCAAAGGAACAAAGCAGCAACTGCCATTGTTTATTGTTTCAGGATACACCAGAATATTCATGGCTGCCACTGCAAAGAATCATGCAATGAAAAACAGGCCTCTCACGTCTGTGCCAACAAGTGCATATCCAAAGACATTTTAAACATTTGTGAGGTTACTTGCCTCAACCACTCATCGAGACAAAGCATTCCAGATTCATACCATCCTCTCAGTTCGAAACACATTCCACAAATCCTCTCTCAATCCCCTGACATTCACTTTAAAAGTGTGTCTCTTTGTTTTTGATCATTTGAAGAAGGAACACAGCTGCTGTCTGTTCATCCCCTCAATACCCCATTTGCTCTTGTAAACCTGTACCATATTCCCTCCTCAACTTTCCCTGCTGCATAGAAAAAAGGAGCAAATTTAGTCCTCCTCTTTCATACTCACTATTAGTACTCACTTGTCTTGTTACTTCTGACTTGCATCTTCCCAAATTATCGGTGTTAAATTTCATCAGACCATTGACTATCTGAATAATCTGTTTCTATCCTTCTGTAGCCTAACACTTTCCTCCTGACTGTGATCCACCCCGCCCATCTTTGTGTCATTCACAACATTGGTCATCATTCCACTGCGCCCCACCTTCCACATTCTCACAATCGTCATTTCTGAATATCACAAACAAACCAAGTTTTCCTTCCTGTTCTCCAGATGTTATTCAGAGGATGAGTTGACATTTACAGTCTCTTGCTTTTCCTATTTTGGTGAATTTATGAGTGATGTAGTTAACACATTTTATAAGTGAGCCACAAATAGCATTTTCGACACAGAGTTGAATTCATCTTTTACACTCTGCCCCTCTGCATGTTTTATTTATAAATATTGTAAATGATTTAGGATAAACAAGGGTTTGGAACATTAGCATTTTGTGTGGCACTGTTCTTTGTAACATTCCCTGCAATAGCCAGAGCTGAAGAAATTTTTCATCTGCAGGATGGACATGGACTCATTCATTGTTTTTTAAAATCAGTGAGTGTGACGGGAATAAATATTCAAATAAATTCTATATTATGGGCAAACTGCAGAAGATCAAATCATATTCTCATATCCACCTTGAATTGGAAGCAAATACATACTGTAAAAAAATCAAAAATGTTGAAACACCACGTAGGGGAGAAAGAAACATGTCGTCTGCACTTTATGGCGATATAGAAATATATAGCACATGTACGACTTGAACAAGAATCAAGTGATAGAAGCGACAGTACAAGAAATCCTTTCTACATTTTTAATGGAATCCAGATCCCGATTTTCTTGTACAGTGACTTTTTTTCATCCAATTTCACTTCCTCATAAACAAGCTTTTCCCTGTCACTAAAACTTCATCTGCCATTCTTCCTGTTCCGTCCTACTCTTTTCTTACACTCTTACTCCCCTTGCACTACCCCTTGTACTGCTACATACTCTTCCACTGATGATCCATTACTCAAACCCTATTGTTAGCTCTTAACAGTCTCCATTAAGATCTATCCAGTCTCTTCTGCATATAAACCAACATTTTCCGTGTTACTATCAGTTTTGCGAAAGGGGAACTGGACCTGAAACGTTAACTCTGATTTCTTTGCACAGATGCTGCTAGACCTGCTGAGCATTTACAACAATTTCTGTTTTGTTTCCACATTTTCATCGCAAGTTCTCACAATGCAATACGTCATTGATATTTAGAGCCCTGTCAAACAGAGGAACTTTGTAATTTCTTATTTAATAACCATAACAAATTACTCGAGATTCAACTGAGGTAGCAGCTTTAACGCTATCATTCAGATCAGACACTTTGTCACAGTTCAGAAAGAAGAAAGAAATCAAAAGAGCTGGACCGAAACTCAGTAGATCTGGCAACATCTGAGCAGAGATGCAAAAACTTAACCTTTGATTCTAATAGGACTTTTCAGAACAGTGTCACATCATATGACGTATGTTAATTATGTTGCTTTCTGCAGACACTTCCTCACCTTTTTCGTTTCTCCCGCATTTTCTGTTTGTATTTCATGTTTGCATTAACACTATATTTCATATTGCTTGACAGGTCAACATGTTGACCTTGGTAATATTTGGACAATGTGGTCCTTTCTTGTTTCTGTGACACCTGAATTACAGCCGAAATCTGTTTCTTCTTTAAGATAGAAAGTTAAAAAAAATCTAGACATCTTCTAAATCTCAGGAAATCTATTTTGATTGAAAATACAATCTAGAGGCAGTTGAACTTCATGAAATAATAGGGATAGATTATTGATGATGGAACACTCTGTGTCCTTCATTGAACAAGCTTGTCTCCCCAATCTCCAAAAGCTTTCAATGCATAACATAGAATTATTACAGCAAAGATGGTGAAAACTCAACCCATTGTCTCTTCCAGTTTGGAATGAGCGATATTTCTACTATTATTTTCCTGTATTGATCCCATATCCCTGTACATTTTTTTAATAGCATCTGCTTTTATTTATAAGCATCCTGCCAGATATGAACAATATGATCAATCTCAAACAAAAATAGACGTTGGTGGGAAAGCTCACAGGTCTGGCTGTATCTGTGAAGAGACATCAAAATGAATGCTTCAAGTGCGGTGACCCTATTCAATGGTGTGTATATAAAATATAGTTCACTTTATCACATTTAAAATTATCCGTTTCAGTTCACATTGTCATTGAGCATTACATATCCCAAACGTTGGCTCGTTCCTTGTTGTGAACTATATTTAATTCTATCTGACGTTAAGAGTGATGATGACTGGGGAATATCATTGTACTCCCCATGCAGTCTCCACAGCCACTATCCCCATTCCGCCCGATCTACTCGGTAAGTCTGACTTATTAATTCATAAGTCTTAATGAATAAGTTCACTTTTGGTTTTGGACTGAGGGGACAAAAGTGTAAACATTACTGTTTTACAGCAAATGAAACTGCGTTAAGATGTTTGTCAATTTGCATAAATTAATTACTCATACATATTACATATGGAAGGTCCAACATTTCTTTATTAGAGCAGTGAGAGGACCATTCAGAGAAGTCCACACTTCCTGTCTATGTTCAAGGCAATTGTGCCCAGTGGCGTTTGTTCCCGTGGAGGAGAGATCAGCACAGTAACAACATCCTGATTGTGTTTCTTTTTTTGTGGAGGGGCGGAGATTCGGGATAAGATGGTGACAGCATTGCAAACGTACAACAGGGCAGAGTCATCGAGGCTGCGATAAGAAAACATCCATCATTCTCCCTCACAATTGACTTCACTAGAGCAATTAGTGATGGGAGATGTGACCAATAGCCAGCGATGTGAGCATCCAGTCCAGTCCAGATATATTGTGAACTGAATGTGCTGTATTGAAAGCTAGAGCTGTTTGCTCAGTGACTGTGATTGATGTCAGTCTCCATGCATTGTAACTGTGTCCTATTGGTGAGGGGCTTCACTCAGTGCGCTATCCCAGTGCAGGAGCAGATGCATCAGCTCCAACAGTAACAGAGATCAGCAGCTGCACAGACGTGGAAAAGACAGATATGAATCTGAGAACAATGGACTGGATAATTACTCAAATGGAGAGGTAACTTTCCTTGGGTCTTTTCAACATTTTCCTCTGTTGGAAATTTCTACCATATCGGATATTTGTGGTGCTGATTATTATTTTGGGCTGGGTGGAGGGTATGTGTTACTAACCAATGGTGGAGGTGTGACTCCCCGAAAGCGAGTGTGCTTCCAATTAAACCTGTTGGACTATAACCTGCTGCTGTGTGATTTTTAAATTTGTACACCCCAATCCAACACTGGCATCTCTAAATCATTACCTATTCTCGCTATGTTGGTGTTCTCTACTTCTGTCCATTCATTAATCCCATAAACAATTTTGAATTCATTGCAATTTCTGTTATCTATAGTTGCCAATGAAAGAATCTTTTATCTTCAATTTCAATTGTAGTCTCCATTCATCTGAATTGCAGACCACTCCCTTACAAACATCTAAGAACAAATCTGTGCACAACGTCGATACCGCTTTTTGCCCTGAACTGATTTATATCTCTTGTTCTCTATGTCACCAACCCTGTCCACTTCCAGCTCACAATATCCCCATTCTCCATCTCTGCGTCAGTGCTGTGGCTGAACAAACCATTGTCTGCACGTTGGTAAAATTCAGACCTTATATTTCAAGCTCTCTTCTGGCCACATTTCCAGTTACATGTATTTCAATCGCAAAATTGTTCATGTCTCGGACATTACTTCTTGATTAGGACAATGTATCAGAGTAGGAATGTCGCTGGATGTAATTCAGGAGCAAAGCTTATTAAACGAAAGACATGGTTTCAAGTGATTTGTTTCAAGTCCTACTACAGCTGATGGTGTAACTTAAATAAAAATGATAAGAATTGGAATAAAAGTGAATTTCACGAAAAACAACCATAAAACCCACATTTTGTCTGAAAACCTTCCTGTTTCACTGATGACCTTCGGTAAAGAAGTCCAATACTACTACCCGGTCTGGGTTATGTGTGACTTCAGACCAATATCATTGAGCTTGACTTTATATTGGCTTGTGGAATGGCGTTAGAGTCAGGGCAATTAGTGATGATTAGCAAATGCTGCCGTTGGCAGAGATGCCGACTTCCCATGGGATAACAAATTTGAAGGTTAAACCAAATAAAGATAGATGCTGGAGATCCGAAATTGCATAAAAAATGCAAAGAAAAGATCAGAAAGTGCTGGGGAGTTTTTCTGAACTGAAAGCAGCTGGAAAATAGTGGGAATAATGCTGGTAACAGGGAAGTCTGCTTTGAAGGGCAGGAGGAGTGAGTTGAATCGATAGAGAAAGAGATAGAAGACAAAGAGCAAACAAAGGGAATGATGATCAGCTGGGGTGGAAATAAAATGTGAGATCCACCTCATTTCTTTTAACTTTTCCCATCTTCCTGAATATCATGCCCATGTCGCTTTTCAAAAATTCGCTTTTTGCCACTTCCCTTTCCGAAAATCCTCCATTAGGTCCTGTTTTCACTAACCATAACAAATCCGAAGAGGATTTTCACTTTTAACAAGGAAGGTAAATTTTTCGCGCATAAATTAATGCTTCTTCGCTTTATGCTGAATCAGTTTATGAAAGGCTTTGTAGGAACGCTCTACTTTCAGATACCGAGGGAAAATCTCTATCTATCTAAGATCATGTTTAAAGCGATTTGATCCCAACTGTGTTCCCTGAGTGTCGTCATGTTCTTATATTTATTAATGGGATATAGGAATCGCTGGCTGTGCCAGCATTAGTTCACTGTTTTGATTGCCCTTGAGAAGACCTTGAGCCTCACAGGGCACTTAGACAGAGGGAGGCACACAAGGTGACAGCTGCACAGGAGGTGTGCAAAGCAAGATCGTCTTTCACAAGATTAATGTTATTTGAAAAGTTAGAGACTTCAATTCGTCAGTCTAATTACAGTAGGGAAGAAGGTGTTCCTGAGCATGTAGGCCCATGTTTCCATGCCTCTGTATCTCCTCCCTTTTGGAAGAGGTTGTAGGAGATAATTACAGGTTTTGGAGAGATATTTGATGTTGCCAGCCTTTCGCTGACAACGAGAAGTATAAATGGTTGGAAGGTTGTCTTCCATGATAGTCTGGTCTGTGCACACAACCGTCTGTAATTTCTTATGGTCCTGGGAAGGGCAGTTACTATCACACTATTATGCACATGAACAGAATGCTTTCAGTTGTCAGAATGCAGAGCACTGGGAGAAGACAGTTCCAAAATATTTAGATGCAACCAATGGTTGTTAAATGGATATCAATGTTCTGCTTGCTGTTTTGACAACAATTGAAATTTAACCAATAAATTTAAATTATGTCCAAGATACCAAAACACAATTGAGTTTATTGAATTGCAAACATCTAACCAAAGAGCCATCACATGCTTCAAAATTTTAGAGAAGCCATCACCATCACAACGAGGGAAAAAGAGACAGACACGTATAAGGAGAGAGAGAACACAGCGATGGAAACAGAATGACAGAGAGTTAAACTGAGAAAGGAAACAAAACAAGAATCAAACAGTCATATGGACAGGGAGAAGGGGAGATAGTAAGTTCAGGGAAAGAAACAGAAGACAGAGAAAAAGAAAACACAGGGAACCAGACAGTGTGAGAGAAACAGTGAGAGACAAAGCACACAGGGAGCTGGGGATGGGGTCACAATGAGCAAGGGATGGGGAATGGGAGAAGCTGGGGGTGAGGACTGGAGAGACCTTGGAGCGAGCACTGGAGGGAGCTGGGGGAAGGGAGGTGAGAATTTACATTGGCATGTACCAACTTGTACAGGCAACTCATATTAAGCAAGGATGTACAGAACAATGGTTGTAAAACATGTCTGAGAGGCATGCAGGTTACGCTGCACAGGGCGTGCGCGAGGCGAGATTAACACGAACAAGATCAGCGTTATCTGAGATTAGAGAGTACATTCATCAGTCTCATAATAGCCGGGAAGAAGCTGTTGCTGAACCAGCTGCTCTGTGTTTTCAAGCTTCTGTATCTGTTAGCCTGATCGAAGAGGTCAGGCTAACAGATACAGGTATCTGTTAGGAATAACATATCTATAGGTATGTTAGGAATAAAAGAATGACTAGGGTAGGAATAGGTCCAATCAAGGATAGTAATGGGAAGTTGCGTGTGGAGGCTGAAGAGATTGGGGAGGCACTGAATGAATACTTTTCGTCAGTATTCACTCAGGAACAGGACATTGTTGTCGATATGAATACTGAGGCACGAATAAGTAGAATGGATGGCTTTGAGATATGTAGAGAAGAGGTGTTGGAAATTCTGGCAAGGGTGAAAATAGATAAGTCCCCTGGGCCTGATGGCATTTATCCTAGGATTCTCTGGGAAGCAAGGGAGGAGATTGCAGAGCCATTGGCCTTGATTTTTGTGTCCTCTTTGTCGACAGGAGTAGTGCCAGAGGACTGGAGGCTAGCAAACGTGGTTCCCTTGTTCAAGAAGGGGAGTAGGGATAATCCTAGTAACTATAGGCCAGTGAGTCTCACTTCTGTTGTGGGCAAAGTCTTAGAGAGAATTGTAAGGGATAGGATTTATGCACATCTGGATAAGAATGATGTGATCAAGGATAGTCAGCATGGTTTTGTGAAGGGCAGGTCGTGCCTCACAAACCTTATTGAATTCTTTGAGAAGGTGACTAAGGAGGTAGATGAGGGGAAAGTGGTAGATGTGGTATATATGGATTTTAGTAAGGCGTTTTATAAGGTCCCCTATGGTAGGCTACTGCAGAAAATACAGAGATATGGCATTGAGGGTGAGTTGGAGGTTTGGATTAGGAATTGGCTGGCTGGAAGAAGACAGAGGGTAGTAGTTGATGGCAAAGGTTCATCTTGGAGTGTCGTCACTAGCGGTGTTCCGCAAGGATCTGTTTTGGGGCCATTGCTGTTTGTCATTTTTATAAATGACCTGGAGGAAGGGTTAGAAGGTTGGGTGAGCAAGTTTGCGGATGATACGAAAGTCGGAGGAGTTGTAGACAGTGAGGAAGGATGTGGCAGGTTACAGCGGGATATAGAGAAGCTGCAGAGCTGGGCAGAAAGGTGGCAAATGGAGTTCAATGTAGCTAAGTGTGAGGTGATTCACTTTGGTAAGAGTAACAAAAAGATGGGGTACTGGGCTAATGGTCGGATACTTGGTAGTGTTGGAAGAGCAGAGGGATCTTGGTGTCCATGTACACAGATCTCTGAAAGTTGCCACCCAGGTAAATAGTGCAGTGAAGAAGGCATATGGCGTACTGGCTTTTATTGGTAGAGGAATTGAGTTCCGGAGTCCTGAGGTCATGCTGCAGTTGTATAAGACTCTGGTGCGGCCGCATCTGGAATATTGTGTGCAGTTTTGGTCGCCATACTATAGGAAGGATGTGGAGGCACTGGAACGGGTGCAGAGGAAGTTTACCAGGATGTTGCCTGGTATGGTAGAAAGATCCTATGAGGAAAGGCTGAGGCACTTGGGGTTGTTTTCATTGGAGAAAAGAAGGTTTAGGGGTGACTTGATAGAGGTGTACAAGATGATTAGGGGGTTAGATAGGGTTGACAGTGAGAACCTTTTTCCACGTATGGAGTCAGCTATTACAAGGGGGCATAGCTTTAAATTAAGGGGGGGGGGTAGATATAGGACTGATGTTAGGGGTAGGTTCTTCACTCAGCGAGTCGTAAGTTCATGGAATGCCCTGCCAGTAGCAGTGGTGGACTCTCCCTCTTTATGGGTATTTAAGCGGGCATTGGATAGGTATATGGAGGATAGTGGGTTAGTGTAGGTTAGGTGGGCTTTGATCGGCGCAACATCGAGGGCCGAAGGGCCTGTACTGCGCTGTATTCTTCTATGTTCTATGTTCTATGTTCTAAGAGGTGTGGGAGACCATTACTGGGGTGTGATGGTTCTTTGATAATGTTAGAACAAAACATTCCAGCACAGAAACAGGCCATTCTGTGGTCCAAGCCTGTGCCGATCTCCAGCCCTCCGGGACCTCAGCCGTGTTCAAGGATGCTACAAAGATATCTATTAATGCCGCAGCTCTTTCCTCTCTCCCTTCCCTCAGTAATCTGGTGTAGATGTTGGCTGCCTTTCTGCGGCAACGAGCCATGTAAATGGAATCAATGGTTGGGATGTTAGAGTCCGTGTTGGTCAGAGCTGTGCACCCAACCTTCTGTAGTGTCTCACGGTCCTGAGTCGAGCAGTTGCCGTACCTGCTGTTATGCACCTGGACAGTACGCCCTCACTGGTGCATCTGTAGAAGTAGCGCATGCTGAATTTCCTGAACCAACTGAGGAAGGAGAGGCATTGTTGAACCTTCCCGACTGTCGGACCTATGTGAGAAGTTCAGGACAGGTTGTCAGTTATCATCAGTCCGAGGGACTTGATGCTCTGCACTCCCTCAAACGGTTGATGTAGATGGAGTGTGTTCCCTTTCTTTCTTCCTAGAGTCAATGATCACTCCTTTACGTTTACAGGATTAGAGAGAGGTCATTATCAATATACCATGCTACCAAGCCCTATATCTCCTTTCTACATTCTGACGCGTTGTTTGATATCCGTACTGCTATAGTGATGTCATCAGCGAACTTGTAGCTGGCGTTGTTTGGAATTTGGAAATTCAGCCGTGGGTGTACAGGGAGGACATTAGTTGGCTGAGGACACAACCTTGGGAGTACAGGGAAAACTGTAGGGGGCTGCAGAAACAACCGTGTGTGTGCATGGAGGACAGTGGGGGCTGAGGACACAACTGTGGGTGTTCAGGGAGTTCAGTAGTTGGCCTGGGCACAGCCTTGAGTGTATAGGGAGTACACTAAGGGGCTGAGGGCACAACCGTGGGTGTACAGGGAGGACATTAGGGGGCTGAGGAAAGAACCGTGGGTGTACAGGGAAAACAGTAGGGGGCTGAGGACACAGCTGTGGGTGTACTGGGAGGGAGTACGTTAAGTGGCTGAGGGCACTGCCATGGGTGTATAGGGAGTACAGTCGGGAGCTGAGGGTACTGCCGTGGGTTTACTGGGAGTATTGTCGAGTGTTGCGAACATATCCTTCAGCAGCTTTAGTGTTGAATGTTATTGTGGAGGAAGTGATTTTACCGATCTTCATGATTGTGGTCTGTGGGTCAGAAACCTGAGGATCCAGTTGCAGAGAGTCGAACCGAGACCAAAGTCGCGGAGTTTTGTGATTAGTCTGTCAGGGAAAATGATTTTGAAGGTGGAGCTTTTGTCAATGAGCAGGAGCCTGGTGTAGGTGTCCTTGATGTCCAAATATTCCAGGGATGCGTGCAGGGCTCGGGTATAGTATCCGTTGAGAACCCGTTATATTAGTCGGGCAGCAGGTCAGGCTGGGAGACTGGAGTGGGTGTAGGCAAGGACCAGCCTCTCAAAGCACTTTATGATTATTGAGGTCGGAGCCACAGGGTGGCAGTCTATAAGGGCACGGTCCATGTGTTTTCTCACTTACCAGGATAATGTTGACCTTCTTGAATCAGGTTGGGACTTCGACTTCAGAAGGAAGAGTTTTACTAGGTTTGCAGATGATACAATGATGATTGGATGGGCAGGTGATATTGTGGAAGTGGGGAGGCTGCAGAAAGGCTTGGACAGGTTAGGACACTGGGAAAACACATGGCTGATGGAACACAACATGGGAACGTATGAGATTATGCACTTCAGTAGGCGGAATACAGGCAGACACCATGTTCTAAAAGGCTTCATGAAATCTGAAGCACAAACAATGTTTGGAGTCCTCGTCCTCTCTTACGGTAAATGTGCAGGTTCAGTTGGCAGATCAGAAAACAAATATAATGTTAACATTCATTTCAAGAGAGTGAGAATACCAGAGCGGAGACATTCTGCTGAGAATGCAATGGGCTATGATCAGACGGCTTTTGGATTATTATGAGCTGTTCTGGGGAAGGATCTACGGGTGTTGGACATGATCTATCCTGGGAATGATGGCTTATTATATGAGCGGCAGTTGAGGGCTCTATGTCTGTACTCAATGGCACTTAGAAGAATGGGGGGTCGCATCTGATTGAAATTGATCAATTACCGCAAAAATTGATACAGCTAGAGTACAGAAGATTTTTCCACTAAGAAGATTTTTCCACTAATCTTAGAGACTATGACAAAATGGCACAGTTTCAGAGTGAAGAGATAGGCATAATGACCCAACAAATTGATATATCTCATGCCCTTATGGTCATACAGTATATTATTCAATGCAGAATTGTAAGTCTCTGACGTGCTCTTGTAACCCTTGTATCTGTACGTTGATTTGACTTCTGGTCAGTGGTAACCCCTGTAAAATGGACGGTGGTAGGATACAGTGTTAACCTTTAGCGCAGTAATATGTTGAATATAAGCGGCTATCTGTGAGTCTCATCTACCGGGAGTACATTGTCTCTACGATTATTGTTATTTTCAGTCTGGCACTTTTGAAGGATCGATCCTGTTACGCTAATATTGTTGCATTTAACAGAACAGGTGCAATTTATCACAGCACTCAGCAACAATATGTCATTGAAGACTGAACACCTATCTAATAACAGAAAGGTCTAAAATGTTAGTATCAGAAACACTGCTTTCCTGTTCGTGTTCAAATCAGACAACCTGTCCCATCGAGGTGCCCCACTTGGAACTTTTTAAACTTATTTTTTGGTTATGAGAATCACTGGATGGGCCCATAATTTCTTGTCCGTCCCTAGTTGCCCCCTTGAGAAGGTGGTGCTAAGTTGCCTTCTTGTACCGCTGCAGTCGATCTGCTGTGCGTTGAACCACAATGCTATAAGGTATGGAATTCCAGCGTTTTGACCCAGCAACAGTGAAAAAAATGGTGATATATTTTCAACTCAGGATGTTGACTGGTTTGGAGCGGAGCTTGAAGGTGGTGGCGTTCACAAAAGCCTGCTGCATTATCATTCTACATGGAAGTGCTCGAAGGAGTGGAAGGTGCTTTCTGAGGATCTTTGGAGAATTTGTGCAGCGCATCTTGTCGATAGTATACACTGCTCCGACTGACTGTTGCTGGTGAGTGGAGTGAAAGCTTGTGGAAGTGGTGCCAAGCAATTGGACTGATTTGTCCTTGATGGTGTCAAGCTTCTTCAGTGTCGTTGTGGCTTCACTCATTCAGGCAATTGGGGAGTATTCCATCTCACTCCTGACTTGTGCCTTGCAAATGGTGAACATGCTTTGGGAAGACAGGAGGTGAGTTACTTGCGCAGTATTCCTAGCCTCTGATATGCTCTTATGTTTACGTGGCGATTCCAACTAAGTTTCTGGTCAATGGTAACCCCAAGTGTATTGATGGGGGGGGGGGCGGGAGTTAATGACAAATATGCTGCTGAATACCAAGTGGTTATATTGCTTCTTACCGGTGATGGTAATTGTCAGGCATCTGTGTGGTGCGAGTGTTGCTTGTCACTTGTCAGCCCAAGCCTGGATATTGTCCAAATCTTGTTGCATTTTGGCAAGGACTGCTTCCATACCTGAGCATTTGCGAATGGTGATGAACATTGTGCAGTCATTGTCGGATATTCCCACTTCTGAACTTATGATGGAGAGATGGCCATTCATGAAGAAGCAGAATATGTTTGGACCATCCGGAGGGCCACTGAAGATTTTAAATAATATGGTGAGGAAACGTCTGAAAATGAACATTCCAGTTCATGGAGCAAACCTATATTCGCATTATCCTGAGGGACTACTGCAGAGATATTCTGAAACTGAGATGACTGACCTCCAACAACAATGACCTTTTTCCAATGTGTCAGGTATGACTCCAATAATGAAGTACTTGCTCGCAATATCCTTTTTGCTTGGGTTCCTTGATGCGAAATTTAAAAGTATGCAGCCTTGATTTCAAGTGCTGGAATTCAGTTCATTTTTCTATGTTTGAACAAAAGCTGTGCTGAGGTCAGGAGCTGAGTGGCCCCGGTGGAACCCAAAATGGGCGTCACTGAGCAGGTTATTGCTGAGCAGGTGCTGCTAGATAGCACTGTTGATGAGTCCTTCCATCACTTTATTGATGATGGAGATTAGAATGATGAGGCGGTATTTCTGGGTTGAATTGCCCTGTGTTTTATGTACAGAACATATTTGAGCAGTTTTTTTCCCATTGTTGCACTCTCTTTTGCACTGGGGTTAATCCTCTGGCTTGATGGGATTTTTGAGTGGTTTATATGCTGGGCCATGACATTACAGATTTTGCTGGAGTATAGTTCTTCTGCTATTGATGATCACAGCATCTTATGGATGCTCAGTCTTGAGTTGCTAGATCTGTTGGAAGTCTGTGCCATTTAGCATGGGAATAGTGCCACACAACACAATAGAGTTTATTCTCAATGTGACCGTGAGACTTTGCCTGCTCAACAACAGTGCGGTGGTCAGTTTTACCGATGCTGTCATGGACAGATGCACCTGCAGTTGGTAGGTCAGGTATGTTTTTTCCCTCTCGTTCATTCCCTCACGAACTTCTGCAGGCCCAATCTAGAAGCTATGTCCTTTAGGACCCGACCAGCGTGATCAGTAGTACTCCTGCCAAACCATTCTTGGTGGTTGACTTTGAAATTCCTCAGCCAGAATACACTTTGTGCCCCTTTTCACAGTGAGTGCTTTCTCCAAGTTCTGTTCAACGTGGAAGAGTACTGATTCAACTGAGGAATGACGTTACATGATAATCAGTAAGGCTGCTTTGCCCACGTTTAATTTAAAGTCATGGGGCTTCTTTGGGTCCGGAGTTAATTTTGGGGACTCGCAGAGCAACTACCTCCAGAATGTATCGCACTGAGCTGCTCTTTCTGATGGATCGGTCTTCACCTTGGGCCAGAACATATCCAGTGATGGTGATGGTGGTGTCTGGGGTATTTCTGAAAGGTATAATTTCGTGAGCATGACTATGTCAGGCTGTTGCTTGACTAATCTGTAAGCCGGTTATCGCAATATTGGCACTAAGCCCTCAGATGTAAGAACATAGAACATAGAACTGTACAACACAGAACTGGCCCTTCAGCCCACGATGTTGTGCCGACCATTGATCCTCATGTGAGGTAAACCTAATGTACGAACCCTCAAATGTCTGTGACCACATGCATGTCCAGCAGTCTCTTAAATGTCCCCAATGACCCTGCTTCCACAACTGCTGCTGGCAATGCATTCCATGCTCTCTCAACTCTCCGTGTAAAGAACCCGCCTCTGACATCCACTCTATAATTTCCGCCAAGCGGCTTTAAACTGTGACCCCTTGTCTTAGCCATTTCTGCCCTGGGAAAAAGTCTCTGGCTATTGACTCTATCTATGCCTCTCATTATCTTGTTCACATCAATTAGGCCCCCTCTCTTCCTTCTTTTTTTCGAAAGAAAAGTGTCCAAGCTCAGTCAACATCTCTTCATTAGATAAGCGCTCCATTCCAGGCAGCATCCTAGTAAACCTCCACTGAACCCTCTCCAAAGCATCCACATTTTTCCTATAATAGGGCGACCAGAACTGGATACAGTATTCCAAGTGCGGTCTAACCAAAGTTTTATAGAGCTGCAACAAGCTCTCACGGCTTTTAAACTCAACCCCCCTGTTAATGAAAGCCAAAACACCATATGCTTTCTTAACAACTCTGTCCACTTGGGCGGCAATTTTAAGGTATCTATGTACCTGCACACCAAGATCTCGCTGTTCATCCACACTACCAAGAATCCTGTCTTTAATCCTGTACTCAACTTTCATGTTCGACCTTCCAAAATGCATCACTTCGCATTTATCCAGGTTGAACTCCATCTGCCACCTCTCAGCCCATCTCTGCATCCTGTCAATATCATGCTGCAGCCTACAACAGCCCTCTATACTGTCAACGACACCTCCAACCTTTGTGTCGTCTGCAAACTTGCTAAGCCATCCTTCAATCTCCTCATACAAGTTATTATTAAAAATTACAAATGGTAGAGGCCCAAGAACAGAGCCCTGTGGAACACCACTCAACACTGACTTCCAGGAAGAATACTTTATTTCCGCTACCACTCGCTGTCTTCTGTCGACCAGCTAATTCTGTATCCAGA
Source organism: Chiloscyllium punctatum (assembly GCF_047496795.1). Lineage (NCBI taxonomy): Eukaryota > Metazoa > Chordata > Chondrichthyes > Orectolobiformes > Hemiscylliidae > Chiloscyllium > Chiloscyllium punctatum. The sequence continues at coordinate 89,904 of NW_027309835.1, read as the reverse complement.
CAGCTAAATTCCCCTTTATCGCATTCCTCCTGACTTTCTGAACGAGCCTACCATGTGGAATCTTATCAAATGCCTTGCTGAAGTCCACATACAACAAATCCACCGCTCGAACCTCATCAACTTGTCTAGTAACATCCTCAAAGAACTCAATAAGAATTGTGAGGCATGACCTGCCCCTCACAAAGCTGTGTTGACTGCATTTAATCAAGCCATGCTCTTCCAGATGGTCATAAATCCTACCCTCAGAATCCTTTCTAACACCTTGCAGATGACAGATGTGAGACTTACTGGTCTGTAATTGCCGGGGATTTCCCTATTTCCTTTCTTGAAGAGAGGAATTACATTTGCCTCCCTCAAGTCCTCAGGTACGGATCCAGTGGAGAGCGAGGATGGAAAGATCTTTGCAAGCGGCGAAGCAATCACATTTCTCGCTTCCCAAAGCAGCCGGGGCCAAATCTTGTCTGGCCCTGGCGACTTGTCAATCTTAATGGTTGTCAAACTTTTCAGCACATCAGCTTCCTCAACCTCTATCCGTTCCAGCATGTTTACCTGCTCCTCAATGGTTTCATTCACTACAAGGTCATTTTCTTTAGTTAAACAGAAGCAAACAACTCATTTATGGCTTCCCCTACCTCCTCAGACTCTTTACACAAGTTCCCTATGATTTCCCTGATCAGCCCTACTGTTTGTTTGATTATTCTCTAATTCCTCACATACGTGTAAAACGCTTTTAGATTCTCCCTAATCCTTCCTGCCAAGCCTTTTTCCTTCCCCCTCCTGGCTCTCCTCAGGCCATTTTTGATCTCCTTCCTCGCCTGCCTGTAATCCTCTAGAGCTGAGCAAGACCCTTGCTTCCTCCACTTTACGTAAGCTGCCTTCTTTCTTTTGACGAGAAGCTCCTCCGCTCTCATCATTCAAGGTTCCTTTATCTTACCCTTTCTTGCCTGTCTCAGAGGAACACATTTATGCATCACTCGCAACAACTGTTCCTTAAACAGTCTCCACATGTCTATAGTGCCCTTTCCATGGAACAATTGCTCCCAGTCCAAGCTTCCCAACTCACGTCTGAAAGCATCATGTTAGTAAGGAGGACTTTGCAATTTCGACAGTGATGTTTCCAAATGATTTTTGCGGTGGTCAGATCGATACCTGTTGGTCCACCCGGTTTTATTTCTTTGAGATTTTGAATAGATTGATATAACTGAATGATACGCTGGACCATTTCAGAGGGCGAGTGAGAGTCATCACATTACTTTGTGTCTGGAGTGAGGATAAACGATTACTTTATTGGAGGATATTAGTGAACCAAATGGATTTTTTTTCTGACAATCGGCAATGATTTCATTCTCATCAGTGTATTCTTAATTCCAGCTTTTTAAAAATTATTGAACTGAAGTTCCACCATCTGCAGTGGCGGGATTCGAACCTGGGTCCAGAGAATAAGAGCTGAATTTCTGGATTGATAATCTAGCGATTATACCATGAGGCCTATTTGGAACCAAATGTAGTACTCAGCTGCTATTTCTTGTGTTGCCCTGTTTTTCTTTCATTGCTTGTGTTTATCTGGATCCTCAACCTTCATTAAATCCTGATTGAAATCCACCGTCATGAATGTCTTCTGGACTGCTCGAATTTCATTCAGTCTATTTTGTTTGCACAGACATTTCAAGGCAGCTGCACATCAGAGAAGAAAAGGAAGAGATAATGGGTGATTGTGCACTGTACCTGTCACCGCACCAGCTTATCTGACCAGGCACCTAAAGTATTTATTGTGGATCAGAGAACTGCCGAATTATTATAACACCGATGGAGGTCTGTCAACCCATTGTGGGGTCACAAGCACTTCAACTGCACAATTGGAGATACAATATATGGAGATAGCTGGTGTGAGAGAGAAATCAACAGATGTGGTGATTCTGTTCGCCGAGCTGGGAATTTATGTTGCAGACGTTGCGTCCCCTGTCTAGGTGACATCCTCAGTGCGTGGGAGCGTCCTGTGAAGCGCTTCTGTGATGTTTCCTCAGACATTTATAGTGATTTGTCTCTGCCGCTTCCGGTTGTCAGTTCCAGCTGTCCGCTGCAGTGGCCGGTATATTGGATCAATGTGTGCTTATTGATTGAATCTGTGGATGAGTGACAAGCATCTAAGAATTCCCTGGCTGTTCTCACAAATCTTCTCACAAACTTTGAAGAAATAAACAGAGAAAAAGAAAGTGAAGTGAGATAAACTGAGAGAGGATAGAAAGGGGAGCGATTGACTGAGTGGGAGAGGAAGAGGTGTTAGATGAGGGTGAAGTCAGATAAATCAGAAGACAGCATGAGTGTAGATAAATACGGACAGAAAGAAGTTGGAAGTTTTACTTAGAGATTCCTCTGAACTGCAAGCCCTTTGTCTGGGTGCCATACTCTGTGACCGCTGGCTGTCATCCCAGATCATTTCTTTCCAATAATATCACAGAGCTGGGTTACTGACATCTAAGCAGAACCCAATAGATCAGTAGATTAGTTCCATGGCGAAGGTGGATTTTTTAAATAAACCATGCAATGAGCAGCAGGAAATGATAACCGCACCCAAAACTCCCACCCCATCTCCAGATACTGTGTGAGAGACTGGGCCCGAGAATCTAGTGAGGGGTATCACTGACAGAGGGGAAATCAGCAGCTCCGCTGTGGATCAAATAATGATTGATAAAGTTTACACACCAGTATCCTAGTTTTCTAATCCACGTTTCAGTTTATATATCTCAATATCAGGAGTGCATTTTAACAATCTTATCTCTTTGTACTTTGTATATTTTGGTCTGTATAGAAAATCATTTTGTCCCTGTATTTTGTATTGCATAAATACATTTCATTAATATTGTCTCTGCTAATTTCTCATTGTAGACGTATCCTTGACTCTGTTTTCAAATGAGTTATAAAGAGTAACGTTCCAATAGTGAAAACTGGGGAAAATCAATGTACCTCTTCCCATTTTGAACAGCCATGTCCCCCAGTCCACTCCATCTTCTGTCTTTTCCCCAATGTCAAAATTACACTGTAATTGAAGTCAGTAGATGATACTTCATCACAGTTCCTTAACATTGATAACGTCAACATCCACGCTTGCCCTCTCTGATACTTGAATAACAATCTGAATTTTATTTGTCACGTACAATTCTCTGTTAACATATGCATGCCGTTTGCTGGTTATAAACATATTGCCATCAGATCATGGACAGATGTTCTCTCAATGTTTTAGTGATTTTGCGATGACTGATCAGTAATTATAGGATTTATTTCCCCATTTATGAGCAGAGAAACATGTTTATGTTCAGTTAAACCTCTGGAATTACCTCTATATCCAAGGCAGACTGAATGATTACACACAATCAATCTGCCACCTCCGACATTCCTTCCTTCAGTCACACTCACATATCACATCCTGAATGTATCAATGTTCAAAGTTATTTTGAATTTTAGTAAAACATTATCAAATTGAAAAGGGTTAGCTGGAGCTATTTATTCAGCGATTGTGATTATATGAGTCTCCATGGATCCTATGGGTCCGCAGAGAGTTTCCCTCTTCTATCAATAAGGGAACGCGTTCCATGTGTTATCCCATATTCTGAGTGGGAGCATCACCCACACCAGTAACAGGGATCAGCAGCTTCAGAGAGAGAAGGAGGAGAGATCAAAATCTGGAAACATTAGACTGGATGTTTCAACAATGAATCAGGATCTGAGAACATTCGAATGGAAATTTCCAGCAATGGACAGGAGTTTATCCTGGGGTCTTTTCTGGCTTTTCCAGCCTTGGATATCATTAACATGGCGTGTTGAAGATGCACTGATGGTTATTCAAGCTGGTTACTATCCTATCCTTGCTATAGTTGGTGTTCCTGGTATGTCACTCAATCTGTCTAGTGAAACGGTCTGAACTGAATTGATGGTTATGATATGGAAATTTTGGAAAGGTGCAAGTCAATGTTTTCAGTTCCAATCAAAGACTCCATTCTTTACAAATTATAACTAGCAAATGGTTATTTAAATATTATGCACCAATATGCGGGGATGAAACAGACTGTTCTCCATGATTCATTTTCTCCTGCACAAGTTTACATTTCCATATCCACCCACTCACCAATCCAGTTCAGTACCGCCACCATGACATCCCAGTCTCCTCCTCAGCCGGAGTACAACTCCTGAATAAACCATTGTTTGTGCCTTTGTTAATCTCCGTATGTAGCTGTTTCAAGTCCCTTCTTACCACGTGTCCATTGCAAAATAATTGCACTTGAGATGTTTACGTTGTTCCCTGCACAGAATTAGAAAGATGGAAAGACAGTGTATGGTGGTTACTTCACTGGCTCATAATCTAGAGCCACAAAATTATAATCTGTTGATATCGGCTTGCCTCATGCCCATTAGAGAAGGCAATGGGTCATTCTTCTCTGGTCAGGTCTCTGTGTGACTGCAAACCCACAGCACTGTGTTTTACTCTTTACTGTCCTGTGGAACAGCTGAACCAGCCACTGAGTTCAAGGCTGGCATAACATGCTGGCCTGACCAGGGCTGCACACATCCCGTGAGGGAAGACCAAAATGAAAGATAACTCCCTTCCTCTGCCTGTATCCCACATTCCTGCAGGTGAATTCCATTCAGGTAGGTGGCCATTCACTATTTTATATGTATTCTTTGTGATTGGGTCTCTCCCCAAGAGTGATGTCCATCTCTATAGGCATCTCTGGTGCTGGCTTTATTGATGTTGACCTACAGATGTAAGGATGTTTTAAATTCCAACTCAGTGACAGTGCATCGTAAATGAATGGCTTCCTGTGTCACATGAAGGAAATGGAGCCAGCTAAGTGAGGGACAGGAATTATTGTGTTCAACTCTGAGAGTGTTGTTGAGGCAGTGTTTGGGGTATTGTGGACAGATTTTATCTCCTTTATAAGGAGTGATCTCCTTATCACAGAAAGAATAAACAGGAGTTCCACCGGATTAATCCCTGGGATGATGGCACCATGAGGAGTGAGTGAAGGTTGATCTGTCACGCTGTGAGATAATAAGAGGTGATTGCAGTGAACCTTGAGAGGAATGGACAATCACTCCTTCTATTCTAAACAGACAATGGGAACGTGATAAATTCCATCACTTTTATTTCACTCAGGATGCATGAATCTGGATAGTTTAAGTGCCTCTGAGGACGTTACGCCTACCCACCACAACCCCCAATCCCCACAGTGATTGAGAGAGACAGAGAGGTTCATGTTTTGAATAAACTCTCCCCACATTTATACAGTACAGTTGGTGTGTGATCCTGCACTGAATGTCATATTATCCACCACCCCGACAGCAGCCACAATACTGTCATTCTAAAACAGTTCACTATTCCCACCAGCTACTGACATTCATGAAGGACATTAATCCATATTCTCAGAGATGCAAGGTGCCTCCTTAAGGTTTAGACCATAAGACTATAAGATATAGGAGCAGAAATTAGGCCAGTTTGCTGATCAAGTCTACACCACCATTTAATCATCACTGCTAAGTTTCTCAAGCCCATTCTCCGACGTTTTCCCCATAACTCTTGATGCCCTGGATAATGAAAAAACTATCACCACCTCAAATATACTCAATGACATGGCCCCACAGCCTTCTCTGGCAATAAATTGCAAAGATTCTCCATTCCCTGGTTAAAGAAGTCTCCTTATCAACGTTCTAGAAGGTATTCGTTTTAAACTAAGGCTGTGTCCTTGGTTCCTAGTCTCTCCTACCAATGGAAACATCGTATGAACATCCACACTGTTCAGGTCATTCAGTATTCTGTATGTTTCAATTACATTTCCCCTCTTCCTTCTAAACTATATCAAGTATAGACTCAAACATTCCTCACACAATAAACTTTTCACTCCTACGACTGTTCCCCTGAAAATCTTCTGAACACGCTCCAGGGACAATACATCCTTCCTGAGATATGGGGCTCAACAGTGCGCGCAACACTCCAAATGTAGTCTGACCAAAGCTGTATACTGCCTGTTCTTATATTCAATTTCTCTCGTAATAAATGCCATCAATAATAACTGAAACTGCCCTCCTAACTACTACCTCAATCTACAAGCTAACCTTAAGAGAACCCTGCACCTTAACTCCCAAGTCCCTTTGCACTTCAGATTTCTGAATCTTCTCCCCATTGAGGAAATAGACCATTTCCAACGTCACACTTTCCGACATTGGAATGCATCTGCCAACCCCTTTACCTGGCCAACTCCTTCTTCAGCCCCTCCGCCTCCACTCTCCGACCTGACTCTCGACTTATCTTTGTTTCGTCTGCAAACTTAGCCAGAGTGCCCTCAGTCCATCATCTAGACTGTTAACGAATAAGGTAAAAAGTTATGGTCCCAACACTGTGCCTTGCAGACCACCACTTGTCACCTGCTGCCATCCTGAGAAGGACCATTTTATCCCCACTCTCTGCTTTCTGTCGGACAGACAAGCTTCTTTTCATGCCTCTAACTTGCCTCTAACACCACGGAACCTTATCATACTCAATCATCTCCTTTGTGACACCTTGTCAAAGGCCTTCTTGACGGCCAGGTGGATAACATCCATTGGCTGTACTTTATCGAGCCTGTTCATTTCTTCTTCAAAGATTTCCAACAAATTTGATGGAAATCATGCTGACTTATCCTTGATGGAAATCATGCTGACTTATCCTTGATGGAATCATGCTGACTTTGCCCTATTTTACCAAACTCTTCCATGTATTCAGAAATCTCATTCTTCACAATGGATTCCAGGATCTTACCCATGTCAAAAGTTAAGCGTTTTATTTTCTCTTTTCTTCCTTACTCCCTGGGTAAAAACAGATGTCACGTTAGTGGGTTTCCAATGCTCTGGGACCGTTCCTTTCTCGAGTGATTCCTGAAAAATCGCCATCATCACGTCAACGAACTCTTCAGCTATCTCCCTTATAACACAGGGATTTAATCCCTCTGGTTCAGGTTATTTAACCAACTTTAAGCCATTCAGCTTTTTTCTAGCATGTTCTCAATGGTGGTGGCCACCATCCTAAGCTCTAGCCCCTCACTCTCCTGAATGTTTGAGACATTATTCGTGTCTTCCACCATGAAACTGATGCAAAGTAATTATTCAATTCCTCGGCCATTTTCTTGGCCCCCACTACTATCTCTCAAGTGTCATTTTCGATCACTCCAATGCCCTCTTTTGCCTTTCTGTTATATTTTATATATCGAAAGAAACTCTTACAGACTTCTTTATCTTACTGACTAGCTTACCCCCATATTTAATAATCTCCCTCTATATTTTACTTTGTTTGCCCTCTGTTTTGTCTTTGGAAGTTTCCCAACTTTCTGGTTTCCCACTGCACTTTGCCACATTATATCCTTTCTCTTTTGCTTTTATGCTATACATGACTTCCTTCGTCAGACATACTTACCTCATTCTCCATGTACCATGCCACTTTTTACTCGGGGTATATCTCTGCTGCATCATGAATAACACCAAAAATCTCCTGCCATTGCTGCTTCACTGTCTTTCCTGCTGGGCCCTTCTATCAGTCAATTCTACCCAACTCCTCTCTCATGCCTCTATCATTGCCTTTATTCAGCTTTAATATCGTTACCTCTGATTCTAAATTCTCCATCTGAAATTGCAGAGTAAATTAAATCATATTATGATTCACTGCCTCCTATGATTTCCTTCACCTTAAGCTCCCTCATCTAGTCTGCCTGCACAAGCTGCTCCAAAAAGCTATCTCATAGACATTCTACAAATTCCTTTTCATCCAAACCACCATCAACCTGAATTCCCAGCCCACCTCCGTAATGAAAACCCACATGATTACTGTAACTTTGTATTTCCTACACATCTTTCTAGCTCCTGTGTATCTTGCACCCCAGCTCCTGACTACTGTTTGGTGGCCTGAACAGAACTCTAACTACTTTTTTTTAACCATTGTGATTTCTCAATTCTACCGACACAAACTCTATAACATTTGACCTTACTTCATTTCTTATTATTGATTTAATTTCATTTCTTAATAATAAGACAAACCCATCCCCTCTGTCCAACTCCCTATCTTTTTGATAGGATGCATATCCTTGAATATTCAGCTCTCAGTCCTGATCCTCTTGCAGCGACGTCTCCCATGATGGCGACCTGCCAATTTGTGTATGAGTCACAAGTTTATTTACCTTATTCGTTATACTGCATGCTTTCCGATATAACAGTTCAGCCCTGTATTAGCCTTTCCTCTTCTCATTGTTATTTGTTTTTCCTGTGTGTTTGAAGTTTGATTACTAACACTTTCCATGCTCTCTGCGTCTCTGTCGGAGATTTGAATAACTTAGTGTCATAGAGTCATAGAGATTTACAGCATGGAAACAGACTCTTCGGTCCAGCCCGTCCATGCCGAACAGATATCTCAACCCAATCTAGTCCCACCTGCCAGCACCCGGCCCATATCCCTCCAAACCCTTCCTATTCATATACCCATCCATATGTCTCTTAAATGTTGCAATTGTACCAGCCTCCACCACTTCCTCTGGCAGCTCATTCCATACACGTACCACACTGTGTGAAAATGTTGCCCCTTAGGTCTCTTTTATTTCTTTCCCCTCTCACCCTAAAACTATGCCTTCTAGTTCTGGACTCCCCGACCCCAGGGAAAAGACTTTGTCTCTTTGTCCTATCCATGCCCAACATAATTTTGTAAACCTCTATAAGGTCACCCCTCAGCCTCCGACGCTCCAGGGAAAGCAGCCCCAGCCTGTTCAGCCTCTCCCTGTAGCTCAAATCCTCCAACCCTGGCAACATCCTTGTAAATCTTTTCTGAACCCTTTCAAGTTTCACAACATCTTTCCGATAGGAAGGAGACCAGAATTGCATGCAATATTCCAACAGTGGCCTAACCAATGTCCTGTATAGCCGCAACATGACCTCCCAACACCTGTACTCAATGCTCTGACCAATAAAGGAAAACATACAAAACGCCTTCTTTTTGAGTTCTGCAGTCTTACCCCTCCTTTAATTCGGTTTTTCTAATTTTCCCTAAACTGACACCACCCCACCCCCATTTAACTTAAAGTCCAGTCTGCAGCCCTAGTTATGCGGTTTGCTCGGACTCTAGTCCCAACACGGTTAAGATGAAGACCGTCGGATCGGAACAGTGCCTTCCTTCCCCAGTACTGGTGTCAATGTGCCATGATACAAATTCATTTCTCTCACATCAAACTTTGAGCCACGCATTTTCCTGTGGACCCTGTGCTAATTAGCTCATGGCTCAGGCCGTAATCCAGAGATGATTTCCTTTTTGATTCAGTTTTCTAATTTTGCTCCGAGCTCTTCGTATCCCTTAGCAGAACCTCTGCCCTAGTTTTATCTCTTTCGTTAGTACCTACAAAGACCACGACCAATGGATCTTTACCCTCCCACTCCAAGTTCCTCGGCAGCCCAGATGAGGTATCCCTTACCCAAACACCAGTAGGTAATGCAACTTTCAGGACTCTCAATCCCGAACACAGAGAACAGTCACTATGCCGCTAACTATACTATCCCCAATTACAATTACATTTCTCTTCGCTTGCCCCACTTGAAAGCTTCCCTCAACTCGGTGTGTGGCCAATATGCTCATCCTCCCTGCAGTCCCTATTTCTATCCACACAGGGAAGAAAACTCTTGAACCTGTTAGACACGGACAGGGGCTGAGGTTTCCTGCAACTCTACCTCCTGGATCCCTCTATCTGCCTCACTCACAGCCAAACCCTCCGTTTTCTAACCACTGGCTGAATTTGAGTCAGTTGATCTAAGGAGTGTAACTCTCCTGAATCACAGCATCGCGGGAACTCTCCCCCTCCCTGATGCCTCGCAATGTTTGAAGCTCAAACTCTAGCTCATCGACTCAGAGCCAGAGTTCTTCTAGCTTGCAACGTTTACTCCAGACATGGTCACTGGGATCCACAGTGGGGTCGACCACTCCGACATCATAGAGAAACAACACATCACCCGACCCTCCATCCTTATTTTAATTAACCAGTATTGAATTGTTCCTTTACAATTTTAAATTGTTTTTGTACATCTGCTTATGCAAGTTGTAACCAATAAATTAACATGATTCAATTTAACACAGATTCAAATTTAACCCACTCCCTATTAGCAAATCGGATCACATTCTCCCTTTTGTCAAACCTGCTCATTATCTTCTGAAAGAATTCTGACAGACTTGTCAGTGGGACCACTCCTTGATGAAGCCATGCTGACTCAGCCCTATTTTACCATGCACCTCCAGGTACTCTGCAATCTCATTACTAGCAATGCACTCTAAATCCCGATTAACGACCGATGCCAGGCTAAACTGACCTATTATTTACTGTATTTTGCCTTTCTTCCTTCTTACACAGAGAATTTACATTATCCATTTTCCAGTTCTCTGGGACTCTGTCTGATGATAGTTATTCCTGAACAGTCATGACCAATGGTTTCACAATCTCCTGCGATAATTCCTTCAAAACTTTGGTTGTTATCTGTCCAGTCTGTGTGATTTATCAATTTTCAAACATTGCAGCTTCCCAGTACCTTCTACTCAGCGCCGATCATTACATCCATCCCTCACCCTTCACTCGCTTGAAGTTCTGGAATGTTCGTAGTGTCCACCATTGTGAGGATTGATGGAAAGTACCTTTTCAGTTCATTCTCCAATTCTTTGTTCTCCATTTCTCTGCAGTCAGCTTCAATTTCTGGTTGCCCAATGTTCACTCTCCCCTTTTATATATCTTAACAAAACTCATGCAATCTCCTTTTCTAAAGCGAGCTAGTTTACATGTTTCTTGTTCACCGCTTTCTTGCTTCTTAAATTGTAATCTGCTGCTGTATAAAGGCTTCCCAATCTTAGACAGGCTGAGTGAGAGCATTCCAGTTAACTGACTGTTGAAAATATATTAATGGAACTAGACTAATCCTCTTGCCCATCATTGTATAGCGTGGTGGCAGAACACTGCTGCCTCACATGGTCAGGGACTCGGGTTCAATTCCAATCTCTGGACCCTTTCTTTGTGGAGTTTTTGCAATCTCCCCGTGTCTGCATTGGGAGGATTAACTACTTTCTCTCTTCACAATATGTTTCTGTGTTTGTTTCAGGTTTCTGCCATCTACAGTATATTTGCTTGTGTTTGATAGAGAATTGCTGCAAGTATGACGGCTTTATTGTAAAAGTGGCTCTGGTGCTCGGGCTCCCCGAGTGCTTGGGAATCTTGCCCACCTACTTATGTGAGTGCATGTCCCTGATTACCTACTCTGTCTCTCTCAATCCCTGAGTCCATCCGTCACTGCATGCAGCCTTTCATCAAGCCACCCCTAGATTCCCCACACTCCATCGCCTGGCACTGGATGCTCCCTATGCAGGGAGCGCACAAAGACACTGGCCACTTTCTGAACTGCTAGGGATGCGGGGTAAAGACCCTGACATTTAAAAGAACAGAATAGCTAAAATCAGGGTACACCTGATTCCCATTAAGCTCAAATAAGTAGGTGGTCCTGATGCCATCCTCATTCAAATACTGCCTTGTTATCAAGGCCATTCACTCTTTCCTGAGCCCCTGTGTTCACCTCTTGTTCATATCAATAGACAACAGAATATGTGTAGGGAGTATTTTCCTCTCATAGAGGGTAATCAATGCCAGGAATTATCTGGGCTATATAGTGAGGTGAGTTACATCACGGAAAGTATTCAAAGAGGTGGTACATGAATTTTTTGACCTGTCAGAGAGCTAAGGTGTGTGAAGAATTGGATATTAAAGATGAGTTAATGCCAACAGTAAATTAGCCATGATGGTATACAATGGCTTGATCGTCCGAGTTACCTAATCTTGCGCCTTATGTTCGCATGTTCTCTAATTACAAAGTTAATGATTGTAATTTTCCTGAACGTTCTGTTATTGAATGTTGCAGTCAGAGAGAGTAAAGTATTTTGTGAATCATCTCTGGGTGAGGTATGGGGGCTGTATTCACAGTGAATCTGGGTCTCCAACATGACCAACAAATGAAGCACAAGTTGCAGAGAGGAGACACTCTGTAAAGAGACCAGAGGTGTCTTTCGAAACCAACCTGGTTTTCCAAATAACATTTTCCAACCCACAAAAAACCGTGTGTGACAGTCTTGAGTGATTGAATGATACCCTGTGTTACTGTGGAACCGGCATTTGGAGCATGTGGCCTCCATCTGGTACTTTAAGGAGCTGTGAGGAGCTGAATGGAACATAGGAACATCGGAATGAGCAGCAGGAGTGGGCTATTAGACACTTTGTCACCGCTCCACCACTCAAAAGTGATGTGATTGTGGTCTCAGCACCACTTTTCTGCCTGTACACCATTTTCCTACATTCACGTGTTTGTCAAATGTTTGAATACAACACAACTTTGAATAAATGTAATCATCCAGGCACCACAAACTTCTGGGGAAGGGAATTTCCATTTGAACAATCCTTTGAGAATTTCTCATTTGTGCTCCAACCACTGTTGGAGGATCATTGTTTCCTTTTCCAGTCCCAATCCTCCACTGGTTACAACAAATTTTAAATGCAACCAGTTTAGTTAGGTGGCCAATGACATAGACATCAGGGTAGCTCATTTTCTAGAAAAAAAAGTGAGACACAGTACTTTGAACTCATAGCAAATGTTAAATTGGCAGAGTGTCCCAAACGTTATTCTGCCTTTGAAGTTATTTTGCTCACACAAGATGCTGGTAATGGGAGTTCTTTCTGCAATAGTTGGATTTAGCTGAAATCCGTTTGTTTCAGGCAGTGGAGAGATTCTCATGAATCCTCACCAGGAATCCTTCACAACTGGCAAAGATAACTCAGGGATTTTATGGTCTCACGCTTTGCTATTGGGCGGAACAAAGTAAGAGAGAGGGATCAATCGGCTGCTGCTTCTCAGGCAGGGAACATTTTTCTCCATCTCTGTGTTGGCACATACAATAACATCAACTGATCACCAAACTGGACCATGTGCGATCTCGTGGAACATTCTCTTGAAAGCCTGATTATGGACCATATGCAGGTGAATCATTGCTTTTGTTGTACACAGCGTCTTCCGATCGCAAACAAATGTTCCCACTTTATGAATTATTGACATGCTTTCATGTATCTGTGTAATTTGTAAATATTGGTAGGTGTCTTCATAGCACATATGTCCATATCAATACACCTTTTTCTTAAAATGCATTCCCTAGCTTTAGTCTCCCTGACAAGAGAAAATATGCGTCAAGCTGATGCACTTTTCAGAAAGTCATGGATGGTTCAATAATATTTCCCAGGGAAGTTCGAAACTGATAACTCCCCCATAATAACAGGCCCTCATTCCAGGAATGAGTAATGGGAAACCTCTGTGAAAATCTTCGAAAAGAATTATATCCTGTTTTTAGTTTCTGGGATCAAAAACGCATGCAGTGTATCAGATATGGTTTCAGCAATGCCCTGTACAGATGCAGTAAAGCATTCCTGATATTAAACCTGATACCCTTTGTTGATAACTGTATCATTGCACTTACTTCCAAATCACTTGCAGCATCTGCAGACTGACTTCATGTGATTCATGTCCCAGGAACATGGAAACCTTCTGAATCAGAGTTCTGCAATCGCTCTCCATTTAAATTGTTTACCATTGTTTTATCCTTCATGTCAAAATAGACAATTCACCCAATGTTCTTGGCGCTGCAGGTTAGCTCACTAACAAGTTACAGCTTTGCAACCTGAAAATAAACATTTATTTCTTTTCTCTATTTCCTGTTAACAACAGCTTCCCTATTCCTGTGTAGCAGTTCGGGCAGGTTGATTGGCCTCCTCCTGGGCTGTGTAATGTACTGAATGAGCTGAATTACTTCATTCTATATTCCTGTGTAGATCCTTCTAATGGCAGAATGGTCTCCTTCTGTTTCACTGTAACGATTCTGTTTGACAGAATGGGGTGGTCCCCTACCCTGTAACGGCATCAAGGGTTGGATTGAGAGAACAGCACATGGAGTAGGGGCAGCAGTATATCACTGTAACAACCTCGAAGGGTGGATTGAGAGAGCAAAACATGGGGTGGGGGAGTAGTGTATCTCTGTATATCTCTGTATCAGCCTCGAGAGGTGGATTGAGGGAGCAACAAATGGGCTAGGGGCAGCAGTATGTCACTGTAATAGCTTTGCTGTCCTATTCCAGGCTGCTTCTCCTGCATTGGGAGAAATGGAGGGAGGGTGGAGGGTGAGTGGCAGAGGGTGACCCTGCTCTCTGTGCCCGTGTAGGTGGGGGGAATTGTGAGGTATCTGGGAGGAGTCAGTCGACAGTTTGAACCAATATAGTATTATTAGTGTGGAGCTACTGAGTAGGCGACAGAGAAAGAGAGGAAGAAAGTTGCTGAGTTCAATAGTGAGGGTGGTCGTGCCTGAGCCTTATTTGGAGATAGGGTGTGAACCTTGTTCGGGGGTAGGTTCTATAACAGATGGACAGTGAGTGTGAGGGAGCAAATCGATGCGGTTGCATTTATCCAGACAGAGCGTGGAGCATATTGTTGCTTGTCTTGAATTGATAGACATTTTTTCAGATCATCTCAGAGTCGAGGTGAGCCTCTCCGAATGTCTTGTTCAAGTCTATCACTGATAACGCCACAGACCCTGTTCCTCAGATTCCACAGAATCAGTTCAAGTGGAGCTTACAAATAGCAAGGAGAAGCAAATATTGGTGTGTCATATATCTAAACCAAAACAGTTGTGAAAAATCTGAGTATCATATGCTCTGGAAATTAGATATGCAATTATTGTGGATACTGCAGTCTTATTGGATGGTTTCAAGTTGCATCTAAACTGCATTAACTAAGTGACTGCTCATGTTCAAAAATAATTGTATATGAGGTGGGTTGAAGAGTATGTTGTGAAGCAAACTGAAGAGCAGGTTATTTGGGATTTGGTGTCATGTGGTCAGGCGAGCTAATTTATAACCTTGCTCTGAAGCAGCATTTAAGGAATAGTGGCATTAATAAGGTGCACTTTACACGGTGCCTGTATACAATATACATTCTGGTTATACATCATGGAAGACTGGAAGCTAGAGGGTCAAGTTAGCTTCAGTGAATTGGGAAAATACAACATAACATTCAGTGGGAGACAAGCAATGATTGTTAGAGTCATAGAGTCCTACAGCAAGGAGACAGGCCCTTCGGCTCAAACTAGTCTATTCTGACCAAAAAGTCCATCCACGCTAACCCCATTTCCCTGTCATTGCTCCATATCCTTCTAATCCTTCCCTATCCGTGTTTTGTCCAAATGCCTTTTAAATGTTGTTAATGTTCACGCCTCTACCACTTCCGCTGGCAGCTCATTCCATATGTGTCCCAGCCTGTGTGTAAAACAGTTGTTCCTCAGGCTCTCTTATAGTCTTTCCCCTCTTTCCCCTCTGTCCTTAAACTGATGCCCTCTAGTCTGTGATTACCCAGCTCTGGGAAAAAAGACTGAGTACATTCATTCGGTCCATGCCTGTCATGATCTTATACACTTCTGTCAGATCCCCCTCAACCTCATACAGGCTAAAGTAAAATATCCCAGCTTGTCCAAACTCTCCCTATAACTCAGATCATTGAGACGGTAACATCCTTGTAAATGTCTTCAGCAGTCTTTCCAATTTAGTAACACACTTACTGTAGCAAATTGAAAAAGAAACTGAACATTACGCTACCAGTATGGCCTCACCAGCATCCAATTAACTGCAACGTAATTCCCTGATTTCGATACTCAGTGATATACACTGCTGAAGGCCAGTGTGTCAAAAGTTTTCGTCATTGTCCTGTCTACCTGTGAATCAACTTTCAGAGAACCATGTACCTGAATTCCAAGATCCCTCTGTTCGACGACACTCCTTAGGACCCAACCATTCACCATGAAACTCCAAACTTGATTTGACTTTCTAAAATGCAGTCACTTATATTGATCTATATTAAAATCCATTTGCCATTTCTCAGCCAACTTCTCCAGCTGATCAAGATACAACTGTAATTTCTGAAATTTCTGATATTCTTCCTCACTCTCCGTGATGCCGCCTGTTTTAGTGCCGTCTTCAAACTTACAAATCATGCCTGTACATTCTCATCTAAATCATAGATATATGTAATATGTAATGGTCCCAGTACCAACGTCTGAGGCATTTCCACTAGTCACAGGCCTCCAGTCTGACCAGCATTTTTAGAGTATTACACTCTGCTACCTACCATCAAGGTAATTCTGTACCTAATTTGCCAGTTCCCCTTCAATTCCATGCGATCTAACCTTCCAGAGCAGGGTACCATGTGGAACCTTATTGAAGGCTTTACTGGAGTCCACCTAGATTACGTATACCACTCGGACCTCCTCAATGTTGCTGGTCACTTCATTAAAGAACTCCAACAAAATTGTGAATCATGATCTCCCTAGCACAAACTCCCGTGCTGAATTTGATGAAGGGCTTTTGCCCGAAACATCAATTTTGATGCTCCTCGTATACTGCCTGACCTGCTCTGCTTTTCCAGCACCATTCTAATCTTACTCCGAACCACACCGTCTTTCCAAATGCATATATATCCAATCTCTCTGAATCTTCTCAAGTAACATATCCATTAGATTACTCGGTTCACTCGGTTCACTGGTCTTTAGTTCCCAGGTTTATCTTTGTAGCCTTTCTTGAATACAGCTCAGTATTCGCTACCCTCCAGTCGTCCAGGACCTCACTCGTCCGTCAGCAATGATAGAAAAGAGCCAACCAGTGCTCCCGAAATTTCTTCTCTATCCTCCTATCCTCCTGTGGTGTTCCTGAATATAACTGGTCAGGACCAGGAGTTTTTAGAAATGCTGCAAAGTCTGAAAAATACATCTATTTATTTCAGGTACAAACACCAAAGAGTGAGAAAGTGACTCAATGATGGTTAAAATAACAGATTAGAAAATATGTTAATCATAGGAAGTGACTTCAGAAGAATTCCAGATATTGTGGAAACCTGAGAATTCTCAGAAATTAACGATCCAAAAAAGGAAAGCCATGAAACTGATAAGGAAATCAAAAACCGAACATACATGCTAGCACACAGGAACACAAAGACTGCATCAATCTGCGATCTATATTTCAAAGGAACAAAATGAAAGCAAGGTCAAATGTGGAAATTTGGAATCGGGAGAGGAGAGGTCATTGTGGGGAACAGGGAAATGGCCAAGAAAACAACCAATTTCATTGCATCTGTCTTCATGGAGGAATATCCAGAAAATCCCCCAGTAATACCAAGTGATCATATCGGACTCCTGGAGCTAAAGACATAAAGTCAATTCAAATCAGGAACAAGGTAGTGCAGCTGGAAAGAGCATTGCTAAGTCAGATGTACTTCCTATCAAAATGTCAGAAATAAATCACCAATAGAAGTATAAATTGCACTGTCGATGACTGTGTTTTATTTTCCTGTATATTCTGCAGAGGGCAGAAACTATTGTAGATAAATTGAAGTTAGTAAATGCGATCCAAGCACAATAGATGAATGGAAGCGATCTAAACAGCTGCAAAGGGAAAAAGAGAAAGTGGGGAGAACTGCAGACCAATTAACTTGACATCTGTAGGGAAACATTTGAAATCTATTACACAGGCTGAGATTTTTGATATTTAGAAATTTACAGCAACAATGGAGAGAATCAGCATGCATTTCTGATAGAGAAATCATATTTGATAAACTTCGGAATTGTTTGAAATTGTTTCTTATAGCAGAGATAATGGGGAACCACGAGAAGTGGCATATGTTGGATTTTCGGAAGGATTTCTATAAGAACTCAAATAATGAGTTCGTAAATGCAATGAATGTGAAGGGGATTTGGAGGAATATATGAAAGTGGAAAGTTAAAGTTTGGTTTGCCTTCATTTAAGAGAGTCAGAACATTAATGTTAACACATGTTGAAGCAGTTTCACAGCGTGTTGATGGGACTGTACCTGGAGTGTTGTGTACAGTTTTGCTGAACGAATCTCAGAAAGAATATACTGACAACAGAGGATGTGCAATGGGCATTTTCCAGATTAATCCCTCAGATAGCGAGATTGCCTGATGAGGAAACTCGGCCTATTTTCTCCAGCGCTTCAAAGAATGAGAGCTGGCTCACCGTGAAATGTAGAACATTCACAAAACCTGTGACAAGTTGGAAATTAACAGAATACTTCCCTGGCTCTCTAATCCACATTCAAGGCAAATAATGTCATGAGCTGGGACAGACCAGTTACGACTGCAATAAGGAGGACGTTCTTCTCTTGGAGGGGACTAACAAACACAGGGGCATTGAAACCTGCTGCTGGCAGGGCAAGATTAGGGAGTATCCCCAGATAATCTGCAAGTGTGTCAAGCGAAACAGAATATCCAGGTAGCAGTTAGGACACGTTAGGACTTGCCAAGTTGCATCCAAATCAACTTCAGTTGGAGGAGACAGGAGGTAGAGGTAAAAGGCTGTTTGTGTGACTGAAGGCCAGTGTCAAATGGTGTACCCCGGGGATCAGTGCTGTGCCCCTTAATATTTGTGATTCGGAGGTGTTGGTGTTGGACTGGACTGGAAAATTCTAAACATCGCATAACACCATCTACATTCTAACAGGTTTATTCAGATGCACGAGTATTCAAAGCACTGCTTCTTCATCAAAATGCACAAACACCTGATGAAGAAACCTCGCTTCGAATGCTCGTGCCTCTGAATAAACCTGTTAGACTATAAGCCAATGTTGTGTGATTTTTAACCTTATTACTTGTGGTAATCATAAATGATGCAGCTGCGAATATGGACGAGGGGTGGGGCGGGGTGATAAGTAAGTTTGTGTTTCATCCAATGATTGTTCGGGTGGTTGGCAGTGAGAACGAAAGTCTTATATTTCAGCGAGATACAGATGGAATGGTCAGATGGGTGGATCAATGGCAGATGGAATGTAACCCTGATAAATATGAGGTGATATACTTTGGAAGAAGGAACCAGACGGGGGAGGACTCAATGAATGGCAGCACACTAGGAAGGTCAGAGGGTGCTTCTCCACACATCCCTGAATGTGATGCACAAGTTAATACACAATTTGAGAAAACATAGTGGACCGTTAACACAGCCTTTATTCATCAAAGCATAGATTATCAGAGCTATGCGGAAATTTGTTTTGGCCAAGATGGGATACGGTGTGTAGTTCTGGGAACCACATTACAGGATGGATGTGATTGCACTCGAGGGGGTACAGAGGGGACTCAACAGGATGTTCCTTGGGATGGGTCATATCAGCAATGGAGAGAGGCTGGATAAGCTCGGGTTTGTTTAGTTTGGAGCAAAGAAGGCTGAGGGGGCCGTGTTTCAGAAGGAGAAGATTACGAGGGGCATGGACAGGGTGGATAAACAGCAGCTGTTCCTTTTAGTCAAAGGCCCACAATTTTAAAGTGAAAGGTTTGAGGTTTCGTGCGGATTTGATGACTGTTTTTCACACAGAGTTGTTGGGGTCTGGAATGCGCTTCTTGAGATGGGGGTTGTTATGATAACTTCACAACCATTAGAAAATACACGGTTGTGCACTTGAAATGTCATAAGACTCACGGCTAAACGCCTTGTGTCGGAAAGTAGGGCTAATCTAGACCGTGCTGTATTTCTGATGGTACAGAGTCTGTGCTTGTGTGATTGTATGGTTGTGGAAGGTCAATCATTGCGTAGTTTAAGATATGAATTGATGGGTTTCTGAAGAATATCTTATCAAACCTTATATGAGTGAACTTCTAATATATTCTGAAAATATATCATTGGCAAAATTAAAAGAAAAAGGTGCAGCTTTCTTACAGTCTGTTACCGGATAATTGAGGACAGGGAAATAGCAGAACAATGAAAAAAAACTTCAGTTATGCCTTCGCAGAAGAAAGCAAAACAAAAACAAAACTTCCGAGCAATACTATGGAACTTTAGTCTGGTGAGAAAAAGGGAATAGAATGAAATTAGCAACTAACAGTTTTAGAGAAAGTATTGGATTGAAAGTAATGGGTATAGACAAAGTGAACAGAGATTTATGAAATGGGCATCATATTTGAGAAAGTGGCTTTTAGCAAAAGGTACCTCTTATGGAGAAGGTATCAATGCAATACGAGTGGAATCTCTGAAAGATTTTTGATAAAGCCCCAAGCCTTTCGTGCAAATTCGAATCCTGTGGGACTGGGGCTAATATGTGGTCATGGTTTTAGATTGGGAGAGCTGGCAGGAAACACTGATAAGGAACAAAACCATGATTTTTGAACGGAATGCGTGGATGATATAACAAGGATCAGGATTTGGAATCCAGCTATTCCCAGTACAAATCATATCTTTGGTTGAGGGGCTCAAATGCAATATTCCTAAGTCCACTGACAGCACTAAATGGTGTCAGCTTGTGAGTTGGTGAGGAAGATGTAAATAAAGCTCCAAGGTGATTGAGACAAGTGGAGTGACTGGCAAATACCTGGCAGATGGAGATCATTGGGAGAGATGTGATGTTGTGTACATTGATGGGAAAAATAGACTGGCAGCCTATCATTTGAAAAGAGATTGTTTGAAAAAGTGTTGCTCTATAAAGGAAATTAAGCTGCATTTTTATTTATTTCTGTGCAGCCCTCTGAGTCCATGTAGGACAGTCAGTTCTGAACACGGAAGTCAATACTGGGAATGGCTTTGGCACGATGACCAGTGCATATAGACCCAGCAAGTGGGGAGCTGTAAAATTGAACATAAACTTGATCTTCCTGTAGGCCAGTCAATGAAAGCAATGTTGCAGGAGCAGCAAGCAGTTAGGAAAATAAATAATGTATTGACATTCATTTCAGGGAGATTTGGATGCAGGAGTAAGGGTCATTTACTGCAGCTGTACAGGGCCTTGGTGAGACCTCACCTCGAACATTGTGCAGTATTGTGTGCAGTTTTCGTCTCCTTACCTAATAAAGGACAAAACTGACATTGAGGGAGTGCAGTGAAACACGACCAGACTGATCTCTGGGATGACGGGTTTGTTGTAGGAGCAGGGTTTGGGGCAACTGTGCCTGTATTCCATGGGTTTTAGGAAAATGAGTGGAGATCTCAGTGAGATATATAAAACTCTGACAGGGCGAGACAGATTGGAAGCAGGGATGACAGTTCTCCGGGCTAGCATGCCTAAAACAAGGGGTCACAGCCATATCATATTTAATAAATGCGTGTTATCGGAGAACTGCCTGTATATTGAATGGTGCCACAAAATTGATGGACTGAAGGGATGACAGCAGTTCCAATGTTATATTTCACAATGTTTAAACATATTCAGTGAAATAAACTGTTTGGGGAAAACTCCATTGAGGAGACCTTTGGTCATGCATTAGCATGGGGGAAGCTCAATATGTTGAATGACCTCCTCCTTTCTCAATGTTTCTGTGCAGTCTGTGGGAAAGCTCTGTAAACGTTATCACAAGCTCTCAGATGTTTGTAAGGAGGCCTCTGCAGGGTCAACAGAACTGTTTTTCCCATTCCCTTTTCCGATACTGAGGCTGGGGCCGGGTGTTCTGTCCGGTTATATCCTTTCAGATCATGGAGCAGTTTCATACAATAGTGTGTCTTGCTTAGCAGATTTAGAGACCATTGAAAAAGTGATCACATGTCTATGTGGCTGGAGCCAATTTTAGGCCACACCAGGAAAGCAAGGGAGATTCACTTCCTGGAAGTATATTGGTGAAGATCAATGTTTACAATCAACATTGGACACAAAATCACTATTACTGACACCAGATTTTAATTAATTTTATTAATTACTTTTTACTTTCTTCAGCTGCCAGGCCATTAGCCTGGTCTTGATTAGTAATCTATTGACATTTCCACAACAGCACCATCTGCACATGGGGACTGTCTGAAACCACACTGGCCTGGTTAGTTTTTTGCTGCTTAAAAGCTCTGTCAAAAAGAATTCCCACTAATTTGACTTTCGTGATGGGACTAAAGGGGAGGTAAATGGTCAGATTGTAGTTATTCCCCTCTTAGGAGATTGGACATAGTTGAGTAATGTTCCAGTTTGCCAGGGAGATGTCAGAGTTGGAGCTGGAATGAAACAGCTTCCCCAGGGACACGGCTTGTTGTGCAGCACAAGTCTTCAGTCTTATTGCAGGAATGGTGTCAGGGCCTATTGTCTTTGTCGTATCTACTGTGTTCAGCTGTTTCTTCATGTCACGTGCTGCGAAGCGAATTGATTGAAAACTGGCATTTGTGATTCTGTGGTATCATGATGAGGTTGAGGGGTTTCATCCACTCAACAACGTTTCATCCGCAATGCCATCTTCTGTGTTCGAAGTGAATATGCTTCCCTCTGTTTTTCGCCCTGACCATGATTAAGACGTCCGTTGTGTCAATGATGCCTGTCTTATGCAGTTTCAGAATCAAGGAACTTGTCACCATGCATTATCGTTCAGTCTCCATGGTACAGCGCTCCAATTTGGATGGAATGTTTGAGCATCTTTGACATACTTCTTTGGAAATTGTTCAAAAACAGAAATTGATGAAGAAACTGCAGACGATGTTGCAGCATCTTCTGGAGTGAATGCAGAGTGAAACTTTCAGGTCCAGTGACCATCTACAAAGCTGTCAGTTTCTCCAGCAATTTTTGTACTTTTATTTGCAGTATCCATAGTTATTTGTTTAATTGAAAATTTATTCTGTAACTATTCATTTCTGGAGAAACTCAGCAGATCTGTCTGCATCTGCAGAGACAGAAACAGAGTGAGCATTTCATGCCCAGTGTGACACTTCTTCAGAACTGAAAAGGATTGGAAACTGGGATTTTTAATCGCTTGCCAGAGGGGGGGGATGGGTGACAGTGAAAAGAGGGTGTGGCAAAGATAAGCAGGCTTTAAACAGTGATGAGCAAGAAGATAACGAACGGGTTGAAATTAAGACTTGGCTGGGGAAAGGGATTCTCTCTACTGAGTGCAAGATAAATAAGACACAATCACACAAGGGAGGCCAGGAGGGAGAATGTTGACTATGTGACATTATATAGATATGGCCATAATTACGTTTTCACTGTCAGGATCATCACCCCTTTTAATTTAACACGATATTATACATGGCAATAAAACAATACTCAGCCCAAACTTCGTATTGTTATTTGTTTTTCTCCATATTACAAAATACTAAGACAGCAAGAAACGTTTACTAGTGACAATAAGAAGTCAAACACATGAATTCATGTGTTTGACTTCTTATTGTCACGAGTAAACGTTTCTTGCTGTCTTAGTATTTTGTAATATGGAGAAAAACAAATAACAATATGAAGTTTGGGCTGTGTGTTGTTTTACTGCCATGTTTAATATTGTGTCAAATTTGCAGTGCGTATCTTTAAATGTTTGTTCTTGAAGTTAGTACTGGAATATAGAAGGTTGAGGGGTGACATTGTAGAAGTTTATAAAATCATGAGAGGTATGGATAGGGTGAATAGCCACGGTCTTTTCAACGGGATGGGGGAGTTCAAACATACAAGGCACAGCTTAAGGTGAAAGACGGAAGATTTAAAAGGAACTAAGGAGCAACAGTTTTACACAGTGGGTGGTGTGTGTATGGAATGAGCTGCCAGAGGAAGTGTGGTAAATGCATGTACAGCTGCAACATTTGAAACTCATTTGGACAAACATATGAATGGGAAACAGTTCGAGGCATATGGGCCAAATGAAAGCAGATGGGCTGAGCTTAATTTGGAAGACCTGGCCAGCAAGGACATTTAGAAAAGCTTCACACAGGGTCAGTGTAGTTTTGTGAAAGGGAAATTATACTTTGCCCTGTAAAATCATGCAAAGTACTTCTGGAGATGCCAGAGAATGTAACAAGCGGACTTGATAAAGTGGATCTGGTAAAAACCAGGCTTTCCAGAGCTTTTCCATAAAGTATTACAAAATAAAAGTTCTTACACAAAACTGAAGTTCGTAGGATGACGGCGAATGTGGTAACATGGGATGATGATTGGTTAACACATAGAAATCGGACAGTCAGGATTAATGGATCTTCATGCTCAAGGTCTTTCTGCTGGAGTATCACAAATATCAGTCGAATGGCATCAGTTATTTACAAGGTAAAAACAATGACTGCAGATGCTGGAAAGCAGATTCTGGATTAGTGGTGATGGAAGAGCACAGCAGTTCAGACAGCATAAGGAACAGCGAAATCGACGTTTCAGGCAAAAGCCCTTCATGAAGGACTTTTGCCTGAAATGTCGATTTCGCTGCTCCTTGGATGCTACCTGATCTAAAGTGCTCTTCCAGCACCACTAATCCAGAATCAGTTATTTACATTCTATATTGATCGCCTGATGGCGGAAGCTAAATGCAATGCACATTCAAGGTTGTGGATGACTCTGAGAATCAAAAGGCCGGTTGTTATTTAATGGAGGGGACTTCCAGAAAAGGAGTGTCCCTATGTATGAAACATAAAGTCAGCATGTTGGTGCAGCAAGTAACTAGGTTGGTTCATTCGGCAACTTCCTGGACTGAAAGGGTTGAGTTGTTGAGAATCTCTAAAATGGTGAGGCGATTATTCATTGGGGTTTAAATGAATGAGGAGTGATACCGCTGAAAAATAGAAGACACAGAAGGGGCTTGAGAAGGTAGGTATTGGCAAGTTGTTTCCACTCCTGGGTGGAGTCTCAAACTCGAGAATATAGATACCGAATATGGAACATCGATTTCAATCTGAGACACAGAGTGATGTCTTCTCTCAGAAGGTAGTAAATGTCCAGAACTCCATAACCCAGAGAGGTATAGAGGGATACACGGAGTAGGCAAGAAAGTGGAGTTGAGCCCAGGAGTAGATCAGCCATGTTCGTATTAAATGACAGGGCAAATCTGAGGGGCCGAATAGCCTACTCTATTTATTCATTTCACATGTTATGCTCTTGGAAAGTAACTGGTTGTTTTCCTGGAAGTTGTGTTGTGAAATGTTGCATTCAGGGAGAGCAGAGGATTTGCTTGGATTAACCCGGGTGGGGTATGTGGGCTGTATCCCAGC
This sequence comes from Chiloscyllium punctatum, assembly GCF_047496795.1. Lineage (NCBI taxonomy): Eukaryota > Metazoa > Chordata > Chondrichthyes > Orectolobiformes > Hemiscylliidae > Chiloscyllium > Chiloscyllium punctatum. Next base: position 64,873 of record NW_027309835.1, on the reverse strand, counting down.
GTATCTGGTTCTGTAACATGACGCAAATTTGGAAACAGGGATTGGCGGTGGGGTCGCTTCCCAACCCAGCCTGCATTTTCCAAATACCTTTCCAAAACTACACCTAACCATCCGAGTGACCTCGATCTGTCCCTATAAAGCAGGTCTGAAGGGCTGAATGGAACATCAGAACACAGGGATGAGGGACACAAATGGGCCATTCGGCCCTTTGAAACTACTCCACTAGTAAATAAAAGAGGAAATGCTGGAAAATCTCAGCAGGTCTGGTAGCATCCGTAAGGAGAGAAAGCTAAAAATAAAGGGGAGAAATATCGAGGCATTTTTCCTCATATAAATACCTCTTTATAACTCCCTTTCTATTAGGTTTGACAAAGGGTCAGTTAGATTCGAAACGTCAGCTCTTTTCTCTCCTTACAGATGCTTCCAGACCTACTCAGATTTTCCAGCATTTTCTCTTTTGGTTTCAGATTCCAGAATCCACAGTAATTTGTTTTTTTTCCACCACTAAATAAGGTCGTGGCTCATCTCATTGTGGTCCCAGCTACACTTTTATCTCCATGTACTATTATCCCTGATTCACCGTCTATGGACAACCAGACGAAACTAGCCTCAATATAAAATAAAGAGTCATATATCACAAAGAGAATTCCCACTTGAATGAATTTTCCTAATTTCTATTCTGACTGAGGTTGGAGGGTGTCACTGTTTCCTTTTCTAGTCCCACTCCTCCACTGCTCACAACAAATTTTAAATGTAACCAGGTTCGTGATATGGCCAATGATAAAGGTCTCAGACTGGATCAGGTTCAGTGATAGGAACAAGTCAGGCAGATTTCTTTAGTCATCCACAAGTAATTAATAGGACTAATGGATGCGCATGGTGGATCTGTGGTTAGCACTGCTACCTCCCATCACCAAGAAGCTGGGTTAACTACCAACCTTGGGCTATGCTCTGCGTGGAATTTGAGTATTCTCTGTGCAGGAATCTGTGTGGGTTTCCTCACGATACTCCAATTCCCTCTCACAGTCCAAAGATATGCAGCTTAGAGTGGATTGGCCATGCTAAATTGTCCATAGTGCCCAGGCATGTGTAGGTTAGGTAGGTTAGTAATGGAAAATGCAAGGTTACATGGATAGAGAAGGGGTGGGGAAGGTTCGGGGGGATGCTGTTCAGAGGGTCACTGTGGACTTGATGGATGGGATGGCCTGCTTCCACACTGTAGAGATTCTACAAAAATTACAAGAAATTTGGACTATACCCAGTGGGTATATATCTGATCCACTCTCCTCTCGGTCCTGTATGTTTCAATAAGATCACCTCTCATTCCACGTGTAACCTGTTAAAGCCTTCATAATATAAGGCCCTCATCCCTGGAATCCAAGAAGTGAAACATCTACGAACTGCTTCCAATGTAATTATATCCTTTCTCAGATAAGGAGACAAAGAAAAACTAATCTCAAACTCAGGTCTTGCGGTTTATGTTTTGTTCTTTCAGCATTGTAGGTCTTTCGAACACTCTTCCCGCAGAGCAATGGAGGCAGAGATATTGAATATTTTTGAGGCACAGACAGAAGTTTCATAAGTAACAACGGAGTCGAGGATTATCGGGGATTGGCAAGAATGTGCAGTGTGGCGGGAAATGTAGATAATGGTACCAAATGACACAGCTCCAGAAAATTCATTAATAAAATGCAAAACGAATTTAAAATGTTGATAAAATTTTAAAGGGGAATCCAAGATGGCCACGATCCAAAAGGTCCGCTTTGCTGGGCTTTGCATCACAGAACGGGCAAAGTGGTACTCTAACCCACTCCATCCCAGCCATTTACTTAAAATTCAACAATAAAAGAGCTATAGAATCTTTATTAATCCCGTTTTGTCGAGTGGAAATGATAAAACACGGGAAAGAATCGAGTAAGTCCCAACACACGGTGCACCCATCAGAAGCATCGAGCAGGCCTGAGGCTGTAGCTGCAACCCACTCTGCTCGTTCCATGGACCCAGTTACTCACCAGGCCTTGGTTACTGAGTTCACCAACTTATGTGAAATGATTGAAGGCACGACTGAACAGAAGTCCAGCTGTGGCTAGAACCGCTGTCAGACTTTGTCCAAAAACATGAGCAGCAACTAGACAGCCTTGGAAACAGAACATACAATGTCAAGTGACGAACTGCATTGACAGAGACTGTGATCAATTCCTCTCGGGAAAGGATCCTTCCCCTTGAAATACAGGTCCCGACCTTAACTGAACAAGATGACCACCTCGAGAACAGGGACAGGACGAAGAGTGTTCACATCGTCGATCTGCTGGGCCAGACGGCAGGTGGTCAGCTTTGATCTGGCTGCTGTGATTCCTTCACTTCGAAGCCGAAGTTCATTGGGTTACGGCACGGTGGTTATACTCAGACCAACACCTTTGCCCTGTCCTTGTGTGGTTACATAGTTACAGGGATAAACAAAGACTGATGGAAGCTCAGTGTGGTTTCCGATGGTTTTAATTCACGAGAGATCCAGCATTATGTTCTTTTATGACTTTTCAGCATCGGTGATTCAGGAAATAAAATCTTTTGATGATATCAAGAGAAGAGTAAGGGAACTCAGGATTCAGTATTCCTTAAGGTTCCCAGCAGTGCTCTGTATTGCTTTGAATGGATCAATGAACTCGTCTGATTCTCCAGAGAAAGCGAAAACTTTGTGGATATTTTAAGGAAAGCTGGATGTTTAGATAATCATGTTTCTCCCTTAAAGAAATTTTGTTGGATTTTTCTGGTATTAACCAGTGTTAAATTATAGTCGGGGATGGGTAGAGTTCACACTTTTAACTTCTTCATTAGTATTACTACTCGTTTTCTCTTTCTTTGCTTGTGTCGGAGGTGTGGCTCAAGCTGGAGGGAGTTACAAAGGTAGTTGTGATGACAGACTGCCGACCTAAGGACAGTTGAAGCCTGTTTTTTGTTATTAATTGCCCTGAATGCCATATTGGTAGTGGGCAGAAGATAAAATTTTGGGATATGTTGGCGCCCCCAATGGGCGGGGTAAATTTCCATATAAAATGTCATTGGCACTTGGGATTTTGTTTCGTTCGTTGTTTTTTTTTAATGTGTTTAGCTTTGGAAAGTTTTGCGAGCTTGTTAGTTGTCGTAGTAATAGTTTGTATCGTTTTTAGGGTCGCTGAGTGTTTTATCATTAATGCTCAGCGATGTGTAATTCGATGTGAAACTCTCTCGAATTCAAATGTTGCTGCAATGTGTCATGGATTATTATGTGGTTAAATGGTGTACCTGAAACATTAAGGGTAGTGATCTGCCAGTCAAGAGGAAAAATGTAATTGCTCGTCTTAAAATCAAAGAGGGTGGATGTTGCTCTATTGCAGGAGATGCACCGTGATGACAAGGAACATTTGATATTACAGCAGGGCGGCTTTGATCGGGTTTATTTCGCGTCTTTTAATACTAGGAGTAGGGGAAAGGTCAGAATGGATAGTAAGAATCTTCCATTTAAATTACTAGATTGTATTAAACACTCATGGAAGGATCATGATCCTCAACGTCTTGAACTGTGGGAATTAATACAGTATTTTGAATTGCCACCCAGTGCACCCGCTTAAAATCCTGGTACATGCATTTCCCAAATTAAGTTATCTTGCATCATGGCACATTATTGTAGAGGATATTTCAACTCTCTTATGCACCCCACGGTGGACAGAATGTCCAAAGGTCCCCAATACCCTCGTCATAATGTACGCAATTAGTGGATTTGTGTGCAGAACTAGAGCTGGTGGATGTCTGGAGGCAGTTCTACTTCACAAGTAGAGATTTTATTTTCTTCTTGAACTCGCATAAATAGCACAAGAGGGTTGATCTCTTCCCCATCCCTGAAACAATCTTAGGTTCGCTGGCATCCTGCACAACTGGGAATATTACCCCAACATACCTGCCCCAGAAATGGGATAGAAGTCACGTAAGATTATGTTGTTGGTAGATGAAGGTCTTATATTTTTGTCAAATCCCGCAATTTCGGCAGCTCACGTGATGCAATGCATTAATTCGTTCGTCGCCTTTTTGGGCTTTAAGATTAATTTTACAAAGTTGGAGGCCATGCCTATGGGAGGCCTTAGGAAAATACCAGATTTTGAGGGTAAATCCTGTTTTTCTTTTAAATGGACGGGGGTGGGTGGGGGGAGGGAGGCTTCTCTATTTCAGTATATTCATTACATCCGTTTTTGATCATTTATTTAACGTGAACTATGTCTATTTGTTTGAAAAATTAAACAAGACCTTCAAAGAAGGGAGGCACCTCCAATATCCTGGATAGGTCGGATAGCTGTTCTTAAAATGAATGTCCTTCCTCATTTACTATAACCCGTGTGAAAGCTTCTTTTGATGTTTCCCAGACAGACATTTAGGAAATTTTATGGCTGGTTAACTCTTTCATTTGGCACCATAAGCGACTCTCTATCAAGCTAACCAAATTTTAACTACCCCACATTGTGGGGAGTAGATCTCCCAGATTAAAAGCTATGAATTCAGGTCTTTTTTATCCTATGTTAGTGCATGGGCCGCTGAGGACTCGGCGTCAATAGGATTAGATATTGAACCCTCTCAGACAAAGTGAACCCTTATTGGTCTGCTGGTCTTAGACAAAATGAGAACATTTATGGAGTATTGTCATAACCCAATAATTATCAATACTGTTAAAGCATGAATGACAATGCTTCAGATTGAGGGCAATACCATTGTTTCTTACTCCTATAATTGGTATACCGGGTTGTCATCCTGGGATAATGGATTCCAGGTTTAAACTGTGGGCAGCAAGGGGTGTGTCTTACTTGAGTGATTTAGAATTAGTAGAATCCTTACAGTGTCAATAAAAGCCCTTGGGCCCAGCAAGTCCACTTTGACCCTTTGAAGAGTAGCCCACCCAGACCCATTCCCGTACCATCCTATATTTCCCCTGACTAATGACCCAACCTACTCATCACTGAACACTATGGGTGATTTATCAGTAATCAATTCATCTAATCAACACATCTTTGGACTGTGGGAGGAAACCCACACAGACAGGCCCCGAATATGTTAACTCCACACAGCCAGGCACCCAATGCCGGAACCAAATTCGGAACCCTGGTGCTGTGAGGCAGCAATGCTCACTACTGAGGCACCTCGTGCTATTTGAGGGAGAAACAATGATGTCATTTGATCAAATAACTCGTATGTATGGACTGGCTAGTAGAGACCTTTTCTCTTTCTTTTCCAGATCAGAGATTTGATTTAAAAAAACATTTCTACCAGACTCTTACAGATCCGATAGAGAGAAGAGGCTGCTTATTGCTTAGAATACACTCTCCCACAGTACCCTTTATCATTAGTTGGAGAGTGTCCTCTTAGACAAGACTGTGCAGCTTTGTGATGTCTGCGAGAGAGAGTTGGGGGTTCAGAACACTTCGGAGCCATGGGAGGATATTTGTGAAAATGCTCGAAGAATTTCATCTGTAATAGGACCCTTTCCATGCAGTTGGAAATTCTTCATATGGCCTATCTGACACTAGATTATCTCCCAACATTCAAAATGGGATTATCTTCAGCATGTCCGAAATGCAGAATGACTACAGGCACTCTTACTCATTGCATGTGGTCCTGCTGAAGGCTTCATATATATTGGAGCACTGTATCAGGTGTGATAGAGTGAGTCGAGGGGACTGAATTGGAGATGGACCTGGTTTCTCTTTTCCTGGGCCTGCCCAGGGTACTTTACACAGATGCACAAGTGAAAAAATATCCTTAGTTTCTGTGCTAGGAAAAGCATTCTGTTGTGTCTGAATCACCACCCCCCCCCAAAAAAAACCCAACACCCTCCCCCACCCCCCGCCCGGGTCTGTTGGGTCGTCGTCAGCTCTTCATGGAGAATATCCATTTGGCCTTTCTCACCAGCATGGTGCACCAAAAACAGATTTATATAAGACCATGGCAGACCTTTTTGAATTACCGTGATACACGCTTATCTGTCACTCTCGGAAGGGCTTTTATACAGCCATGACGATATTATCTAATGAATCTTATATCCAAAGAGGAAGAATAATGAACATAAAAAGGGATATCAGCTAATGCTCTTGAAGAACGAGAGCTATCATTTTGTTACAATGAGCAGTATTATTTATTAATTATTTACTCTTAATTTTTGTTTTTCTTCTGTCCGTTTCGTGTTTTTAACTTGTTTTGTATTTACATGCACATGGGTGCAATTTTGATCAGTTAATTGAGTTGTGTTGTTCTTGGTTTATTATAATATTAAAATTCTCTTTTTCAATAAAGATATTTTTAAAAGTATTAAAATGCTAGCATTGATAGAATAGAGTCCCAAAGAACTCTCATTAGACAGTCCACTCATGGTGGTTTATCCTGAGGGTCACCACATCTCGGGTGATGGGGTGAGGTTGAGACAGCGTCCCCTTCTTGGTAACCTCTGTCAGTGTGAGGAACTGAACCTGCGCTGTTGAACTCCCTCTACATCACAAACATGCCGTCCAGGCAACTGAGTGGGAGACTGTGTAACTGTTACACACAGAAACAGTCACAGACAAAGGGCAAGAGAAACACTCATAACAAGGAAAGTGGTACAGTTCAGATAACGGATATAACATTTATGGAGTATTGTCATAACCCAATAATTATCAATACTGTTAAAGCATGAATGACAATGCGTCACATTGAGGGCAAGACAGTCAAAACCATGTTTCTTACCCGTATAATTGGCATACTGGGTTGTCATCCTGGGATAATGGATTCCAGGTTTAAACTGTGGGCAGCAAGGGGTGTGTCTTACTTGAGTGATTTAGAATTAGTAGAATCCTTACAGTGTGGAAAAAAGCCCTTGGGCCCAGCAAGGGTAAAAACATTCTCTGCTCGAAATTGTATTTTATAACAAGACGTGTTTAGAAGTTGTTTTTGGTTTAATATCATTATGGTGAGTCAACTGAAATAACCAGAATTACACAGTATGATTGGATATCTATAACCATAAAATGAAAGTATATTTTTGTTTGGTCTGTGTAAAGCATGCTGACTGTTGCATGAAAGTATACAGTTGATGGAATATACTGTTAGGAGAGTGCGTTCCATCGGAAATGCCCTCAAACAGGCGCTTGAAGAAAATTGGGGTAAAAGTGCCTGAGTGCCGTCTGGACAGTGACAGGAACACAGAGGGTTGAATGACTGAAAGCTCCTGTATCTGAGAAAAGCACCAGATCAGCTGGGAACTTATTAAATGCTAGAGCACATTTGAAGGGCTGAATGGCCTCAACATGGTTTGAAATATGTGTGATTTGGAAAAGTGCATCTCTACTCCTTCCTCTTATGTGGTTATACACTGGGGCACTGCCATTTTCCTGAAAGTGGGCATTATTTGGAACACTATCTGGAACATTCCATATTCGGTGTTCTCCAGAATATTCTCTAACTGGGTTGGGGGGTATTTCAAAGGCGAGAGAGAGAGAGAGCAAAGCTGTTGCATGCGGCAGTGAGAGTGGTGGAGCATGCGCCTTGGTCGTGCTATAACAGATATACAATGAGTGTGAGGGAGTAGAGAGACCAATTACCCTGACAGACCGGGGAAGGTTATTGATGCTTGTCCTGTTTTGCTGGACATTTCTTCAGGCCGCAGATGCTACACTGAATTTGGTGGTGAGCACAGACCATGCTTGGTGGGTCTGGTGGTATGGCCCCCTCTGAGAAGGCAATGGCCCCACTCTGCACTAGCCCATCCACTATGCACACCATGCACCGTCAACAAACTATCTGCCATGCTCGGGGTAAACTGTACAGGGCAGCTCCAAACTGAGAAAGCTCAGCCGTATGCCCCTTGGCCTTTTAAAGATGGCACCAGTGACAAGGAACACGGAATATCTCGGGAAACCCTGGCGACTATGAGTACCTCCAATCATGATGGATGGGAGAATCGAGCTGGCATTCAATGAGAGCTGGGTGGGGTGGGTGGTATTTAATGAGGTGAGTTCGATAAGATAGCACCAGGAAACTAGCTCAGCTTCGCACAGACAATCCCTCTGTCACACTCAATGAAAATGACACTGAGACAAATTCCTGTTTTATACAGTTCAATGAGCCGAAGACTCTGCTGTCCTCACTCCCAATTACAAAGTTGCAGAACAAATGCTCATTCAAAACTCCCCATCGCCTGAACTCACAGCATTATTCCATTCACTCATAATTCTTCATAAGACTGACCCGTGTTGCATGATACTATCGAAATGTCTTCATATCAGCATTCTAAAACCTGTGAACATATCTTTCCATGACACTTTTTCTCAGTCTGTCCCTCTCTGTCTCTATCCTGAAACACACGTAATTACAGTCATACATTTCTACTGCATGGAAACTGGCCCTTCGGCCCAGCTGGTAGATGCCGACCAAAATGTGCATCCACACTCACCCCATTTCCCTGCCCTTGCTCCTTTCCTATCCATGTATTTATCCAAATACCTTTTTAATGTTGTTATTGTACCCATCTCAAACACTTCCACTGGCAGCTCATACCAAAGGCTAAACACAGTCTATGTAAAAACGTTGACCCTCAGGTTCCTTTTTATTTTTGTCCTCTCCAAACATTAACAGATGTCCTCTAGTCCTTGGTTTCCAACCTTGCAAAAAAAAATTGAAATATTCACCCTATGCATGGTTCTCATGATTTGATAAGAGGTACACTTCTATATAATCCCCCTCAGTTTTCTACGCTGTAAAGAAATATGTTCTAACCTGTCCAACTTCTCCCTATAACGCAGACCCTTTAGCCCAGGAAACATCTTTGTAAATTTCTTGTACATTCTTTCTCGTTAATAATATCCTTTCTAGGTCAAGGAGAACAAACCTGAACACAATACTCCAACTGCACCTTCACCAACATCCTGTACAACTGCAATATAACGTCCCAACTTCTATATTCAATGCCCTGATGTAGGCCAGTGTGCCAACAGCCTTCTTCACTGTCCTGTATATCTGCGACTCAAATTCAGACAACCATGCACCTGATTTCCAACATCCTTTTGTTCCACTACACTCCTTAAGGCCCTCTCATTCACCATTAAACTCCCACCTGAATTTGACTTTCCAAAATTAAAGATGTTGCATTTATCTATATTAAACTCCATTTGCTATTTCTCAGCCCACTTCCCCAGCTGATCAAGGTCGTGCTGCAATTTCTGATAATGTTCCTCACTGTAAATAATACCTCCTATTTTAGTGCCATCTGCAAACTTACTAACCTGCATTGTGCACTCTCGTCTAAATCATTGATCTAGATAACACACAGCAATGGAGACAGTACCGACCCCTGAGGCACTCCACTTGTCACAGGCCTCCAATCCGACAAGCATACCTCCACCATAGCCATTTGCTTTATAATGTCAAACCAACTGCGTCACCAAATTGCCAGCTTACCTGAGAGTCTGTGCAATCTAACCTTCTAGAGCGGCCTTTCATGTGGAATCTTGCGAAAGGCCTTACTGAAATCCATATAGATTATGCTGACCGCCCTGCCCTCGACAATTTTCCTGGTCACTTCCTCAAAACACCTTAATAAAATTTGTAAGGCATGATCTTCCACGCACAAAGCTATGCTGACTGCTCCAAGTCAAATTCTGTCTTTCCAAATGCATGCATATCTTGTACCTCAGAACCTTCTCAAGTAGTTTACTGCAAACAGATGTGAAGCTTACTGGTCTGTATTTCCCAGGCAATTATTTGCAGCCCTTCTTGAAGAAGGGCACTATATTTGTTACCGCCCAGTCTTCCAGGACCTTGGCCCCTGTCTTCTCTCACCTCTTGCAGTGCTCTTGGATATATCTGTTCAGGACCGAGAGATTTATCTGACTTTGTGCATTCTAATATGTCCAGCAGCACCTCTACTGTGATTTCGACAGTACCAAGATATGACAATTAACCTCCCAAAGGTCACAGGACTTCATGTCTTTCTTCATGGTAAACACAGAGGGGAAATTGAGGACCTCAACCATCTCTTGTAGTTTTACACATGCGTGCCTATTTTGGTTTTTAAGGCGTCCTATTCTGTCTCGAGTTGTTCTTTTTCTTTACTATAGTGAATTTGGGTTCACTCTAATCGTCTCAGCCAAGGCTATCTCATACTCCGTTTTCGCCTTCCTGATTTCCTTCTTCAGTAAACTCCTGTATCCCCTGTGTACCTCCAGGGATGCCCTTGATCCCTGCTGCCTGTACCTGAACCACGCCTCCTTTTTGCTGGCTAGAGCCTGAATATCGCTTGTCATCCAGGGTTTTCTCTTCAAGCCTCACTTTCTCTTCACCCTCACAGGAATATATAAACCTTGAACTCGAGCTATCTCACTTTTACAGCCCTCCCTCGTGCCCGACATCCTTTTACCTGAAAACAAACTACTCCAATTAACACTGCAATCCTCTGTCTAATTCCAACAAAATATGCCTTGCCCCAATTTAGAACTTGAATCTGTGGACCAATTTTGTCCCTCCCATAACTATTTTAAAATTAATACAACGCCAGTCACTTTTCCCAAAATACTCCCCCACTTTACCACCGTCACCTATTTCCCAACAGTAGGTCGAGTGTGTCCCTTCCCTTGTCGGACCCTTTATATACTGTTTGGGAAACTTTCTTGAACAAACTTAAGAAATTACGTTCCATCGAAGTTCTTAACTATCTGGATGTCCCAGTCTATGTTAGGAAAATTTAAATCACTTATTATGACAATCCTAATACTCCTGCTACTCTCACCAGTTTCCCTGCATATTTGTTCCTCTAATTCCCATTGATGATTTGGAGGCAACTAACCCCCTCTTCCTTCCTTGTACCATTCACAGAACCTCATCGGATAATATCTCAGTTATTTCATCTTTAAATACTTGTGGGATACTCGCCTTAATCAGAACTATTGGTGTTTCAACTGTTTTCATTTACATCTCTCCCTTGCAATGATTTTCACATCAAAACCTGTCAAGGTACAGTGGCGATCTGGCGCTGTAACTGGATGGGAGCTGCACATCCTGTCACTTCCAGCAAGTTTCCCCACACTGGGCAGTGATCTAACACAGTGTTACCGAAAACTAGAACAACCTGTGTTTATATATGAATAAACCAGTGGGGTCTGCACATCTCCCCACGCTGGACATTTATCCCAGGAATATAGATCAAGTATTGGTGTGGGCTGCACAGAGTTCCATTCTGGATATTGTTGGGTTGCATTCAGCAGTACACGAGCCATATCTACACAGTGCTCCATCCCGAATGTATAATGGATGGGCTGTTTATGTGAGTTTGATTGCGAATGTGAGAGAACTAAACATCTGACTATACCTTTATTTTATGTTTTCATTCTTGTTATTGGACCCTTCAAATCCTGACTCATCCTTAGACCCGACCATCTGGATGAGTGATGGTGACTATTGTTAAAGCATCTGGGTCTGCAACATGACCAACAAATAGAGCAGAGGCTGCAGAGAGTACAGTCTCCGTAAAATGGAATGAGGAAATCACAGTCTGATCAGCCGTGGTCTTAGTGAATGGTGGGGCAGGATTAAATGGACCACTAATGCAACTTGTTCATGTATTTATGTTTGTTCCAAGCAAACTCCTCTTCTCTCCAAATGTCCCATACTGGTGGGAAGTGAGGCACCTCCTTCTGTTCCTGTGTAACAGGATCCTGGGGCCTCACTAGCCTACAGATTTCCCTGTGGCCCAGTTTCGAACAGTTGAGTGACGGCCTCCTGTTCCTTTTCCTGTTCCCCTGTCCCAGTCTCAAGCAGTTGAGTGACTCCCTCCTGTTCCCATGTCCCAGTCTCGAGCAGTTGAGTGACTCCCTCCTGTTCCTGTGTCCCAGCCTCGAGCAGTTGAATGACTGCCTCCTGTTCCTGTGTCCCAGTCTCAAGCAGTTGAATGACTGCTTCCTGATCCCAAGTCTGTGAAAATGGATGTCCTCCTCCTGTTCCTGTGTAACATGCTCCAATAGCTCTGTGCTCACCTCCTGCTCCTGTGGAATGGAACTGAGGGACTGAATAGCCTCTTCACATTCCTTACAGCTTCTGTTGACTAAAAGCCATTCTCCTGATTCTGTAAATCACCATCAAAATCTGAATGATGTATTTTTGTATTTTGCTCTCAGTAAATGAGCAAACAATCTGACTGACAGAATTCAGAAGCTGAGTAGCCTCCTCCTGTTCCTGTGTTATACACTCAAAAGGCAATAGAGTCTCAGAGATGTACAGTGCAGAAAACGATCCTTCAGTCCGGTCGTCTATGCCAAACCAAATATCCTAAATAAATCTCGTTCCCCTTGCCAGCATTTGGCCCATTTCCGTCTGAACATCTCTCATGCATGTATCCATCCAAATACCTTTTAAATGGTGTAACTGTACCTGCCTCCACCGCCTCTTTTGTCTGTTCAATCCATACACGCAGCAGTCTCTGTGTGAAAATGTTGCCCCTCATGTCCCTACTTAAATCTTTTCCCTCTCACCTTAAACCTTTGTCTTCTAATTTTGGACTCGCCTATCTGGGAAAAGACATTGACTGTTTACCTTATCTTTGCCCCTCATGATTTTATAAACCCCTTTAAGGATCCCCCCCAGCCTCAACACTTGAAAATAGCCCCAGCCTATCCAAACGCTCCCTGTAACTCTAACCCTCCAACACCTGCAACATTCTTTTAAATCTCTTCTGTACCCTTTCGAGTTTGACAACATCTTTCCGACGGCAGGGAAACTGGAATTAAAGGCAATATTACAAAAGTGGCCAAACCAATGTCCTGTACAGATGCAACGCGTCGTGAAAATGTTTAGACACAAAGCACGGACCAATAAAGGGAAGATCACCAAGTGCCTTCTTCACTACACTGTTTACCTGTGACAGCACTTTCAAGGAACGGAGAACCTGAACCACAAGGTGACACAGTAGCTCAGTGACTAGCATTGCTGCTTCAGAGCGCAGCGATCTGTGTTTAACTCCATCCTTGAATGACTGCCAGTGTGGAGTTTGCACATTCTCCCCGTCTCTGAACGAGTTTCCTCCGGATGTTATGTTTTCCTCCGACAGCATAAAGATATACAGATAAGGGTAGATCGGCCATGCTAAATTGAGTAAAGTACCCAGGGATGTGCAGGCGAGGTGGATTAGCCATGGGAAATGCAGGTTCAGAGGGATAGAGTAGGGGTTTGTCTAGAGGGATACTGTTTAGAGGGTCGGTGTGGCCTCGATGTGCCGAAAAGCCTGTTTCCTCACTGTAGGGGATTCGATAACTTCTATGGAATTCTCCTTGATTGGCAGCTTTCGACAGGACCCTACCTATATGTCTTGCCTTGATATGTCTTGCCAAAATGCGACACCTCACATTTCACTAAAATAAACTCTATCTGCCACTCCTCGGTTCACCTAAACAAAGTCCCATTGTGGTCTGAGGGATCGTTCATCACTGTCAACGACACCAACAAATTTGTTATTATCTACAACCTTACTGACCATACTTCATATACTCAAATGTAAATGATTTGTATCAGTGACAAAAAGCAGTGGACCCACTATTGATCTTTGCGGCACGCCACTGGTCACAGGTCTCCAAGTTTAATGAACAAATGTCACTGTCACGCCCTGTCTCCAATATTCAAGAAAAGTTTGGACCTAAATGGCGAGTTCTCCCTGGATCCCAGCCAGTCTAACCTTGCTAACCAGTCTACCATGTAGACCATTTTGGTTTTCTTACTGAATTCCATAAAGACAACATCCACTGTCCTGTCTTCATCAATCATCTTCATCACTTCCTCAAAAGATTACACCGAGTCAGTGAGACGTGATCTCCAATGTACAAAGCCCTCTTCAGTCCTTGTCTTTCCAAATACATATCGATCTTTTTCCTCGAAATCCCCTCCAACAATTTAATCACCATTGACGTCATGCTCACCGATCTATAGTTACCTGTTTTTTTCTTTACTTTCTTAAATAATTGCACTATGTTAGCAGCCCTCCAGTCTTTTGACACCTCACCTGTGAAAATCAATGTTACAAATATATCAGCAAAATGCATAAGCAATCTATTTCCTAGCTTCCCGCAAACATCTGGGATACAACTGATCAGGTCCCAGGGATTAGTTCACCTTTATGTGTTTTAAAATGTCCAACACCTCGTTGTAATATAGACACTTTTCAAGGTATCATTGCATATTTCTTCATTCTCTCGCTCTTGTAACCTCCTCCACATTAAATACTGAGGAGAAATACTTGTTTTGTATCCCTCAAATTTGTTGTGGTTCCATAAATAGGTAGCCTTACTGATCTTTAAGGGGCCCTATTGTCTCCCTAGTTAATCTTTTGCCATTGAAGGATTTGTAGAATTTGTTCAATGCCTCATTAACCCAATTTCTAAAGCAATCTCTTGTCCACATTTTCCTGGCCCGATTTCCCGATTGATGATACACTTATTGCCCTTATACACCTCTCGGGATTCACTTAATCTCAGCTCTGTTTACCTGACATATGCCTCCTTCCTTACCTTGACCATAACATCAATATATCTAGCCATCCAGCACTCCCTGCACCCACCAGCCTTGCCCCTCTCACTAATAGGAACACGTTTGCTCTGGACTCTCTGAAACCAAGTTTTGATGAACTTGCATTTTCCAACCATCCCTTAACCTGTGAATAGGATATCCCAATCTGCCTTTCGCAGGGCTCACCTAACACTTTCAAAATTGGCCTTGTTCAAAGTTAGAACTTTAATGTTGACATCAGGTAATTCCGATTCCACAATTAATTTAAAACTAATATTTATGCATAACAAACTTGAAAGTTAAATAAACACTTCCTGTGCCTCTATAACGGGCTCGAGAGACTGAATAGGCTCATCCTGTCCCTCTGTATTACAGTGGAAATGCTGTCCCTCTGTAATAGACCCAAGAGGCTTAATGGCCTCCTCCAGTTCTTCTAAACACACTCGAGAGGCTGCACGGCCTCCTCCTGTCCCTGTGTAACAGATCCGAGACACAGCAACCTGTGGATTACGAGCAGCCGGTAAACTGTATCTAATGGAGACCCATTCCTTTTCAGTTACAGAAACACAAACAACACAATGTACTCCAGGTGCCCTCTCAGTGACACCTCATACAGCTTCAGCGACAAATCTCTTTGTTTTGAATGATTCTGTTGGCAAAATGTGCCAATATTCCAACTTTCCACCTCTTCAAGTAGCAACAGGTTAATATGGGCTGAATGGCCTTCTCCTATCCCTCTGTAAGGGGCCCATAGGGACAGAATTGCTTTGGCCTGTTACTGAGCAGCAGTCTCAATGTTCTGTCTCAAGGTTATGAAAGAATTTGAAAACAGGGCATTAAAACCAGGAGTAGCCTCACACTGGTCAATAAGTACCGTACTTGGTTTCAGGTATCTAGAAACTTGCCCACCTGACATTTTTTTTTTCTGCAGCAGATCTGTCATTTTATAACTGCCTATTTTCATAAACAGAGTGGAACATATATCGACCGCTGCAGTGTTCTGTTAATACTCTCATATACAAGGGGAAAAAACATTAAAAATATTGAAAGATTTATGGTCCATCCCTCAGCAACCTTATCCATTCCATCCAAAACCAGTAAATGAAAAGTGATGTCTTGAATTGGTTAACTGGGCCTGTTTGTTCAGTGACTGTGATTAATGCCAATCTCCATGGATTCTAATTATCTCAGTGGAAGCTTTCCATCTTTTAATGATAAATGGGCTCCGTTCAATGTGTCAACCCATAACATGAGCGGGAGCATCACTGACAGCACTGACAGGGATCAGCAGATCCAGAGAGAGGGGAGGAGAGATCAGAATCTGAGAACATTAGACTGGAATGTTCCAACAATGGATCAGAATCAGAGAACATTAGACTGAAATATTCCAACAATGGATCAGAATCTGAGAACATTAGACAGGAATATTCCAACAATATACAGGAGCTTCTCCGATTATGTTTGTTTTCTTTCTGAATTTGATTGGATGTCATTATCATTGCGGATCTATTTCGCTCTTTTCATTATTCAATACTTTTATTATCCATTCCTGGCTATCGTTGGTGTTCCTGGTGAGTGTCACTATCCAGATTTTGTTTTCTATCAACAAGTTATGAGTGCATTATTGTTATTTCATATTGTCTACACTTCCTGCCACTGTTATTGTTCCTGTTGAATATCACAATCCAGATATTCACTCTACAGACCACTACTAACTGCATCAATGAAGGTGTTCAATTACTGTCTCGCTCTCTGCTCTGGCAGTGTTACTCACGGGTCTCTATGTTGAACTATTCAGTTTCAGGGGAGAACCACAATGTATTGTCTCATTGCCTTTACTGTTAAGAGCATGGAGGTCACTTTCTACTCTTCTGGTTACAAACTCCACTTCCTTCCACTGTCTCCATCCCATTCCTGGCCAATATCTGCAGGTCACAACTGTGGGAGATCCTTTTGACAATGAGCTGATTCTTGACACCATACCCTGAACATTTCGAACTTGAAATACTCACCACTCCAGAATATATCTCACTGGTTTATTCCATCTGCTGTTTGAACCTTGAGCTATGAAATACAATCTTAATGAAGCCAATAATCTGCTGCTGACACTCCCGGCTTCAAACCTGCCGAAGCAAATCTGATTCGAACTCACACCAAACTCCCATCCATCTGTCATTCATGTGCATGACGATGTATATTGCTGTTGTGTCTGGCAATGCCTTTATTTTAACATTCTCAAACACTTTATCTCATCTGTCCATGAAACTTCCCTCGTTCTCTCTATTGATAAACAAAAAGCCTGTTGTTCGTATTTAAAATTTTTTTCTCCATGTGCGTTCCTTCTCAAACAATGAGTTTCGCATTCAAACACGCCTATCGCGCACACTCTCTCAGTCTCTGATGAACACACAGAGAGAGCAAACCTTCCAATTATCGGCAGTTATCTGTTGCGAGGATCGTTAGCATATCTTAGTAAAGTTTGCAATACTCTCTATGCTGTGCAGATAGTGCAGTTTACTGAGCAACACACGAGCATGCTCTGCACAGCTCTCCATGCTGGGCTGTCATCTTGTCCCAGTTTATGTTGTTTGTGGTGTTCTGTGAAGCAGATTGAGAACTTGATGTAACAAACCATTTCAGCTGATCTGACAATGTCTTTATTCAATGTTCTCATTCTTGTAATTTTACTCTCGAAGATCTCACTTCGCCAGTTAGTCCCACTGCCCTGACGTTTTCCACATATTTCCACAACATCTTTTCAGATAATTAACTGTCTGTTTCTGTCTTTAATGTGAATCTCTTGTCCCTTTCTTTCTTTCCCTGGCCTTGGGTTTTGGCCTCCCTATTGAATCGAGTGCTGGCATTGTGTAGCTCAGAAATAATGAAATGGGGTGTGTCAAGCTGTTTTTCACTTCCTTGTATGTCCCATGTGATGGTCCATTGACAGGCGTGTTTCAGAAGTTATGAGAAACAACCTTGTAACTTGATCTGTACCTGTGGCTATCGCTCTCAGGTGACCATGCGATCAGTAACAAAAGGAAGCCCACTGAGTAAAGGACCACGCATATAAATTGCCTGACAATGCTGCCACTTTTTAAATAAAAGGTTATTTTCTCCTTTTTTTAGTAAGAGGGCTTAAAGGCAAAACTTCCTACTGAAAACGGCTCAAGTAAATAACTTTTGGGGCTTTTAGGGTTTTCAAATAAATAGCAGTAACAATGGCCAGCTGGCACAGACCAGGATTTCTAGTTTTTTTTATATATTGTAGCTATAACAATCACCAGGTGCTTGGGGTCCCAGAAGGGTTGTAAGTTTCAGTAAATTATCCACAGCTGCTATTCTCTCTGGAACCTCACTTGATGGTGTTTCCTCCTGGATTGGAGAACTGTATGCAAGAATGCATGTCTGAAAGTTCCTTTTTGCCAAGGGATGTGTTTATGGGATGTTGATATATTGGAACAGTTCATTAGTAGAAGGTGCTGTATCCATTACTCGGTTAAGATTGCCAATAGAAAAATTATTCTAAATTCATCTTCATTTCTAATTGGATTTTCATTAGAGTGTTTACATATATTGTATTTTGCTTAATGGTGAGTAGTTTGAATAGTTTGACATCTGGAACACCCAACTCACATCTACCTTTAAAATAAGGAAAGGTTGGCATCCAACCTACCTTCTTTAAACAGTTTGAGACAGTCTGGTTCGACGATAGCAAACTGTGGACTCTTGTCCGGTTCTAAATCGATAATACCAAATTGGGTTTAGAATTTGCAAACAGGCCATTCTCCCCAACAAATCCATACTGATCCTCCGATGAGTAACCTACCCAGACCCATTCCTCTATCCTATTATTACACATTTACCCCGACGAAGGCAACTAACCCACACATCCCTGAAAAATATGAACAATTTATCATGGCCAATGCACCTGACATGCACATCTTTGGATTATGGGAGGAAACCAAATCATCCAGAATAAGCTCATGCAGACATTGGAGAGTATGCACCAGGAGGCTATTGGGTTCAAAGGTCGCGTATGGTAGTTGATAGTCTCTTTTTTCTGGATGTTGATTTCGGTTGGTTTAAACAGTATTTTGTATCTAAAGATTCAGTCATTAAGAGTTCTCTGGGTGTTGAAAAGTGAAGTTGGCGGTTTTACAAAAGGGAATGACGGTAAAGCTTTAGGAATTGACCAACAACCTGGAGTTGGGGTTGCGATTGTCTGTGAGAAAATGAGAGATAATTACAGCTATAGATCGGCAATTACGTTTCGTGGAACCGCCATCAAACTCTTTGGAAATGATGGTCTTTGAACCTGAGAAGGAATTGAAAGAGGTTGAATTATGATGAAAAGTAGAAATAAAAGAAAAGGAAACGAAGAAGAAAGAAAGAAAAGGACAGAAGAAAAGCAGAGAGTTTCAACTTAAAGAGTTAGCAATTAGAGGGGAAAGTTGATACAGAAGGGGGAGATGAAGGTAGAATGTCGGTGGGATGAGGAGGATAGTGCGGTTGAGCAACCCTATTGTAACCAATGGCCTAAAGAGGTTCTGTTTAAATGCATCCAGGCATTCTCTAAATTTGATGAGAAGGATGGGGAAGCCTTTTGAATTTCATTTGAGAAAGTGGCTAAACAAATGCAGACACCAGTGACCATGTGGATTGATTTGATCCAAAGCTGATAGGTATTTGCATCCCTAATGGAGGAGGTATCTGGCCAGTATGGAGTGGTAAAGAAAGCCATCTGAAGTGCATATGAGCTTGGGCCAGACATTGACAGACAGCGTTACAGGAATCTAAAAGAGGGTCCCTGGTTAAACGCACATTGAGTTTGAAAAGATCAAACAAAGTAATTTTGAAAGGTGGTAAGGGTATTAAAAACAGAACAAACCTATGACACTCTTAGAAAGATTCTTATTTTGGAGAAGTTCAACAATTCACTTCCTGCAGCCGTGAAAACTCGTGTGGAAGAGCAGAGTTAAAACGGCAAGATTAGAAGCTGAAATGGCTGATGATGATTGAGTTCAGAAATCAAAGTTTGGTTTCTGTGAGAGATGGAGAAGAATGTGCGAGGACTTGTAAAGGTTTACTGGCATAGGCCAGGAGAAGCAGGTAAAGAGGTTAGAGCATTAAGAGATACAGAAGCATGTAATTCTTTTATGCTGAAACATTAGGAGCTGTGTCATTCAAAAGGACGATTGGAAAGATTAGAAGCACTCCATTATGTAACGTGTGATTGGCGTGTCCAGTGGAAACATCAACAGATTTATTCCACAATGGGGAAGGAGGCCTTGAGCTTGGAGTTGGCGTTGCAACATTTCAGATTTACATTGCCAATAACATACCTGAGACAAATCTTTATCACTGATCATAACCCCTTAAAATTTTTGGTGAAGTTTAGGGAGAAAAATACCAGTCTGTTTCGATTGAGCTTATTATTGCTGCCATTCAGTTTGAAACTATACAGGCGACAGGGCGATAAAACCTAAGTGTGGAGACTTGGATGAAGAAAGACAAAGGCATTCTGTGGCAGGAGTAAAATGACTGAAATCGAAATAGATGTGAATATTTGTATGCTCAGAGTCAATGTAATATAAATGCATTTCAGTCTACTAATAGAGGAATATTAGGAGGTCGAAAATGAATCCACCTTTGTGTATTGATGGATTATTTTATTAAAGATGGAGTTGTGAGGATACTATCACTGTAAAAAGGTTATTTCTCTTGGGTTTTATTTTGAAGAGAGGTGTTAAAGGCAGAGGTGCAGAACTGCTGTCTGAAAACAGTTTAAATAAATAACTGAGATTTTAGGTTTCATTAAAACTTTGGTAACAATGGAAGGACAGTGGCCAGCTCTCCCAGACTAGATTTCCTCATTTTACTTTTAGCTGCAGCATCCAGAAGCTGCTGGGGATCCCAGAAGGGTTGGAAGTTTTAATACATGATCCCCAGCTGCTTTTCTCTCTGAGATCTCTGTTGATGTTGTTTCCCCCTGGATTGGAAAACTGCTGTTAGGATCTGTATTTGAATATATCTTTGTGCCAAGCGGTGTAAACCAAGAAGGTAAAGTATCTATTGTTTGTGTAAGTGTTCCAACATATAAGCTATCCCAAAACATTATTTCCTTTGATTGTATTTTAACTAAAGCATTTGAATAGATTATATTTTGCTCAATGTCGAGTGGTTTGACTAGTCACAACATAGCTGGAACACGCACTTCACATCTATATTTAAAGTAAGGGAAGGTTTGGGTCTAAACGACCTTCTGGAAATATTTTGAGGGAATCTGGTCTTGTCCAAAACACTTGTAGCGAGGGGCTTCTGACTGGCTTCTGCAAATGAAAATTTAGTGGAAGGGCAGGGGTTGCTTTGCTGGAGGTTGTGCTGTAAGTTGCCTCAGACATTCAGTGAGATCTGAGGATTTGGTGACCCAACTCTGGATGGAGTATGGGGACTGTGGATACAGCATCTGAGCCTGCAAAATGAACAACAAATGGAGCAGAGGCTGCAGAGAGGGGAAGCTCTGAAACCACAGAGTGAGTGTGTGTGGGAAGAGGGTCTGCTGTATCCACCCCGGATTTTCCAGGAACAATTTCCCAAACTCCACTTAACCTAGGATCAAAGTGTGAGGGGACCATGACTGAACAAGGAGCTGGTCACAGAGCGGTGTCACCTCCTTCAACACGACCTGCAGCTTCACACTAGGGGGAGGACAGTGCTGCCAGGGGCTGTTAGGGTCACAGTTTCATTCAGTTTCTATGATCCAGAACTTTCCACGCAGGACTAGGTGACATATCCATCATTTCCCAGTATCTCAACAACAATGTCATCATTCGGTGATGGAGGATATATATGGTGGATGAGGTAAATAGATTGTTTCTCCCTCAGCAGGGAGCTGCCGGTTGTATCCAGTTTGGTAGGATTCCCGATGGTGTCCATGGCATCTGCAGAGTATCCATGTCAATGCGGAGAGGTAGAGGAACTGAAGGAGCTCTCTCTCTCTCCCTATTAATGTTACAGTATGCCCATGCACACTACATCATGTTGATGAATACCCACTGTCCTAGCAGAAGTCATGGTCTCTTCATTCAGAAGCAGTCAGCCATTCCCATCGTCATCGGGTCTCCACGTAGAAAGAAATGAATATATCTTGGATAAAGGCCGTCCCCTTGATGCACGTTTCAAAACACCATCCCCACCACCAATCAACCAGATCAAAGTATCCTATGTGTATGGAGAGCAAGCGGGTCACTTTGAGTGTCTGGGTGCAGACGATTAGGGATGGAGCAAAACCTCCCATGTCTGAACGGGGCTGAGTGAACCCCCCAGTACACAGTATCATTAAGTCCTGTAATCCCTCTCCATTTCAGTAACATATTGCTTTCCGTTATTCCTGGAAATGAAATGACAGGTTAAATCATGTTAAATTCCACCTGCTAAACTATTATCTATTGCCTTTACATTTCTGAATTTATTTGCAGACTCTCCACCCTCTCTTGATAATTTAATCTCTTGCTTACCACAGCGACATCACCAAACTCAGCATCTGGATATCTGTTCCATCCTCCTGATCATTAATATAGATTGTAAATAGTTGAGAACCCAGCGCTGGTCACTGTGTGACCCGACTGGTTACGTTCTGTCTAACTGATTGAGACTGATTTATCCTGAGTGCCTGCTTCATGTATGATACCCAGTCCTCCCCCATTCCAGTGAAACACTGTCGAAGGGTTGAAGAAGAACAAGGAGCATCTGTGAGGAATCCAACCCCTCGATGACGCTGATGTCAATACGACCTCTGTTCCACTTTCCTGCCATCCCTTCATCCTAAAACTCTAGTCTCTTGTTGTAGATTGCGCCACATGAAAAAACATCCACTCCATATCTACACATTCAATTACTTTTGGAATGTTACAGACCTCAATGAGATCTCCTTTCATTCTTATAAACTCGAGAGTATATGCCTAAACTGCTCAATTACTCTTCATAAGACAAACACTTCAAATATGGAATCAATCTAATGAAGCTCTTCTGAATTGCCTCCAATGGAAATACCTCATTCTGCAGGACACCCAAACTGTACTCCAGTTGCAACCTCACTAATGCCTTGCATAGCTACACGAACACTCCCTACATTTCTACTCTATCCTTTTACAAATAAACGCTGAAATTATGCTTGCATTTCTCATTACTTGAAGTACCCACAGGTAAGTTTTCTGTGATATGCAAGCAGACACCCAGATCCCTCTGCATCTAAACACTTTGAACTTGCTCTCCGCTTAGATAATAATTTGTCTTTCTATTATACTGGCCAACTTGAATAGCCCCATATTTATTCCCTTTAATTTTCCTTGCTAAATGTTGGCCTATTCACGCAACCTATCCATATAGTTTTAAAATCTCTTGCATCATCTTTCCGAAGTAATTTCCCACCGATGTGAGAGTCATCTGAAAATGTGGCATTGTATTTTCTCTCCCGTCAATCGAGTACAGTAATACCATCAATGCAACTGGTTGAAGCATGCGTACTGAAATCAATGGCACCCCACAAATTGCATTTGCCAAAATAAAATGACACATTTAATCCATCTGACTCCATTTTGTTGGTTAACCAATCCTCCATCCAAGCTAATAAATTACTCCTAAACCCATGTTGTCTGATCTTACCACTTACTCTTTGGAGAAGCGACATATCCAATGCCTTCAGGAAGACCAGATATGTTCCATCTCCCACGATCCAACTTTTTTGTGACATCTTCAAATAAGTCAAGCAAGCACTTCAAACTTGATTGTCCTTTGTAAAACCATGTTGACTATGCTGGATTGTGGTTTAACTTTGCAAATGTCCTGAACAATGGACTCTAACAATTAGCCTTAAATTATAATGGTTTATTGTTACACTTTAGTCCCGAATGTATACCATTATTATAAGTTCCTCCCTTTCGACACCCTTTACGTTTTCTTTGAATTCCTATTTAATGGGCAAACGTTTTTAAGAGATCTGCTCCAGTTGCTGTATAAGAGTCATGTGTGGCTGAATGGACTCACCATCCTGCTGTTGTACAAACTCGATGGGCTGACGTCTTTCTGGTGTTCCCATGTTGTCGTCTCCAAGGCCAGAATGACCTCCTCCTATTGATGCTTTAGAGGATTGGGAGATTATGGAATCTTACTGTTGCTCTCGAACATTTTGATGGGCTGATCGGTCTTCTCATACTTCTCCATGGAAATATTGAATGGTCTCCTCATGTATCCGGGAGATGGTTCCGAGGGGTTGATTGGTCTTCTCTTGTTCCCATACAACAGACACGTGTCGAAATTACTTGAACTTTCTCATTAAAGAAGTCTCAGATAGTTTTTATCCTTATCCAATTCCCTTGCAATAGGCTCGGTGGGACTGAATGGCCTCCTGTTATCTCAGTGTAACAATCTCCAGTCACTGTGTGACCTCCTCCAGTTCCTATGTGACAGACTTGAGGAGGCTGAATGGACTGATCCTGTTGCTGTTTAACAGGATACTGGTGCAGCATGTCCTACTGTTATAGGCTCAAGTGGCTAATTGGCCTCCTTCTGTAAATGTATATCAGGCTCCAGGGGCTGAATAGCCTCATCCTGTTTTGGTGTAACAGGGTCGAAGGCTTGAATATCCTCCTGTTGTTCCTGTGTAACACACTGGAGAACGGAATGGTTCCTCCACTATCTGTGTAATTCGCTTCACTCGTTGAATACATCTGTCATCGATGTTGAAGTAAGTTCATCTTTATTTTTTGTAAACTCCAATGGCTACTGGGTCAACGTGATCATCCTTTCGTTATAAGCTAGCACCTTCATTGCAGGAATCAGTTGAGGGAACCATCTCTGAGCTGCTTCCAATATAACAACATCATTTCTTCACTGAAGAGATTAAATCTGTACACACTACTCCAGATCTCACTAAGACCCTGTACAGCAGCAGCAACATTTTACCAGCCTGTTGTAAGGATCCCACCCAGGTTAGAGTTGTCTCAGCTCTCTGGGGGAATATAGAGCATTGTTGGAAAATCATTGTCCTTCTCTCCTCCATCAGCATAACGGGAGATCTGGAGAAATTAAAGTTTGAGAAGTTCATAAATGATGTGGCGAAATGATCTCTACCATTAATCTCTCCAGAGCCCACATCGCTCAGAATCCACAGAATCAAGTAAGATGGAGCAAACATTGATGGGAGTTATATATCAAAGTGAAAGCTGCAATACAAATGCTGGACATGTTATAAAACAGGAAATGAGATATACACAGTATATCACTGCAGTAATAATATACTGCTTACATTATATCTAAACTGTGTTAACCCAAATGAATGCTAATGCTGGGAAAATGGATCTCATGACCACGTGTGAGATGGTTTACATGAACATTATGTTGAGCACTGAGCTCGAGATCAGGTTATTTAGGAACTGGTGTTGAGTGATCAGAAGTGCTAATTGAAAATTTTGCTGGAAAGGACATTTTGGGAACACTGACCACAATGTATTGGTTTTCTTTTATGCTGTTTGAGTACACGACAGTTTTTGTTGTATTTGAAGTAACCATTTGAAATCTGAGTCATGCAGACCATGAAGGTGTGAGGAGAAAGTGGAGATGACAGATGCTGAAGATCAGAGTTGAAGAGTGTGGTGCTGGAAAAGCACAGTCAGGCAGCATACTAAGAGTAGATAAATCGATGTTTCAGGCATAATCCTTTCATCAGGAATGAAGCTTATGGGCCTAGGGGGCTGAGAGATAAATGACAAGAGGGTGCGGCAGGAGGGAGGTAGCTGGGATTACGATAGGTAGATGAAGGTGGGGTTGAAAGTGAAAGGTGATGAAGGGAGACAGAACGCCTCATCTACTGCATCCATTAAAGACAATGTGGTCTTCTCTACATTGGTGAGGCAGGAGGTCAACTTGTAGATGATTTCAGGGAACATCTCTGGGACAACCACATTGAACGACACCATCGCCTAGTGGCTGAGCACTTTAACTCCCCTCCCACTCTGCCAAGGACATGAGAGTCCTGGGCCTGCTCCATCGCCAAACCCGAGCCACCAGAAGCCTGGAGGAAGAAAACCTCATCTTCTGCCTTTGGACCCTCCAACCACAGGGGATCATAGTGGATTTCCCCATTTCCCCATTTCCACTAATCCCACCTTATCCTCCTCCAACCTTCTAAGTCAGCACCGCCCTTTTGAATGTTCCTATATGTCCATAGTCCTTCCTATCAATCTGGTCCACCCTCCTCTTCGACTATCACTTTCAACCCCACCTTCATCTACCTATTAGATGAAAGGAGGCAGCTTACAAAAATGCCAAGTGTTGCAGTAAGCCAGTGGATTCAGAGAGATGTAGGACCCAGCAAAGGATGACCAAGAAACTGAGAAGAAAATCAAAAAGAGAAAAAGCGTGCAAACGAAAGAAAAACATAATGAATGCTAAAAAGCGTCTATCAATGTATCAAAAAAATAAAAACAAGGCCAAATGTGGAACAGTTGGTGTGCAGACAGGGTAATTTATTGCAGAGAACAGAGAAATCGCAGGGAAAAGAAACAGTTTCTATGTGTCTATCTTCATTGAAGAATGTCCAGAAATTCTCCCAGAAATACTAAGTGACCATGGGACTTGTGTAAGTAAAGTTTAAGATCATTCTTATCAGTGTTGAGGTCATCTTTGAAAATAAAGGTGGATTGAGTATTGATAAATCTGACAGACTAGATGTACTTCATACAAAAATTTCAGAGGAAGCAGCAACAGACATGTTGATTGCATCGCGGATTTTCACTTTATTTTCCGACACATTCCCGAAAGGCATTTATCCAATCTGGATAAGGCAAAGGTTATAAATATTATCCAACAGTTTAAGAAAGGATGAATTTGGAGAATGGTAAACTACAGAGCAGTTCACCTGTCATCCGCAGTCAGGTATCTCTTGGACTCGATTACAAAGAACATGCTACTAGATATTTAGAAGGTCAAAACATAACTGGGGAGTGTGAGAATGCACCGATGAATGGAAAACCAGAAGTGGCAAACATTTTTTTGGAATGGTTTGAAGATGATTCTTGTGGACATAGGCAATGAACAACAAATGGATAATGTATAGTTGGATATTCATGAGCTTTTTAAAAGAACTCACACACTGAGCTCATAAGAAAAGTTAAACTGAGAGGTATTAGGAAGAACATATGCAAATGGGAAAGAAACATTAGGTTTACATTCATGTGAATGTAATTGGAAGATAGAGGATGTCGTACACCAGTTGCATCGAGTGTTAATGAGACTACACTTCGAATATTGTGTATCGCTCGGATTCCTAATCTAAGAAAGAATATACTGACTACAGAGGAACTGCAAAAGCTATTCTCCACATTAACCCCGAAGTTTGCAAGGTTGTCTGACGGGGTAACTCAGCCTGTAATCTGAAGTTTCGAAACATGAGAGGTGATCGTAGTGAATCTTAGAAACATCAAAAGGACTGAATAACAGAGGGACATGAGGAAGTACAAGTAGGGGAGATCTGGGAGAATCCCACGATATTCTACACGGACAAGTCAAACAGAATAATCAGCAAAGAGTCAGTGTCCATTAGAAACCAAAGGGGCAATCTGTGTGTCAAGCGGGAGAATATTGATGGATTGTAACATGAGACCTTCACATCTATTTTACTTGGGAGAAGGAGGATGCAGGTACAGAATTCAAGAAGATGGACTGGACAACTCTTGAACAGATTGATGTAAAATACGAGTAGGGATTTGAGGCTTTGTTCTGTACAAATTTGGACCAATCTCCATGTCTGAAAGAGTTGTATCACAGGCGGCTGTTGGGGTCAAGGGAGGAATGACCCTGATTGAATATTTTAATTAGAATCTGATCATAGGGGAGGTGCCAGAGAACTGGAGGACTGCGAATACGATTCCACTTCACAGTAAGGGTGGGAGAGATAGACCAGGGAACTATAGACGAGTGAGTATTAGATCACTGTTAAGGAAACTACAGGATAAAATAGGGAAGGAGAAAATCGAACTCCAATCAGAGTCACAAGGTTTGACCAGAGATAATCATCGTGACTTTATCAGAAGGAAGTCGCATCTAATGGATTTGATTGAATTAGTTTGAGGAGGTCGATTGTTTAGTTTTGTAAGAAGGTCTCTGACAAATTTCCAGCCGGGATACTGAGAAATAATGTAAAATCTCACAATATGAAGGATACCTTGACAGGTTACAAGGAGAAATGTCTTAATGGCAGCAGGCAGAGGGTGGTGGGAGAAGGCTGTTTGTGTGACTGGAGACCAGTGTCCCCTGGTGTACCACAGAGATCAGTGCTATGTCCCATATTGTTTGTGTTATTCATAAAAAAAGATGTGAATGTGGAGAGGGCTAGGTGGAGAGTGGGGGAGATGTGATAAGTAACTGTATGTTTGACATTAAGATTGACCGGATGGTTCGCAGTGAGGAGGAAGGCCTTAAGTTACAGGAAGATGCAGATGATTGGTCAGATGGGCAAATCAATGGCAGATGGAATGTAACCCTGATAAATATGAGGTGATGCACTTTGCGAGAAGGAACCAGGCAGGGGAGGACTCAATGAAAGGTAGCACACTGGGAAGGTCAGAGGGTGCTTCTCCACACATCCCTGAATGTGACTGGACAGGTTAATGGACTAGGTAAGAATTGGACCTTGGGTGTTGTGTTTCATAATCAGGGTGTAGATTATAAGAGCAATACAGGGCTTTGGAGTACTGTATGTAGCTTTGGGAGCCACATTCCAGGAAAGATGTGATTGTACTGGAGAGGGTGCAGAGGTGATTCACCAGGATGTTCCCTGGGATGGAGCATATCAGCTATGGAGATATGCTGGATAAGCTCGGGTTGTTTTCTTTGGAGCAGAGAAAGCTGAGGGGTCAGGGATTCAGAAGGATAAGATTATGAGGGACATGGACAGGGTGGAAAGACAGCAGCTGTTCCTTTTAGTCAGAGGGTCAAGAACAAATGAGCACACATTTAAAGTGAAAAGTTTGAGGTTCAGAGAGGATTTAAATATTTTTTTCACCTTGAGGATGTGGGGTTCTGGGATTACTTCCTGAAAAGGGGGATTATCACGGGTAACCTCACAATCATTAAAAAGTATTTGGACGAGCACGTGGAAGTGTCATAACATTCCAGGCTATGGGCCTGGTGTAGGAAAGTGGGACTAATATAGATTGTGCTGTATTTCTGTTGGCACAGAGTCTGTGCTCCTGTGAGTGTATGGTGTGTAAGGTCAATTATTGAGCAGTCTAAGGCAGGAATTGATGGCTTTCTGAAGAGTATATTCACAAGGGTTAAAAGAGTGAACTGTAATAGCTGGTTAAATTATGTCAATGTGAGAAATATGAGAAAACAAGTGCAGTTTCCTTACAGTTTGAAACCAGAGAATAGAGAATGGGAAACAGGGAAATGGCAGAACTATGAAGCCACTACTTCAGTTCTGTCTTCACAGAACTTTCAAACAATACAAGGAAAACCAAGTCTGGTGTGGGAAAATGATAGAGTACATTGAACATAGAACATAGTAAGTAACTGGTTGAGGAGAAATTATTGTGGCTGAAAGTGATGGTCATAGGCAACACTGACGTAGATTTATGAAATGGGAATTATGTTTGAGAAACAGAATGGGAGACAAATGAAAGAGAAACAATGGATGTAAAACATGTGGACTTTTAGAAAGATTTTGGTAAAGCTCCAAGCCCAATTTGCAAAATGAAATCTGAGTGGATTGGGGGCTAATATATGGCTATGTTTCTAGAATGGGACAGCTGGCAGGAAACGGTGAAAAGAAATAAACAGACTCGTCAAGCAACAGCCTGACATTGTCTGTAAGGTATGATTCTGTGAGTATGACCATATCGCAGACACCCCATTACCTACCACGAATATCTCCTGTCTTATCAACAGGACGGACACAGCAGAAGTGGCGGCACAGTGGGATACAGTTTGAAGGGAATTGCTCTTGGAGTCCTCAACAGTGACTCCGTATCCCATGAAGTCTCATGGCATTACTTTGCACATGGGAAAGGAAACCTCCTGCTGATTACCATGTACCAGCCTCTCTGAACTGATGAATCAGTACTCCTCCATGCTGACCAACACTTGGAGGAAGCACTGAGGGTAGCACGGACGCAAGATCTACTCTGGGTGGGGGATTTCAATGTTCACCAACAAGAGTATCTCAGCGACAGCATTACAGCGAGCTGGCCAGGCCCCAAAGGATATAACTGCTCGACTGGTTCTGCAGCAGGTGGGGAAAGAACCAACATGAGGAAAATACAAACTTGAACACAGCCTTACTAATCTGCAAATTACAGAAGTATCTGTCCATGATATGATCGGTAAGAGAGACCACCACATAGTCATTGTGGAGACAAAATCACACCTGCACATTGAGAATAACCTCCACCATTTTGGGTGGTTCTATCACGTTGCTAAACAGGGCAGACTTCGGACAGATCTAGCAGCTCAAATCTGGATGTCCATAAGGTGTCGTGAGTCATCAATAGCAGCCAAGTTGTACTCCTGCATAACCTCATGGCCTCCCGCATATCCCCCTCACAATTGCCATCAATCTAGAGAATCAATATTGGTTCAGTGGAGTGTGCAGGATGGCAGGAACTGCACCAGGCATACCTGATAATGGGGTGTCAGCCTGGTGAAGCCACCAATCAGGACTACTTATGCGCCAAACAGCATAAGCAGTAAGTAATAGACACAGCTAAGTGATCCCACAAGCAATGGTTCAGATCTAAGCTCTGCAGTCCTTCCACATCTAGCCGAGAAACGTTGGGGACAATTAAACAATTCACTGGAGGAAGAGATTCCACAAATAACCCCTTCCTCCATGATGGAAGAGCCCAGCACTTCAGTGTATAAGATAAGGCTGATTCATTCGCAACAATCTTCAGTCAGAAATGCGGAGTGGATGGTCCATCTCAGCCCCCTCCAGTGGTCCTCAGCAATTCAGTTACCAGTCATCAACCAATTTGGTTCAGTCCACACGATATCCAGAAACGATTGGAGATACTGGATAATCCATAGGGTCCATAATCCGACAACATTCTGGCAATAGTACTGACAACTTGTGCTCATAACTTGCCACTCCCCGAGCCAAACTATTTGAATACTGTTACAACAATGGCTTTTCCTGATTACGTGGAAAATTTCCCAAAGTAATCATTGCTCCTGGATGTAAAACGCAGAACAAATCCAATCCGGCCAATTGCCACCCCATCAGTCTCCTCTCGATCATCAGTAAAGTGGTGGAAGGTCTCAGTGTTTTTAAGTAGCACTTGCTCAGCAATGCCCTGGTCAATGACGCCCAGTTTGGGCTCCACCAGGGCCACTCAGCTCCTGATCTCATTACCGTGATTCAAACATGGACAAAAGAGCTGAATTCCAGAGGTGGGGTGAGAGCGATAGCCCTTTAAATCAAGGCTGTATTCGACTATGTGTGGTATCAAGGGGCCTTAGCAACACAGGAATCAATGGGTATCAGGGGCAAACTCCCCGCTGGTTAGAATCATACCTGACACGTAGGAAGGTGGGCATGGTTGATAAAGGTCAGTCAACTCAGCTCCAAGTCTGTAGGAGTCCCTCGGGCAGTGACCGAAAACTTCTTCAGGGCTACTTCATCAATGACCTTCCCTCCATTTTAAGGTCAGCAGTGGAGGTGTTCGCCAATGATTGTACAATGTTCTGCAACATTTGTGGCTCCTCAGATACTGAAGCAGTCTATGTTCAAACACGACAAGATCTGGAGAGTATCCAGGTTGACAAGTGGCAAGTAATATTCAGGCCACACGAATGCCAGGCCATGACCATCACCAATAAAATACAGTCTAACCTGCCCTTGTCATTCAATGGTGTTACTATCACTGAATCACCCAGTGTCAAATTCATGGTGGGTAATAATTGCTCAGAAACTCACTGGTCTCGCCACATGAACACAGTAACTATAAGGGCAGGTCCGAAGCTAGGAATACTGCGGCAAGTAACTCACATCCTGACTTCCAAAAGTCTGTCCATCATCTACAATGCATAAGTCAGAAGTGTGATAGAAGACTCCCAATTTGCCTGGATGAGTGCAGCCCCAACAATACTCAAGAACCTTTACACCATGCAGGACAAAGCAGCCAGTTTGAATGACCCTTCATCCACAATGCTCAGCAGCAGCAGCAGTGTTTTACTATCTACATGCTGCAATGAAATGATTCACCAAAGATCCTCAGAGACCATATTCACAACTCCCATGTCTATCTAGAAGGACAAGGGCTACAGATGTATGGGAATACCATCATCTTCAGGTTCCCCTCCAAGCCATTCACCAGCCTGACTTGGAAATATATCACCGCTCCTTCACAGTCACTGGGTCAGAATTCTGGGATTCCCTCCCTAATGGCATTGGAGGTCAACCACAGCAGGTGGACTGCAGCGTGCAACAAGGCAGCTCACCACCATCTTCTCAAGGGCAACTAGGGGCAAGGAATATATGCTGGCCCAGCCAGTGACTCCAAGATTCACGAAATAAATAAATAGAAATTAACAGAGGAAGTTTGCTGAGGTGTCACAGGGACCGGTGCTTGGGGCCCAGCTGTTCATAATGCCCTTTAAACATTTGGTTTCTGGAATCAGATACAATATATCCCAGCCTGCTGACAGCACTAACGGATGTGGGATTGTGAATGGGTGAGGAGGTTATAAAAAAGCACCGAGATGATAAGTGGAGTGAATGGGTAAATACATGGCAGATGGAGAACAATGTGGATAGAGGTGACGGTGTGCTCTTTGGTGGAAACGATAAATTGGCAGCCTACCATTTGAAAAGGATTGGTTGAAACATGTTGATCTACAAAGGGACTTATGCTCCTTTTTGTTGTTTCCTTCTGCATAAACCTCTGAGGCCCCTGCAGTGCAGTGAGTTCTGTAACCAGAAGTCAATACTGGGCATGGCATTGGCACGCCGCACAGTGTACACAGACTCACCAAGTGGGGAGCTGCAACACTGAAAAGGATCTGCATCTCCTTGTACACCAGTCGCTGAAAATAATATTGCAGAAACAGAAAGCAGTGAGGAAGATAAATGGTGTGTGGACCTTCACTTCAGGGGGATGTGAGTCCAGGAGAAAGGGTGTCTTACTGCAGCTGTACAGGGCCTTGGTGAGATATCATCTTGAACATTGTGCAGTATTGTGTGCAGTGTTTGTCTCCTTACCTAATAAAGGACAAACCTGACATTGATGGAGAGCAGTGAAGGATGACCAGACTGATCTCTGGGAGGACGGACTTGTTGTGGGAGCAGAGTTTGGGGTGACTGGGTCAGTATTCCATGGGGTTTAGGAAAATGGGTGGAGATCTCAGTGAAATATACAAAACTCTGGCAGGGTGAGACAGATTGGAAGCAGGGATGATAATTCCCCTGGCTGGGACTTCTCAAACAAGGGGCCACAGTATTAGGTACAGACAGTCACTCTGCATTGAGATAATAATAAATGTCTGCTCTCGCGGACTAGGGAACCTGGGGAATTCACTCGCACCTGGAAACCGAGACACTGATTATAAATAGGGATTTAGAGACAGTAAAGTGATGGTTGGAGAGCAGTAGTACGGTGTGGAAATGAAGGGCCAACCATCATTATATTGAATTGGTAGCAAGCTCGATGGACCAAACGTACTACTTTATGTACGGCACGGTGGCACAGTGGTTAGCACTGCTGCCTCACAGCGCCAGAGACCTGGGTTCAATTCCCGCCTCAGGTGACTGACTGTGTGGAGTTTGCACGTTCTCCCCGTGTCTGCGTGGGTTTCCTCCGGGTGCTCCGGTTTCCTCCCACAGTCCAAAGATGTGCAGGTTAGGTAAATTGGCCATGCTAAATTGCCCGTAGTGTTAGATAAGGGGTAGATGTAGGGGTATGGGTGGGTTGCGCTTCGGCGGGGCGGTGTGGACTTGTTGGGCCGAAGGGCCTGTTTCCACACTGTAAGTAATCTAATCTAATGTATATCGTGTGGGGTAAGTGCATTGAGGAGATTTTTTCCATGAACTAGAATGGGGAGGCTCAATGTGTTTTCCATTCCCGATGTTTCTGTGCAGTCTGTGGGAAAGCTCTATAAATGCTGTCACAAGCTCTCAGATGTTAGGAAGGAGGTTTCTGCAGGGTCGACAGGACTGTGTTCGCACTCCCTTTTCCGGCATTGATGCTGAGGCCGTGTGTTCTGTCCGGTTTAATCCTTTCAGACCTCGGAGTAGTTTGCTTCGATCCGATCTGTTGGTCAAATCTGGTAGCTTTAATGAGTTAGCATCAGGTAAAGTTCACGTGATTCTGACTCTGACATGTTCACCCACACTCGTCACTGAGCCATAGATGGTGTTGATGGTAATGACAGACTGAGGTGTTACCCTGGCAAAAAGTTACAGGTTGTGGTTGAATGCAGATCTGCTTCTCCTGCTCGTGTGGTCTACAGCACTACGTGAATACGCAGTTTGTGCTGCAATATCTGCAATGCAATTTTGCTGTCTGTTCCCCAATTCTCACTGAGACCCATTCACCCATTAGCCCTGCACTCAGTGACATAACCTGGTTTCTGATGTGGAAATACTTCCATTTTCATACTCTCATTTTGCTGAGGATCTGTCTCCCTGGGTCTTGCTTCCAATCTGACACATTCCGCAAAAGCAGTTAACTGATCTTAATTCAAATGTTTAATTCACCTAAATCTTTTTCTCTGTAGTGTCAGTGATGCCAGCGTTATGTAGTTTCAGAGCCAATGAATTCTCTGGATTCCGATTCATCTTCACCACATTGTATACTTTCTCTTTTGGTTTGATGCCTTATCACTCATGGCTGCCTTGTCCTCCCATGAGTATGTTTCAAGTTCTTTGGGTTGCATTTCTGGTATTATCTTCCGAATTTATCCCCAGAACCTCCTCCCATTGCTTCTCCATGGTCTTTCCTGTTCAGCTCCCCTTCCAATTAACTCTGGCCAGCTACGCCCTCATGTCTTTGTAGTTACATTGCTTAATTATAACCACATTACACCTTGAAGAGAGCATTAGATATGAACCGAAAGAAGGAGTTTTGGGAGACGGGACACGAAGAATAATTGGTGGATTTCTTAACTAGATACAAAGGGAAACGAGAGAGAGGATAGAGATCTGGAGATGTGGAAATAGAGAAAACTACATTATCGAAAGAAGTAAATGAACATCCTCAATGTTTTGGCAATGCCTATGTGCTGTGGTCCTTTGTACAGTGCATGTACAACAGAGTAATATGTTTAAATGCTGAGTCTGATGCCAGAATATTTATCTCCAATAATATGACAGACACTAGCTTTGGAAAGAACCCACCAGGCCAACATATTGAAGTCCCGGTAGAAAGGGGATGAACTGAAATAAGTTGCGACACCAGAATCAAGAGTTTGGAGCACACATCCTGGTAAGAATGAGAGAGTAGAGTAGGGAATTCCAGAAAAGGAGGGAACGTTGAGAGGATCAAATCATGTTTTAATGTTTTATCAATTTTATACATCATTTGCATCATTTTTCGTTAACTGTGTCTCTGTTGTTCACTTACAATGTATTGTGCACATATGAAAAATGCGACTTATCTGCACACACACATTGATTAAACAGTGTATATAAAATCATTTTACCACCATTGAAACTGTCCTGTTGTCGTGTTACGAGGATACATGAACACCAACTAGCCACCAAAAGACATGATGCACTATCACTATGCTCCATACATACAGACAAAGAAAGGCACCACTTTGACTGGGACAAAGCACACACACATACTAAGACAAGCAAGTACCTTCTTAGAGGAATGATATTCTAACCAGAAGTCCATCAATAAGCAGATCAATTTAGATCCTGTCTACATTCTCTTATTAAAATAACCGGAAATACATCACCCACTTTAAGAAACCAAGACCTATAAATAGAGAGGCGGGACACACCACCAGAGCTTCAGCAGATACTCTCACTGATGATGTCATCTCGTCATAGTGACGAAATTTCTGAAAACAAACCTTCAATCTCAGTGAGCTAACTTGCACACATAAGAATTGTTATTTTTTGTTCATTAGTGGAATTTAGGAGTTCTCTGTCGCTCACGTTTTGACAGATTATGATGTGAGGTGGGCTTTTCTAGGTGTGTGGGTTTATTTAACAGAGGAGTTCGACATTGATGTCATAACAGTTTGGGGCCTTGCCATGTGGCACTTGGACCGATCTGAACAGATTTGAGATACAACAGGTCCCAGCAAATTCCAACTCATTGCAATTAGTGACTTTGATCTTCAAATAAAACCAGTGGGAAAATTCGTTTAATTTTGATTTAATATGAACAAATTGTGCCGCTTATCTGTATGATGTAGTGATCTTTAGCAAATGATTGAAAGCTCACATGTTACCGTTGCCAGGGCATGTTGAACGATTACAAGAAGCAAACTTGGTAATAAACTTAAAGAAAACAGAATTCGTGAAGGCAGAGGTGACGTTCTTGGGACATTACAATGGACATGGAAGGTTGACCCCATGGAACGTAAAAACGAAGGGCTTTGAGGAATTTCCACGACCATGCTCGAAGAAAGAGTTGCTTGGTTTATGGAACTGAGTGGAGTCTATTGAATGTTTGTTCCAAACTTCAGCAGCGTCTTGGCACCACTGATGGATTTACTGAAGAAGAAAACAGAATTGTGGTGGACAGAGCAATACCAGGAGGCATTTGAGAATTTTAAAGCAGGATTAATCACCACGCCAGTTTTAGCTACACCAAATATTCTGAAACCCTTTGAAAATTGTGTTTGATGCTCGGATATAGGGGTCGGAGAGGTATTGATAAAGAAAGAGGATGATGGAATTGAATGGCTAATCGGCTACTTTTCCAAAAAACCCAATATCCACCAGAAAAAAAAAATACAAAATCTCCATTATTGAACAAGAAGGATTATGTTCCACTCTGGCCTGACAATATTTTAATGTTTATATGACAAACAAATTGTCAGAGATGTTTGTGGACAATGACAAATCTCTCGCATTTTTTGGAATATTTAAAGACCAGAATATGAGACTATTTAATTGGAGTCTTACCTTACCGACTTTAAACTCACAAAATGTACATGTTGTGGCTCCTACAATGTGATAGCAGATGTGTTTTCGCGGAGTTAAAGGAAAGCAGTGTAGATAAGATTTGACTTATTACAGTGTTGTATTGGTGTGCAGAATTAACATGATTGACATAACTGAGATTAATACTTTTGCATTTCATATAATTGGGATTAAGAATTAGAGGAAAAGAAATGTAGCCATCTTTTCATTCTGCTGGTTCATTTTATTTTCTGAAGCAGTAAGATATTATGAAGCCAAAAACATGTATGGGCACTTTAAGACAGATCGGGTTTTGTTGAATAGAAATGAAAGCCACAGATGCCAGCTAAAGGTCACACTGTTCCACATGTCACCATGAGATGAGGAATGGATTCCTGAGTTTTGGTTGCTGTTTTGACAGACATTCAAATGTAACCAAAGAGTTTAAATAACGCTCAGGACACCACATGCCATCAGAATTTGAATATTATTGTTTGGACACCTGGACAGCAATCAAATTATGAGAATTATTATATCAGTGGGATTATACAAACCCAGCATTTTGAACACTGGAGGGAGAGCTACTGCCATCCAACAGCAGAGCAACTGCTGTAGAGCAGGAGTGCTAACTGGCTATCTCAAACACTCTCTATCAAAGACACATGTTCATGCAAAGCTATTTGCAATAAAAAAAAACGTCCCAGGGAGATCAGCAGCTGGAAGAGTGAGCACAGCGGGGAAGATAGAGACTGTGTGGTCTTGAGATTGTAATGTTTCATATGTGGGTTGTTGGAACAGCATATTTTTACACAGTTGGAGTCAGATAGTAAGTAGCTAAGAAAAGAGGGGCTTGTATTTGCGAATAGTTGTTGTTTAGTGTTCACTATTAAAGTTAAGAAACTAACTTGATAATTTTTGTTTAAATAGTGGAATGTAGGAGATCTGTGTCACTCATATTTTAACTGATTACGAGGTGAGACGAGCTTTTCTGGGTGATTCGTTTTAATTAACAGAGGGGTTCGAGTCCACCTTGTAAATATCCTTCCACACTAACCCCATTTCCCTGCAGTTGGCCCATATGCTTCCAGTCCTTTCCTATCCACATATTTATCCAAATGTTTTTGAAATGTAGTTAATGTACCACCCTCAGCTACATCTGCTGGCAACTCATCCACGTACCAGTGTAAAGAAGTGGCCCCTCAGGTTCCCTTTTATTCCTTCCCCTTTAACCTTAAACTGATACCCTCAAATCCTGGATTCTCTACACCTTGGAAAAAGACTGAGAGCATTAACCCTATCCATACACCTAGTGATTTTATACAGCTCTATAAGGACTCCCTCCGTCACTTACACGCGAAAGAAAAGGTCCTAGCTTGTCCAACCTCTCCCTATAACTCAGACCATTGGGTCCTGGCAATGTCCTTGTAAATTTCATCTGCACTCTTTCTAATTTCATTATATCCTTCCTATAACAAAGTGACATATCTGAACACAATACTCCACGTGTGGCCTTACCAAAGTCCTGTGTAACTGCAACATAAATTCCCAACTTCTATACTCAATATCCTGCCTGATGAATGCCAATGTGCCAAAAGCCTTCTTCACTGCCCTGTCTACCTGTGACTCCACTCTCAGAGAACCGTGCACCTGAACACCAAGGTCCCTCTGCCCACTGCACCCCTTAACACCCTCCCATTCACCATGAAACTCCTACCCTGATTTGAGTTTCCAAAATGCAAGACCTCACGCTTCTATATTAAATTCCATTTGCCATTTCCCGGTCCATTTCCCACCTGATTAAGGTCCTGCTGCAATTTTTGATAGACATTCTCACTGATCATGCTCCCAATTACTTTAGTGTCATCTGCAAATTTACTAATCATAACTTGTACATTCTCAACCAAATCATAGATAACAAACAGCAATGGACCAAGCCTCCGGTCTGACAAACATCCTTCCACTCAACCCTCTGCTTCCTACCATCAAGCCAACTGTGTATCCAATTGGCCAGTTCCCCCCGCATTCTACGAGATGTAACCTTCCTGAGCAGCCTGCCATGTGGAACCTTATCAAAGGCCTTTCTGAAATCCATAGGCTACGTCTATCACTGTGCCCTCATCAAACGTCCAGGTAACTTCATCAAAGGACTCTAAGAAATTTAGGAAGCATGATCTCCCACTCATAAGTCTATGCTGACTGCTCTGAATCGAACCCTGTGTAAGTAATGGGTGCAGTCAATGGTATGCTGTACTTCATTGTAAGATGATCCGAGTACATAATTAAAGCCATCTTCCGGCTGTTGTAGAGCCTTGCTGAGAGAGCATTATGGGCACTCTGTGCAGATTTAACGTCCTTTTTAAGGAATGATCTCCTTACCACAGACACCAGTGATGGTGACATGAGGATAGAGTGAAGAAGCTGAGTGTTTAATCTGTCGAGCTGTGAGAGACGAAGAAATTGTGATGCTGAAACACGAGGAGTGGCAGCGATCTCTTATTTCCAAAAGAGACATTGACAGGGAGAGAAATTCCTTACTTTACCCAGGATTGATTGGTTTGATTTATTGTCACGTGTACCGCAGTACAGGGAAACACTTTGTTTATGAGCAGTGGAGACAGATCATAGTAAGCATGGCCAGACAGATCAGAGGGTGGAAATAGACTTGGACAGAGTAAGGCATACAGGACATGCACTAGACAAGGTCAACATGAACAAGATCACCATTATTTGAACTTAGAGAGTCCATTCGTCAGTCTAACATGACTTTCCTAATAGTTTATATACCTAAATTAACTCTCCCCATGTTATTGTGCAGTCGGCGTGTGAACCCTGTCCTGAACGTCAGGTTATTCACAATTCCCAACAGCAGGCACAATACCTTCCGTCTGAAACAGGTAGACTATCCCATCAGCTTCCACCCTACATAGAGAACACCAGGCTGTCTTCGTGAAGATGGAAGGTGCCTTCTTGAGACTTCACGCAAGACATCTGGCTTCCCTGCTCACCACTAGAAAACCACGTTAAAGTCCCAAGTGTGCATCATAAACAACGGAGCCAAGAGGAACAACGTGGAGCAGTCTGTCTGTGCAGCCTCTGCCCCACTTGTTCATCATGTTAGAGCATCAATTAGGAGACACATAAGACTGCCGATGCTGGAGATCAGAGGAGAGCATCAATTGCTGGAAATGCACAGCGGGTCAGGCAGCATCCGAGGACCAGGAGAATCCACGTTTTGGGCATAAGACATTCATCAGGAATCAGCAAAAAATACCTCATTCTGTCCCCGTGTAAGTGTATTGAGGTGGGAATGGCTTCCTGCTGTTCCTGTGTAAGTGACTCAAGGGAGGGATTGGCTTCAACCTCGTCTGATTGGACAGGGCCAAGGGCCTGACTGGTTCCTGTTTGACAGCTCATTGTACTGACTAGTGTGACATTTCTTTTTGCCAAGGGCTGTGTTTATCGGATTTCCCTATATTGGAACAGTTTAACAGTAATAGTTCCTAGATCTATTATTCTGTTAAGCTGTCCAATAGAATTACGTTATTCTAAATTCCTCGTTCTTTGGTTTCATTTTCTCTTTCGTGTTTAAGTAGAAGGTGTTTTGCTTCACACCGAGTAGTTTGACCAGTCACATTGCATCTGGAACAGACACTTCACATTTCCTTTAAAATAAGAAAACATTAGAATCTAGGCTACCTCCTTAAAATATTTTCGACGGGCTCTGGTGTGGCCCATCACACTAGACTCCTTCTCTTCCTGAGTAATAGGTTGGAGGCACTGAATGGGCTGTCCCTATTCTTCTCCAACAGTGTCAATGGGCTGAACGACTTCCTCATATTCCTGTGAAACCAGCGTGAGGTGCTGAATGAACTCTTGTTTTACTGTGGCAATGTGCAGTGCCCGCCAGTGCTGTTACATGAATGGTACGGACACTTTAACAGCACAAGTCTCAATAGAGTCTGGATCCTGTTAGTTACGGACAAAGACCAGTTCAGGAGCTTACGGGGGACAAAATGTTCTGAACATTGTGGAATCTTCAGTGACTATCCCCACTTCTGATCTTATGGTGGGGAGGGTGGGGGCAGGGAGACATTGATGAAGCAGCTGAAGGTGTTTGTGAAGGGGAAGCTACCCTGAGGATTTCGCACAGAGGTGACCCAGGACTAAGATGGTGAACATCTTCCTTTGTGCCATGTTTGACCCCAAACACTGGAGAGATTACTCTGATTCCCATTAAGTCCAGTTTTGTTAAGGTCCTTGATGTCAACAGAAGGGAAGCACTGCCTTGATATCGGGGCCAGTCATTTATACCAGAACCGTTGAGTCAATCTCTTTTGTTCACATCAATAGGCCATGGTATAGGAGCAGCAAGTGTTTTCTTCAAACAGGTGGTATTGAATGTCAGGATTTCTGTTCTCAAGAGTGTTCGGGGAGCGAGATGACTGAACGTATTTGAAGAGGAGGTAGATGGAAATTGACCTGTCAGAGAGTTGAGGGCTATGAAGAATTGGGTATGAAAGAGGATTTGAGACGAAGAGCAGATCAGTCATGATCTTAAAGAAGGGCAAGGCTGGCTTGGGGGGTGAACAAAATGCCCCTGTTTCTGATGTTCTCCCATTCTGTTATTGGAAAGTTAGTGGGTGTTATTTTCATGAATGTTCTGTTATTGAATGTTGCAGACAGGGAGACCAGAGGATTTTGTGAGCCATCCCTGAGTGAGGTATGGGGGCTGTATTCACACTGAATCTGGGTGTACAACATGACCAACAAATGAAGCACAATTTGCAGAGAGGGGAATCTCTGTGAAGAGAGATGAGGGGCCTCTTTCGTACCCAGCCTGGGTTTTCCAATTACATTTCCCAACTCACTTCAAACCGTGTGGGACAGTACTGAGGGGATGAATGGTCTCCTCTGCTTCTGTGCACCAGGTTATAGGAGTAAGTAGCCTCCAATTGCTCCTGTCTAGTAGGTTTGAGGGGCTGGATGGAACACAGGAACATGGGACTGAGGAGCAGGAGTGGGTCATTAGATACTTTGAGCCTTCGCCACCGTGCACTAAAATTGGAGATGATCAGGTTGTGGTCTCAGCTCCACTTTCCTGTCTGCGTCCCATTGTGCATGATTCACTTCTCTGTCAAATATTTAACTAACTCAGCTTTCAGTCAATGTGAACATAGAGACACGATAACCTTCCACTGAAAAGAATTCCGACTTGAAAAGACCTTTCAGAATTATTCGTCATCCCTCTTATAGAATCAGAGAGTCATGCAGAATGGAAACAGACCCATTAGTCCAATATGTTCACTCCGATCAGATATCAAATCTGATTTAGTCCCCTTTGCCATATTTGGCCAATATTCCTCCTGTGATTGTACCCGCCTTCACCACTTCCTCTGACTGCACTTTCTGTACACACACCACTCTCTGTGTGAAATATTTACCTTCAGGTCCCTTCTAACTCATTCGCCCTCTCCCCTTCAACCTATGCTGTCTTGTTCTGGACTCCCCTATCCTTGGGAGCAGAACGTGGCTGTTCAGAATATCCAGGCCTTTGATGATTTTATAAATCTCTATAATGTTGCCTCTCAACCTCTGACACTCCAGGGAGAAACACCTCAACGTAATCAACCTCTCCCTAAAGCTCAAGCCTCCAGTCCTCGAACATCCGTGTAACTTATTTCTGCAGAAAACCAAATTGTACGCAGTATTCTTAAAGTGGCCTCACCAACGTCCTGTACAGATACAACATACCACCACAACTCCTATACTCAATGCTCCGACTGATGAAGGCAAATGTGCCAAATGTGTTCAGCACCACACTGTCTACCTGCGACTCACTGCTACAGGTAATCATGTACGTAAACATCAGAAAGTTAACATGATGGTAGTGCCAGCAGATAGGAGGACCAGTGATACATTAATCATTATTGATATTAGATTGTGTTGGGAACATGAGCTTAACATGTCAGGAAGGGAAATCAAATCAATGGGTTCAGGATGGTTTATATACAAAATAACGGATAGCCTGGAGTG
Source organism: Chiloscyllium punctatum (assembly GCF_047496795.1). Classification (NCBI taxonomy): domain Eukaryota; kingdom Metazoa; phylum Chordata; class Chondrichthyes; order Orectolobiformes; family Hemiscylliidae; genus Chiloscyllium; species Chiloscyllium punctatum. The sequence goes on along the minus strand of NW_027309835.1, from coordinate 22,170 downwards.
AGTTACAGACTGGAATCTAATCGAGGGGTTCGGGTGGTTAATATACAGAATACCAGATACCCCAGAGTGAGTTACAGCCTGGAATCTAATTGCAGGTTTCAGGGTGGTTTATTTACATAATAACAGATAGCCCAGCGTGAGTTACAGCCTGGAATCTAATTACAGGGTTCAGGGTGGTTTATATACAGAATAACAGATAGCCCAGCGTGAGTTACAGCCCGGAATCTAATTGCAGGGTTCAGGGTGGTTTATATACAGAATAACAGATAACCCAAAGTGAGTTACAGCCTGGAATCGAATCGAGGTGTTCAGAGTGGTTTATATACAGAATAACAGATAGCCCAGAGTAAGTTACAGCCTGGAATCTAATCGAGGGGTTCAGGGTGGTTTATTGACGAATAACAGATAATCTGGAATGTGTTACACGTTGGAACCTAATTGAGGGGTTTAGGATGGTTTATGTACAGAATAATAGATGCTATGGAGTGAATTACAGTCTGGAATCTAATCGATGAGTTCAGGGTGGTTTATATACGGAATAACAGATAGCCTGCAGTGTGTTACAGATTGGAAGCTAATCGAGGGATTTAGGATGGTTTGTGTACAGAATAACAGATACCCTGGAATTAGTTACAGCCTGGAACCTAATCGAGGGGGTCAGGGTGGTTTATATATAGAATAACAGATAGCCCAGAGTGAGTTACAGCCTGGAATCTAATCAAGGTGTTCAGGGTGGTTTATATACAGAGTAACAGATAGCCTGGAGTGGGTTACAGCCTGGAATCAAATCGAGGGGTTCAGGGTCGTTTATTTACAGAATAACAGATATCTTGGAGTGAGTTACAGCCTAGAATCTAATCGAGGGATATAGCAACCTTTTTATGTGGAATAACTTGTAACTGGGAGTGAGTCACAAAGTGCACTATTGGCCAACTGGTTGCAAATCTTGACTCAAATAAACATAATGCAGTCACAAACTACACAAAATTACTGACTCCCAACTTTCCTAGTTTGAGGGCTATCCTCCTCTGTTTTCCCCTTTCACTAAAAGTATTAATATACCTTTTATACTGCACTGCCATTCTGGTGAAAGTGCTGCTTATCTCTCACTCTCATTTATCTTCAATCCTGTTGAAAGATACTTAAACCAACAGACACACACAGTTCCAGAAAGAGCTTTGTTCAATTGCAGGTACATTTTTTGAATATATTTGTAGACAACACACAATTTGAACCCACAGAAGGTCAGTGTGGGATTTGAGAAACCCTTCAATTTGAGATAACGCCTAGCCAGGCAGGACTCTGATCCAACGCTGCAAATCTACAATTCAGTGGCTGAGCTCTTTCAGGTTTTGTATATTATGTTTCTCTCATATATTAGGAGCTTGGAAAGTAAGGCAGACCTTACTGGAATGCCACATTGTCTCTCCGCATTCACTGTAAGCAGGTTCTGGGATTTGCATTTTAATCACCTTCAAAGAGCTGTCTCCATTTCCTATCTCTGCTGGCATCAATGAATGGAAATGACTTTTAACACATTGCCCCCTCTCCCTTTCTGAAAGTATTCCTGACACAAATCGGTCAAGCAGACATTTTAGATTTGTCCACAGCCACCATTTTATATCAGCAAAACTGCACGATTGCTGTGTGCAGTTCTGATCTCCAAATTTGAGGAATGACTTGCTGGCTATTGAGGGAGTGCAGCGTAGGTTCACGAGGTCAATTTCTGGGATGGTGGGATTACCTTACACTGAAAGACTGAAGCGACTGGGCTTGTATACCCTTGAGTTTAGAAGACTGAGAGGGGATCGGATTGAGACGTATAAGATTATGAAAGAATTGGACACTCTGGCAGCAGGAAACATGTTTCCACTGATGGATGAGTGCCGAACCAGAGGACACAGCTTAAAAATACGCGGTAGACCATTTAGGACAGAGATGAGGAGAAACTTCTTCATCCAGAGAGTGGTGGCTGTGTTGAATGCTCTGCCCCAGAGGGCAGTGGAGGTCCCGTCTCTGGATTCATTAAAGAAAGAGTTGGATAGAGCTCTCAAGGATAGTGGAATCAAGGGTTATGGAGCTAAGGCGGGAATAGGATACTGATTAAGGATGATCAGCCATGATCATATTGAATGGCAGTGCAGACTCGAAAGGCTGAATGGCCTACTCCTGCACCTATTGTCTATTGTCTATTGAGTGTGTATAAATAAGGAAAAGCAAGAGAGACTGGCAACATCAATGCAGTTTGAAAATATATAAAACATTGAACATGCACACAGAATCACACACAAACAGACATACACAGACACACAGAATCACACGCATAGAGATACAGACACCTTCCAGAAGCTGTCTCCATTTCCTATCTTGCAAGGGAATTCATGTTATGATGATGCATTCATGCAGGACAGTAAACAGCTTTTGAGTCTTTCCCCAATGTGACAGAAATTCAGCCCCAATCTGTAACAGGACAGAAATGAACCAGCAGCTTTCTGTGTTCTTGTAACATTTGACCATTTAGTTTATCTTGTCTTCAGTCTAACATTCAAGAAGGATCACTTCACAGATCCAATAACTGATCCCCAGGAGTGAGTTACAGACTGGAATCTAATCGAGGGGTTCAGGGTGGTTTACATACAGAATAACAGATAACAAGGAGTGAGTCACAAAATCACGGAGTCATACAGTCATAGAGATGTACAGCATAGAAACAGACCCTTTGGTCCAACCTGACCATGCCGACCAGATATCCTAACCTACTCTGGTCTCTTTTTCAAGCGCTTGGCCCATCTCCCTCCAAATCTTCCCATTCATATACCCATTGAACTGCATTTTAAATGTTGCAATTACACCAGCCCCCACCACTCCCTCTGGCAGTTCATTCCATTCATGTAACACTCTCTGAGTGAACAAGTTGCCCCTTAGGTCTCTTTCATATTACCTCTCACACTAAACCTATGCCCTTTAGTTCTTTACTCCCCACCCCAAGGAAAAGACTTTGTCAATTAATCCTATCCATGCCCGTCATGATTTCATAAACCTTGATAACGTCACCCCTCAGTCTCTGACACTCCAGGGAAAACAACGCCAGCCTATTCAGCCTCTCCCTGTAGCTCAAATCCTCTAACCCTGGCATCCTCCTCGTAAATCTGTTCTGAACTCTTCCAAGTTTCACAACATCCTTCCGATAGGAAGGAGACCAGAATTGCATGCCACATTCCAACAGTGGCCTAACCCATGTCCAGTCCAGGCACAATATGACCTCTCAATGCCTATACTCAAAACTCTGACCAATAAAGGAAAGCATACCAAACGCTGCCTTCATTATCTTATCCACCAACCACTCTACTCTCATGGAGCTACGAACCTGCACTTCAAAGTCTCTTTGTTCAGCAACTCTCCCTCGCACCTGACCATTAAGTGTATAAACCCTGCTCAAAGTTGCTTTCCCAAAATGCAGCGCGTCGTGTTTATTGAAGTGGAATAGAATTGAAGGTTTTGGGGTGTTTTTGAAACATGCCAGTCACACATACATGGAAGTGAGTTACACGTTGGAATCTAATTGAGAGGGTTCCGGGTGATTCCTATAATCCCGACAGTGGAGAAACAAGCCCTTCAGCCCAACAAGACCACACTGAACCTCAGAAGAATAACCCATCCAGATCCATTTCCCCATATTTACACCTGACTAATGCAACTCACCTACACATTCCTGAATATCATGGGCAATTTTAACAGGGTTTGGATTGGATGGTTAATATACAGACTAACAGATACCCAGGAGTGTGATACAGACTGGAATCTAATCGACGGTTTCAGGGTGGTTTATTTACAGACTAACAGGTAAACCGGAGTGAGCTATAGAGTTACAGAATCATCGAGATGTACAGCATGGAAACAGACTCTTCGGTCCAACTTGTCCATGCCGACCAGATGTCCCAACCCAATCTAGTCCCTCCTGCCAGCACACGGCCCATATCCCTCCAAACCGTTCCTATTCACATACCCATCCAATTGCCTCTTAAATGTTGCAATTGTACCAGCCTCCACCACTTCCTCTGGCAGCTCACTCCATACAGGTACCACCTTCTGCGTGAAAAAGTTGTCCCTTAGGTCTCTCTTTCATATCTTTCCCCTCTCAAACTAAACCTATGCCCTCTAGTTCTGGACTCCCTGACCCCAGGGAAAAGAATTTGTCTATTTATCCTATCCTATCCATGCCCCACATAATTTTGTAAACCTCTATAAGGTCACCCCTCAGTCTCTGACACTCCAGGGAAAACAGCCCCAGCCTATTCAGCCTCTCCCTGTGGCTCAAATCCTCTAACCCTGGCAACCTCCTTGTAAATCTTTTCTGAACCCTTTCAAGTTTCACAACATCTTTCCGATAGGAAAGAGACCGGAATTGCACGCAATATTCCAAGAGTGACCTAACCAATGTCCTGTATATCCACAACATGACCTCGTAACTCCTGTACTCGGTACTCTAACCAATAAAGGAAAGCATACCAAACGCCTTCTTCACTATCCTATCTACCTGCGACTCCACTTTCAAGGAACTATGAACCTGCACTTCAAGGTCTTTTTGTTCAGCAAAAAAGCCCTAGGACCTTACCATTAAATGTAGAAGTCCTGCTAAGATTTGCTTTCCCAAACTGCAGCACCTTGCATTTATCTGAATTAAACTCCATCTGCCACTTCTCAGCCCATTGGCCCATCTGGTCCAGATCCTGTTGTAATCTGAGGAAACCCTCTTCGCTGTCCACTACACCTCCAATTTTGGTGTCATCTGTAAACTTACTAACTGTACCTCTTATGCTCGCATCCAAATCATTTATATAAATTACAAAAGGTAGAGGGCCCAGCACCGATCCTTGTGGCACTCCACTGGTCACAGCCTCCAGTCTGAAAAACAACCCTCCACCACCACTCTCTGTCTTCTACCTTAGAGCCAGTTCTGTATCTAAATGTCTACTTCTCCCTGTATTCCATGAGATCTAACCTGCTAATCAGTCTCCCATGGGGAACCTTGTCGAACGCCTTTCTGAAGTTCATATTGATCACATCTACTGCTCTTCCATCATCAATCTTCTTTGTTACTTCTTCAAAAAACTCAATCAAGTTTGTGAGACATGATTTCCCACGCACAAAGCCATGTTGACTATCCCGATTCAGTCCTTGCCTTTCCAACTTCATATACATCCTGTCCCTCAGGAATCCCTCCAACAACTTGCCCACCACCGAGGTCAGGCTCACCGGTCTATAGTTCCCTGGCTTGTCTTTACCGCCCTTCTTAAACAGTGGCACCACGTTTGCCAACTTCCAGTCTTCCAGCATCTCACCTGTGACTATCGATGATACAAATATCTCAGCAAGAGGCCCAGCAATCACTTCTCTAGCTTCCCACAGAGTTCTCGGGTACACCTGATCAGGTCCTGGGGATTTATCCACCTTTAACCATTTCAAGAAATCCAGCACTTCCTCCTCTGTTTCTCTGGACATTTTGCAAGATGTCACCATCGATTTCCCTACAGTCTATATCTTCCATATCCTTTTCCACAGTAAATACTGCTGCAAAATATTCATTTAAAATCTCCCCCATTTTCTGTGGCTCCACACAAAGGCCGCCTTACTGATCTTAGAGGGGCCCTATTCTCTCCCTAGTTACCCTTTGTCCTTAATATATTTGTAAAAACACTTTGGAATCTCCTTAATTCTATTTTCCAAAGCAATCTCATGTCCGCGTTTTGCCCTCCTGATTTCCCTCTTAAGTATACTCCAACTTCCTTTATACTCTTCTAAGGATTCACTCGATCAATCCTGTCTATACCTGACATATGCTTGCTTCTTTTTCTGAATCAAACCCTCAATTTCTTTAGTCAGCCAGCATTCCCAATAACTACCAGCCTTCCCTTTCAACCCTGACAGGAGATTGCTGCCTGGAATCTAATCGCGGGGTTCAGGGTGGTTTATGTACAGAATAACAGATAGCCCAGAGTGAGTTACAGCCTGGAATCGAATCGAGGTGTTCATGGTGGTTTATATCCAGAATATCTGATAGCCCGGAGTGAGTTACAGCCTCTAATCTAATCGCGGGGTTCAGGGTGGGTTATATACAGAATAACAGATAGCAAGCAGTGAGGTACAGCCTGGAATCGAATAGAGGTGCTCAGGGTGGGTTATATCCAGAATAACAGATAGCCCGAAGTGAGTTACAGCCTGGAATCTAATCGTGGGGTTCAGGGTGGTTTATATACAGAACAGCAGACACCCCGGAGTGATTTACAGCCTGCTATCTAATCGCGGGGTTCAGGGTGGTTTATATACAGAATAACAGATATTCTGGGGTGTGTTACAGCCTGGAATATAATTGAGGGGTTCAGGGTGATTTATATGCAGAATAACAGATACGCCGGAGTGAGTTACAGTCTGGAACCGAATCGAGGTGTTCAGCGTGGATTATATACAGAATAACAGATAGCACAGAGTGAGTTACGGCCTGGAATCTAATCGAGCGGTTCAAGGAGGTTATTATACAGAATAACAGATAGCCCGGAGTGTGTTACTGCCTGGAAGCTAATCAATGTCTGTTCACTTTAAGATAGGACGGGTTTTGCTGAATCGAAAGTACAGCCACAGATGCCAGCTAAAGGTCAGACTGTTCCAAATGTAACAATTAGCTGGGAAATGGAAGCCTGAATTTTGGTTGCTGTTTTGACAGCCAATCAAATGCAATCAAAGACTTTAAATAATGCTCTGAATATCCGAAGCCAATGGAATTTGAATATTATTGTTCGTACACCTGGAAATCAATCAAATTATGAGAATTATTGTATCATGGGAAGTAAATAAACCCAGCATTTGAACACTAGAGGGAGAGCTGCTGCCATCCGACAGCAGAGTAACTGCTGTAGAGCAGGAGTGCTAACTGGCCATCTCAAACACTCTCTATCAAAGACACATGTTCATGTAAACCGATTTGCAGTTAAAAAAAATGACCCGGGAGATCAGTAGCTGAAAGAGTGAACACAGCGGGGAAGATAGAGACTGTATGGTCTTGAGATTGTAACGTTTAATATGTGGGCTGTTGGAACAGCATATTTTTTACAGAGTTGGAGTCAGATAGTAAGTAGCTAAGAAAAGAGGGGCTTGTATTTGCGAATAGTTTTTGTTTAGTGTTCACTATTAAAGTTAAGAAACTAACTTGCTAATTTTTGTTTAAATAGTGGAATGCAGGAGATCTCTATCACTCATATGTTAACAGATTACGAGGTGAGGCGAGCTTTTCTGGGTGTTTGGGTTTAATTAACAAAGTGGTTCCACTCCACCTTGTAAATGTCCATCCACTCTAACCCCATTTCCCTGCAGTTGGCCCATATCCTTCTCGTCCTTTCCTATCCACATATTTATCCAAATGCTTTTGAAACATTGTTAATACATCCCCCTCAGCCACATCTTCTGGCAGCTCATCCAAGTACCAGCCATTTATGTAAATAAATTGTCCCTCAGGTTCCCTTTTATTCCTTTCCCTTTAACCTGAAACTGATCCCCTTTCCTCCTCGATTCTCTAAACTTTGGAAAAGACTGAGAGCATTCACCCTATCCATATCCTTCATGATCTTATACAGCTCTATAAGGACTCCCTCAGTCTCCTACACTCTAAAGAAAAGGTCATAGCTTGTCCAACCTCTCCCTATAACTTGGACCATTGGGTCCTGGCAATGTCCTTGTAAATTTCTTCTGCACTCTTTCTAATTACATTTTATCCTCCCTATAACAAGTTGACAAAACTGAACACAATCCTCCAACTGCGGCCATACCAAAGTCCTGTGTAACTGCAACATAAATTCCCAACTTCTATCCTCAATGTCCTGCCTGACGAAGGCCAGTGTGTCAAAAGCCTTCTTTACTGCCCTGCCTACCTGTGACTCCACTCTCAGTGAACCGTGCACCTGAATTCCAAGGTCTCTCTGCCCATTACACCCCTTAAGGCCCGCCCATTCACTGTGAAACTCCTACCTTGATTTGAGATTCCAAACTGCAAGACCTCACACTTCTATATTAAATTCCATTTGCTATTTCTCAGCCCACTTCCCCACCAGATTAAGGTCTTGCTGCAATTTCTGATAAACGTCCTCACTGATCATGCTGCCATTTATTTCAGTGTCTTACTAATCATGCCTTGTATATTCTCATCCAAATCATAGATAACAAAAAGCTATGGACCCAACCTCCAGTCTAACAAGCTTCCTACCATCAACCCAACTGTGTATCCAATTGGCCAGTTCCCCCAGTATTCTACGTGATTGAACCTTCCTGAGCAGCCTGCCATGTGGAAACTTATCATAGGCCATACTGAAATCCAAAGAGACCACGTCTATCACTCTGCCCTCATTAACCTTCTTGGTCACTTCACCAAAGGACTCTAAGAAATTTGGGAAGCATGATCTCCCACTCACAAGTCTATGCTGACTGCTCCGAATCAAACCCTGTGTAAGTAATGGGTGCAGTCAATGGTATGCTGTACTTCATTGTAAGATGATTCGAGTACATAAGTAAAGCCATCTTCCTGCTGTTGTAGAGCCTTGCTGAGAGAGCATTAGGGGCAGTCTCTACAGATTTGATCTCCTTTGTAAGGAATGATCTCCTTACCACAGAACCAGGTGATGGTAACATGAGGATAGAGTGAATAAGCTGAGTGTTTAATCTGTAGAGCTGTGAGAGACAAAGAAATGGTGACGCTGAAACACGAGGAGTGGCAGCGATCACTTATTTCCAAAACAGACATTGATAGGGTGAGAAATACCATACTTTACCCAGGATTGATTGTTTTGATTTATTGTCACGTGTACCTCAGTACAGGGAAACACTTTATTTATGAGCAGTCGAGGAAGGTCATAGTAAGCATGGCCAGACAGATCATAGGGTGGAAATAGACTTGGACAGAGTGAGGCACACGGGATACACTAAACAGGACATGCACTAGACAAGGTCAACATGAACAAGATCACCATTATTTAAACTTAGAGAGTCCATTCATCAGTCTAACGTGACTTTCCTCATAGTTTATTTGCCTAAATTAACTCTCCCCATGTTATTGTGCAGTCGGCGTGTGAACCCTGGACTGAACGTCAGGTTGCTCACAATCCCCAACAGCAGCCACAATACCTCCGTCTGAAACAGGTAGCCATTCCCACCAGCTTCCGCCCTACATACAGAACACCAGTCTGTCTTCGTGGAGATGAAAGATGCCTTCTTGAGACTTTGCACTAGACATATGGCTTCCCTGCTCACCACTAGAAAACCATGTTAAAGTCCCACATGTTTATCATGAGCAACGGAGCCAGGAGGAACAAGGTGGAACAGTCTGTCTGTGCAGCCTCTGATCCACTTGATCATCATGTTAGAGCATCAATCTGGAGACACGTAAGACTGCCGATGCTGGAGATCAGAGTAGAGAGTCGATTGCTGGAAAAGCACAGCGGGTCAGACAGCATCCTTGAAGCAGGAGAATCGACGTATTGGGCATAAGGCATTCATCAGGAATCAGCATCAATTACCTCATTCTGCCCCTGTGTAAGTGCATTGAGGTGGGAGTGGCCTCCTGCTCTTCCTGTGTAAGTGACTCAAGGGACTGACTGGCTTCTTCCTCGTCCAATTGGACAGGGCCAAAGGCCTGACTGGGTTATCCCTGGTTTCTTTTTGACAGCTCATTGTACTGACAAGTGTGATGGTGCTGCAGCTTTAAGTGGTTATTTTGTCCGCGTTTCTTTTATGAGAGAGATTGAACGATCGTTACTAAGCTGGTTAGTTAAGACCACTTAAGTAACAGCTAGGGAGGCCTTGGGTTTATTTTAATGCAGCGTGAATGGGTGTGGCCAGCTGTCACAGATTAGGATCTCTGGGTTTTGGTTTCTCAGTAACATCAGAAACTATGGGGTCTCCACAGAGTTGGAAGCTACAGTGAATGTCTCCTGGCTGCTACTCTATCTGAATTTTCTCTTGATGCTGTTTTTAATTCCTGGATTGGAGAAATGTTTGTGACATTCTGTGTCTGAATATTTCTTTTTGCCAAGGGCTGTGTTTATGGGATTTCCCTATATTGGAACAGTTCATTATTAATAGTTCCTAGATCTATTCTTCTGTTAAGCTGTCCAATAGAATTACGTTATTCTAAATTCCTCTTTCTGTGGTGTTATTTCTTCTTTCATGTTGAAATGGATGGTATTTTGCTTACCACCGAGTAGTTTGACCAGTCACATTGCATCTGGAACAGACACTTTACATTTCCTTTAAAATAAGAAAACATAAAGGTCTAGGATGTTGCCGTCAAATATTTTCGAGGGGCTCTGGTGAGGTCCATCACACTAGACTCCTTCCCTTCCTGAGTAATAGGCTGGGGGCACTGAATGGGCTGTCCCTGTTCATCTCCAATAGTGTCAATGGGCTGAATGACTTCCTCATATTCCTGTGAAACCAGTGTGAGGTGCTGAATGAACCCTTGTTTTGCTGTGGCAATGTGCAGTGTCAGGCAGTGCTGTTACATGAATGTTACTGATACTTTAACAGCACAAGTCTCAATGGAGCCTGGGTCTTGCTGCACATGGACACAGACCAGTTCAGGAACTGACGGGGGACAAAATGTTCTGAACATTGTGGAATCTTCAGTGACCATCCCGACTTCTGATGTTATGGTGGGGCGGGTGAGGGTGGGGAGACATTGATGAAGCAGCTAAAGATGTTTGTGAAGAGGAAACTACCCAGAGGATTTCGCACAGAGGTGACCCAGGACAGAGATGATGACCATCTTCCTTTGTGCCATGTTTGAGCCCAAACACTGGAGAGGTTACTCTGATTCCCATTAAGTCCAGTTTTGTTAAGCTCCTTGATGTCAGCAGACGTCAACCACTGCCTTGATATCGGGGCCAGTCATTTTTACCGGGAACCTTGTCTCAACCTCTTTTGGTCACATCAATAAACCATGATATAGGAGCAGCACGTGTTTTCTTCAAACAGGTGGGATTGAATGTCAGGATTTCTCTTCTCAAGAGTGTTCGGAGAGCGAGATGACTGAAAGTATTTGAAGAGGAGGTCGATGGATATTGATCTGTCAGAGAGGTGAGGGCTATGAAGAATTGGGTATGAAAGAGGATTTGAGGCCAGAAGCAGATCAGCCATGATCTTCGTGAAGGGCAAGGCAGGTTTGGGGAGTGAACGACATTCCCCTGTTTCTGATGTTCTCACATTCTGTTATTGGCAAGTTAGTGGGTGTTATTTTTATGAATGTTCTGGTATTGCATATTGCAGTCAGGGAGACCAGATGGTTTGGTGAGCCATCTCTGGGTGAGGTATGTGGGCTGTTTTCACAGTGAATCTGGGTCTACAACATGATCAACAAATGGAGCACAAGCTGCAGAGAGGGGAAGCTTTCTAAAGAAAGATGAGGGGCCTCTTTCATACCCAGCCTGGATTTTCCAATTACCTTTCCCAAATCATCTCAAAGCATGTGGGACAGTCTTGAGGGACTGAATGGTCTCTTCTGGTTCTGTGCACCAGGTTATAGGAGCAAGTGGCCTCCAACTGTTCCTGTCTAGCAGGTATGAGGGGCTGAATGGCACACAGGAACATGGGACTGAGGAGCAGGAGTGGGTCATTAGATACTTTGAGCCTTCTCCAACAGGCAGTAAGATTGTGGCTGATCAGGTTGGGGTCTCAGCCCCACTTACCTGTCTATATCCCATTATCCGTGACTCACTTCTTTGTCAAATATTTAACTAATGCAGCTTTCAATCAATGTGAACCTAGAGTCACGATAAACTTCCAGAGAAGAGAAGTACGACTTGAAAGGACCTTACAGAATTTTTCATCATCCTTCTTATAGAATCAGAGAGTCATGCAGAACGAAAGCAGACCCGTTATTCCAATCTGTTCACTCCGATCAGATATCAAATCTGATCTAGTCCCATTTGCCAGCATTTGGTAAATATCTCTCCTCTTTCAGATACTTTTTAAATGTTCGATTGTAACCGCCTTTAGCCCTTCCTCTGACAGCACTTTCTGTACACACATTTGTGAAACATTTATCTTCAGGTCCCTTCTAAATCAATCCTCCTAGCCTTCAACCTCTGCCCTCTTGTTCTGGACTCCCCTATCCTGGAGAGCAGAACGTG